>NW_028123867.1:0-600000 GCF_965194805.1 Balaenoptera borealis
GGTTTCCTAACCACTAGCCAAGAAGGCTTTGGGATGAGCTCCTAGTGAGGAACTGCACACACACCCTGGTTCTTTCGAGAAAACTCACTCTTCCTCCATTGCCTCCTAGGGAACTCCTACGGTGATTACAAAACAGGGAGCAGGACTTGGTTTCAGGCAGGTCTGAGCACGCAGCTCTCCGGACTGCCAACGGGACAGATTTTGCTTTTCTCGTCCAGCCCCCTTTTCACGGTTGCCACACAGCTCATGTAGCTGAAGTCCCCGGGCGGCCAAAAGAGACCCATGTCACATACTGTACCCATTCGCTGAAAGCACTTTGGAAAGCCAGGTTTCCTCCGGCAGGGAATTGCGCGAGCCAGTGTACGCCTTCGTTTCTCCTAGGTCATGGTACATCTTGCAACGGCCTAGCAGTCTTTGAAGGACGACGGCCTATTTCTCCCTCGAGAGGTGAAGTCCGGGTGCTGCTTCAGGGAGCAAGAGGTCAAGTATGGATTCCGAGAACTCGTGTAAGCACGGTGTTTTTCCAAAAGCAGCTCAGGGTTACAAAAGGAGGCCACCTCGCATTGCCCAGAAGCCCCGTTACAAACGTGTTCTTCAGGCATCCTCTAAGCTCTCCAAGTCGAGCTCTCCGATGGAGGAAAAACGTTGTTGCCCAGCCTCCTGCATACAAAACAGTAGAGTCCAAAGACCCTTGTGGCTGGGTGTTGCTCAGCAGGCTCAGATGCCACTTCTGCTCCACAGTGACCTTCCTCGGAATGCGGTGCAGACGCTCGCATCGCATCCTCATCCTTACAGAGTCTTGAAAGGCACACCAGCATTTACAGCAGTTCAGTCGGGAAGGCCTCTTTGAAACTGCTGACTGCGACTGTGCTGGTGGAAAGAAACACTGCACCTTACCTTGAGTCTGGCGCTCGTCTGAATTATGCCCTAGACAACGTCCTCTGCTGGATGTACTCCTAGCAAGCAATTGCCAGCATTCCGTTTCACTGGGCAAAGTCTCCGTTCCTCCCTGGGTATTCTCGCAGGGTTGAGAAGGTTGGCGACCGCAGGGCTTTTCATTAAGCACTCATCATGGAAAACACGGACCTTCCTTGCAACACGCGGGCAAGTTTCCTTCCCACTGGCCAAGAAGGCTTTGGGATGAGAACCTAGCAAGGAACTGCACGCACTCTGGTTCGTTCAAGAAAATTCACTCTGCCTCAGGTTGCCTCTCAGGGTAATCCAGGGGTGAATAGAAGACGGGCAACAGGACTGTTTCTCAGGCAGCTCTGAGGACGCAGCTCTCCGGTTGGTCACTGGGGCAAATTGTGCCCTTCCCGTCCCCCTCCACTTTCACGGTTGACACCTAGCTCGTGTACCTGAAGTTCACAAGCAGGCCACATAGACACATGCCACACACATGGGCCCTTCCATGACAACACTTTGGCTAGCAGGAGTCCTCCTGAGCTGAATGGCGTGAGCCGGTGAACGCCTTAGTGTCGCCTACCTCACCGTGGATCTTGCAAAGGCCTAACAGTCTTCAAAGGCTGAGAGCACATGTCTCCAGCTGGATCTGAAGTCGACGTGCTGCTTGCGAGGGGAAGACGTCAGCTAGGAATTCTGAGAACCCTTGCCATGGCGGTGTTGGTTCCAGTGCAGCTCAGGTTTACCAACTGGGGTCCCCTTGCCTTGCACAGCAGACCAGGGAGAAAACTCTTCCTGAGGATTCTTCCAAGCTGTGGCTATCTGGCTCTCCGACGGAAGACACACATTGCTGCCTGGCCTTCGGCACACCAACAGCAGCGCCCAAAGACCATCATGAGGCATGAGGTTGCTCAGAAGGCACAGACGACACTTTCGGTACACAGTGATTTTCCTCGGAAAAGGGTGCAGTCGCGAGCGTCCTCAGATATGTAAAAGGCACACCAGCATTA
The DNA here is from genome assembly GCF_965194805.1 of Balaenoptera borealis. Lineage (NCBI taxonomy): Eukaryota > Metazoa > Chordata > Mammalia > Artiodactyla > Balaenopteridae > Balaenoptera > Balaenoptera borealis. The sequence continues at coordinate 1,914 of NW_028123867.1, forward strand.
CAGCACTTCAGTGGTGAAAGCCTCGGGTCTACTTGTGACCACCAAGTTTGCTGATGGAAACACTGCCCCTTATGTTGAGTATGCCACTCAGCCGACCTTCTCCTTAGCTGAAGTAGTCTGCTGCATGACCTCCTGGCAAGGAGTGGCAGGCACACTGTTTCTTTCGAGAACACGCACTCTTCCTCCCGAGGAATTCCTGCAGGGTGCCCAAGATGGGCGCCCGCCCGCCTCTGCCCCCGTGCTTTTCCTTCAGTTTCCTGGCCCCAAGCCTCCTGTTCCAAAGGGGCCAAACATGCTTTAGCCCTCAGGATCCGGTTTCTACGTGCAAACCCAGCCTGTGGAGCAGCCCCTTCTGCTCAGCTACAAGAGAGCCATGCGACACACCAGGCGCTCCTGTGAGGAGCCTTTTGTAAGCAGAGGTTCTCTGCAAGGTGACGTGCCTAGCCAAGACAGCGCTTCAGTCAGGCGTTGTCGACCCTGGAACTTTCAATCTCCCAGCAGTGCTTCGGGAAAAGTGTCCATCATTTTAGGCTGGTTGTAAAGTTACATTTCTGCTGGAGGTGAAGGGTCGTCAGCTTTGAGTTCGTAGAATCCATGTAACTCGCCGGGTATGATTCAGTGCAGCTAATAGCTAAGCCGGGAGTCTGACAGGCATTGCACGTGACACCGTTGCCCCACTCTGGTACCAAGACTGCTTTCCAGAGTTGGAGGTCTGGCTCTCCGCCGGAGCAAGCCGTGTGTTGCCCTGCCCTCTGCATGCGCAGAATGGAGGCCAAACACCCAATTGGCTGCATGTTACTACTCTGAAGCCGCAGTTGACACTTTGGCTACAACGTGTTCTTCCTTGACCTGGGTCCAGGCGTGAGAGAGCCTGCAGTCCTGAGAGGCCTACCAGTGTTAAGGCAGTACCTTCACTAAGGCTTCTCAGAAAGATCTGCACTGCAACACTTTTCATGGCACACGCGGACCTTCCTTTGGCGGCATGGGGGCAGGTTTCCTAACCACTAGCCAAGAAGGCTTTGGGATGAGCTCCTAGTGAGGAACTGCACACACACCCTGGTTCTTTCGAGAAAACTCACTCTTCCTCCATTGCCTCCTAGGGAACTCCTACGGTGATTACAAAACAGGGAGCAGGACTTGGTTTCAGGCAGGTCTGAGCACGCAGCTCTCCGGACTGCCAACGGGACAGATTTTGCTTTTCTCGTCCAGCCCCCTTTTCACGGTTGCCACACAGCTCATGTAGCTGAAGTCCCCGGGCGGCCAAAAGAGACCCATGTCACATACTGTACCCATTCGCTGAAAGCACTTTGGAAAGCCAGGTTTCCTCCGGCAGGGAATTGCGCGAGCCAGTGTACGCCTTCGTTTCTCCTAGGTCATGGTACATCTTGCAACGGCCTAGCAGTCTTTGAAGGACGACGGCCTATTTCTCCCTCGAGAGGTGAAGTCCGGGTGCTGCTTCAGGGAGCAAGAGGTCAAGTATGGATTCCGAGAACTCGTGTAAGCACGGTGTTTTTCCAAAAGCAGCTCAGGGTTACAAAAGGAGGCCACCTCGCATTGCCCAGAAGCCCCGTTACAAACGTGTTCTTCAGGCATCCTCTAAGCTCTCCAAGTCGAGCTCTCCGATGGAGGAAAAACGTTGTTGCCCAGCCTCCTGCATACAAAACAGTAGAGTCCAAAGACCCTTGTGGCTGGGTGTTGCTCAGCAGGCTCAGATGCCACTTCTGCTCCACAGTGACCTTCCTCGGAATACGGTGCAGACGCTCGCATCGCATCCTCATCCTTACAGAGTCTTGAAAGGCACACCAGCATTTACAGCAGTTCAGTCGGGAAGGCCTCTTTGAAACTGCTGACTGCGACTGTGCTGGTGGAAAGAAACACTGCACCTTACCTTGAGTCTGGCGCTCGTCTGAATTATGCCCTAGACAACGTCCTCTGCTGGATGTACTCCTAGCAAGCAATTGCCAGCATTCCGTTTCACTGGGCAAAGTCTCCGTTCCTCCCTGGGTATTCTCGCAGGGTTGAGAAGGTTGGCGACCGCAGGGCTTTTCATTAAGCACTCATCATGGAAAACACGGACCTTCCTTGCAACACGCGGGCAAGTTTCCTTCCCACTGGCCAAGAAGGCTTTGGGATGAGAACCTAGCAAGGAACTGCACGCACTCTGGTTCGTTCAAGAAAATTCACTCTGCCTCAGGTTGCCTCTCAGGGTAATCCAGGGGTGAATAGAAGACGGGCAACAGGACTGTTTCTCAGGCAGCTCTGAGGACGCAGCTCTCCGGTTGGTCACTGGGGCAAATTGTGCCCTTCCCGTCCCCCTCCACTTTCACGGTTGACACCTAGCTCGTGTACCTGAAGTTCACAAGCAGGCCACATAGACACATGCCACACACATGGGCCCTTCCATGACAACACTTTGGCTAGCAGGAGTCCTCCTGAGCTGAATGGCGTGAGCCGGTGAACGCCTTAGTGTCGCCTACCTCACCGTGGATCTTGCAAAGGCCTAACAGTCTTCAAAGGCTGAGAGCACATGTCTCCAGCTGGATCTGAAGTCGACGTGCTGCTTGCGAGGGGAAGACGTCAGCTAGGAATTCTGAGAACCCTTGCCATGGCGGTGTTGGTTCCAGTGCAGCTCAGGTTTACCAACTGGGGTCCCCTTGCCTTGCACAGCAGACCAGGGAGAAAACTCTTCCTGAGGATTCTTCCAAGCTGTGGCTATCTGGCTCTCCGACGGAAGACACACATTGCTGCCTGGCCTTCGGCACACCAACAGCAGCGCCCAAAGACCATCATGAGGCATGAGGTTGCTCAGAAGGCACAGACGACACTTTCGGTACACAGTGATTTTCCTCGGAAAAGGGTGCAGTCGCGAGCGTCCTCAGATATGTAAAAGGCACACCAGCATTACAGCACTTCAGTGGTGAAAGCCTCGGGTCTACTTGTGACCACCAAGTTTGCTGATGGAAACACTGCCCCTTATGTTGAGTATGCCACTCAGCCGACCTTCTCCTTAGCTGAAGTAGTCTGCTGCATGACCTCCTGGCAAGGAGTGGCAGGCACACTGTTTCTTTCGAGAACACTCACTCTTCCTCCCGAGGAATTCCTGCAGGGTGCCCAAGATGGGCGCCCGCCCGCCTCTGCCCCCGTGCTTTTCCTTCAGTTTCCTGGCCCCAAGCCTCCTGTTCCAAAGGGGCCAAACATGCTTTAGCCCTCAGGATCCGGTTTCTACGTGCAAACCCAGCCTGTGGAGCAGCCCCTTCTGCTCAGCTACAAGAGAGCCATGCGACACACCAGGCGCTCCTGTGAGGAGCCTTTTGTAAGCAGAGGTTCTCTGCAAGGTGACGTGCCTAGCCAAGACAGCGCTTCAGTCAGGCGTTGTCGACCCTGGAACTTTCAATCTCCCAGCAGTGCTTCGGGAAAAGTGTCCATCATTTTAGGCTGGTTGTAAAGTTACATTTCTGCTGGAGGTGAAGGGTCGTCAGCTTTGAGTTCGTAGAATCCATGTAACTCGCCGGGTATGATTCAGTGCAGCTAATAGCTAAGCCGGGAGTCTGACAGGCATTGCACGTGACACCGTTGCCCCACTCTGGTACCAAGACTGCTTTCCAGAGTTGGAGGTCTGGCTCTCCGCCGGAGCAAGCCGTGTGTTGCCCTGCCCTCTGCATGCGCAGAATGGAGGCCAAACACCCAATTGGCTGCATGTTACTACTCTGAAGCCGCAGTTGACACTTTGGCTACAACGTGTTCTTCCTTGACCTGGGTCCAGGCGTGAGAGAGCCTGCAGTCCTGAGAGGCCTACCAGTGTTAAGGCAGTACCTTCACTAAGGCTTCTCAGAAAGATCTGCACTGCAACACTTTTCATGGCACACGCGGACCTTCCTTTGGCGGCATGGGGGCAGGTTTCCTAACCACTAGCCAAGAAGGCTTTGGGATGAGCTCCTAGTGAGGAACTGCACACACACCCTGGTTCTTTCGAGAAAACTCACTCTTCCTCCATTGCCTCCTAGGGAACTCCTACGGTGATTACAAAACAGGGAGCAGGACTTGGTTTCAGGCAGGTCTGAGCACGCAGCTCTCCGGACTGCCAACGGGACAGATTTTGCTTTTCTCGTCCAGCCCCCTTTTCACGGTTGCCACACAGCTCATGTAGCTGAAGTCCCCGGGCGGCCAAAAGAGACCCATGTCACATACTGTACCCATTCGCTGAAAGCACTTTGGAAAGCCAGGTTTCCTCCGGCAGGGAATTGCGCGAGCCAGTGTACGCCTTCGTTTCTCCTAGGTCATGGTACATCTTGCAACGGCCTAGCAGTCTTTGAAGGACGACGGCCTATTTCTCCCTCGAGAGGTGAAGTCCGGGTGCTGCTTCAGGGAGCAAGAGGTCAAGTATGGATTCCGAGAACTCGTGTAAGCACGGTGTTTTTCCAAAAGCAGCTCAGGGTTACAAAAGGAGGCCACCTCGCATTGCCCAGAAGCCCCGTTACAAACGTGTTCTTCAGGCATCCTCTAAGCTCTCCAAGTCGAGCTCTCCGATGGAGGAAAAACGTTGTTGCCCAGCCTCCTGCATACAAAACAGTAGAGTCCAAAGACCCTTGTGGCTGGGTGTTGCTCAGCAGGCTCAGATGCCACTTCTGCTCCACAGTGACCTTCCTCGGAATACGGTGCAGACGCTCGCATCGCATCCTCATCCTTACAGAGTCTTGAAAGGCACACCAGCATTTACAGCAGTTCAGTCGGGAAGGCCTCTTTGAAACTGCTGACTGCGACTGTGCTGGTGGAAAGAAACACTGCACCTTACCTTGAGTCTGGCGCTCGTCTGAATTATGCCCTAGACAACGTCCTCTGCTGGATGTACTCCTAGCAAGCAATTGCCAGCATTCCGTTTCACTGGGCAAAGTCTCCGTTCCTCCCTGGGTATTCTCGCAGGGTTGAGAAGGTTGGCGACCGCAGGGCTTTTCATTAAGCACTCATCATGGAAAACACGGACCTTCCTTGCAACACGCGGGCAAGTTTCCTTCCCACTGGCCAAGAAGGCTTTGGGATGAGAACCTAGCAAGGAACTGCACGCACTCTGGTTCGTTCAAGAAAATTCACTCTGCCTCAGGTTGCCTCTCAGGGTAATCCAGGGGTGAATAGAAGACGGGCAACAGGACTGTTTCTCAGGCAGCTCTGAGGACGCAGCTCTCCGGTTGGTCACTGGGGCAAATTGTGCCCTTCCCGTCCCCCTCCACTTTCACGGTTGACACCTAGCTCGTGTACCTGAAGTTCACAAGCAGGCCACATAGACACATGCCACACACATGGGCCCTTCCATGACAACACTTTGGCTAGCAGGAGTCCTCCTGAGCTGAATGGCGTGAGCCGGTGAACGCCTTAGTGTCGCCTACCTCACCGTGGATCTTGCAAAGGCCTAACAGTCTTCAAAGGCTGAGAGCACATGTCTCCAGCTGGATCTGAAGTCGACGTGCTGCTTGCGAGGGGAAGACGTCAGCTAGGAATTCTGAGAACCCTTGCCATGGCGGTGTTGGTTCCAGTGCAGCTCAGGTTTACCAACTGGGGTCCCCTTGCCTTGCACAGCAGACCAGGGAGAAAACTCTTCCTGAGGATTCTTCCAAGCTGTGGCTATCTGGCTCTCCGACGGAAGACACACATTGCTGCCTGGCCTTCGGCACACCAACAGCAGCGCCCAAAGACCATCATGAGGCATGAGGTTGCTCAGAAGGCACAGACGACACTTTCGGTACACAGTGATTTTCCTCGGAAAAGGGTGCAGTCGCGAGCGTCCTCAGATATGTAAAAGGCACACCAGCATTACAGCACTTCAGTGGTGAAAGCCTCGGGTCTACTTGTGACCACCAAGTTTGCTGATGGAAACACTGCCCCTTATGTTGAGTATGCCACTCAGCCGACCTTCTCCTTAGCTGAAGTAGTCTGCTGCATGACCTCCTGGCAAGGAGTGGCAGGCACACTGTTTCTTTCGAGAACACTCACTCTTCCTCCCGAGGAATTCCTGCAGGGTGCCCAAGATGGGCGCCCGCCCGCCTCTGCCCCCGTGCTTTTCCTTCAGTTTCCTGGCCCCAAGCCTCCTGTTCCAAAGGGGCCAAACATGCTTTAGCCCTCAGGATCCGGTTTCTACGTGCAAACCCAGCCTGTGGAGCAGCCCCTTCTGCTCAGCTACAAGAGAGCCATGCGACACACCAGGCGCTCCTGTGAGGAGCCTTTTGTAAGCAGAGGTTCTCTGCAAGGTGACGTGCCTAGCCAAGACAGCGCTTCAGTCAGGCGTTGTCGACCCTGGAACTTTCAATCTCCCAGCAGTGCTTCGGGAAAAGTGTCCATCATTTTAGGCTGGTTGTAAAGTTACATTTCTGCTGGAGGTGAAGGGTCGTCAGCTTTGAGTTCGTAGAATCCATGTAACTCGCCGGGTATGATTCAGTGCAGCTAATAGCTAAGCCGGGAGTCTGACAGGCATTGCACGTGACACCGTTGCCCCACTCTGGTACCAAGACTGCTTTCCAGAGTTGGAGGTCTGGCTCTCCGCCGGAGCAAGCCGTGTGTTGCCCTGCCCTCTGCATGCGCAGAATGGAGGCCAAACACCCAATTGGCTGCATGTTACTACTCTGAAGCCGCAGTTGACACTTTGGCTACAACGTGTTCTTCCTTGACCTGGGTCCAGGCGTGAGAGAGCCTGCAGTCCTGAGAGGCCTACCAGTGTTAAGGCAGTACCTTCACTAAGGCTTCTCAGAAAGATCTGCACTGCAACACTTTTCATGGCACACGCGGACCTTCCTTTGGCGGCATGGGGGCAGGTTTCCTAACCACTAGCCAAGAAGGCTTTGGGATGAGCTCCTAGTGAGGAACTGCACACACACCCTGGTTCTTTCGAGAAAACTCACTCTTCCTCCATTGCCTCCTAGGGAACTCCTACGGTGATTACAAAACAGGGAGCAGGACTTGGTTTCAGGCAGGTCTGAGCACGCAGCTCTCCGGACTGCCAACGGGACAGATTTTGCTTTTCTCGTCCAGCCCCCTTTTCACGGTTGCCACACAGCTCATGTAGCTGAAGTCCCCGGGCGGCCAAAAGAGACCCATGTCACATACTGTACCCATTCGCTGAAAGCACTTTGGAAAGCCAGGTTTCCTCCGGCAGGGAATTGCGCGAGCCAGTGTACGCCTTCGTTTCTCCTAGGTCATGGTACATCTTGCAACGGCCTAGCAGTCTTTGAAGGACGACGGCCTATTTCTCCCTCGAGAGGTGAAGTCCGGGTGCTGCTTCAGGGAGCAAGAGGTCAAGTATGGATTCCGAGAACTCGTGTAAGCACGGTGTTTTTCCAAAAGCAGCTCAGGGTTACAAAAGGAGGCCACCTCGCATTGCCCAGAAGCCCCGTTACAAACGTGTTCTTCAGGCATCCTCTAAGCTCTCCAAGTCGAGCTCTCCGATGGAGGAAAAACGTTGTTGCCCAGCCTCCTGCATACAAAACAGTAGAGTCCAAAGACCCTTGTGGCTGGGTGTTGCTCAGCAGGCTCAGATGCCACTTCTGCTCCACAGTGACCTTCCTCGGAATGCGGTGCAGACGCTCGCATCCTCATCCTTACAGAGTCTTGAAAGGCACACCAGCATTTACAGCAGTTCAGTCGGGAAGGCCTCTTTGAAACTGCTGACTGCGACTGTGCTGGTGGAAAGAAACACTGCACCTTACCTTGAGTCTGGCGCTCGTCTGAATTATGCCCTAGACAACGTCCTCTGCTGGATGTACTCCTAGCAAGCAATTGCCAGCATTCCGTTTCACTGGGCAAAGTCTCCGTTCCTCCCTGGGTATTCTCGCAGGGTTGAGAAGGTTGGCGACCGCAGGGCTTTTCATTAAGCACTCATCATGGAAAACACGGACCTTCCTTGCAACACGCGGGCAAGTTTCCTTCCCACTGGCCAAGAAGGCTTTGGGATGAGAACCTAGCAAGGAACTGCACGCACTCTGGTTCGTTCAAGAAAATTCACTCTGCCTCAGGTTGCCTCTCAGGGTAATCCAGGGGTGAATAGAAGACGGGCAACAGGACTGTTTCTCAGGCAGCTCTGAGGACGCAGCTCTCCGGTTGGTCACTGGGGCAAATTGTGCCCTTCCCGTCCCCCTCCACTTTCACGGTTGACACCTAGCTCGTGTACCTGAAGTTCACAAGCAGGCCACATAGACACATGCCACACACATGGGCCCTTCCATGACAACACTTTGGCTAGCAGGAGTCCTCCTGAGCTGAATGGCGTGAGCCGGTGAACGCCTTAGTGTCGCCTACCTCACCGTGGATCTTGCAAAGGCCTAACAGTCTTCAAAGGCTGAGAGCACATGTCTCCAGCTGGATCTGAAGTCGACGTGCTGCTTGCGAGGGGAAGACGTCAGCTAGGAATTCTGAGAACCCTTGCCATGGCGGTGTTGGTTCCAGTGCAGCTCAGGTTTACCAACTGGGGTCCCCTTGCCTTGCACAGCAGACCAGGGAGAAAACTCTTCCTGAGGATTCTTCCAAGCTGTGGCTATCTGGCTCTCCGACGGAAGACACACATTGCTGCCTGGCCTTCGGCACACCAACAGCAGCGCCCAAAGACCATCATGAGGCATGAGGTTGCTCAGAAGGCACAGACGACACTTTCGGTACACAGTGATTTTCCTCGGAAAAGGGTGCAGTCGCGAGCGTCCTCAGATATGTAAAAGGCACACCAGCATTACAGCACTTCAGTGGTGAAAGCCTCGGGTCTACTTGTGACCACCAAGTTTGCTGATGGAAACACTGCCCCTTATGTTGAGTATGCCACTCAGCCGACCTTCTCCTTAGCTGAAGTAGTCTGCTGCATGACCTCCTGGCAAGGAGTGGCAGGCACACTGTTTCTTTCGAGAACACTCACTCTTCCTCCCGAGGAATTCCTGCAGGGTGCCCAAGATGGGCGCCCGCCCGCCTCTGCCCCCGTGCTTTTCCTTCAGTTTCCTGGCCCCAAGCCTCCTGTTCCAAAGGGGCCAAACATGCTTTAGCCCTCAGGATCCGGTTTCTACGTGCAAACCCAGCCTGTGGAGCAGCCCCTTCTGCTCAGCTACAAGAGAGCCATGCGACACACCAGGCGCTCCTGTGAGGAGCCTTTTGTAAGCAGAGGTTCTCTGCAAGGTGACGTGCCTAGCCAAGACAGCGCTTCAGTCAGGCGTTGTCGACCCTGGAACTTTCAATCTCCCAGCAGTGCTTCGGGAAAAGTGTCCATCATTTTAGGCTGGTTGTAAAGTTACATTTCTGCTGGAGGTGAAGGGTCGTCAGCTTTGAGTTCGTAGAATCCATGTAACTCGCCGGGTATGATTCAGTGCAGCTAATAGCTAAGCCGGGAGTCTGACAGGCATTGCACGTGACACCGTTGCCCCACTCTGGTACCAAGACTGCTTTCCAGAGTTGGAGGTCTGGCTCTCCGCCGGAGCAAGCCGTGTGTTGCCCTGCCCTCTGCATGCGCAGAATGGAGGCCAAACACCCAATTGGCTGCATGTTACTACTCTGAAGCCGCAGTTGACACTTTGGCTACAACGTGTTCTTCCTTGACCTGGGTCCAGGCGTGAGAGAGCCTGCAGTCCTGAGAGGCCTACCAGTGTTAAGGCAGTACCTTCACTAAGGCTTCTCAGAAAGATCTGCACTGCAACACTTTTCATGGCACACGCGGACCTTCCTTTGGCGGCATGGGGGCAGGTTTCCTAACCACTAGCCAAGAAGGCTTTGGGATGAGCTCCTAGTGAGGAACTGCACACACACCCTGGTTCTTTCGAGAAAACTCACTCTTCCTCCATTGCCTCCTAGGGAACTCCTACGGTGATTACAAAACAGGGAGCAGGACTTGGTTTCAGGCAGGTCTGAGCACGCAGCTCTCCGGACTGCCAACGGGACAGATTTTGCTTTTCTCGTCCAGCCCCCTTTTCACGGTTGCCACACAGCTCATGTAGCTGAAGTCCCCGGGCGGCCAAAAGAGACCCATGTCACATACTGTACCCATTCGCTGAAAGCACTTTGGAAAGCCAGGTTTCCTCCGGCAGGGAATTGCGCGAGCCAGTGTACGCCTTCGTTTCTCCTAGGTCATGGTACATCTTGCAACGGCCTAGCAGTCTTTGAAGGACGACGGCCTATTTCTCCCTCGAGAGGTGAAGTCCGGGTGCTGCTTCAGGGAGCAAGAGGTCAAGTATGGATTCCGAGAACTCGTGTAAGCACGGTGTTTTTCCAAAAGCAGCTCAGGGTTACAAAAGGAGGCCACCTCGCATTGCCCAGAAGCCCCGTTACAAACGTGTTCTTCAGGCATCCTCTAAGCTCTCCAAGTCGAGCTCTCCGATGGAGGAAAAACGTTGTTGCCCAGCCTCCTGCATACAAAACAGTAGAGTCCAAAGACCCTTGTGGCTGGGTGTTGCTCAGCAGGCTCAGATGCCACTTCTGCTCCACAGTGACCTTCCTCGGAATACGGTGCAGACGCTCGCATCGCATCCTCATCCTTACAGAGTCTTGAAAGGCACACCAGCATTTACAGCAGTTCAGTCGGGAAGGCCTCTTTGAAACTGCTGACTGCGACTGTGCTGGTGGAAAGAAACACTGCACCTTACCTTGAGTCTGGCGCTCGTCTGAATTATGCCCTAGACAACGTCCTCTGCTGGATGTACTCCTAGCAAGCAATTGCCAGCATTCCGTTTCACTGGGCAAAGTCTCCGTTCCTCCCTGGGTATTCTCGCAGGGTTGAGAAGGTTGGCGACCGCAGGGCTTTTCATTAAGCACTCATCATGGAAAACACGGACCTTCCTTGCAACACGCGGGCAAGTTTCCTTCCCACTGGCCAAGAAGGCTTTGGGATGAGAACCTAGCAAGGAACTGCACGCACTCTGGTTCGTTCAAGAAAATTCACTCTGCCTCAGGTTGCCTCTCAGGGTAATCCAGGGGTGAATAGAAGACGGGCAACAGGACTGTTTCTCAGGCAGCTCTGAGGACGCAGCTCTCCGGTTGGTCACTGGGGCAAATTGTGCCCTTCCCGTCCCCCTCCACTTTCACGGTTGACACCTAGCTCGTGTACCTGAAGTTCACAAGCAGGCCACATAGACACATGCCACACACATGGGCCCTTCCATGACAACACTTTGGCTAGCAGGAGTCCTCCTGAGCTGAATGGCGTGAGCCGGTGAACGCCTTAGTGTCGCCTACCTCACCGTGGATCTTGCAAAGGCCTAACAGTCTTCAAAGGCTGAGAGCACATGTCTCCAGCTGGATCTGAAGTCGACGTGCTGCTTGCGAGGGGAAGACGTCAGCTAGGAATTCTGAGAACCCTTGCCATGGCGGTGTTGGTTCCAGTGCAGCTCAGGTTTACCAACTGGGGTCCCCTTGCCTTGCACAGCAGACCAGGGAGAAAACTCTTCCTGAGGATTCTTCCAAGCTGTGGCTATCTGGCTCTCCGACGGAAGACACACATTGCTGCCTGGCCTTCGGCACACCAACAGCAGCGCCCAAAGACCATCATGAGGCATGAGGTTGCTCAGAAGGCACAGACGACACTTTCGGTACACAGTGATTTTCCTCGGAAAAGGGTGCAGTCGCGAGCGTCCTCAGATATGTAAAAGGCACACCAGCATTACAGCACTTCAGTGGTGAAAGCCTCGGGTCTACTTGTGACCACCAAGTTTGCTGATGGAAACACTGCCCCTTATGTTGAGTATGCCACTCAGCCGACCTTCTCCTTAGCTGAAGTAGTCTGCTGCATGACCTCCTGGCAAGGAGTGGCAGGCACACTGTTTCTTTCGAGAACACTCACTCTTCCTCCCGAGGAATTCCTGCAGGGTGCCCAAGATGGGCGCCCGCCCGCCTCTGCCCCCGTGCTTTTCCTTCAGTTTCCTGGCCCCAAGCCTCCTGTTCCAAAGGGGCCAAACATGCTTTAGCCCTCAGGATCCGGTTTCTACGTGCAAACCCAGCCTGTGGAGCAGCCCCTTCTGCTCAGCTACAAGAGAGCCATGCGACACACCAGGCGCTCCTGTGAGGAGCCTTTTGTAAGCAGAGGTTCTCTGCAAGGTGACGTGCCTAGCCAAGACAGCGCTTCAGTCAGGCGTTGTCGACCCTGGAACTTTCAATCTCCCAGCAGTGCTTCGGGAAAAGTGTCCATCATTTTAGGCTGGTTGTAAAGTTACATTTCTGCTGGAGGTGAAGGGTCGTCAGCTTTGAGTTCGTAGAATCCATGTAACTCGCCGGGTATGATTCAGTGCAGCTAATAGCTAAGCCGGGAGTCTGACAGGCATTGCACGTGACACCGTTGCCCCACTCTGGTACCAAGACTGCTTTCCAGAGTTGGAGGTCTGGCTCTCCGCCGGAGCAAGCCGTGTGTTGCCCTGCCCTCTGCATGCGCAGAATGGAGGCCAAACACCCAATTGGCTGCATGTTACTACTCTGAAGCCGCAGTTGACACTTTGGCTACAACGTGTTCTTCCTTGACCTGGGTCCAGGCGTGAGAGAGCCTGCAGTCCTGAGAGGCCTACCAGTGTTAAGGCAGTACCTTCACTAAGGCTTCTCAGAAAGATCTGCACTGCAACACTTTTCATGGCACACGCGGACCTTCCTTTGGCGGCATGGGGGCAGGTTTCCTAACCACTAGCCAAGAAGGCTTTGGGATGAGCTCCTAGTGAGGAACTGCACACACACCCTGGTTCTTTCGAGAAAACTCACTCTTCCTCCATTGCCTCCTAGGGAACTCCTACGGTGATTACAAAACAGGGAGCAGGACTTGGTTTCAGGCAGGTCTGAGCACGCAGCTCTCCGGACTGCCAACGGGACAGATTTTGCTTTTCTCGTCCAGCCCCCTTTTCACGGTTGCCACACAGCTCATGTAGCTGAAGTCCCCGGGCGGCCAAAAGAGACCCATGTCACATACTGTACCCATTCGCTGAAAGCACTTTGGAAAGCCAGGTTTCCTCCGGCAGGGAATTGCGCGAGCCAGTGTACGCCTTCGTTTCTCCTAGGTCATGGTACATCTTGCAACGGCCTAGCAGTCTTTGAAGGACGACGGCCTATTTCTCCCTCGAGAGGTGAAGTCCGGGTGCTGCTTCAGGGAGCAAGAGGTCAAGTATGGATTCCGAGAACTCGTGTAAGCACGGTGTTTTTCCAAAAGCAGCTCAGGGTTACAAAAGGAGGCCACCTCGCATTGCCCAGAAGCCCCGTTACAAACGTGTTCTTCAGGCATCCTCTAAGCTCTCCAAGTCGAGCTCTCCGATGGAGGAAAAACGTTGTTGCCCAGCCTCCTGCATACAAAACAGTAGAGTCCAAAGACCCTTGTGGCTGGGTGTTGCTCAGCAGGCTCAGATGCCACTTCTGCTCCACAGTGACCTTCCTCGGAATGCGGTGCAGACGCTCGCATCCTCATCCTTACAGAGTCTTGAAAGGCACACCAGCATTTACAGCAGTTCAGTCGGGAAGGCCTCTTTGAAACTGCTGACTGCGACTGTGCTGGTGGAAAGAAACACTGCACCTTACCTTGAGTCTGGCGCTCGTCTGAATTATGCCCTAGACAACGTCCTCTGCTGGATGTACTCCTAGCAAGCAATTGCCAGCATTCCGTTTCACTGGGCAAAGTCTCCGTTCCTCCCTGGGTATTCTCGCAGGGTTGAGAAGGTTGGCGACCGCAGGGCTTTTCATTAAGCACTCATCATGGAAAACACGGACCTTCCTTGCAACACGCGGGCAAGTTTCCTTCCCACTGGCCAAGAAGGCTTTGGGATGAGAACCTAGCAAGGAACTGCACGCACTCTGGTTCGTTCAAGAAAATTCACTCTGCCTCAGGTTGCCTCTCAGGGTAATCCAGGGGTGAATAGAAGACGGGCAACAGGACTGTTTCTCAGGCAGCTCTGAGGACGCAGCTCTCCGGTTGGTCACTGGGGCAAATTGTGCCCTTCCCGTCCCCCTCCACTTTCACGGTTGACACCTAGCTCGTGTACCTGAAGTTCACAAGCAGGCCACATAGACACATGCCACACACATGGGCCCTTCCATGACAACACTTTGGCTAGCAGGAGTCCTCCTGAGCTGAATGGCGTGAGCCGGTGAACGCCTTAGTGTCGCCTACCTCACCGTGGATCTTGCAAAGGCCTAACAGTCTTCAAAGGCTGAGAGCACATGTCTCCAGCTGGATCTGAAGTCGACGTGCTGCTTGCGAGGGGAAGACGTCAGCTAGGAATTCTGAGAACCCTTGCCATGGCGGTGTTGGTTCCAGTGCAGCTCAGGTTTACCAACTGGGGTCCCCTTGCCTTGCACAGCAGACCAGGGAGAAAACTCTTCCTGAGGATTCTTCCAAGCTGTGGCTATCTGGCTCTCCGACGGAAGACACACATTGCTGCCTGGCCTTCGGCACACCAACAGCAGCGCCCAAAGACCATCATGAGGCATGAGGTTGCTCAGAAGGCACAGACGACACTTTCGGTACACAGTGATTTTCCTCGGAAAAGGGTGCAGTCGCGAGCGTCCTCAGATATGTAAAAGGCACACCAGCATTACAGCACTTCAGTGGTGAAAGCCTCGGGTCTACTTGTGACCACCAAGTTTGCTGATGGAAACACTGCCCCTTATGTTGAGTATGCCACTCAGCCGACCTTCTCCTTAGCTGAAGTAGTCTGCTGCATGACCTCCTGGCAAGGAGTGGCAGGCACACTGTTTCTTTCGAGAACACTCACTCTTCCTCCCGAGGAATTCCTGCAGGGTGCCCAAGATGGGCGCCCGCCCGCCTCTGCCCCCGTGCTTTTCCTTCAGTTTCCTGGCCCCAAGCCTCCTGTTCCAAAGGGGCCAAACATGCTTTAGCCCTCAGGATCCGGTTTCTACGTGCAAACCCAGCCTGTGGAGCAGCCCCTTCTGCTCAGCTACAAGAGAGCCATGCGACACACCAGGCGCTCCTGTGAGGAGCCTTTTGTAAGCAGAGGTTCTCTGCAAGGTGACGTGCCTAGCCAAGACAGCGCTTCAGTCAGGCGTTGTCGACCCTGGAACTTTCAATCTCCCAGCAGTGCTTCGGGAAAAGTGTCCATCATTTTAGGCTGGTTGTAAAGTTACATTTCTGCTGGAGGTGAAGGGTCGTCAGCTTTGAGTTCGTAGAATCCATGTAACTCGCCGGGTATGATTCAGTGCAGCTAATAGCTAAGCCGGGAGTCTGACAGGCATTGCACGTGACACCGTTGCCCCACTCTGGTACCAAGACTGCTTTCCAGAGTTGGAGGTCTGGCTCTCCGCCGGAGCAAGCCGTGTGTTGCCCTGCCCTCTGCATGCGCAGAATGGAGGCCAAACACCCAATTGGCTGCATGTTACTACTCTGAAGCCGCAGTTGACACTTTGGCTACAACGTGTTCTTCCTTGACCTGGGTCCAGGCGTGAGAGAGCCTGCAGTCCTGAGAGGCCTACCAGTGTTAAGGCAGTACCTTCACTAAGGCTTCTCAGAAAGATCTGCACTGCAACACTTTTCATGGCACACGCGGACCTTCCTTTGGCGGCATGGGGGCAGGTTTCCTAACCACTAGCCAAGAAGGCTTTGGGATGAGCTCCTAGTGAGGAACTGCACACACACCCTGGTTCTTTCGAGAAAACTCACTCTTCCTCCATTGCCTCCTAGGGAACTCCTACGGTGATTACAAAACAGGGAGCAGGACTTGGTTTCAGGCAGGTCTGAGCACGCAGCTCTCCGGACTGCCAACGGGACAGATTTTGCTTTTCTCGTCCAGCCCCCTTTTCACGGTTGCCACACAGCTCATGTAGCTGAAGTCCCCGGGCAGCCAAAAGAGACCCATGTCACATACTGTACCCATTCGCTGAAAGCACTTTGGAAAGCCAGGTTTCCTCCGGCAGGGAATTGCGCGAGCCAGTGTACGCCTTCGTTTCTCCTAGGTCATGGTACATCTTGCAACGGCCTAGCAGTCTTTGAAGGACGACGGCCTATTTCTCCCTCGAGAGGTGAAGTCCGGGTGCTGCTTCAGGGAGCAAGAGGTCAAGTATGGATTCCGAGAACTCGTGTAAGCACGGTGTTTTTCCAAAAGCAGCTCAGGGTTACAAAAGGAGGCCACCTCGCATTGCCCAGAAGCCCCGTTACAAACGTGTTCTTCAGGCATCCTCTAAGCTCTCCAAGTCGAGCTCTCCGATGGAGGAAAAACGTTGTTGCCCAGCCTCCTGCATACAAAACAGTAGAGTCCAAAGACCCTTGTGGCTGGGTGTTGCTCAGCAGGCTCAGATGCCACTTCTGCTCCACAGTGACCTTCCTCGGAATGCGGTGCAGACGCTCGCATCCTCATCCTTACAGAGTCTTGAAAGGCACACCAGCATTTACAGCAGTTCAGTCGGGAAGGCCTCTTTGAAACTGCTGACTGCGACTGTGCTGGTGGAAAGAAACACTGCACCTTACCTTGAGTCTGGCGCTCGTCTGAATTATGCCCTAGACAACGTCCTCTGCTGGATGTACTCCTAGCAAGCAATTGCCAGCATTCCGTTTCACTGGGCAAAGTCTCCGTTCCTCCCTGGGTATTCTCGCAGGGTTGAGAAGGTTGGCGACCGCAGGGCTTTTCATTAAGCACTCATCATGGAAAACACGGACCTTCCTTGCAACACGCGGGCAAGTTTCCTTCCCACTGGCCAAGAAGGCTTTGGGATGAGAACCTAGCAAGGAACTGCACGCACTCTGGTTCGTTCAAGAAAATTCACTCTGCCTCAGGTTGCCTCTCAGGGTAATCCAGGGGTGAATAGAAGACGGGCAACAGGACTGTTTCTCAGGCAGCTCTGAGGACGCAGCTCTCCGGTTGGTCACTGGGGCAAATTGTGCCCTTCCCGTCCCCCTCCACTTTCACGGTTGACACCTAGCTCATGTACCTGAAGTTCACAAGCAGGCCACATAGACACATGCCACACACATGGGCCCTTCCATGACAACACTTTGGCTAGCAGGAGTCCTCCTGAGCTGAATGGCGTGAGCCGGTGAACGCCTTAGTGTCGCCTACCTCACCGTGGATCTTGCAAAGGCCTAACAGTCTTCAAAGGCTGAGAGCACATGTCTCCAGCTGGATCTGAAGTCGACGTGCTGCTTGCGAGGGGAAGACGTCAGCTAGGAATTCTGAGAACCCTTGCCATGGCGGTGTTGGTTCCAGTGCAGCTCAGGTTTACCAACTGGGGTCCCCTCGCATTGCACAGCAGACCAGGGAGAAAACTCTTCCTGAGGATTCTTCTAAGCTGTGGCTATCTGGCTCCCCGACGAAAGAAACACATTGCTGCCTGGCCTTCGGCACACCAACAGCAGCGCCCAAAGACCATCATGAGGCATGAGGTTGCTCAGAAGGCACAGACGACACTTTCGGTACACAGTGATTTTCCTCGGAAAAGGGTGCAGTCGCGAGCGTCCTCAGATATGTAAAAGGCACACCAGCATTACAGCACTTCAGTGGTGAAAGCCTCGGGTCTACTTGTGACCACCAAGTTTGCTGATGGAAACACTGCCCCTTATGTTGAGTATGCCACTCAGCCGACCTTCTCCTTAGCTGAAGTAGTCTGCTGCATGACCTCCTGGCAAGGAGTGGCAGGCACACTGTTTCTTTCGAGAACACGCACTCTTCCTCCCGAGGAATTCCTGCAGGGTGCCCAAGATGGGCGCCCGCCCGCCTCTGCCCCCGTGCTTTTCCTTCAGTTTCCTGGCCCCAAGCCTCCTGTTCCAAAGGGGCCAAACATGCTTTAGCCCTCAGGATCCGGTTTCTACGTGCAAACCCAGCCTGTGGAGCAGCCCCTTCTGCTCAGCTACAAGAGAGCCATGCGACACACCAGGCGCTCCTGTGAGGAGCCTTTTGTAAGCAGAGGTTCTCTGCAAGGTGACGTGCCTAGCCAAGACAGCGCTTCAGTCAGGCGTTGTCGACCCTGGAACTTTCAATCTCCCAGCAGTGCTTCGGGAAAAGTGTCCATCATTTTAGGCTGGTTGTAAAGTTACATTTCTGCTGGAGGTGAAGGGTCGTCAGCTTTGAGTTCGTAGAATCCATGTAACTCGCCGGGTATGATTCAGTGCAGCTAATAGCTAAGCCGGGAGTCTGACAGGCATTGCACGTGACACCATTGCCCCACTCTGGTACCAAGACTGCTTTCCAGAGTTGGAGGTCTGGCTCTCCGCCGGAGCAAGCCGTGTGTTGCCCTGCCCTCTGCATGCGCAGAATGGAGGCCAAACACCCAATTGGCTGCATGTTACTACTCTGAAGCCGCAGTTGACACTTTGGCTACAACGTGTTCTTCCTTGACCTGGGTCCAGGCGTGAGAGAGCCTGCAGTCCTGAGAGGCCTACCAGTGTTAAGGCAGTACCTTCACTAAGGCTTCTCAGAAAGATCTGCACTGCAACACTTTTCATGGCACACGCGGACCTTCCTTTGGCGGCATGGGGGCAGGTTTCCTAACCACTAGCCAAGAAGGCTTTGGGATGAGCTCCTAGTGAGGAACTGCACACACACCCTGGTTCTTTCGAGAAAACTCACTCTTCCTCCATTGCCTCCTAGGGAACTCCTACGGTGATTACAAAACAGGGAGCAGGACTTGGTTTCAGGCAGGTCTGAGCACGCAGCTCTCCGGACTGCCAACGGGACAGATTTTGCTTTTCTCGTCCAGCCCCCTTTTCACGGTTGCCACACAGCTCATGTAGCTGAAGTCCCCGGGCGGCCAAAAGAGACCCATGTCACATACTGTACCCATTCGCTGAAAGCACTTTGGAAAGCCAGGTTTCCTCCGGCAGGGAATTGCGCGAGCCAGTGTACGCCTTCGTTTCTCCTAGGTCATGGTACATCTTGCAACGGCCTAGCAGTCTTTGAAGGACGACGGCCTATTTCTCCCTCGAGAGGTGAAGTCCGGGTGCTGCTTCAGGGAGCAAGAGGTCAAGTATGGATTCCGAGAACTCGTGTAAGCACGGTGTTTTTCCAAAAGCAGCTCAGGGTTACAAAAGGAGGCCACCTCGCATTGCCCAGAAGCCCCGTTACAAACGTGTTCTTCAGGCATCCTCTAAGCTCTCCAAGTCGAGCTCTCCGATGGAGGAAAAACGTTGTTGCCCAGCCTCCTGCATACAAAACAGTAGAGTCCAAAGACCCTTGTGGCTGGGTGTTGCTCAGCAGGCTCAGATGCCACTTCTGCTCCACAGTGACCTTCCTCGGAATACGGTGCAGACGCTCGCATCGCATCCTCATCCTTACAGAGTCTTGAAAGGCACACCAGCATTTACAGCAGTTCAGTCGGGAAGGCCTCTTTGAAACTGCTGACTGCGACTGTGCTGGTGGAAAGAAACACTGCACCTTACCTTGAGTCTGGCGCTCGTCTGAATTATGCCCTAGACAACGTCCTCTGCTGGATGTACTCCTAGCAAGCAATTGCCAGCATTCCGTTTCACTGGGCAAAGTCTCCGTTCCTCCCTGGGTATTCTCGCAGGGTTGAGAAGGTTGGCGACCGCAGGGCTTTTCATTAAGCACTCATCATGGAAAACACGGACCTTCCTTGCAACACGCGGGCAAGTTTCCTTCCCACTGGCCAAGAAGGCTTTGGGATGAGAACCTAGCAAGGAACTGCACGCACTCTGGTTCGTTCAAGAAAATTCACTCTGCCTCAGGTTGCCTCTCAGGGTAATCCAGGGGTGAATAGAAGACGGGCAACAGGACTGTTTCTCAGGCAGCTCTGAGGACGCAGCTCTCCGGTTGGTCACTGGGGCAAATTGTGCCCTTCCCGTCCCCCTCCACTTTCACGGTTGACACCTAGCTCGTGTACCTGAAGTTCACAAGCAGGCCACATAGACACATGCCACACACATGGGCCCTTCCATGACAACACTTTGGCTAGCAGGAGTCCTCCTGAGCTGAATGGCGTGAGCCGGTGAACGCCTTAGTGTCGCCTACCTCACCGTGGATCTTGCAAAGGCCTAACAGTCTTCAAAGGCTGAGAGCACATGTCTCCAGCTGGATCTGAAGTCGACGTGCTGCTTGCGAGGGGAAGACGTCAGCTAGGAATTCTGAGAACCCTTGCCATGGCGGTGTTGGTTCCAGTGCAGCTCAGGTTTACCAACTGGGGTCCCCTTGCCTTGCACAGCAGACCAGGGAGAAAACTCTTCCTGAGGATTCTTCCAAGCTGTGGCTATCTGGCTCCCCGACGGAAAAAACACATTGCTGCCTGGCCTTCGGCACACCAACAGCAGCGCCCAAAGACCATCATGAGGCATGAGGTTGCTCAGAAGGCACAGACGACACTTTCGGTACACAGTGATTTTCCTCGGAAAAGGGTGCAGTCGCGAGCGTCCTCAGATATGTAAAAGGCACACCAGCATTACAGCACTTCAGTGGTGAAAGCCTCGGGTCTACTTGTGACCACCAAGTTTGCTGATGGAAACACTGCCCCTTATGTTGAGTATGCCACTCAGCCGACCTTCTCCTTAGCTGAAGTAGTCTGCTGCATGACCTCCTGGCAAGGAGTGGCAGGCACACTGTTTCTTTCGAGAACACTCACTCTTCCTCCCGAGGAATTCCTGCAGGGTGCCCAAGATGGGCGCCCGCCCGCCTCTGCCCCCGTGCTTTTCCTTCAGTTTCCTGGCCCCAAGCCTCCTGTTCCAAAGGGGCCAAACATGCTTTAGCCCTCAGGATCCGGTTTCTACGTGCAAACCCAGCCTGTGGAGCAGCCCCTTCTGCTCAGCTACAAGAGAGCCATGCGACACACCAGGCGCTCCTGTGAGGAGCCTTTTGTAAGCAGAGGTTCTCTGCAAGGTGACGTGCCTAGCCAAGACAGCGCTTCAGTCAGGCGTTGTCGACCCTGGAACTTTCAATCTCCCAGCAGTGCTTCGGGAAAAGTGTCCATCATTTTAGGCTGGTTGTAAAGTTACATTTCTGCTGGAGGTGAAGGGTCGTCAGCTTTGAGTTCGTAGAATCCATGTAACTCGCCGGGTATGATTCAGTGCAGCTAATAGCTAAGCCGGGAGTCTGACAGGCATTGCACGTGACACCGTTGCCCCACTCTGGTACCAAGACTGCTTTCCAGAGTTGGAGGTCTGGCTCTCCGCCGGAGCAAGCCGTGTGTTGCCCTGCCCTCTGCATGCGCAGAATGGAGGCCAAACACCCAATTGGCTGCATGTTACTACTCTGAAGCCGCAGTTGACACTTTGGCTACAACGTGTTCTTCCTTGACCTGGGTCCAGGCGTGAGAGAGCCTGCAGTCCTGAGAGGCCTACCAGTGTTAAGGCAGTACCTTCACTAAGGCTTCTCAGAAAGATCTGCACTGCAACACTTTTCATGGCACACGCGGACCTTCCTTTGGCGGCATGGGGGCAGGTTTCCTAACCACTAGCCAAGAAGGCTTTGGGATGAGCTCCTAGTGAGGAACTGCACACACACCCTGGTTCTTTCGAGAAAACTCACTCTTCCTCCATTGCCTCCTAGGGAACTCCTACGGTGATTACAAAACAGGGAGCAGGACTTGGTTTCAGGCAGGTCTGAGCACGCAGCTCTCCGGACTGCCAACGGGACAGATTTTGCTTTTCTCGTCCAGCCCCCTTTTCACGGTTGCCACACAGCTCATGTAGCTGAAGTCCCCGGGCGGCCAAAAGAGACCCATGTCACATACTGTACCCATTCGCTGAAAGCACTTTGGAAAGCCAGGTTTCCTCCGGCAGGGAATTGCGCGAGCCAGTGTACGCCTTCGTTTCTCCTAGGTCATGGTACATCTTGCAACGGCCTAGCAGTCTTTGAAGGACGACGGCCTATTTCTCCCTCGAGAGGTGAAGTCCGGGTGCTGCTTCAGGGAGCAAGAGGTCAAGTATGGATTCCGAGAACTCGTGTAAGCACGGTGTTTTTCCAAAAGCAGCTCAGGGTTACAAAAGGAGGCCACCTCGCATTGCCCAGAAGCCCCGTTACAAACGTGTTCTTCAGGCATCCTCTAAGCTCTCCAAGTCGAGCTCTCCGATGGAGGAAAAACGTTGTTGCCCAGCCTCCTGCATACAAAACAGTAGAGTCCAAAGACCCTTGTGGCTGGGTGTTGCTCAGCAGGCTCAGATGCCACTTCTGCTCCACAGTGACCTTCCTCGGAATGCGGTGCAGACGCTCGCATCCTCATCCTTACAGAGTCTTGAAAGGCACACCAGCATTTACAGCAGTTCAGTCGGGAAGGCCTCTTTGAAACTGCTGACTGCGACTGTGCTGGTGGAAAGAAACACTGCACCTTACCTTGAGTCTGGCGCTCGTCTGAATTATGCCCTAGACAACGTCCTCTGCTGGATGTACTCCTAGCAAGCAATTGCCAGCATTCCGTTTCACTGGGCAAAGTCTCCGTTCCTCCCTGGGTATTCTCGCAGGGTTGAGAAGGTTGGCGACCGCAGGGCTTTTCATTAAGCACTCATCATGGAAAACACGGACCTTCCTTGCAACACGCGGGCAAGTTTCCTTCCCACTGGCCAAGAAGGCTTTGGGATGAGAACCTAGCAAGGAACTGCACGCACTCTGGTTCGTTCAAGAAAATTCACTCTGCCTCAGGTTGCCTCTCAGGGTAATCCAGGGGTGAATAGAAGACGGGCAACAGGACTGTTTCTCAGGCAGCTCTGAGGACGCAGCTCTCCGGTTGGTCACTGGGGCAAATTGTGCCCTTCCCGTCCCCCTCCACTTTCACGGTTGACACCTAGCTCGTGTACCTGAAGTTCACAAGCAGGCCACATAGACACATGCCACACACATGGGCCCTTCCATGACAACACTTTGGCTAGCAGGAGTCCTCCTGAGCTGAATGGCGTGAGCCGGTGAACGCCTTAGTGTCGCCTACCTCACCGTGGATCTTGCAAAGGCCTAACAGTCTTCAAAGGCTGAGAGCACATGTCTCCAGCTGGATCTGAAGTCGACGTGCTGCTTGCGAGGGGAAGACGTCAGCTAGGAATTCTGAGAACCCTTGCCATGGCGGTGTTGGTTCCAGTGCAGCTCAGGTTTACCAACTGGGGTCCCCTTGCCTTGCACAGCAGACCAGGGAGAAAACTCTTCCTGAGGATTCTTCCAAGCTGTGGCTATCTGGCTCTCCGACGGAAGACACACATTGCTGCCTGGCCTTCGGCACACCAACAGCAGCGCCCAAAGACCATCATGAGGCATGAGGTTGCTCAGAAGGCACAGACGACACTTTCGGTACACAGTGATTTTCCTCGGAAAAGGGTGCAGTCGCGAGCGTCCTCAGATATGTAAAAGGCACACCAGCATTACAGCACTTCAGTGGTGAAAGCCTCGGGTCTACTTGTGACCACCAAGTTTGCTGATGGAAACACTGCCCCTTATGTTGAGTATGCCACTCAGCCGACCTTCTCCTTAGCTGAAGTAGTCTGCTGCATGACCTCCTGGCAAGGAGTGGCAGGCACACTGTTTCTTTCGAGAACACTCACTCTTCCTCCCGAGGAATTCCTGCAGGGTGCCCAAGATGGGCGCCCGCCCGCCTCTGCCCCCGTGCTTTTCCTTCAGTTTCCTGGCCCCAAGCCTCCTGTTCCAAAGGGGCCAAACATGCTTTAGCCCTCAGGATCCGGTTTCTACGTGCAAACCCAGCCTGTGGAGCAGCCCCTTCTGCTCAGCTACAAGAGAGCCATGCGACACACCAGGCGCTCCTGTGAGGAGCCTTTTGTAAGCAGAGGTTCTCTGCAAGGTGACGTGCCTAGCCAAGACAGCGCTTCAGTCAGGCGTTGTCGACCCTGGAACTTTCAATCTCCCAGCAGTGCTTCGGGAAAAGTGTCCATCATTTTAGGCTGGTTGTAAAGTTACATTTCTGCTGGAGGTGAAGGGTCGTCAGCTTTGAGTTCGTAGAATCCATGTAACTCGCCGGGTATGATTCAGTGCAGCTAATAGCTAAGCCGGGAGTCTGACAGGCATTGCACGTGACACCGTTGCCCCACTCTGGTACCAAGACTGCTTTCCAGAGTTGGAGGTCTGGCTCTCCGCCGGAGCAAGCCGTGTGTTGCCCTGCCCTCTGCATGCGCAGAATGGAGGCCAAACACCCAATTGGCTGCATGTTACTACTCTGAAGCCGCAGTTGACACTTTGGCTACAACGTGTTCTTCCTTGACCTGGGTCCAGGCGTGAGAGAGCCTGCAGTCCTGAGAGGCCTACCAGTGTTAAGGCAGTACCTTCACTAAGGCTTCTCAGAAAGATCTGCACTGCAACACTTTTCATGGCACACGCGGACCTTCCTTTGGCGGCATGGGGGCAGGTTTCCTAACCACTAGCCAAGAAGGCTTTGGGATGAGCTCCTAGTGAGGAACTGCACACACACCCTGGTTCTTTCGAGAAAACTCACTCTTCCTCCATTGCCTCCTAGGGAACTCCTACGGTGATTACAAAACAGGGAGCAGGACTTGGTTTCAGGCAGGTCTGAGCACGCAGCTCTCCGGACTGCCAACGGGACAGATTTTGCTTTTCTCGTCCAGCCCCCTTTTCACGGTTGCCACACAGCTCATGTAGCTGAAGTCCCCGGGCAGCCAAAAGAGACCCATGTCACATACTGTACCCATTCGCTGAAAGCACTTTGGAAAGCCAGGTTTCCTCCGGCAGGGAATTGCGCGAGCCAGTGTACGCCTTCGTTTCTCCTAGGTCATGGTACATCTTGCAACGGCCTAGCAGTCTTTGAAGGACGACGGCCTATTTCTCCCTCGAGAGGTGAAGTCCGGGTGCTGCTTCAGGGAGCAAGAGGTCAAGTATGGATTCCGAGAACTCGTGTAAGCACGGTGTTTTTCCAAAAGCAGCTCAGGGTTACAAAAGGAGGCCACCTCGCATTGCCCAGAAGCCCCGTTACAAACGTGTTCTTCAGGCATCCTCTAAGCTCTCCAAGTCGAGCTCTCCGATGGAGGAAAAACGTTGTTGCCCAGCCTCCTGCATACAAAACAGTAGAGTCCAAAGACCCTTGTGGCTGGGTGTTGCTCAGCAGGCTCAGATGCCACTTCTGCTCCACAGTGACCTTCCTCGGAATGCGGTGCAGACGCTCGCATCCTCATCCTTACAGAGTCTTGAAAGGCACACCAGCATTTACAGCAGTTCAGTCGGGAAGGCCTCTTTGAAACTGCTGACTGCGACTGTGCTGGTGGAAAGAAACACTGCACCTTACCTTGAGTCTGGCGCTCGTCTGAATTATGCCCTAGACAACGTCCTCTGCTGGATGTACTCCTAGCAAGCAATTGCCAGCATTCCGTTTCACTGGGCAAAGTCTCCGTTCCTCCCTGGGTATTCTCGCAGGGTTGAGAAGGTTGGCGACCGCAGGGCTTTTCATTAAGCACTCATCATGGAAAACACGGACCTTCCTTGCAACACGCGGGCAAGTTTCCTTCCCACTGGCCAAGAAGGCTTTGGGATGAGAACCTAGCAAGGAACTGCACGCACTCTGGTTCGTTCAAGAAAATTCACTCTGCCTCAGGTTGCCTCTCAGGGTAATCCAGGGGTGAATAGAAGACGGGCAACAGGACTGTTTCTCAGGCAGCTCTGAGGACGCAGCTCTCCGGTTGGTCACTGGGGCAAATTGTGCCCTTCCCGTCCCCCTCCACTTTCACGGTTGACACCTAGCTCGTGTACCTGAAGTTCACAAGCAGGCCACATAGACACATGCCACACACATGGGCCCTTCCATGACAACACTTTGGCTAGCAGGAGTCCTCCTGAGCTGAATGGCGTGAGCCGGTGAACGCCTTAGTGTCGCCTACCTCACCGTGGATCTTGCAAAGGCCTAACAGTCTTCAAAGGCTGAGAGCACATGTCTCCAGCTGGATCTGAAGTCGACGTGCTGCTTGCGAGGGGAAGACGTCAGCTAGGAATTCTGAGAACCCTTGCCATGGCGGTGTTGGTTCCAGTGCAGCTCAGGTTTACCAACTGGGGTCCCCTTGCCTTGCACAGCAGACCAGGGAGAAAACTCTTCCTGAGGATTCTTCCAAGCTGTGGCTATCTGGCTCTCCGACGGAAGACACACATTGCTGCCTGGCCTTCGGCACACCAACAGCAGCGCCCAAAGACCATCATGAGGCATGAGGTTGCTCAGAAGGCACAGACGACACTTTCGGTAC
The DNA here is from genome assembly GCF_965194805.1 of Balaenoptera borealis. Lineage (NCBI taxonomy): Eukaryota > Metazoa > Chordata > Mammalia > Artiodactyla > Balaenopteridae > Balaenoptera > Balaenoptera borealis. The sequence goes on from NW_028123867.1 coordinate 27,955, forward strand.
ACAGTGATTTTCCTCGGAAAAGGGTGCAGTCGCGAGCGTCCTCAGATATGTAAAAGGCACACCAGCATTACAGCACTTCAGTGGTGAAAGCCTCGGGTCTACTTGTGACCACCAAGTTTGCTGATGGAAACACTGCCCCTTATGTTGAGTATGCCACTCAGCCGACCTTCTCCTTAGCTGAAGTAGTCTGCTGCATGACCTCCTGGCAAGGAGTGGCAGGCACACTGTTTCTTTCGAGAACACGCACTCTTCCTCCCGAGGAATTCCTGCAGGGTGCCCAAGATGGGCGCCCGCCCGCCTCTGCCCCCGTGCTTTTCCTTCAGTTTCCTGGCCCCAAGCCTCCTGTTCCAAAGGGGCCAAACATGCTTTAGCCCTCAGGATCCGGTTTCTACGTGCAAACCCAGCCTGTGGAGCAGCCCCTTCTGCTCAGCTACAAGAGAGCCATGCGACACACCAGGCGCTCCTGTGAGGAGCCTTTTGTAAGCAGAGGTTCTCTGCAAGGTGACGTGCCTAGCCAAGACAGCGCTTCAGTCAGGCGTTGTCGACCCTGGAACTTTCAATCTCCCAGCAGTGCTTCGGGAAAAGTGTCCATCATTTTAGGCTGGTTGTAAAGTTACATTTCTGCTGGAGGTGAAGGGTCGTCAGCTTTGAGTTCGTAGAATCCATGTAACTCGCCGGGTATGATTCAGTGCAGCTAATAGCTAAGCCGGGAGTCTGACAGGCATTGCACGTGACACCGTTGCCCCACTCTGGTACCAAGACTGCTTTCCAGAGTTGGAGGTCTGGCTCTCCGCCGGAGCAAGCCGTGTGTTGCCCTGCCCTCTGCATGCGCAGAATGGAGGCCAAACACCCAATTGGCTGCATGTTACTACTCTGAAGCCGCAGTTGACACTTTGGCTACAACGTGTTCTTCCTTGACCTGGGTCCAGGCGTGAGAGAGCCTGCAGTCCTGAGAGGCCTACCAGTGTTAAGGCAGTACCTTCACTAAGGCTTCTCAGAAAGATCTGCACTGCAACACTTTTCATGGCACACGCGGACCTTCCTTTGGCGGCATGGGGGCAGGTTTCCTAACCACTAGCCAAGAAGGCTTTGGGATGAGCTCCTAGTGAGGAACTGCACACACACCCTGGTTCTTTCGAGAAAACTCACTCTTCCTCCATTGCCTCCTAGGGAACTCCTACGGTGATTACAAAACAGGGAGCAGGACTTGGTTTCAGGCAGGTCTGAGCACGCAGCTCTCCGGACTGCCAACGGGACAGATTTTGCTTTTCTCGTCCAGCCCCCTTTTCACGGTTGCCACACAGCTCATGTAGCTGAAGTCCCCGGGCAGCCAAAAGAGACCCATGTCACATACTGTACCCATTCGCTGAAAGCACTTTGGAAAGCCAGGTTTCCTCCGGCAGGGAATTGCGCGAGCCAGTGTACGCCTTCGTTTCTCCTAGGTCATGGTACATCTTGCAACGGCCTAGCAGTCTTTGAAGGACGACGGCCTATTTCTCCCTCGAGAGGTGAAGTCCGGGTGCTGCTTCAGGGAGCAAGAGGTCAAGTATGGATTCCGAGAACTCGTGTAAGCACGGTGTTTTTCCAAAAGCAGCTCAGGGTTACAAAAGGAGGCCACCTCGCATTGCCCAGAAGCCCCGTTACAAACGTGTTCTTCAGGCATCCTCTAAGCTCTCCAAGTCGAGCTCTCCGATGGAGGAAAAACGTTGTTGCCCAGCCTCCTGCATACAAAACAGTAGAGTCCAAAGACCCTTGTGGCTGGGTGTTGCTCAGCAGGCTCAGATGCCACTTCTGCTCCACAGTGACCTTCCTCGGAATACGGTGCAGACGCTCGCATCGCATCCTCATCCTTACAGAGTCTTGAAAGGCACACCAGCATTTACAGCAGTTCAGTCGGGAAGGCCTCTTTGAAACTGCTGACTGCGACTGTGCTGGTGGAAAGAAACACTGCACCTTACCTTGAGTCTGGCGCTCGTCTGAATTATGCCCTAGACAACGTCCTCTGCTGGATGTACTCCTAGCAAGCAATTGCCAGCATTCCGTTTCACTGGGCAAAGTCTCCGTTCCTCCCTGGGTATTCTCGCAGGGTTGAGAAGGTTGGCGACCGCAGGGCTTTTCATTAAGCACTCATCATGGAAAACACGGACCTTCCTTGCAACACGCGGGCAAGTTTCCTTCCCACTGGCCAAGAAGGCTTTGGGATGAGAACCTAGCAAGGAACTGCACGCACTCTGGTTCGTTCAAGAAAATTCACTCTGCCTCAGGTTGCCTCTCAGGGTAATCCAGGGGTGAATAGAAGACGGGCAACAGGACTGTTTCTCAGGCAGCTCTGAGGACGCAGCTCTCCGGTTGGTCACTGGGGCAAATTGTGCCCTTCCCGTCCCCCTCCACTTTCACGGTTGACACCTAGCTCGTGTACCTGAAGTTCACAAGCAGGCCACATAGACACATGCCACACACATGGGCCCTTCCATGACAACACTTTGGCTAGCAGGAGTCCTCCTGAGCTGAATGGCGTGAGCCGGTGAACGCCTTAGTGTCGCCTACCTCACCGTGGATCTTGCAAAGGCCTAACAGTCTTCAAAGGCTGAGAGCACATGTCTCCAGCTGGATCTGAAGTCGACGTGCTGCTTGCGAGGGGAAGACGTCAGCTAGGAATTCTGAGAACCCTTGCCATGGCGGTGTTGGTTCCAGTGCAGCTCAGGTTTACCAACTGGGGTCCCCTTGCATTGCACAGCAGACCAGGGAGAAAACTCTTCCTGAGGATTCTTCCAAGCTGTGGCTATCTGGCTCCCCGACGGAAGAAACACATTGCTGCCTGGCTTTTGGCACACCAACAGCAGCGCCCAAAGACCATCATGAGGCATGAGGTTGCTCAGAAGGCACAGACGACACTTTCGGTACACAGTGATTTTCCTCGGAAAAGGGTGCAGTCGCGAGCGTCCTCAGATATGTAAAAGGCACACCAGCATTACAGCACTTCAGTGGTGAAAGCCTCGGGTCTACTTGTGACCACCAAGTTTGCTGATGGAAACACTGCCCCTTATGTTGAGTATGCCACTCAGCCGACCTTCTCCTTAGCTGAAGTAGTCTGCTGCATGACCTCCTGGCAAGGAGTGGCAGGCACACTGTTTCTTTCGAGAACACTCACTCTTCCTCCCGAGGAATTCCTGCAGGGTGCCCAAGATGGGCGCCCGCCCGCCTCTGCCCCCGTGCTTTTCCTTCAGTTTCCTGGCCCCAAGCCTCCTGTTCCAAAGGGGCCAAACATGCTTTAGCCCTCAGGATCCGGTCTCTACGTGCAAACCCAGCCTGTGGAGCAGCCCCTTCTGCTCAGCTACAAGAGAGCCATGCGACACACCAGGCGCTCCTGTGAGGAGCCTTTTGTAAGCAGAGGTTCTCTGCAAGGTGACGTGCCTAGCCAAGACAGCGCTTCAGTCAGGCGTTGTCGACCCTGGAACTTTCAATCTCCCAGCAGTGCTTCGGGAAAAGTGTCCATCATTTTAGGCTGGTTGTAAAGTTACATTTCTGCTGGAGGTGAAGGGTCGTCAGCTTTGAGTTCGTAGAATCCATGTAACTCGCCGGGTATGATTCAGTGCAGCTAATAGCTAAGCCGGGAGTCTGACAGGCATTGCACGTGACACCGTTGCCCCACTCTGGTACCAAGACTGCTTTCCAGAGTTGGAGGTCTGGCTCTCCGCCGGAGCAAGCCGTGTGTTGCCCTGCCCTCTGCATGCGCAGAATGGAGGCCAAACACCCAATTGGCTGCATGTTACTACTCTGAAGCCGCAGTTGACACTTTGGCTACAACGTGTTCTTCCTTGACCTGGGTCCAGGCGTGAGAGAGCCTGCAGTCCTGAGAGGCCTACCAGTGTTAAGGCAGTACCTTCACTAAGGCTTCTCAGAAAGATCTGCACTGCAACACTTTTCATGGCACACGCGGACCTTCCTTTGGCGGCATGGGGGCAGGTTTCCTAACCACTAGCCAAGAAGGCTTTGGGATGAGCTCCTAGTGAGGAACTGCACACACACCCTGGTTCTTTCGAGAAAACTCACTCTTCCTCCATTGCCTCCTAGGGAACTCCTACGGTGATTACAAAACAGGGAGCAGGACTTGGTTTCAGGCAGGTCTGAGCACGCAGCTCTCCGGACTGCCAACGGGACAGATTTTGCTTTTCTCGTCCAGCCCCCTTTTCACGGTTGCCACACAGCTCATGTAGCTGAAGTCCCCGGGCGGCCAAAAGAGACCCATGTCACATACTGTACCCATTCGCTGAAAGCACTTTGGAAAGCCAGGTTTCCTCCGGCAGTGAATTGCGCGAGCCAGTGTACGCCTTCGTTTCTCCTAGGTCATGGTACATCTTGCAACGGCCTAGCAGTCTTTGAAGGACGACGGCCTATTTCTCCCTCGAGAGGTGAAGTCCGGGTGCTGCTTCAGGGAGCAAGAGGTCAAGTATGGATTCCGAGAACTCGTGTAAGCACGGTGTTTTTCCAAAAGCAGCTCAGGGTTACAAAAGGAGGCCACCTCGCATTGCCCAGAAGCCCCGTTACAAACGTGTTCTTCAGGCATCCTCTAAGCTCTCCAAGTCGAGCTCTCCGATGGAGGAAAAACGTTGTTGCCCAGCCTCCTGCATACAAAACAGTAGAGTCCAAAGACCCTTGTGGCTGGGTGTTGCTCAGCAGGCTCAGATGCCACTTCTGCTCCACAGTGACCTTCCTCGGAATACGGTGCAGACGCTCGCATCGCATCCTCATCCTTACAGAGTCTTGAAAGGCACACCAGCATTTACAGCAGTTCAGTCGGGAAGGCCTCTTTGAAACTGCTGACTGCGACTGTGCTGGTGGAAAGAAACACTGCACCTTACCTTGAGTCTGGCGCTCGTCTGAATTATGCCCTAGACAACGTCCTCTGCTGGATGTACTCCTAGCAAGCAATTGCCAGCATTCCGTTTCACTGGGCAAAGTCTCCGTTCCTCCCTGGGTATTCTCGCAGGGTTGAGAAGGTTGGCGACCGCAGGGCTTTTCATTAAGCACTCATCATGGAAAACACGGACCTTCCTTGCAACACGCGGGCAAGTTTCCTTCCCACTGGCCAAGAAGGCTTTGGGATGAGAACCTAGCAAGGAACTGCACGCACTCTGGTTCGTTCAAGAAAATTCACTCTGCCTCAGGTTGCCTCTCAGGGTAATCCAGGGGTGAATAGAAGACGGGCAACAGGACTGTTTCTCAGGCAGCTCTGAGGACGCAGCTCTCCGGTTGGTCACTGGGGCAAATTGTGCCCTTCCCGTCCCCCTCCACTTTCACGGTTGACACCTAGCTCGTGTACCTGAAGTTCACAAGCAGGCCACATAGACACATGCCACACACATGGGCCCTTCCATGACAACACTTTGGCTAGCAGGAGTCCTCCTGAGCTGAATGGCGTGAGCCGGTGAACGCCTTAGTGTCGCCTACCTCACCGTGGATCTTGCAAAGGCCTAACAGTCTTCAAAGGCTGAGAGCACATGTCTCCAGCTGGATCTGAAGTCGACGTGCTGCTTGCGAGGGGAAGACGTCAGCTAGGAATTCTGAGAACCCTTGCCATGGCGGTGTTGGTTCCAGTGCAGCTCAGGTTTACCAACTGGGGTCCCCTTGCCTTGCACAGCAGACCAGGGAGAAAACTCTTCCTGAGGATTCTTCCAAGCTGTGGCTATCTGGCTCTCCGACGGAAGACACACATTGCTGCCTGGCCTTCGGCACACCAACAGCAGCGCCCAAAGACCATCATGAGGCATGAGGTTGCTCAGAAGGCACAGACGACACTTTCGGTACACAGTGATTTTCCTCGGAAAAGGGTGCAGTCGCGAGCGTCCTCAGATATGTAAAAGGCACACCAGCATTACAGCACTTCAGTGGTGAAAGCCTCGGGTCTACTTGTGACCACCAAGTTTGCTGATGGAAACACTGCCCCTTATGTTGAGTATGCCACTCAGCCGACCTTCTCCTTAGCTGAAGTAGTCTGCTGCATGACCTCCTGGCAAGGAGTGGCAGGCACACTGTTTCTTTCGAGAACACGCACTCTTCCTCCCGAGGAATTCCTGCAGGGTGCCCAAGATGGGCGCCCGCCCGCCTCTGCCCCCGTGCTTTTCCTTCAGTTTCCTGGCCCCAAGCCTCCTGTTCCAAAGGGGCCAAACATGCTTTAGCCCTCAGGATCCGGTTTCTACGTGCAAACCCAGCCTGTGGAGCAGCCCCTTCTGCTCAGCTACAAGAGAGCCATGCGACACACCAGGCGCTCCTGTGAGGAGCCTTTTGTAAGCAGAGGTTCTCTGCAAGGTGACGTGCCTAGCCAAGACAGCGCTTCAGTCAGGCGTTGTCGACCCTGGAACTTTCAATCTCCCAGCAGTGCTTCGGGAAAAGTGTCCATCATTTTAGGCTGGTTGTAAAGTTACATTTCTGCTGGAGGTGAAGGGTCGTCAGCTTTGAGTTCGTAGAATCCATGTAACTCGCCGGGTATGATTCAGTGCAGCTAATAGCTAAGCCGGGAGTCTGACAGGCATTGCACGTGACACCGTTGCCCCACTCTGGTACCAAGACTGCTTTCCAGAGTTGGAGGTCTGGCTCTCCGCCGGAGCAAGCCGTGTGTTGCCCTGCCCTCTGCATGCGCAGAATGGAGGCCAAACACCCAATTGGCTGCATGTTACTACTCTGAAGCCGCAGTTGACACTTTGGCTACAACGTGTTCTTCCTTGACCTGGGTCCAGGCGTGAGAGAGCCTGCAGTCCTGAGAGGCCTACCAGTGTTAAGGCAGTACCTTCACTAAGGCTTCTCAGAAAGATCTGCACTGCAACACTTTTCATGGCACACGCGGACCTTCCTTTGGCGGCATGGGGGCAGGTTTCCTAACCACTAGCCAAGAAGGCTTTGGGATGAGCTCCTAGTGAGGAACTGCACACACACCCTGGTTCTTTCGAGAAAACTCACTCTTCCTCCATTGCCTCCTAGGGAACTCCTACGGTGATTACAAAACAGGGAGCAGGACTTGGTTTCAGGCAGGTCTGAGCACGCAGCTCTCCGGACTGCCAACGGGACAGATTTTGCTTTTCTCGTCCAGCCCCCTTTTCACGGTTGCCACACAGCTCATGTAGCTGAAGTCCCCGGGCGGCCAAAAGAGACCCATGTCACATACTGTACCCATTCGCTGAAAGCACTTTGGAAAGCCAGGTTTCCTCCGGCAGGGAATTGCGCGAGCCAGTGTACGCCTTCGTTTCTCCTAGGTCATGGTACATCTTGCAACGGCCTAGCAGTCTTTGAAGGACGACGGCCTATTTCTCCCTCGAGAGGTGAAGTCCGGGTGCTGCTTCAGGGAGCAAGAGGTCAAGTATGGATTCCGAGAACTCGTGTAAGCACGGTGTTTTTCCAAAAGCAGCTCAGGGTTACAAAAGGAGGCCACCTCGCATTGCCCAGAAGCCCCGTTACAAACGTGTTCTTCAGGCATCCTCTAAGCTCTCCAAGTCGAGCTCTCCGATGGAGGAAAAACGTTGTTGCCCAGCCTCCTGCATACAAAACAGTAGAGTCCAAAGACCCTTGTGGCTGGGTGTTGCTCAGCAGGCTCAGATGCCACTTCTGCTCCACAGTGACCTTCCTCGGAATACGGTGCAGACGCTCGCATCGCATCCTCATCCTTACAGAGTCTTGAAAGGCACACCAGCATTTACAGCAGTTCAGTCGGGAAGGCCTCTTTGAAACTGCTGACTGCGACTGTGCTGGTGGAAAGAAACACTGCACCTTACCTTGAGTCTGGCGCTCGTCTGAATTATGCCCTAGACAACGTCCTCTGCTGGATGTACTCCTAGCAAGCAATTGCCAGCATTCCGTTTCACTGGGCAAAGTCTCCGTTCCTCCCTGGGTATTCTCGCAGGGTTGAGAAGGTTGGCGACCGCAGGGCTTTTCATTAAGCACTCATCATGGAAAACACGGACCTTCCTTGCAACACGCGGGCAAGTTTCCTTCCCACTGGCCAAGAAGGCTTTGGGATGAGAACCTAGCAAGGAACTGCACGCACTCTGGTTCGTTCAAGAAAATTCACTCTGCCTCAGGTTGCCTCTCAGGGTAATCCAGGGGTGAATAGAAGACGGGCAACAGGACTGTTTCTCAGGCAGCTCTGAGGACGCAGCTCTCCGGTTGGTCACTGGGGCAAATTGTGCCCTTCCCGTCCCCCTCCACTTTCACGGTTGACACCTAGCTCGTGTACCTGAAGTTCACAAGCAGGCCACATAGACACATGCCACACACATGGGCCCTTCCATGACAACACTTTGGCTAGCAGGAGTCCTCCTGAGCTGAATGGCGTGAGCCGGTGAACGCCTTAGTGTCGCCTACCTCACCGTGGATCTTGCAAAGGCCTAACAGTCTTCAAAGGCTGAGAGCACATGTCTCCAGCTGGATCTGAAGTCGACGTGCTGCTTGCGAGGGGAAGACGTCAGCTAGGAATTCTGAGAACCCTTGCCATGGCGGTGTTGGTTCCAGTGCAGCTCAGGTTTACCAACTGGGGTCCCCTTGCCTTGCACAGCAGACCAGGGAGAAAACTCTTCCTGAGGATTCTTCCAAGCTGTGGCTATCTGGCTCCCCGACGGAAGACACACATTGCTGCCTGGCCTTCGGCACACCAACAGCAGCGCCCAAAGACCATCATGAGGCATGAGGTTGCTCAGAAGGCACAGACGACACTTTCGGTACACAGTGATTTTCCTCGGAAAAGGGTGCAGTCGCGAGCGTCCTCAGATATGTAAAAGGCACACCAGCATTACAGCACTTCAGTGGTGAAAGCCTCGGGTCTACTTGTGACCACCAAGTTTGCTGATGGAAACACTGCCCCTTATGTTGAGTATGCCACTCAGCCGACCTTCTCCTTAGCTGAAGTAGTCTGCTGCATGACCTCCTGGCAAGGAGTGGCAGGCACACTGTTTCTTTCGAGAACACTCACTCTTCCTCCCGAGGAATTCCTGCAGGGTGCCCAAGATGGGCGCCCGCCCGCCTCTGCCCCCGTGCTTTTCCTTCAGTTTCCTGGCCCCAAGCCTCCTGTTCCAAAGGGGCCAAACATGCTTTAGCCCTCAGGATCCGGTTTCTACGTGCAAACCCAGCCTGTGGAGCAGCCCCTTCTGCTCAGCTACAAGAGAGCCATGCGACACACCAGGCGCTCCTGTGAGGAGCCTTTTGTAAGCAGAGGTTCTCTGCAAGGTGACGTGCCTAGCCAAGACAGCGCTTCAGTCAGGCGTTGTCGACCCTGGAACTTTCAATCTCCCAGCAGTGCTTCGGGAAAAGTGTCCATCATTTTAGGCTGGTTGTAAAGTTACATTTCTGCTGGAGGTGAAGGGTCGTCAGCTTTGAGTTCGTAGAATCCATGTAACTCGCCGGGTATGATTCAGTGCAGCTAATAGCTAAGCCGGGAGTCTGACAGGCATTGCACGTGACACCGTTGCCCCACTCTGGTACCAAGACTGCTTTCCAGAGTTGGAGGTCTGGCTCTCCGCCGGAGCAAGCCGTGTGTTGCCCTGCCCTCTGCATGCGCAGAATGGAGGCCAAACACCCAATTGGCTGCATGTTACTACTCTGAAGCCGCAGTTGACACTTTGGCTACAACGTGTTCTTCCTTGACCTGGGTCCAGGCGTGAGAGAGCCTGCAGTCCTGAGAGGCCTACCAGTGTTAAGGCAGTACCTTCACTAAGGCTTCTCAGAAAGATCTGCACTGCAACACTTTTCATGGCACACGCGGACCTTCCTTTGGCGGCATGGGGGCAGGTTTCCTAACCACTAGCCAAGAAGGCTTTGGGATGAGCTCCTAGTGAGGAACTGCACACACACCCTGGTTCTTTCGAGAAAACTCACTCTTCCTCCATTGCCTCCTAGGGAACTCCTACGGTGATTACAAAACAGGGAGCAGGACTTGGTTTCAGGCAGGTCTGAGCACGCAGCTCTCCGGACTGCCAACGGGACAGATTTTGCTTTTCTCGTCCAGCCCCCTTTTCACGGTTGCCACACAGCTCATGTAGCTGAAGTCCCCGGGCGGCCAAAAGAGACCCATGTCACATACTGTACCCATTCGCTGAAAGCACTTTGGAAAGCCAGGTTTCCTCCGGCAGGGAATTGCGCGAGCCAGTGTACGCCTTCGTTTCTCCTAGGTCATGGTACATCTTGCAACGGCCTAGCAGTCTTTGAAGGACGACGGCCTATTTCTCCCTCGAGAGGTGAAGTCCGGGTGCTGCTTCAGGGAGCAAGAGGTCAAGTATGGATTCCGAGAACTCGTGTAAGCACGGTGTTTTTCCAAAAGCAGCTCAGGGTTACAAAAGGAGGCCACCTCGCATTGCCCAGAAGCCCCGTTACAAACGTGTTCTTCAGGCATCCTCTAAGCTCTCCAAGTCGAGCTCTCCGATGGAGGAAAAACGTTGTTGCCCAGCCTCCTGCATACAAAACAGTAGAGTCCAAAGACCCTTGTGGCTGGGTGTTGCTCAGCAGGCTCAGATGCCACTTCTGCTCCACAGTGACCTTCCTCGGAATACGGTGCAGACGCTCGCATCGCATCCTCATCCTTACAGAGTCTTGAAAGGCACACCAGCATTTACAGCAGTTCAGTCGGGAAGGCCTCTTTGAAACTGCTGACTGCGACTGTGCTGGTGGAAAGAAACACTGCACCTTACCTTGAGTCTGGCGCTCGTCTGAATTATGCCCTAGACAACGTCCTCTGCTGGATGTACTCCTAGCAAGCAATTGCCAGCATTCCGTTTCACTGGGCAAAGTCTCCGTTCCTCCCTGGGTATTCTCGCAGGGTTGAGAAGGTTGGCGACCGCAGGGCTTTTCATTAAGCACTCATCATGGAAAACACGGACCTTCCTTGCAACACGCGGGCAAGTTTCCTTCCCACTGGCCAAGAAGGCTTTGGGATGAGAACCTAGCAAGGAACTGCACGCACTCTGGTTCGTTCAAGAAAATTCACTCTGCCTCAGGTTGCCTCTCAGGGTAATCCAGGGGTGAATAGAAGACGGGCAACAGGACTGTTTCTCAGGCAGCTCTGAGGACGCAGCTCTCCGGTTGGTCACTGGGGCAAATTGTGCCCTTCCCGTCCCCCTCCACTTTCACGGTTGACACCTAGCTCGTGTACCTGAAGTTCACAAGCAGGCCACATAGACACATGCCACACACATGGGCCCTTCCATGACAACACTTTGGCTAGCAGGAGTCCTCCTGAGCTGAATGGCGTGAGCCGGTGAACGCCTTAGTGTCGCCTACCTCACCGTGGATCTTGCAAAGGCCTAACAGTCTTCAAAGGCTGAGAGCACATGTCTCCAGCTGGATCTGAAGTCGACGTGCTGCTTGCGAGGGGAAGACGTCAGCTAGGAATTCTGAGAACCCTTGCCATGGCGGTGTTGGTTCCAGTGCAGCTCAGGTTTACCAACTGGGGTCCCCTCGCCTTGCACAGCAGACCAGGGAGAAAACTCTTCCTGAGGATTCTTCTAAGCTGTGGCTATCTGGCTCCCCGACGAAAGAAACACATTGCTGCCTGGCCTTCGGCACACCAACAGCAGCGCCCAAAGACCATCATGAGGCATGAGGTTGCTCAGAAGGCACAGACGACACTTTCGGTACACAGTGATTTTCCTCGGAAAAGGGTGCAGTCGCGAGCGTCCTCAGATATGTAAAAGGCACACCAGCATTACAGCACTTCAGTGGTGAAAGCCTCGGGTCTACTTGTGACCACCAAGTTTGCTGATGGAAACACTGCCCCTTATGTTGAGTATGCCACTCAGCCGACCTTCTCCTTAGCTGAAGTAGTCTGCTGCATGACCTCCTGGCAAGGAGTGGCAGGCACACTGTTTCTTTCGAGAACACGCACTCTTCCTCCCGAGGAATTCCTGCAGGGTGCCCAAGATGGGCGCCCGCCCGCCTCTGCCCCCGTGCTTTTCCTTCAGTTTCCTGGCCCCAAGCCTCCTGTTCCAAAGGGGCCAAACATGCTTTAGCCCTCAGGATCCGGTTTCTACGTGCAAACCCAGCCTGTGGAGCAGCCCCTTCTGCTCAGCTACAAGAGAGCCATGCGACACACCAGGCGCTCCTGTGAGGAGCCTTTTGTAAGCAGAGGTTCTCTGCAAGGTGACGTGCCTAGCCAAGACAGCGCTTCAGTCAGGCGTTGTCGACCCTGGAACTTTCAATCTCCCAGCAGTGCTTCGGGAAAAGTGTCCATCATTTTAGGCTGGTTGTAAAGTTACATTTCTGCTGGAGGTGAAGGGTCGTCAGCTTTGAGTTCGTAGAATCCATGTAACTCGCCGGGTATGATTCAGTGCAGCTAATAGCTAAGCCGGGAGTCTGACAGGCATTGCACGTGACACCGTTGCCCCACTCTGGTACCAAGACTGCTTTCCAGAGTTGGAGGTCTGGCTCTCCGCCGGAGCAAGCCGTGTGTTGCCCTGCCCTCTGCATGCGCAGAATGGAGGCCAAACACCCAATTGGCTGCATGTTACTACTCTGAAGCCGCAGTTGACACTTTGGCTACAACGTGTTCTTCCTTGACCTGGGTCCAGGCGTGAGAGAGCCTGCAGTCCTGAGAGGCCTACCAGTGTTAAGGCAGTACCTTCACTAAGGCTTCTCAGAAAGATCTGCACTGCAACACTTTTCATGGCACACGCGGACCTTCCTTTGGCGGCATGGGGGCAGGTTTCCTAACCACTAGCCAAGAAGGCTTTGGGATGAGCTCCTAGTGAGGAACTGCACACACACCCTGGTTCTTTCGAGAAAACTCACTCTTCCTCCATTGCCTCCTAGGGAACTCCTACGGTGATTACAAAACAGGGAGCAGGACTTGGTTTCAGGCAGGTCTGAGCACGCAGCTCTCCGGACTGCCAACGGGACAGATTTTGCTTTTCTCGTCCAGCCCCCTTTTCACGGTTGCCACACAGCTCATGTAGCTGAAGTCCCCGGGCGGCCAAAAGAGACCCATGTCACATACTGTACCCATTCGCTGAAAGCACTTTGGAAAGCCAGGTTTCCTCCGGCAGGGAATTGCGCGAGCCAGTGTACGCCTTCGTTTCTCCTAGGTCATGGTACATCTTGCAACGGCCTAGCAGTCTTTGAAGGACGACGGCCTATTTCTCCCTCGAGAGGTGAAGTCCGGGTGCTGCTTCAGGGAGCAAGAGGTCAAGTATGGATTCCGAGAACTCGTGTAAGCACGGTGTTTTTCCAAAAGCAGCTCAGGGTTACAAAAGGAGGCCACCTCGCATTGCCCAGAAGCCCCGTTACAAACGTGTTCTTCAGGCATCCTCTAAGCTCTCCAAGTCGAGCTCTCCGATGGAGGAAAAACGTTGTTGCCCAGCCTCCTGCATACAAAACAGTAGAGTCCAAAGACCCTTGTGGCTGGGTGTTGCTCAGCAGGCTCAGATGCCACTTCTGCTCCACAGTGACCTTCCTCGGAATACGGTGCAGACGCTCGCATCGCATCCTCATCCTTACAGAGTCTTGAAAGGCACACCAGCATTTACAGCAGTTCAGTCGGGAAGGCCTCTTTGAAACTGCTGACTGCGACTGTGCTGGTGGAAAGAAACACTGCACCTTACCTTGAGTCTGGCGCTCGTCTGAATTATGCCCTAGACAACGTCCTCTGCTGGATGTACTCCTAGCAAGCAATTGCCAGCATTCCGTTTCACTGGGCAAAGTCTCCGTTCCTCCCTGGGTATTCTCGCAGGGTTGAGAAGGTTGGCGACCGCAGGGCTTTTCATTAAGCACTCATCATGGAAAACACGGACCTTCCTTGCAACACGCGGGCAAGTTTCCTTCCCACTGGCCAAGAAGGCTTTGGGATGAGAACCTAGCAAGGAACTGCACGCACTCTGGTTCGTTCAAGAAAATTCACTCTGCCTCAGGTTGCCTCTCAGGGTAATCCAGGGGTGAATAGAAGACGGGCAACAGGACTGTTTCTCAGGCAGCTCTGAGGACGCAGCTCTCCGGTTGGTCACTGGGGCAAATTGTGCCCTTCCCGTCCCCCTCCACTTTCACGGTTGACACCTAGCTCGTGTACCTGAAGTTCACAAGCAGGCCACATAGACACATGCCACACACATGGGCCCTTCCATGACAACACTTTGGCTAGCAGGAGTCCTCCTGAGCTGAATGGCGTGAGCCGGTGAACGCCTTAGTGTCGCCTACCTCACCGTGGATCTTGCAAAGGCCTAACAGTCTTCAAAGGCTGAGAGCACATGTCTCCAGCTGGATCTGAAGTCGACGTGCTGCTTGCGAGGGGAAGACGTCAGCTAGGAATTCTGAGAACCCTTGCCATGGCGGTGTTGGTTCCAGTGCAGCTCAGGTTTACCAACTGGGGTCCCCTCGCCTTGCACAGCAGACCAGGGAGAAAACTCTTCCTGAGGATTCTTCCAAGCTGTGGCTATCTGGCTCTCCGACGGAAGACACACATTGCTGCCTGGCCTTCGGCACACCAACAGCAGCGCCCAAAGACCATCATGAGGCATGAGGTTGCTCAGAAGGCACAGACGACACTTTCGGTACACAGTGATTTTCCTCGGAAAAGGGTGCAGTCGCGAGCGTCCTCAGATATGTAAAAGGCACACCAGCATTACAGCACTTCAGTGGTGAAAGCCTCGGGTCTACTTGTGACCACCAAGTTTGCTGATGGAAACACTGCCCCTTATGTTGAGTATGCCACTCAGCCGACCTTCTCCTTAGCTGAAGTAGTCTGCTGCATGACCTCCTGGCAAGGAGTGGCAGGCACACTGTTTCTTTCGAGAACACGCACTCTTCCTCCCGAGGAATTCCTGCAGGGTGCCCAAGATGGGCGCCCGCCCGCCTCTGCCCCCGTGCTTTTCCTTCAGTTTCCTGGCCCCAAGCCTCCTGTTCCAAAGGGGCCAAACATGCTTTAGCCCTCAGGATCCGGTTTCTACGTGCAAACCCAGCCTGTGGAGCAGCCCCTTCTGCTCAGCTACAAGAGAGCCATGCGACACACCAGGCGCTCCTGTGAGGAGCCTTTTGTAAGCAGAGGTTCTCTGCAAGGTGACGTGCCTAGCCAAGACAGCGCTTCAGTCAGGCGTTGTCGACCCTGGAACTTTCAATCTCCCAGCAGTGCTTCGGGAAAAGTGTCCATCATTTTAGGCTGGTTGTAAAGTTACATTTCTGCTGGAGGTGAAGGGTCGTCAGCTTTGAGTTCGTAGAATCCATGTAACTCGCCGGGTATGATTCAGTGCAGCTAATAGCTAAGCCGGGAGTCTGACAGGCATTGCACGTGACACCGTTGCCCCACTCTGGTACCAAGACTGCTTTCCAGAGTTGGAGGTCTGGCTCTCCGCCGGAGCAAGCCGTGTGTTGCCCTGCCCTCTGCATGCGCAGAATGGAGGCCAAACACCCAATTGGCTGCATGTTACTACTCTGAAGCCGCAGTTGACACTTTGGCTACAACGTGTTCTTCCTTGACCTGGGTCCAGGCGTGAGAGAGCCTGCAGTCCTGAGAGGCCTACCAGTGTTAAGGCAGTACCTTCACTAAGGCTTCTCAGAAAGATCTGCACTGCAACACTTTTCATGGCACACGCGGACCTTCCTTTGGCGGCATGGGGGCAGGTTTCCTAACCACTAGCCAAGAAGGCTTTGGGATGAGCTCCTAGTGAGGAACTGCACACACACCCTGGTTCTTTCGAGAAAACTCACTCTTCCTCCATTGCCTCCTAGGGAACTCCTACGGTGATTACAAAACAGGGAGCAGGACTTGGTTTCAGGCAGGTCTGAGCACGCAGCTCTCCGGACTGCCAACGGGACAGATTTTGCTTTTCTCGTCCAGCCCCCTTTTCACGGTTGCCACACAGCTCATGTAGCTGAAGTCCCCGGGCGGCCAAAAGAGACCCATGTCACATACTGTACCCATTCGCTGAAAGCACTTTGGAAAGCCAGGTTTCCTCCGGCAGGGAATTGCGCGAGCCAGTGTACGCCTTCGTTTCTCCTAGGTCATGGTACATCTTGCAACGGCCTAGCAGTCTTTGAAGGACGACGGCCTATTTCTCCCTCGAGAGGTGAAGTCCGGGTGCTGCTTCAGGGAGCAAGAGGTCAAGTATGGATTCCGAGAACTCGTGTAAGCACGGTGTTTTTCCAAAAGCAGCTCAGGGTTACAAAAGGAGGCCACCTCGCATTGCCCAGAAGCCCCGTTACAAACGTGTTCTTCAGGCATCCTCTAAGCTCTCCAAGTCGAGCTCTCCGATGGAGGAAAAACGTTGTTGCCCAGCCTCCTGCATACAAAACAGTAGAGTCCAAAGACCCTTGTGGCTGGGTGTTGCTCAGCAGGCTCAGATGCCACTTCTGCTCCACAGTGACCTTCCTCGGAATACGGTGCAGACGCTCGCATCGCATCCTCATCCTTACAGAGTCTTGAAAGGCACACCAGCATTTACAGCAGTTCAGTCGGGAAGGCCTCTTTGAAACTGCTGACTGCGACTGTGCTGGTGGAAAGAAACACTGCACCTTACCTTGAGTCTGGCGCTCGTCTGAATTATGCCCTAGACAACGTCCTCTGCTGGATGTACTCCTAGCAAGCAATTGCCAGCATTCCGTTTCACTGGGCAAAGTCTCCGTTCCTCCCTGGGTATTCTCGCAGGGTTGAGAAGGTTGGCGACCGCAGGGCTTTTCATTAAGCACTCATCATGGAAAACACGGACCTTCCTTGCAACACGCGGGCAAGTTTCCTTCCCACTGGCCAAGAAGGCTTTGGGATGAGAACCTAGCAAGGAACTGCACGCACTCTGGTTCGTTCAAGAAAATTCACTCTGCCTCAGGTTGCCTCTCAGGGTAATCCAGGGGTGAATAGAAGACGGGCAACAGGACTGTTTCTCAGGCAGCTCTGAGGACGCAGCTCTCCGGTTGGTCACTGGGGCAAATTGTGCCCTTCCCGTCCCCCTCCACTTTCACGGTTGACACCTAGCTCGTGTACCTGAAGTTCACAAGCAGGCCACATAGACACATGCCACACACATGGGCCCTTCCATGACAACACTTTGGCTAGCAGGAGTCCTCCTGAGCTGAATGGCGTGAGCCGGTGAACGCCTTAGTGTCGCCTACCTCACCGTGGATCTTGCAAAGGCCTAACAGTCTTCAAAGGCTGAGAGCACATGTCTCCAGCTGGATCTGAAGTCGACGTGCTGCTTGCGAGGGGAAGACGTCAGCTAGGAATTCTGAGAACCCTTGCCATGGCGGTGTTGGTTCCAGTGCAGCTCAGGTTTACCAACTGGGGTCCCCTCGCCTTGCACAGCAGACCAGGGAGAAAACTCTTCCTGAGGATTCTTCCAAGCTGTGGCTATCTGGCTCTCCGACGGAAGACACACATTGCTGCCTGGCCTTCGGCACACCAACAGCAGCGCCCAAAGACCATCATGAGGCATGAGGTTGCTCAGAAGGCACAGACGACACTTTCGGTACACAGTGATTTTCCTCGGAAAAGGGTGCAGTCGCGAGCGTCCTCAGATATGTAAAAGGCACACCAGCATTACAGCACTTCAGTGGTGAAAGCCTCGGGTCTACTTGTGACCACCAAGTTTGCTGATGGAAACACTGCCCCTTATGTTGAGTATGCCACTCAGCCGACCTTCTCCTTAGCTGAAGTAGTCTGCTGCATGACCTCCTGGCAAGGAGTGGCAGGCACACTGTTTCTTTCGAGAACACGCACTCTTCCTCCCGAGGAATTCCTGCAGGGTGCCCAAGATGGGCGCCCGCCCGCCTCTGCCCCCGTGCTTTTCCTTCAGTTTCCTGGCCCCAAGCCTCCTGTTCCAAAGGGGCCAAACATGCTTTAGCCCTCAGGATCCGGTTTCTACGTGCAAACCCAGCCTGTGGAGCAGCCCCTTCTGCTCAGCTACAAGAGAGCCATGCGACACACCAGGCGCTCCTGTGAGGAGCCTTTTGTAAGCAGAGGTTCTCTGCAAGGTGACGTGCCTAGCCAAGACAGCGCTTCAGTCAGGCGTTGTCGACCCTGGAACTTTCAATCTCCCAGCAGTGCTTCGGGAAAAGTGTCCATCATTTTAGGCTGGTTGTAAAGTTACATTTCTGCTGGAGGTGAAGGGTCGTCAGCTTTGAGTTCGTAGAATCCATGTAACTCGCCGGGTATGATTCAGTGCAGCTAATAGCTAAGCCGGGAGTCTGACAGGCATTGCACGTGACACCGTTGCCCCACTCTGGTACCAAGACTGCTTTCCAGAGTTGGAGGTCTGGCTCTCCGCCGGAGCAAGCCGTGTGTTGCCCTGCCCTCTGCATGCGCAGAATGGAGGCCAAACACCCAATTGGCTGCATGTTACTACTCTGAAGCCGCAGTTGACACTTTGGCTACAACGTGTTCTTCCTTGACCTGGGTCCAGGCGTGAGAGAGCCTGCAGTCCTGAGAGGCCTACCAGTGTTAAGGCAGTACCTTCACTAAGGCTTCTCAGAAAGATCTGCACTGCAACACTTTTCATGGCACACGCGGACCTTCCTTTGGCGGCATGGGGGCAGGTTTCCTAACCACTAGCCAAGAAGGCTTTGGGATGAGCTCCTAGTGAGGAACTGCACACACACCCTGGTTCTTTCGAGAAAACTCACTCTTCCTCCATTGCCTCCTAGGGAACTCCTACGGTGATTACAAAACAGGGAGCAGGACTTGGTTTCAGGCAGGTCTGAGCACGCAGCTCTCCGGACTGCCAACGGGACAGATTTTGCTTTTCTCGTCCAGCCCCCTTTTCACGGTTGCCACACAGCTCATGTAGCTGAAGTCCCCGGGCGGCCAAAAGAGACCCATGTCACATACTGTACCCATTCGCTGAAAGCACTTTGGAAAGCCAGGTTTCCTCCGGCAGGGAATTGCGCGAGCCAGTGTACGCCTTCGTTTCTCCTAGGTCATGGTACATCTTGCAACGGCCTAGCAGTCTTTGAAGGACGACGGCCTATTTCTCCCTCGAGAGGTGAAGTCCGGGTGCTGCTTCAGGGAGCAAGAGGTCAAGTATGGATTCCGAGAACTCGTGTAAGCACGGTGTTTTTCCAAAAGCAGCTCAGGGTTACAAAAGGAGGCCACCTCGCATTGCCCAGAAGCCCCGTTACAAACGTGTTCTTCAGGCATCCTCTAAGCTCTCCAAGTCGAGCTCTCCGATGGAGGAAAAACGTTGTTGCCCAGCCTCCTGCATACAAAACAGTAGAGTCCAAAGACCCTTGTGGCTGGGTGTTGCTCAGCAGGCTCAGATGCCACTTCTGCTCCACAGTGACCTTCCTCGGAATACGGTGCAGACGCTCGCATCGCATCCTCATCCTTACAGAGTCTTGAAAGGCACACCAGCATTTACAGCAGTTCAGTCGGGAAGGCCTCTTTGAAACTGCTGACTGCGACTGTGCTGGTGGAAAGAAACACTGCACCTTACCTTGAGTCTGGCGCTCGTCTGAATTATGCCCTAGACAACGTCCTCTGCTGGATGTACTCCTAGCAAGCAATTGCCAGCATTCCGTTTCACTGGGCAAAGTCTCCGTTCCTCCCTGGGTATTCTCGCAGGGTTGAGAAGGTTGGCGACCGCAGGGCTTTTCATTAAGCACTCATCATGGAAAACACGGACCTTCCTTGCAACACGCGGGCAAGTTTCCTTCCCACTGGCCAAGAAGGCTTTGGGATGAGAACCTAGCAAGGAACTGCACGCACTCTGGTTCGTTCAAGAAAATTCACTCTGCCTCAGGTTGCCTCTCAGGGTAATCCAGGGGTGAATAGAAGACGGGCAACAGGACTGTTTCTCAGGCAGCTCTGAGGACGCAGCTCTCCGGTTGGTCACTGGGGCAAATTGTGCCCTTCCCGTCCCCCTCCACTTTCACGGTTGACACCTAGCTCGTGTACCTGAAGTTCACAAGCAGGCCACATAGACACATGCCACACACATGGGCCCTTCCATGACAACACTTTGGCTAGCAGGAGTCCTCCTGAGCTGAATGGCGTGAGCCGGTGAACGCCTTAGTGTCGCCTACCTCACCGTGGATCTTGCAAAGGCCTAACAGTCTTCAAAGGCTGAGAGCACATGTCTCCAGCTGGATCTGAAGTCGACGTGCTGCTTGCGAGGGGAAGACGTCAGCTAGGAATTCTGAGAACCCTTGCCATGGCGGTGTTGGTTCCAGTGCAGCTCAGGTTTACCAACTGGGGTCCCCTTGCCTTGCACAGCAGACCAGGGAGAAAACTCTTCCTGAGGATTCTTCCAAGCTGTGGCTATCTGGCTCCCCGACGGAAGACACACATTGCTGCCTGGCCTTCGGCACACCAACAGCAGCGCCCAAAGACCATCATGAGGCATGAGGTTGCTCAGAAGGCACAGACGACACTTTCGGTACACAGTGATTTTCCTCGGAAAAGGGTGCAGTCGCGAGCGTCCTCAGATATGTAAAAGGCACACCAGCATTACAGCACTTCAGTGGTGAAAGCCTCGGGTCTACTTGTGACCACCAAGTTTGCTGATGGAAACACTGCCCCTTATGTTGAGTATGCCACTCAGCCGACCTTCTCCTTAGCTGAAGTAGTCTGCTGCATGACCTCCTGGCAAGGAGTGGCAGGCACACTGTTTCTTTCGAGAACACTCACTCTTCCTCCCGAGGAATTCCTGCAGGGTGCCCAAGATGGGCGCCCGCCCGCCTCTGCCCCCGTGCTTTTCCTTCAGTTTCCTGGCCCCAAGCCTCCTGTTCCAAAGGGGCCAAACATGCTTTAGCCCTCAGGATCCGGTTTCTACGTGCAAACCCAGCCTGTGGAGCAGCCCCTTCTGCTCAGCTACAAGAGAGCCATGCGACACACCAGGCGCTCCTGTGAGGAGCCTTTTGTAAGCAGAGGTTCTCTGCAAGGTGACGTGCCTAGCCAAGACAGCGCTTCAGTCAGGCGTTGTCGACCCTGGAACTTTCAATCTCCCAGCAGTGCTTCGGGAAAAGTGTCCATCATTTTAGGCTGGTTGTAAAGTTACATTTCTGCTGGAGGTGAAGGGTCGTCAGCTTTGAGTTCGTAGAATCCATGTAACTCGCCGGGTATGATTCAGTGCAGCTAATAGCTAAGCCGGGAGTCTGACAGGCATTGCACGTGACACCGTTGCCCCACTCTGGTACCAAGACTGCTTTCCAGAGTTGGAGGTCTGGCTCTCCGCCGGAGCAAGCCGTGTGTTGCCCTGCCCTCTGCATGCGCAGAATGGAGGCCAAACACCCAATTGGCTGCATGTTACTACTCTGAAGCCGCAGTTGACACTTTGGCTACAACGTGTTCTTCCTTGACCTGGGTCCAGGCGTGAGAGAGCCTGCAGTCCTGAGAGGCCTACCAGTGTTAAGGCAGTACCTTCACTAAGGCTTCTCAGAAAGATCTGCACTGCAACACTTTTCATGGCACACGCGGACCTTCCTTTGGCGGCATGGGGGCAGGTTTCCTAACCACTAGCCAAGAAGGCTTTGGGATGAGCTCCTAGTGAGGAACTGCACACACACCCTGGTTCTTTCGAGAAAACTCACTCTTCCTCCATTGCCTCCTAGGGAACTCCTACGGTGATTACAAAACAGGGAGCAGGACTTGGTTTCAGGCAGGTCTGAGCACGCAGCTCTCCGGACTGCCAACGGGACAGATTTTGCTTTTCTCGTCCAGCCCCCTTTTCACGGTTGCCACACAGCTCATGTAGCTGAAGTCCCCGGGCAGCCAAAAGAGACCCATGTCACATACTGTACCCATTCGCTGAAAGCACTTTGGAAAGCCAGGTTTCCTCCGGCAGGGAATTGCGCGAGCCAGTGTACGCCTTCGTTTCTCCTAGGTCATGGTACATCTTGCAACGGCCTAGCAGTCTTTGAAGGACGACGGCCTATTTCTCCCTCGAGAGGTGAAGTCCGGGTGCTGCTTCAGGGAGCAAGAGGTCAAGTATGGATTCCGAGAACTCGTGTAAGCACGGTGTTTTTCCAAAAGCAGCTCAGGGTTACAAAAGGAGGCCACCTCGCATTGCCCAGAAGCCCCGTTACAAACGTGTTCTTCAGGCATCCTCTAAGCTCTCCAAGTCGAGCTCTCCGATGGAGGAAAAACGTTGTTGCCCAGCCTCCTGCATACAAAACAGTAGAGTCCAAAGACCCTTGTGGCTGGGTGTTGCTCAGCAGGCTCAGATGCCACTTCTGCTCCACAGTGACCTTCCTCGGAATGCGGTGCAGACGCTCGCATCCTCATCCTTACAGAGTCTTGAAAGGCACACCAGCATTTACAGCAGTTCAGTCGGGAAGGCCTCTTTGAAACTGCTGACTGCGACTGTGCTGGTGGAAAGAAACACTGCACCTTACCTTGAGTCTGGCGCTCGTCTGAATTATGCCCTAGACAACGTCCTCTGCTGGATGTACTCCTAGCAAGCAATTGCCAGCATTCCGTTTCACTGGGCAAAGTCTCCGTTCCTCCCTGGGTATTCTCGCAGGGTTGAGAAGGTTGGCGACCGCAGGGCTTTTCATTAAGCACTCATCATGGAAAACACGGACCTTCCTTGCAACACGCGGGCAAGTTTCCTTCCCACTGGCCAAGAAGGCTTTGGGATGAGAACCTAGCAAGGAACTGCACGCACTCTGGTTCGTTCAAGAAAATTCACTCTGCCTCAGGTTGCCTCTCAGGGTAATCCAGGGGTGAATAGAAGACGGGCAACAGGACTGTTTCTCAGGCAGCTCTGAGGACGCAGCTCTCCGGTTGGTCACTGGGGCAAATTGTGCCCTTCCCGTCCCCCTCCACTTTCACGGTTGACACCTAGCTCATGTACCTGAAGTTCACAAGCAGGCCACATAGACACATGCCACACACATGGGCCCTTCCATGACAACACTTTGGCTAGCAGGAGTCCTCCTGAGCTGAATGGCGTGAGCCGGTGAACGCCTTAGTGTCGCCTACCTCACCGTGGATCTTGCAAAGGCCTAACAGTCTTCAAAGGCTGAGAGCACATGTCTCCAGCTGGATCTGAAGTCGACGTGCTGCTTGCGAGGGGAAGACGTCAGCTAGGAATTCTGAGAACCCTTGCCATGGCGGTGTTGGTTCCAGTGCAGCTCAGGTTTACCAACTGGGGTCCCCTCGCCTTGCACAGCAGACCAGGGAGAAAACTCTTCCTGAGGATTCTTCTAAGCTGTGGCTATCTGGCTCCCCGACGAAAGAAACACATTGCTGCCTGGCCTTCGGCACACCAACAGCAGCGCCCAAAGACCATCATGAGGCATGAGGTTGCTCAGAAGGCACAGACGACACTTTCGGTACACAGTGATTTTCCTCGGAAAAGGGTGCAGTCGCGAGCGTCCTCAGATATGTAAAAGGCACACCAGCATTACAGCACTTCAGTGGTGAAAGCCTCGGGTCTACTTGTGACCACCAAGTTTGCTGATGGAAACACTGCCCCTTATGTTGAGTATGCCACTCAGCCGACCTTCTCCTTAGCTGAAGTAGTCTGCTGCATGACCTCCTGGCAAGGAGTGGCAGGCACACTGTTTCTTTCGAGAACACGCACTCTTCCTCCCGAGGAATTCCTGCAGGGTGCCCAAGATGGGCGCCCGCCCGCCTCTGCCCCCGTGCTTTTCCTTCAGTTTCCTGGCCCCAAGCCTCCTGTTCCAAAGGGGCCAAACATGCTTTAGCCCTCAGGATCCGGTTTCTACGTGCAAACCCAGCCTGTGGAGCAGCCCCTTCTGCTCAGCTACAAGAGAGCCATGCGACACACCAGGCGCTCCTGTGAGGAGCCTTTTGTAAGCAGAGGTTCTCTGCAAGGTGACGTGCCTAGCCAAGACAGCGCTTCAGTCAGGCGTTGTCGACCCTGGAACTTTCAATCTCCCAGCAGTGCTTCGGGAAAAGTGTCCATCATTTTAGGCTGGTTGTAAAGTTACATTTCTGCTGGAGGTGAAGGGTCGTCAGCTTTGAGTTCGTAGAATCCATGTAACTCGCCGGGTATGATTCAGTGCAGCTAATAGCTAAGCCGGGAGTCTGACAGGCATTGCACGTGACACCGTTGCCCCACTCTGGTACCAAGACTGCTTTCCAGAGTTGGAGGTCTGGCTCTCCGCCGGAGCAAGCCGTGTGTTGCCCTGCCCTCTGCATGCGCAGAATGGAGGCCAAACACCCAATTGGCTGCATGTTACTACTCTGAAGCCGCAGTTGACACTTTGGCTACAACGTGTTCTTCCTTGACCTGGGTCCAGGCGTGAGAGAGCCTGCAGTCCTGAGAGGCCTACCAGTGTTAAGGCAGTACCTTCACTAAGGCTTCTCAGAAAGATCTGCACTGCAACACTTTTCATGGCACACGCGGACCTTCCTTTGGCGGCATGGGGGCAGGTTTCCTAACCACTAGCCAAGAAGGCTTTGGGATGAGCTCCTAGTGAGGAACTGCACACACACCCTGGTTCTTTCGAGAAAACTCACTCTTCCTCCATTGCCTCCTAGGGAACTCCTACGGTGATTACAAAACAGGGAGCAGGACTTGGTTTCAGGCAGGTCTGAGCACGCAGCTCTCCGGACTGCCAACGGGACAGATTTTGCTTTTCTCGTCCAGCCCCCTTTTCACGGTTGCCACACAGCTCATGTAGCTGAAGTCCCCGGGCGGCCAAAAGAGACCCATGTCACATACTGTACCCATTCGCTGAAAGCACTTTGGAAAGCCAGGTTTCCTCCGGCAGGGAATTGCGCGAGCCAGTGTACGCCTTCGTTTCTCCTAGGTCATGGTACATCTTGCAACGGCCTAGCAGTCTTTGAAGGACGACGGCCTATTTCTCCCTCGAGAGGTGAAGTCCGGGTGCTGCTTCAGGGAGCAAGAGGTCAAGTATGGATTCCGAGAACTCGTGTAAGCACGGTGTTTTTCCAAAAGCAGCTCAGGGTTACAAAAGGAGGCCACCTCGCATTGCCCAGAAGCCCCGTTACAAACGTGTTCTTCAGGCATCCTCTAAGCTCTCCAAGTCGAGCTCTCCGATGGAGGAAAAACGTTGTTGCCCAGCCTCCTGCATACAAAACAGTAGAGTCCAAAGACCCTTGTGGCTGGGTGTTGCTCAGCAGGCTCAGATGCCACTTCTGCTCCACAGTGACCTTCCTCGGAATACGGTGCAGACGCTCGCATCGCATCCTCATCCTTACAGAGTCTTGAAAGGCACACCAGCATTTACAGCAGTTCAGTCGGGAAGGCCTCTTTGAAACTGCTGACTGCGACTGTGCTGGTGGAAAGAAACACTGCACCTTACCTTGAGTCTGGCGCTCGTCTGAATTATGCCCTAGACAACGTCCTCTGCTGGATGTACTCCTAGCAAGCAATTGCCAGCATTCCGTTTCACTGGGCAAAGTCTCCGTTCCTCCCTGGGTATTCTCGCAGGGTTGAGAAGGTTGGCGACCGCAGGGCTTTTCATTAAGCACTCATCATGGAAAACACGGACCTTCCTTGCAACACGCGGGCAAGTTTCCTTCCCACTGGCCAAGAAGGCTTTGGGATGAGAACCTAGCAAGGAACTGCACGCACTCTGGTTCGTTCAAGAAAATTCACTCTGCCTCAGGTTGCCTCTCAGGGTAATCCAGGGGTGAATAGAAGACGGGCAACAGGACTGTTTCTCAGGCAGCTCTGAGGACGCAGCTCTCCGGTTGGTCACTGGGGCAAATTGTGCCCTTCCCGTCCCCCTCCACTTTCACGGTTGACACCTAGCTCGTGTACCTGAAGTTCACAAGCAGGCCACATAGACACATGCCACACACATGGGCCCTTCCATGACAACACTTTGGCTAGCAGGAGTCCTCCTGAGCTGAATGGCGTGAGCCGGTGAACGCCTTAGTGTCGCCTACCTCACCGTGGATCTTGCAAAGGCCTAACAGTCTTCAAAGGCTGAGAGCACATGTCTCCAGCTGGATCTGAAGTCGACGTGCTGCTTGCGAGGGGAAGACGTCAGCTAGGAATTCTGAGAACCCTTGCCATGGCGGTGTTGGTTCCAGTGCAGCTCAGGTTTACCAACTGGGGTCCCCTCGCCTTGCACAGCAGACCAGGGAGAAAACTCTTCCTGAGGATTCTTCCAAGCTGTGGCTATCTGGCTCTCCGACGGAAGACACACATTGCTGCCTGGCCTTCGGCACACCAACAGCAGCGCCCAAAGACCATCATGAGGCATGAGGTTGCTCAGAAGGCACAGACGACACTTTCGGTACACAGTGATTTTCCTCGGAAAAGGGTGCAGTCGCGAGCGTCCTCAGATATGTAAAAGGCACACCAGCATTACAGCACTTCAGTGGTGAAAGCCTCGGGTCTACTTGTGACCACCAAGTTTGCTGATGGAAACACTGCCCCTTATGTTGAGTATGCCACTCAGCCGACCTTCTCCTTAGCTGAAGTAGTCTGCTGCATGACCTCCTGGCAAGGAGTGGCAGGCACACTGTTTCTTTCGAGAACACGCACTCTTCCTCCCGAGGAATTCCTGCAGGGTGCCCAAGATGGGCGCCCGCCCGCCTCTGCCCCCGTGCTTTTCCTTCAGTTTCCTGGCCCCAAGCCTCCTGTTCCAAAGGGGCCAAACATGCTTTAGCCCTCAGGATCCGGTTTCTACGTGCAAACCCAGCCTGTGGAGCAGCCCCTTCTGCTCAGCTACAAGAGAGCCATGCGACACACCAGGCGCTCCTGTGAGGAGCCTTTTGTAAGCAGAGGTTCTCTGCAAGGTGACGTGCCTAGCCAAGACAGCGCTTCAGTCAGGCGTTGTCGACCCTGGAACTTTCAATCTCCCAGCAGTGCTTCGGGAAAAGTGTCCATCATTTTAGGCTGGTTGTAAAGTTACATTTCTGCTGGAGGTGAAGGGTCGTCAGCTTTGAGTTCGTAGAATCCATGTAACTCGCCGGGTATGATTCAGTGCAGCTAATAGCTAAGCCGGGAGTCTGACAGGCATTGCACGTGACACCGTTGCCCCACTCTGGTACCAAGACTGCTTTCCAGAGTTGGAGGTCTGGCTCTCCGCCGGAGCAAGCCGTGTGTTGCCCTGCCCTCTGCATGCGCAGAATGGAGGCCAAACACCCAATTGGCTGCATGTTACTACTCTGAAGCCGCAGTTGACACTTTGGCTACAACGTGTTCTTCCTTGACCTGGGTCCAGGCGTGAGAGAGCCTGCAGTCCTGAGAGGCCTACCAGTGTTAAGGCAGTACCTTCACTAAGGCTTCTCAGAAAGATCTGCACTGCAACACTTTTCATGGCACACGCGGACCTTCCTTTGGCGGCATGGGGGCAGGTTTCCTAACCACTAGCCAAGAAGGCTTTGGGATGAGCTCCTAGTGAGGAACTGCACACACACCCTGGTTCTTTCGAGAAAACTCACTCTTCCTCCATTGCCTCCTAGGGAACTCCTACGGTGATTACAAAACAGGGAGCAGGACTTGGTTTCAGGCAGGTCTGAGCACGCAGCTCTCCGGACTGCCAACGGGACAGATTTTGCTTTTCTCGTCCAGCCCCCTTTTCACGGTTGCCACACAGCTCATGTAGCTGAAGTCCCCGGGCGGCCAAAAGAGACCCATGTCACATACTGTACCCATTCGCTGAAAGCACTTTGGAAAGCCAGGTTTCCTCCGGCAGGGAATTGCGCGAGCCAGTGTACGCCTTCGTTTCTCCTAGGTCATGGTACATCTTGCAACGGCCTAGCAGTCTTTGAAGGACGACGGCCTATTTCTCCCTCGAGAGGTGAAGTCCGGGTGCTGCTTCAGGGAGCAAGAGGTCAAGTATGGATTCCGAGAACTCGTGTAAGCACGGTGTTTTTCCAAAAGCAGCTCAGGGTTACAAAAGGAGGCCACCTCGCATTGCCCAGAAGCCCCGTTACAAACGTGTTCTTCAGGCATCCTCTAAGCTCTCCAAGTCGAGCTCTCCGATGGAGGAAAAACGTTGTTGCCCAGCCTCCTGCATACAAAACAGTAGAGTCCAAAGACCCTTGTGGCTGGGTGTTGCTCAGCAGGCTCAGATGCCACTTCTGCTCCACAGTGACCTTCCTCGGAATACGGTGCAGACGCTCGCATCGCATCCTCATCCTTACAGAGTCTTGAAAGGCACACCAGCATTTACAGCAGTTCAGTCGGGAAGGCCTCTTTGAAACTGCTGACTGCGACTGTGCTGGTGGAAAGAAACACTGCACCTTACCTTGAGTCTGGCGCTCGTCTGAATTATGCCCTAGACAACGTCCTCTGCTGGATGTACTCCTAGCAAGCAATTGCCAGCATTCCGTTTCACTGGGCAAAGTCTCCGTTCCTCCCTGGGTATTCTCGCAGGGTTGAGAAGGTTGGCGACCGCAGGGCTTTTCATTAAGCACTCATCATGGAAAACACGGACCTTCCTTGCAACACGCGGGCAAGTTTCCTTCCCACTGGCCAAGAAGGCTTTGGGATGAGAACCTAGCAAGGAACTGCACGCACTCTGGTTCGTTCAAGAAAATTCACTCTGCCTCAGGTTGCCTCTCAGGGTAATCCAGGGGTGAATAGAAGACGGGCAACAGGACTGTTTCTCAGGCAGCTCTGAGGACGCAGCTCTCCGGTTGGTCACTGGGGCAAATTGTGCCCTTCCCGTCCCCCTCCACTTTCACGGTTGACACCTAGCTCGTGTACCTGAAGTTCACAAGCAGGCCACATAGACACATGCCACACACATGGGCCCTTCCATGACAACACTTTGGCTAGCAGGAGTCCTCCTGAGCTGAATGGCGTGAGCCGGTGAACGCCTTAGTGTCGCCTACCTCACCGTGGATCTTGCAAAGGCCTAACAGTCTTCAAAGGCTGAGAGCACATGTCTCCAGCTGGATCTGAAGTCGACGTGCTGCTTGCGAGGGGAAGACGTCAGCTAGGAATTCTGAGAACCCTTGCCATGGCGGTGTTGGTTCCAGTGCAGCTCAGGTTTACCAACTGGGGTCCCCTTGCCTTGCACAGCAGACCAGGGAGAAAACTCTTCCTGAGGATTCTTCCAAGCTGTGGCTATCTGGCTCTCCGACGGAAGACACACATTGCTGCCTGGCCTTCGGCACACCAACAGCAGCGCCCAAAGACCATCATGAGGCATGAGGTTGCTCAGAAGGCACAGACGACACTTTCGGTACACAGTGATTTTCCTCGGAAAAGGGTGCAGTCGCGAGCGTCCTCAGATATGTAAAAGGCACACCAGCATTACAGCACTTCAGTGGTGAAAGCCTCGGGTCTACTTGTGACCACCAAGTTTGCTGATGGAAACACTGCCCCTTATGTTGAGTATGCCACTCAGCCGACCTTCTCCTTAGCTGAAGTAGTCTGCTGCATGACCTCCTGGCAAGGAGTGGCAGGCACACTGTTTCTTTCGAGAACACGCACTCTTCCTCCCGAGGAATTCCTGCAGGGTGCCCAAGATGGGCGCCCGCCCGCCTCTGCCCCCGTGCTTTTCCTTCAGTTTCCTGGCCCCAAGCCTCCTGTTCCAAAGGGGCCAAACATGCTTTAGCCCTCAGGATCCGGTTTCTACGTGCAAACCCAGCCTGTGGAGCAGCCCCTTCTGCTCAGCTACAAGAGAGCCATGCGACACACCAGGCGCTCCTGTGAGGAGCCTTTTGTAAGCAGAGGTTCTCTGCAAGGTGACGTGCCTAGCCAAGACAGCGCTTCAGTCAGGCGTTGTCGACCCTGGAACTTTCAATCTCCCAGCAGTGCTTCGGGAAAAGTGTCCATCATTTTAGGCTGGTTGTAAAGTTACATTTCTGCTGGAGGTGAAGGGTCGTCAGCTTTGAGTTCGTAGAATCCATGTAACTCGCCGGGTATGATTCAGTGCAGCTAATAGCTAAGCCGGGAGTCTGACAGGCATTGCACGTGACACCGTTGCCCCACTCTGGTACCAAGACTGCTTTCCAGAGTTGGAGGTCTGGCTCTCCGCCGGAGCAAGCCGTGTGTTGCCCTGCCCTCTGCATGCGCAGAATGGAGGCCAAACACCCAATTGGCTGCATGTTACTACTCTGAAGCCGCAGTTGACACTTTGGCTACAACGTGTTCTTCCTTGACCTGGGTCCAGGCGTGAGAGAGCCTGCAGTCCTGAGAGGCCTACCAGTGTTAAGGCAGTACCTTCACTAAGGCTTCTCAGAAAGATCTGCACTGCAACACTTTTCATGGCACACGCGGACCTTCCTTTGGCGGCATGGGGGCAGGTTTCCTAACCACTAGCCAAGAAGGCTTTGGGATGAGCTCCTAGTGAGGAACTGCACACACACCCTGGTTCTTTCGAGAAAACTCACTCTTCCTCCATTGCCTCCTAGGGAACTCCTACGGTGATTACAAAACAGGGAGCAGGACTTGGTTTCAGGCAGGTCTGAGCACGCAGCTCTCCGGACTGCCAACGGGACAGATTTTGCTTTTCTCGTCCAGCCCCCTTTTCACGGTTGCCACACAGCTCATGTAGCTGAAGTCCCCGGGCGGCCAAAAGAGACCCATGTCACATACTGTACCCATTCGCTGAAAGCACTTTGGAAAGC
This sequence comes from Balaenoptera borealis, assembly GCF_965194805.1. NCBI lineage: Eukaryota > Metazoa > Chordata > Mammalia > Artiodactyla > Balaenopteridae > Balaenoptera > Balaenoptera borealis. The sequence continues at coordinate 58,376 of NW_028123867.1, forward strand.
CAGGTTTCCTCCGGCAGGGAATTGCGCGAGCCAGTGTACGCCTTCGTTTCTCCTAGGTCATGGTACATCTTGCAACGGCCTAGCAGTCTTTGAAGGACGACGGCCTATTTCTCCCTCGAGAGGTGAAGTCCGGGTGCTGCTTCAGGGAGCAAGAGGTCAAGTATGGATTCCGAGAACTCGTGTAAGCACGGTGTTTTTCCAAAAGCAGCTCAGGGTTACAAAAGGAGGCCACCTCGCATTGCCCAGAAGCCCCGTTACAAACGTGTTCTTCAGGCATCCTCTAAGCTCTCCAAGTCGAGCTCTCCGATGGAGGAAAAACGTTGTTGCCCAGCCTCCTGCATACAAAACAGTAGAGTCCAAAGACCCTTGTGGCTGGGTGTTGCTCAGCAGGCTCAGATGCCACTTCTGCTCCACAGTGACCTTCCTCGGAATACGGTGCAGACGCTCGCATCGCATCCTCATCCTTACAGAGTCTTGAAAGGCACACCAGCATTTACAGCAGTTCAGTCGGGAAGGCCTCTTTGAAACTGCTGACTGCGACTGTGCTGGTGGAAAGAAACACTGCACCTTACCTTGAGTCTGGCGCTCGTCTGAATTATGCCCTAGACAACGTCCTCTGCTGGATGTACTCCTAGCAAGCAATTGCCAGCATTCCGTTTCACTGGGCAAAGTCTCCGTTCCTCCCTGGGTATTCTCGCAGGGTTGAGAAGGTTGGCGACCGCAGGGCTTTTCATTAAGCACTCATCATGGAAAACACGGACCTTCCTTGCAACACGCGGGCAAGTTTCCTTCCCACTGGCCAAGAAGGCTTTGGGATGAGAACCTAGCAAGGAACTGCACGCACTCTGGTTCGTTCAAGAAAATTCACTCTGCCTCAGGTTGCCTCTCAGGGTAATCCAGGGGTGAATAGAAGACGGGCAACAGGACTGTTTCTCAGGCAGCTCTGAGGACGCAGCTCTCCGGTTGGTCACTGGGGCAAATTGTGCCCTTCCCGTCCCCCTCCACTTTCACGGTTGACACCTAGCTCGTGTACCTGAAGTTCACAAGCAGGCCACATAGACACATGCCACACACATGGGCCCTTCCATGACAACACTTTGGCTAGCAGGAGTCCTCCTGAGCTGAATGGCGTGAGCCGGTGAACGCCTTAGTGTCGCCTACCTCACCGTGGATCTTGCAAAGGCCTAACAGTCTTCAAAGGCTGAGAGCACATGTCTCCAGCTGGATCTGAAGTCGACGTGCTGCTTGCGAGGGGAAGACGTCAGCTAGGAATTCTGAGAACCCTTGCCATGGCGGTGTTGGTTCCAGTGCAGCTCAGGTTTACCAACTGGGGTCCCCTTGCCTTGCACAGCAGACCAGGGAGAAAACTCTTCCTGAGGATTCTTCCAAGCTGTGGCTATCTGGCTCTCCGACGGAAGACACACATTGCTGCCTGGCCTTCGGCACACCAACAGCAGCGCCCAAAGACCATCATGAGGCATGAGGTTGCTCAGAAGGCACAGACGACACTTTCGGTACACAGTGATTTTCCTCGGAAAAGGGTGCAGTCGCGAGCGTCCTCAGATATGTAAAAGGCACACCAGCATTACAGCACTTCAGTGGTGAAAGCCTCGGGTCTACTTGTGACCACCAAGTTTGCTGATGGAAACACTGCCCCTTATGTTGAGTATGCCACTCAGCCGACCTTCTCCTTAGCTGAAGTAGTCTGCTGCATGACCTCCTGGCAAGGAGTGGCAGGCACACTGTTTCTTTCGAGAACACTCACTCTTCCTCCCGAGGAATTCCTGCAGGGTGCCCAAGATGGGCGCCCGCCCGCCTCTGCCCCTGTGCTTTTCCTTCAGTTTCCTGGCCCCAAGCCTCCTGTTCCAAAGGGGCCAAACATGCTTTAGCCCTCAGGATCCGGTTTCTACGTGCAAACCCAGCCTGTGGAGCAGCCCCTTCTGCTCAGCTACAAGAGAGCCATGCGACACACCAGGCGCTCCTGTGAGGAGCCTTTTGTAAGCAGAGGTTCTCTGCAAGGTGACGTGCCTAGCCAAGACAGCGCTTCAGTCAGGCGTTGTCGACCCTGGAACTTTCAATCTCCCAGCAGTGCTTCGGGAAAAGTGTCCATCATTTTAGGCTGGTTGTAAAGTTACATTTCTGCTGGAGGTGAAGGGTCGTCAGCTTTGAGTTCGTAGAATCCATGTAACTCGCCGGGTATGATTCAGTGCAGCTAATAGCTAAGCCGGGAGTCTGACAGGCATTGCACGTGACACCGTTGCCCCACTCTGGTACCAAGACTGCTTTCCAGAGTTGGAGGTCTGGCTCTCCGCCGGAGCAAGCCGTGTGTTGCCCTGCCCTCTGCATGCGCAGAATGGAGGCCAAACACCCAATTGGCTGCATGTTACTACTCTGAAGCCGCAGTTGACACTTTGGCTACAACGTGTTCTTCCTTGACCTGGGTCCAGGCGTGAGAGAGCCTGCAGTCCTGAGAGGCCTACCAGTGTTAAGGCAGTACCTTCACTAAGGCTTCTCAGAAAGATCTGCACTGCAACACTTTTCATGGCACACGCGGACCTTCCTTTGGCGGCATGGGGGCAGGTTTCCTAACCACTAGCCAAGAAGGCTTTGGGATGAGCTCCTAGTGAGGAACTGCACACACACCCTGGTTCTTTCGAGAAAACTCACTCTTCCTCCATTGCCTCCTAGGGAACTCCTACGGTGATTACAAAACAGGGAGCAGGACTTGGTTTCAGGCAGGTCTGAGCACGCAGCTCTCCGGACTGCCAACGGGACAGATTTTGCTTTTCTCGTCCAGCCCCCTTTTCACGGTTGCCACACAGCTCATGTAGCTGAAGTCCCCGGGCGGCCAAAAGAGACCCATGTCACATACTGTACCCATTCGCTGAAAGCACTTTGGAAAGCCAGGTTTCCTCCGGCAGGGAATTGCGCGAGCCAGTGTACGCCTTCGTTTCTCCTAGGTCATGGTACATCTTGCAACGGCCTAGCAGTCTTTGAAGGACGACGGCCTATTTCTCCCTCGAGAGGTGAAGTCCGGGTGCTGCTTCAGGGAGCAAGAGGTCAAGTATGGATTCCGAGAACTCGTGTAAGCACGGTGTTTTTCCAAAAGCAGCTCAGGGTTACAAAAGGAGGCCACCTCGCATTGCCCAGAAGCCCCGTTACAAACGTGTTCTTCAGGCATCCTCTAAGCTCTCCAAGTCGAGCTCTCCGATGGAGGAAAAACGTTGTTGCCCAGCCTCCTGCATACAAAACAGTAGAGTCCAAAGACCCTTGTGGCTGGGTGTTGCTCAGCAGGCTCAGATGCCACTTCTGCTCCACAGTGACCTTCCTCGGAATGCGGTGCAGACGCTCGCATCGCATCCTCATCCTTACAGAGTCTTGAAAGGCACACCAGCATTTACAGCAGTTCAGTCGGGAAGGCCTCTTTGAAACTGCTGACTGCGACTGTGCTGGTGGAAAGAAACACTGCACCTTACCTTGAGTCTGGCGCTCGTCTGAATTATGCCCTAGACAACGTCCTCTGCTGGATGTACTCCTAGCAAGCAATTGCCAGCATTCCGTTTCACTGGGCAAAGTCTCCGTTCCTCCCTGGGTATTCTCGCAGGGTTGAGAAGGTTGGCGACCGCAGGGCTTTTCATTAAGCACTCATCATGGAAAACACGGACCTTCCTTGCAACACGCGGGCAAGTTTCCTTCCCACTGGCCAAGAAGGCTTTGGGATGAGAACCTAGCAAGGAACTGCACGCACTCTGGTTCGTTCAAGAAAATTCACTCTGCCTCAGGTTGCCTCTCAGGGTAATCCAGGGGTGAATAGAAGACGGGCAACAGGACTGTTTCTCAGGCAGCTCTGAGGACGCAGCTCTCCGGTTGGTCACTGGGGCAAATTGTGCCCTTCCCGTCCCCCTCCACTTTCACGGTTGACACCTAGCTCGTGTACCTGAAGTTCACAAGCAGGCCACATAGACACATGCCACACACATGGGCCCTTCCATGACAACACTTTGGCTAGCAGGAGTCCTCCTGAGCTGAATGGCGTGAGCCGGTGAACGCCTTAGTGTCGCCTACCTCACCGTGGATCTTGCAAAGGCCTAACAGTCTTCAAAGGCTGAGAGCACATGTCTCCAGCTGGATCTGAAGTCGACGTGCTGCTTGCGAGGGGAAGACGTCAGCTAGGAATTCTGAGAACCCTTGCCATGGCGGTGTTGGTTCCAGTGCAGCTCAGGTTTACCAACTGGGGTCCCCTTGCCTTGCACAGCAGACCAGGGAGAAAACTCTTCCTGAGGATTCTTCCAAGCTGTGGCTATCTGGCTCTCCGACGGAAGACACACATTGCTGCCTGGCCTTCGGCACACCAACAGCAGCGCCCAAAGACCATCATGAGGCATGAGGTTGCTCAGAAGGCACAGACGACACTTTCGGTACACAGTGATTTTCCTCGGAAAAGGGTGCAGTCGCGAGCGTCCTCAGATATGTAAAAGGCACACCAGCATTACAGCACTTCAGTGGTGAAAGCCTCGGGTCTACTTGTGACCACCAAGTTTGCTGATGGAAACACTGCCCCTTATGTTGAGTATGCCACTCAGCCGACCTTCTCCTTAGCTGAAGTAGTCTGCTGCATGACCTCCTGGCAAGGAGTGGCAGGCACACTGTTTCTTTCGAGAACACTCACTCTTCCTCCCGAGGAATTCCTGCAGGGTGCCCAAGATGGGCGCCCGCCCGCCTCTGCCCCCGTGCTTTTCCTTCAGTTTCCTGGCCCCAAGCCTCCTGTTCCAAAGGGGCCAAACATGCTTTAGCCCTCAGGATCCGGTTTCTACGTGCAAACCCAGCCTGTGGAGCAGCCCCTTCTGCTCAGCTACAAGAGAGCCATGCGACACACCAGGCGCTCCTGTGAGGAGCCTTTTGTAAGCAGAGGTTCTCTGCAAGGTGACGTGCCTAGCCAAGACAGCGCTTCAGTCAGGCGTTGTCGACCCTGGAACTTTCAATCTCCCAGCAGTGCTTCGGGAAAAGTGTCCATCATTTTAGGCTGGTTGTAAAGTTACATTTCTGCTGGAGGTGAAGGGTCGTCAGCTTTGAGTTCGTAGAATCCATGTAACTCGCCGGGTATGATTCAGTGCAGCTAATAGCTAAGCCGGGAGTCTGACAGGCATTGCACGTGACACCGTTGCCCCACTCTGGTACCAAGACTGCTTTCCAGAGTTGGAGGTCTGGCTCTCCGCCGGAGCAAGCCGTGTGTTGCCCTGCCCTCTGCATGCGCAGAATGGAGGCCAAACACCCAATTGGCTGCATGTTACTACTCTGAAGCCGCAGTTGACACTTTGGCTACAACGTGTTCTTCCTTGACCTGGGTCCAGGCGTGAGAGAGCCTGCAGTCCTGAGAGGCCTACCAGTGTTAAGGCAGTACCTTCACTAAGGCTTCTCAGAAAGATCTGCACTGCAACACTTTTCATGGCACACGCGGACCTTCCTTTGGCGGCATGGGGGCAGGTTTCCTAACCACTAGCCAAGAAGGCTTTGGGATGAGCTCCTAGTGAGGAACTGCACACACACCCTGGTTCTTTCGAGAAAACTCACTCTTCCTCCATTGCCTCCTAGGGAACTCCTACGGTGATTACAAAACAGGGAGCAGGACTTGGTTTCAGGCAGGTCTGAGCACGCAGCTCTCCGGACTGCCAACGGGACAGATTTTGCTTTTCTCGTCCAGCCCCCTTTTCACGGTTGCCACACAGCTCATGTAGCTGAAGTCCCCGGGCGGCCAAAAGAGACCCATGTCACATACTGTACCCATTCGCTGAAAGCACTTTGGAAAGCCAGGTTTCCTCCGGCAGGGAATTGCGCGAGCCAGTGTACGCCTTCGTTTCTCCTAGGTCATGGTACATCTTGCAACGGCCTAGCAGTCTTTGAAGGACGACGGCCTATTTCTCCCTCGAGAGGTGAAGTCCGGGTGCTGCTTCAGGGAGCAAGAGGTCAAGTATGGATTCCGAGAACTCGTGTAAGCACGGTGTTTTTCCAAAAGCAGCTCAGGGTTACAAAAGGAGGCCACCTCGCATTGCCCAGAAGCCCCGTTACAAACGTGTTCTTCAGGCATCCTCTAAGCTCTCCAAGTCGAGCTCTCCGATGGAGGAAAAACGTTGTTGCCCAGCCTCCTGCATACAAAACAGTAGAGTCCAAAGACCCTTGTGGCTGGGTGTTGCTCAGCAGGCTCAGATGCCACTTCTGCTCCACAGTGACCTTCCTCGGAATACGGTGCAGACGCTCGCATCGCATCCTCATCCTTACAGAGTCTTGAAAGGCACACCAGCATTTACAGCAGTTCAGTCGGGAAGGCCTCTTTGAAACTGCTGACTGCGACTGTGCTGGTGGAAAGAAACACTGCACCTTACCTTGAGTCTGGCACTCGTCTGAATTATGCCCTAGACAACGTCCTCTGCTGGATGTACTCCTAGCAAGCAATTGCCAGCATTCCGTTTCACTGGGCAAAGTCTCCGTTCCTCCCTGGGTATTCTCGCAGGGTTGAGAAGGTTGGCGACCGCAGGGCTTTTCATTAAGCACTCATCATGGAAAACACGGACCTTCCTTGCAACACGCGGGCAAGTTTCCTTCCCACTGGCCAAGAAGGCTTTGGGATGAGAACCTAGCAAGGAACTGCACGCACTCTGGTTCGTTCAAGAAAATTCACTCTGCCTCAGGTTGCCTCTCAGGGTAATCCAGGGGTGAATAGAAGACGGGCAACAGGACTGTTTCTCAGGCAGCTCTGAGGACGCAGCTCTCCGGTTGGTCACTGGGGCAAATTGTGCCCTTCCCGTCCCCCTCCACTTTCACGGTTGACACCTAGCTCGTGTACCTGAAGTTCACAAGCAGGCCACATAGACACATGCCACACACATGGGCCCTTCCATGACAACACTTTGGCTAGCAGGAGTCCTCCTGAGCTGAATGGCGTGAGCCGGTGAACGCCTTAGTGTCGCCTACCTCACCGTGGATCTTGCAAAGGCCTAACAGTCTTCAAAGGCTGAGAGCACATGTCTCCAGCTGGATCTGAAGTCGACGTGCTGCTTGCGAGGGGAAGACGTCAGCTAGGAATTCTGAGAACCCTTGCCATGGCGGTGTTGGTTCCAGTGCAGCTCAGGTTTACCAACTGGGGTCCCCTTGCCTTGCACAGCAGACCAGGGAGAAAACTCTTCCTGAGGATTCTTCCAAGCTGTGGCTATCTGGCTCTCCGACGGAAAAAACACATTGCTGCCTGGCCTTCGGCACACCAACAGCAGCGCCCAAAGACCATCATGAGGCATGAGGTTGCTCAGAAGGCACAGACGACACTTTCGGTACACAGTGATTTTCCTCGGAAAAGGGTGCAGTCGCGAGCGTCCTCAGATATGTAAAAGGCACACCAGCATTACAGCACTTCAGTGGTGAAAGCCTCGGGTCTACTTGTGACCACCAAGTTTGCTGATGGAAACACTGCCCCTTATGTTGAGTATGCCACTCAGCCGACCTTCTCCTTAGCTGAAGTAGTCTGCTGCATGACCTCCTGGCAAGGAGTGGCAGGCACACTGTTTCTTTCGAGAACACTCACTCTTCCTCCCGAGGAATTCCTGCAGGGTGCCCAAGATGGGCGCCCGCCCGCCTCTGCCCCCGTGCTTTTCCTTCAGTTTCCTGGCCCCAAGCCTCCTGTTCCAAAGGGGCCAAACATGCTTTAGCCCTCAGGATCCGGTTTCTACGTGCAAACCCAGCCTGTGGAGCAGCCCCTTCTGCTCAGCTACAAGAGAGCCATGCGACACACCAGGCGCTCCTGTGAGGAGCCTTTTGTAAGCAGAGGTTCTCTGCAAGGTGACGTGCCTAGCCAAGACAGCGCTTCAGTCAGGCGTTGTCGACCCTGGAACTTTCAATCTCCCAGCAGTGCTTCGGGAAAAGTGTCCATCATTTTAGGCTGGTTGTAAAGTTACATTTCTGCTGGAGGTGAAGGGTCGTCAGCTTTGAGTTCGTAGAATCCATGTAACTCGCCGGGTATGATTCAGTGCAGCTAATAGCTAAGCCGGGAGTCTGACAGGCATTGCACGTGACACCGTTGCCCCACTCTGGTACCAAGACTGCTTTCCAGAGTTGGAGGTCTGGCTCTCCGCCGGAGCAAGCCGTGTGTTGCCCTGCCCTCTGCATGCGCAGAATGGAGGCCAAACACCCAATTGGCTGCATGTTACTACTCTGAAGCCGCAGTTGACACTTTGGCTACAACGTGTTCTTCCTTGACCTGGGTCCAGGCGTGAGAGAGCCTGCAGTCCTGAGAGGCCTACCAGTGTTAAGGCAGTACCTTCACTAAGGCTTCTCAGAAAGATCTGCACTGCAACACTTTTCATGGCACACGCGGACCTTCCTTTGGCGGCATGGGGGCAGGTTTCCTAACCACTAGCCAAGAAGGCTTTGGGATGAGCTCCTAGTGAGGAACTGCACACACACCCTGGTTCTTTCGAGAAAACTCACTCTTCCTCCATTGCCTCCTAGGGAACTCCTACGGTGATTACAAAACAGGGAGCAGGACTTGGTTTCAGGCAGGTCTGAGCACGCAGCTCTCCGGACTGCCAACGGGACAGATTTTGCTTTTCTCGTCCAGCCCCCTTTTCACGGTTGCCACACAGCTCATGTAGCTGAAGTCCCCGGGCGGCCAAAAGAGACCCATGTCACATACTGTACCCATTCGCTGAAAGCACTTTGGAAAGCCAGGTTTCCTCCGGCAGGGAATTGCGCGAGCCAGTGTACGCCTTCGTTTCTCCTAGGTCATGGTACATCTTGCAACGGCCTAGCAGTCTTTGAAGGACGACGGCCTATTTCTCCCTCGAGAGGTGAAGTCCGGGTGCTGCTTCAGGGAGCAAGAGGTCAAGTATGGATTCCGAGAACTCGTGTAAGCACGGTGTTTTTCCAAAAGCAGCTCAGGGTTACAAAAGGAGGCCACCTCGCATTGCCCAGAAGCCCCGTTACAAACGTGTTCTTCAGGCATCCTCTAAGCTCTCCAAGTCGAGCTCTCCGATGGAGGAAAAACGTTGTTGCCCAGCCTCCTGCATACAAAACAGTAGAGTCCAAAGACCCTTGTGGCTGGGTGTTGCTCAGCAGGCTCAGATGCCACTTCTGCTCCACAGTGACCTTCCTCGGAATACGGTGCAGACGCTCGCATCGCATCCTCATCCTTACAGAGTCTTGAAAGGCACACCAGCATTTACAGCAGTTCAGTCGGGAAGGCCTCTTTGAAACTGCTGACTGCGACTGTGCTGGTGGAAAGAAACACTGCACCTTACCTTGAGTCTGGCGCTCGTCTGAATTATGCCCTAGACAACGTCCTCTGCTGGATGTACTCCTAGCAAGCAATTGCCAGCATTCCGTTTCACTGGGCAAAGTCTCCGTTCCTCCCTGGGTATTCTCGCAGGGTTGAGAAGGTTGGCGACCGCAGGGCTTTTCATTAAGCACTCATCATGGAAAACACGGACCTTCCTTGCAACACGCGGGCAAGTTTCCTTCCCACTGGCCAAGAAGGCTTTGGGATGAGAACCTAGCAAGGAACTGCACGCACTCTGGTTCGTTCAAGAAAATTCACTCTGCCTCAGGTTGCCTCTCAGGGTAATCCAGGGGTGAATAGAAGACGGGCAACAGGACTGTTTCTCAGGCAGCTCTGAGGACGCAGCTCTCCGGTTGGTCACTGGGGCAAATTGTGCCCTTCCCGTCCCCCTCCACTTTCACGGTTGACACCTAGCTCGTGTACCTGAAGTTCACAAGCAGGCCACATAGACACATGCCACACACATGGGCCCTTCCATGACAACACTTTGGCTAGCAGGAGTCCTCCTGAGCTGAATGGCGTGAGCCGGTGAACGCCTTAGTGTCGCCTACCTCACCGTGGATCTTGCAAAGGCCTAACAGTCTTCAAAGGCTGAGAGCACATGTCTCCAGCTGGATCTGAAGTCGACGTGCTGCTTGCGAGGGGAAGACGTCAGCTAGGAATTCTGAGAACCCTTGCCATGGCGGTGTTGGTTCCAGTGCAGCTCAGGTTTACCAACTGGGGTCCCCTTGCCTTGCACAGCAGACCAGGGAGAAAACTCTTCCTGAGGATTCTTCCAAGCTGTGGCTATCTGGCTCCCCGACGGAAAAAACACATTGCTGCCTGGCCTTCGGCACACCAACAGCAGCGCCCAAAGACCATCATGAGGCATGAGGTTGCTCAGAAGGCACAGACGACACTTTCGGTACACAGTGATTTTCCTCGGAAAAGGGTGCAGTCGCGAGCGTCCTCAGATATGTAAAAGGCACACCAGCATTACAGCACTTCAGTGGTGAAAGCCTCGGGTCTACTTGTGACCACCAAGTTTGCTGATGGAAACACTGCCCCTTATGTTGAGTATGCCACTCAGCCGACCTTCTCCTTAGCTGAAGTAGTCTGCTGCATGACCTCCTGGCAAGGAGTGGCAGGCACACTGTTTCTTTCGAGAACACTCACTCTTCCTCCCGAGGAATTCCTGCAGGGTGCCCAAGATGGGCGCCCGCCCGCCTCTGCCCCCGTGCTTTTCCTTCAGTTTCCTGGCCCCAAGCCTCCTGTTCCAAAGGGGCCAAACATGCTTTAGCCCTCAGGATCCGGTTTCTACGTGCAAACCCAGCCTGTGGAGCAGCCCCTTCTGCTCAGCTACAAGAGAGCCATGCGACACACCAGGCGCTCCTGTGAGGAGCCTTTTGTAAGCAGAGGTTCTCTGCAAGGTGACGTGCCTAGCCAAGACAGCGCTTCAGTCAGGCGTTGTCGACCCTGGAACTTTCAATCTCCCAGCAGTGCTTCGGGAAAAGTGTCCATCATTTTAGGCTGGTTGTAAAGTTACATTTCTGCTGGAGGTGAAGGGTCGTCAGCTTTGAGTTCGTAGAATCCATGTAACTCGCCGGGTATGATTCAGTGCAGCTAATAGCTAAGCCGGGAGTCTGACAGGCATTGCACGTGACACCGTTGCCCCACTCTGGTACCAAGACTGCTTTCCAGAGTTGGAGGTCTGGCTCTCCGCCGGAGCAAGCCGTGTGTTGCCCTGCCCTCTGCATGCGCAGAATGGAGGCCAAACACCCAATTGGCTGCATGTTACTACTCTGAAGCCGCAGTTGACACTTTGGCTACAACGTGTTCTTCCTTGACCTGGGTCCAGGCGTGAGAGAGCCTGCAGTCCTGAGAGGCCTACCAGTGTTAAGGCAGTACCTTCACTAAGGCTTCTCAGAAAGATCTGCACTGCAACACTTTTCATGGCACACGCGGACCTTCCTTTGGCGGCATGGGGGCAGGTTTCCTAACCACTAGCCAAGAAGGCTTTGGGATGAGCTCCTAGTGAGGAACTGCACACACACCCTGGTTCTTTCGAGAAAACTCACTCTTCCTCCATTGCCTCCTAGGGAACTCCTACGGTGATTACAAAACAGGGAGCAGGACTTGGTTTCAGGCAGGTCTGAGCACGCAGCTCTCCGGACTGCCAACGGGACAGATTTTGCTTTTCTCGTCCAGCCCCCTTTTCACGGTTGCCACACAGCTCATGTAGCTGAAGTCCCCGGGCGGCCAAAAGAGACCCATGTCACATACTGTACCCATTCGCTGAAAGCACTTTGGAAAGCCAGGTTTCCTCCGGCAGGGAATTGCGCGAGCCAGTGTACGCCTTCGTTTCTCCTAGGTCATGGTACATCTTGCAACGGCCTAGCAGTCTTTGAAGGACGACGGCCTATTTCTCCCTCGAGAGGTGAAGTCCGGGTGCTGCTTCAGGGAGCAAGAGGTCAAGTATGGATTCCGAGAACTCGTGTAAGCACGGTGTTTTTCCAAAAGCAGCTCAGGGTTACAAAAGGAGGCCACCTCGCATTGCCCAGAAGCCCCGTTACAAACGTGTTCTTCAGGCATCCTCTAAGCTCTCCAAGTCGAGCTCTCCGATGGAGGAAAAACGTTGTTGCCCAGCCTCCTGCATACAAAACAGTAGAGTCCAAAGACCCTTGTGGCTGGGTGTTGCTCAGCAGGCTCAGATGCCACTTCTGCTCCACAGTGACCTTCCTCGGAATGCGGTGCAGACGCTCGCATCGCATCCTCATCCTTACAGAGTCTTGAAAGGCACACCAGCATTTACAGCAGTTCAGTCGGGAAGGCCTCTTTGAAACTGCTGACTGCGACTGTGCTGGTGGAAAGAAACACTGCACCTTACCTTGAGTCTGGCGCTCGTCTGAATTATGCCCTAGACAACGTCCTCTGCTGGATGTACTCCTAGCAAGCAATTGCCAGCATTCCGTTTCACTGGGCAAAGTCTCCGTTCCTCCCTGGGTATTCTCGCAGGGTTGAGAAGGTTGGCGACCGCAGGGCTTTTCATTAAGCACTCATCATGGAAAACACGGACCTTCCTTGCAACACGCGGGCAAGTTTCCTTCCCACTGGCCAAGAAGGCTTTGGGATGAGAACCTAGCAAGGAACTGCACGCACTCTGGTTCGTTCAAGAAAATTCACTCTGCCTCAGGTTGCCTCTCAGGGTAATCCAGGGGTGAATAGAAGACGGGCAACAGGACTGTTTCTCAGGCAGCTCTGAGGACGCAGCTCTCCGGTTGGTCACTGGGGCAAATTGTGCCCTTCCCGTCCCCCTCCACTTTCACGGTTGACACCTAGCTCGTGTACCTGAAGTTCACAAGCAGGCCACATAGACACATGCCACACACATGGGCCCTTCCATGACAACACTTTGGCTAGCAGGAGTCCTCCTGAGCTGAATGGCGTGAGCCGGTGAACGCCTTAGTGTCGCCTACCTCACCGTGGATCTTGCAAAGGCCTAACAGTCTTCAAAGGCTGAGAGCACATGTCTCCAGCTGGATCTGAAGTCGACGTGCTGCTTGCGAGGGGAAGACGTCAGCTAGGAATTCTGAGAACCCTTGCCATGGCGGTGTTGGTTCCAGTGCAGCTCAGGTTTACCAACTGGGGTCCCCTTGCCTTGCACAGCAGACCAGGGAGAAAACTCTTCCTGAGGATTCTTCCAAGCTGTGGCTATCTGGCTCTCCGACGGAAGACACACATTGCTGCCTGGCCTTCGGCACACCAACAGCAGCGCCCAAAGACCATCATGAGGCATGAGGTTGCTCAGAAGGCACAGACGACACTTTCGGTACACAGTGATTTTCCTCGGAAAAGGGTGCAGTCGCGAGCGTCCTCAGATATGTAAAAGGCACACCAGCATTACAGCACTTCAGTGGTGAAAGCCTCGGGTCTACTTGTGACCACCAAGTTTGCTGATGGAAACACTGCCCCTTATGTTGAGTATGCCACTCAGCCGACCTTCTCCTTAGCTGAAGTAGTCTGCTGCATGACCTCCTGGCAAGGAGTGGCAGGCACACTGTTTCTTTCGAGAACACTCACTCTTCCTCCCGAGGAATTCCTGCAGGGTGCCCAAGATGGGCGCCCGCCCGCCTCTGCCCCCGTGCTTTTCCTTCAGTTTCCTGGCCCCAAGCCTCCTGTTCCAAAGGGGCCAAACATGCTTTAGCCCTCAGGATCCGGTTTCTACGTGCAAACCCAGCCTGTGGAGCAGCCCCTTCTGCTCAGCTACAAGAGAGCCATGCGACACACCAGGCGCTCCTGTGAGGAGCCTTTTGTAAGCAGAGGTTCTCTGCAAGGTGACGTGCCTAGCCAAGACAGCGCTTCAGTCAGGCGTTGTCGACCCTGGAACTTTCAATCTCCCAGCAGTGCTTCGGGAAAAGTGTCCATCATTTTAGGCTGGTTGTAAAGTTACATTTCTGCTGGAGGTGAAGGGTCGTCAGCTTTGAGTTCGTAGAATCCATGTAACTCGCCGGGTATGATTCAGTGCAGCTAATAGCTAAGCCGGGAGTCTGACAGGCATTGCACGTGACACCGTTGCCCCACTCTGGTACCAAGACTGCTTTCCAGAGTTGGAGGTCTGGCTCTCCGCCGGAGCAAGCCGTGTGTTGCCCTGCCCTCTGCATGCGCAGAATGGAGGCCAAACACCCAATTGGCTGCATGTTACTACTCTGAAGCCGCAGTTGACACTTTGGCTACAACGTGTTCTTCCTTGACCTGGGTCCAGGCGTGAGAGAGCCTGCAGTCCTGAGAGGCCTACCAGTGTTAAGGCAGTACCTTCACTAAGGCTTCTCAGAAAGATCTGCACTGCAACACTTTTCATGGCACACGCGGACCTTCCTTTGGCGGCATGGGGGCAGGTTTCCTAACCACTAGCCAAGAAGGCTTTGGGATGAGCTCCTAGTGAGGAACTGCACACACACCCTGGTTCTTTCGAGAAAACTCACTCTTCCTCCATTGCCTCCTAGGGAACTCCTACGGTGATTACAAAACAGGGAGCAGGACTTGGTTTCAGGCAGGTCTGAGCACGCAGCTCTCCGGACTGCCAACGGGACAGATTTTGCTTTTCTCGTCCAGCCCCCTTTTCACGGTTGCCACACAGCTCATGTAGCTGAAGTCCCCGGGCAGCCAAAAGAGACCCATGTCACATACTGTACCCATTCGCTGAAAGCACTTTGGAAAGCCAGGTTTCCTCCGGCAGGGAATTGCGCGAGCCAGTGTACGCCTTCGTTTCTCCTAGGTCATGGTACATCTTGCAACGGCCTAGCAGTCTTTGAAGGACGACGGCCTATTTCTCCCTCGAGAGGTGAAGTCCGGGTGCTGCTTCAGGGAGCAAGAGGTCAAGTATGGATTCCGAGAACTCGTGTAAGCACGGTGTTTTTCCAAAAGCAGCTCAGGGTTACAAAAGGAGGCCACCTCGCATTGCCCAGAAGCCCCGTTACAAACGTGTTCTTCAGGCATCCTCTAAGCTCTCCAAGTCGAGCTCTCCGATGGAGGAAAAACGTTGTTGCCCAGCCTCCTGCATACAAAACAGTAGAGTCCAAAGACCCTTGTGGCTGGGTGTTGCTCAGCAGGCTCAGATGCCACTTCTGCTCCACAGTGACCTTCCTCGGAATGCGGTGCAGACGCTCGCATCCTCATCCTTACAGAGTCTTGAAAGGCACACCAGCATTTACAGCAGTTCAGTCGGGAAGGCCTCTTTGAAACTGCTGACTGCGACTGTGCTGGTGGAAAGAAACACTGCACCTTACCTTGAGTCTGGCGCTCGTCTGAATTATGCCCTAGACAACGTCCTCTGCTGGATGTACTCCTAGCAAGCAATTGCCAGCATTCCGTTTCACTGGGCAAAGTCTCCGTTCCTCCCTGGGTATTCTCGCAGGGTTGAGAAGGTTGGCGACCGCAGGGCTTTTCATTAAGCACTCATCATGGAAAACACGGACCTTCCTTGCAACACGCGGGCAAGTTTCCTTCCCACTGGCCAAGAAGGCTTTGGGATGAGAACCTAGCAAGGAACTGCACGCACTCTGGTTCGTTCAAGAAAATTCACTCTGCCTCAGGTTGCCTCTCAGGGTAATCCAGGGGTGAATAGAAGACGGGCAACAGGACTGTTTCTCAGGCAGCTCTGAGGACGCAGCTCTCCGGTTGGTCACTGGGGCAAATTGTGCCCTTCCCGTCCCCCTCCACTTTCACGGTTGACACCTAGCTCATGTACCTGAAGTTCACAAGCAGGCCACATAGACACATGCCACACACATGGGCCCTTCCATGACAACACTTTGGCTAGCAGGAGTCCTCCTGAGCTGAATGGCGTGAGCCGGTGAACGCCTTAGTGTCGCCTACCTCACCGTGGATCTTGCAAAGGCCTAACAGTCTTCAAAGGCTGAGAGCACATGTCTCCAGCTGGATCTGAAGTCGACGTGCTGCTTGCGAGGGGAAGACGTCAGCTAGGAATTCTGAGAACCCTTGCCATGGCGGTGTTGGTTCCAGTGCAGCTCAGGTTTACCAACTGGGGTCCCCTCGCATTGCACAGCAGACCAGGGAGAAAACTCTTCCTGAGGATTCTTCTAAGCTGTGGCTATCTGGCTCCCCGACGAAAGAAACACATTGCTGCCTGGCCTTCGGCACACCAACAGCAGCGCCCAAAGACCATCATGAGGCATGAGGTTGCTCAGAAGGCACAGACGACACTTTCGGTACACAGTGATTTTCCTCGGAAAAGGGTGCAGTCGCGAGCGTCCTCAGATATGTAAAAGGCACACCAGCATTACAGCACTTCAGTGGTGAAAGCCTCGGGTCTACTTGTGACCACCAAGTTTGCTGATGGAAACACTGCCCCTTATGTTGAGTATGCCACTCAGCCGACCTTCTCCTTAGCTGAAGTAGTCTGCTGCATGACCTCCTGGCAAGGAGTGGCAGGCACACTGTTTCTTTCGAGAACACGCACTCTTCCTCCCGAGGAATTCCTGCAGGGTGCCCAAGATGGGCGCCCGCCCGCCTCTGCCCCCGTGCTTTTCCTTCAGTTTCCTGGCCCCAAGCCTCCTGTTCCAAAGGGGCCAAACATGCTTTAGCCCTCAGGATCCGGTTTCTACGTGCAAACCCAGCCTGTGGAGCAGCCCCTTCTGCTCAGCTACAAGAGAGCCATGCGACACACCAGGCGCTCCTGTGAGGAGCCTTTTGTAAGCAGAGGTTCTCTGCAAGGTGACGTGCCTAGCCAAGACAGCGCTTCAGTCAGGCGTTGTCGACCCTGGAACTTTCAATCTCCCAGCAGTGCTTCGGGAAAAGTGTCCATCATTTTAGGCTGGTTGTAAAGTTACATTTCTGCTGGAGGTGAAGGGTCGTCAGCTTTGAGTTCGTAGAATCCATGTAACTCGCCGGGTATGATTCAGTGCAGCTAATAGCTAAGCCGGGAGTCTGACAGGCATTGCACGTGACACCGTTGCCCCACTCTGGTACCAAGACTGCTTTCCAGAGTTGGAGGTCTGGCTCTCCGCCGGAGCAAGCCGTGTGTTGCCCTGCCCTCTGCATGCGCAGAATGGAGGCCAAACACCCAATTGGCTGCATGTTACTACTCTGAAGCCGCAGTTGACACTTTGGCTACAACGTGTTCTTCCTTGACCTGGGTCCAGGCGTGAGAGAGCCTGCAGTCCTGAGAGGCCTACCAGTGTTAAGGCAGTACCTTCACTAAGGCTTCTCAGAAAGATCTGCACTGCAACACTTTTCATGGCACACGCGGACCTTCCTTTGGCGGCATGGGGGCAGGTTTCCTAACCACTAGCCAAGAAGGCTTTGGGATGAGCTCCTAGTGAGGAACTGCACACACACCCTGGTTCTTTCGAGAAAACTCACTCTTCCTCCATTGCCTCCTAGGGAACTCCTACGGTGATTACAAAACAGGGAGCAGGACTTGGTTTCAGGCAGGTCTGAGCACGCAGCTCTCCGGACTGCCAACGGGACAGATTTTGCTTTTCTCGTCCAGCCCCCTTTTCACGGTTGCCACACAGCTCATGTAGCTGAAGTCCCCGGGCGGCCAAAAGAGACCCATGTCACATACTGTACCCATTCGCTGAAAGCACTTTGGAAAGCCAGGTTTCCTCCGGCAGGGAATTGCGTGAGCCAGTGTACGCCTTCGTTTCTCCTAGGTCATGGTACATCTTGCAACGGCCTAGCAGTCTTTGAAGGACGACGGCCTATTTCTCCCTCGAGAGGTGAAGTCCGGGTGCTGCTTCAGGGAGCAAGAGGTCAAGTATGGATTCCGAGAACTCGTGTAAGCACGGTGTTTTTCCAAAAGCAGCTCAGGGTTACAAAAGGAGGCCACCTCGCATTGCCCAGAAGCCCCGTTACAAACGTGTTCTTCAGGCATCCTCTAAGCTCTCCAAGTCGAGCTCTCCGATGGAGGAAAAACGTTGTTGCCCAGCCTCCTGCATACAAAACAGTAGAGTCCAAAGACCCTTGTGGCTGGGTGTTGCTCAGCAGGCTCAGATGCCACTTCTGCTCCACAGTGACCTTCCTCGGAATACGGTGCAGACGCTCGCATCGCATCCTCATCCTTACAGAGTCTTGAAAGGCACACCAGCATTTACAGCAGTTCAGTCGGGAAGGCCTCTTTGAAACTGCTGACTGCGACTGTGCTGGTGGAAAGAAACACTGCACCTTACCTTGAGTCTGGCGCTCGTCTGAATTATGCCCTAGACAACGTCCTCTGCTGGATGTACTCCTAGCAAGCAATTGCCAGCATTCCGTTTCACTGGGCAAAGTCTCCGTTCCTCCCTGGGTATTCTCGCAGGGTTGAGAAGGTTGGCGACCGCAGGGCTTTTCATTAAGCACTCATCATGGAAAACACGGACCTTCCTTGCAACACGCGGGCAAGTTTCCTTCCCACTGGCCAAGAAGGCTTTGGGATGAGAACCTAGCAAGGAACTGCACGCACTCTGGTTCGTTCAAGAAAATTCACTCTGCCTCAGGTTGCCTCTCAGGGTAATCCAGGGGTGAATAGAAGACGGGCAACAGGACTGTTTCTCAGGCAGCTCTGAGGACGCAGCTCTCCGGTTGGTCACTGGGGCAAATTGTGCCCTTCCCGTCCCCCTCCACTTTCACGGTTGACACCTAGCTCGTGTACCTGAAGTTCACAAGCAGGCCACATAGACACATGCCACACACATGGGCCCTTCCATGACAACACTTTGGCTAGCAGGAGTCCTCCTGAGCTGAATGGCGTGAGCCGGTGAACGCCTTAGTGTCGCCTACCTCACCGTGGATCTTGCAAAGGCCTAACAGTCTTCAAAGGCTGAGAGCACATGTCTCCAGCTGGATCTGAAGTCGACGTGCTGCTTGCGAGGGGAAGACGTCAGCTAGGAATTCTGAGAACCCTTGCCATGGCGGTGTTGGTTCCAGTGCAGCTCAGGTTTACCAACTGGGGTCCCCTTGCCTTGCACAGCAGACCAGGGAGAAAACTCTTCCTGAGGATTCTTCCAAGCTGTGGCTATCTGGCTCTCCGACGGAAGACACACATTGCTGCCTGGCCTTCGGCACACCAACAGCAGCGCCCAAAGACCATCATGAGGCATGAGGTTGCTCAGAAGGCACAGACGACACTTTCGGTACACAGTGATTTTCCTCGGAAAAGGGTGCAGTCGCGAGCGTCCTCAGATATGTAAAAGGCACACCAGCATTACAGCACTTCAGTGGTGAAAGCCTCGGGTCTACTTGTGACCACCAAGTTTGCTGATGGAAACACTGCCCCTTATGTTGAGTATGCCACTCAGCCGACCTTCTCCTTAGCTGAAGTAGTCTGCTGCATGACCTCCTGGCAAGGAGTGGCAGGCACACTGTTTCTTTCGAGAACACTCACTCTTCCTCCCGAGGAATTCCTGCAGGGTGCCCAAGATGGGCGCCCGCCCGCCTCTGCCCCCGTGCTTTTCCTTCAGTTTCCTGGCCCCAAGCCTCCTGTTCCAAAGGGGCCAAACATGCTTTAGCCCTCAGGATCCGGTTTCTACGTGCAAACCCAGCCTGTGGAGCAGCCCCTTCTGCTCAGCTACAAGAGAGCCATGCGACACACCAGGCGCTCCTGTGAGGAGCCTTTTGTAAGCAGAGGTTCTCTGCAAGGTGACGTGCCTAGCCAAGACAGCGCTTCAGTCAGGCGTTGTCGACCCTGGAACTTTCAATCTCCCAGCAGTGCTTCGGGAAAAGTGTCCATCATTTTAGGCTGGTTGTAAAGTTACATTTCTGCTGGAGGTGAAGGGTCGTCAGCTTTGAGTTCGTAGAATCCATGTAACTCGCCGGGTATGATTCAGTGCAGCTAATAGCTAAGCCGGGAGTCTGACAGGCATTGCACGTGACACCGTTGCCCCACTCTGGTACCAAGACTGCTTTCCAGAGTTGGAGGTCTGGCTCTCCGCCGGAGCAAGCCGTGTGTTGCCCTGCCCTCTGCATGCGCAGAATGGAGGCCAAACACCCAATTGGCTGCATGTTACTACTCTGAAGCCGCAGTTGACACTTTGGCTACAACGTGTTCTTCCTTGACCTGGGTCCAGGCGTGAGAGAGCCTGCAGTCCTGAGAGGCCTACCAGTGTTAAGGCAGTACCTTCACTAAGGCTTCTCAGAAAGATCTGCACTGCAACACTTTTCATGGCACACGCGGACCTTCCTTTGGCGGCATGGGGGCAGGTTTCCTAACCACTAGCCAAGAAGGCTTTGGGATGAGCTCCTAGTGAGGAACTGCACACACACCCTGGTTCTTTCGAGAAAACTCACTCTTCCTCCATTGCCTCCTAGGGAACTCCTACGGTGATTACAAAACAGGGAGCAGGACTTGGTTTCAGGCAGGTCTGAGCACGCAGCTCTCCGGACTGCCAACGGGACAGATTTTGCTTTTCTCGTCCAGCCCCCTTTTCACGGTTGCCACACAGCTCATGTAGCTGAAGTCCCCGGGCAGCCAAAAGAGACCCATGTCACATACTGTACCCATTCGCTGAAAGCACTTTGGAAAGCCAGGTTTCCTCCGGCAGGGAATTGCGCGAGCCAGTGTACGCCTTCGTTTCTCCTAGGTCATGGTACATCTTGCAACGGCCTAGCAGTCTTTGAAGGACGACGGCCTATTTCTCCCTCGAGAGGTGAAGTCCGGGTGCTGCTTCAGGGAGCAAGAGGTCAAGTATGGATTCCGAGAACTCGTGTAAGCACGGTGTTTTTCCAAAAGCAGCTCAGGGTTACAAAAGGAGGCCACCTCGCATTGCCCAGAAGCCCCGTTACAAACGTGTTCTTCAGGCATCCTCTAAGCTCTCCAAGTCGAGCTCTCCGATGGAGGAAAAACGTTGTTGCCCAGCCTCCTGCATACAAAACAGTAGAGTCCAAAGACCCTTGTGGCTGGGTGTTGCTCAGCAGGCTCAGATGCCACTTCTGCTCCACAGTGACCTTCCTCGGAATACGGTGCAGACGCTCGCATCGCATCCTCATCCTTACAGAGTCTTGAAAGGCACACCAGCATTTACAGCAGTTCAGTCGGGAAGGCCTCTTTGAAACTGCTGACTGCGACTGTGCTGGTGGAAAGAAACACTGCACCTTACCTTGAGTCTGGCGCTCGTCTGAATTATGCCCTAGACAACGTCCTCTGCTGGATGTACTCCTAGCAAGCAATTGCCAGCATTCCGTTTCACTGGGCAAAGTCTCCGTTCCTCCCTGGGTATTCTCGCAGGGTTGAGAAGGTTGGCGACCGCAGGGCTTTTCATTAAGCACTCATCATGGAAAACACGGACCTTCCTTGCAACACGCGGGCAAGTTTCCTTCCCACTGGCCAAGAAGGCTTTGGGATGAGAACCTAGCAAGGAACTGCACGCACTCTGGTTCGTTCAAGAAAATTCACTCTGCCTCAGGTTGCCTCTCAGGGTAATCCAGGGGTGAATAGAAGACGGGCAACAGGACTGTTTCTCAGGCAGCTCTGAGGACGCAGCTCTCCGGTTGGTCACTGGGGCAAATTGTGCCCTTCCCGTCCCCCTCCACTTTCACGGTTGACACCTAGCTCGTGTACCTGAAGTTCACAAGCAGGCCACATAGACACATGCCACACACATGGGCCCTTCCATGACAACACTTTGGCTAGCAGGAGTCCTCCTGAGCTGAATGGCGTGAGCCGGTGAACGCCTTAGTGTCGCCTACCTCACCGTGGATCTTGCAAAGGCCTAACAGTCTTCAAAGGCTGAGAGCACATGTCTCCAGCTGGATCTGAAGTCGACGTGCTGCTTGCGAGGGGAAGACGTCAGCTAGGAATTCTGAGAACCCTTGCCATGGCGGTGTTGGTTCCAGTGCAGCTCAGGTTTACCAACTGGGGTCCCCTTGCCTTGCACAGCAGACCAGGGAGAAAACTCTTCCTGAGGATTCTTCCAAGCTGTGGCTATCTGGCTCTCCGACGGAAGACACACATTGCTGCCTGGCCTTCGGCACACCAACAGCAGCGCCCAAAGACCATCATGAGGCATGAGGTTGCTCAGAAGGCACAGACGACACTTTCGGTACACAGTGATTTTCCTCGGAAAAGGGTGCAGTCGCGAGCGTCCTCAGATATGTAAAAGGCACACCAGCATTACAGCACTTCAGTGGTGAAAGCCTCGGGTCTACTTGTGACCACCAAGTTTGCTGATGGAAACACTGCCCCTTATGTTGAGTATGCCACTCAGCCGACCTTCTCCTTAGCTGAAGTAGTCTGCTGCATGACCTCCTGGCAAGGAGTGGCAGGCACACTGTTTCTTTCGAGAACACTCACTCTTCCTCCCGAGGAATTCCTGCAGGGTGCCCAAGATGGGCGCCCGCCCGCCTCTGCCCCCGTGCTTTTCCTTCAGTTTCCTGGCCCCAAGCCTCCTGTTCCAAAGGGGCCAAACATGCTTTAGCCCTCAGGATCCGGTTTCTACGTGCAAACCCAGCCTGTGGAGCAGCCCCTTCTGCTCAGCTACAAGAGAGCCATGCGACACACCAGGCGCTCCTGTGAGGAGCCTTTTGTAAGCAGAGGTTCTCTGCAAGGTGACGTGCCTAGCCAAGACAGCGCTTCAGTCAGGCGTTGTCGACCCTGGAACTTTCAATCTCCCAGCAGTGCTTCGGGAAAAGTGTCCATCATTTTAGGCTGGTTGTAAAGTTACATTTCTGCTGGAGGTGAAGGGTCGTCAGCTTTGAGTTCGTAGAATCCATGTAACTCGCCGGGTATGATTCAGTGCAGCTAATAGCTAAGCCGGGAGTCTGACAGGCATTGCACGTGACACCGTTGCCCCACTCTGGTACCAAGACTGCTTTCCAGAGTTGGAGGTCTGGCTCTCCGCCGGAGCAAGCCGTGTGTTGCCCTGCCCTCTGCATGCGCAGAATGGAGGCCAAACACCCAATTGGCTGCATGTTACTACTCTGAAGCCGCAGTTGACACTTTGGCTACAACGTGTTCTTCCTTGACCTGGGTCCAGGCGTGAGAGAGCCTGCAGTCCTGAGAGGCCTACCAGTGTTAAGGCAGTACCTTCACTAAGGCTTCTCAGAAAGATCTGCACTGCAACACTTTTCATGGCACACGCGGACCTTCCTTTGGCGGCATGGGGGCAGGTTTCCTAACCACTAGCCAAGAAGGCTTTGGGATGAGCTCCTAGTGAGGAACTGCACACACACCCTGGTTCTTTCGAGAAAACTCACTCTTCCTCCATTGCCTCCTAGGGAACTCCTACGGTGATTACAAAACAGGGAGCAGGACTTGGTTTCAGGCAGGTCTGAGCACGCAGCTCTCCGGACTGCCAACGGGACAGATTTTGCTTTTCTCGTCCAGCCCCCTTTTCACGGTTGCCACACAGCTCATGTAGCTGAAGTCCCCGGGCGGCCAAAAGAGACCCATGTCACATACTGTACCCATTCGCTGAAAGCACTTTGGAAAGCCAGGTTTCCTCCGGCAGGGAATTGCGCGAGCCAGTGTACGCCTTCGTTTCTCCTAGGTCATGGTACATCTTGCAACGGCCTAGCAGTCTTTGAAGGACGACGGCCTATTTCTCCCTCGAGAGGTGAAGTCCGGGTGCTGCTTCAGGGAGCAAGAGGTCAAGTATGGATTCCGAGAACTCGTGTAAGCACGGTGTTTTTCCAAAAGCAGCTCAGGGTTACAAAAGGAGGCCACCTCGCATTGCCCAGAAGCCCCGTTACAAACGTGTTCTTCAGGCATCCTCTAAGCTCTCCAAGTCGAGCTCTCCGATGGAGGAAAAACGTTGTTGCCCAGCCTCCTGCATACAAAACAGTAGAGTCCAAAGACCCTTGTGGCTGGGTGTTGCTCAGCAGGCTCAGATGCCACTTCTGCTCCACAGTGACCTTCCTCGGAATACGGTGCAGACGCTCGCATCGCATCCTCATCCTTACAGAGTCTTGAAAGGCACACCAGCATTTACAGCAGTTCAGTCGGGAAGGCCTCTTTGAAACTGCTGACTGCGACTGTGCTGGTGGAAAGAAACACTGCACCTTACCTTGAGTCTGGCGCTCGTCTGAATTATGCCCTAGACAACGTCCTCTGCTGGATGTACTCCTAGCAAGCAATTGCCAGCATTCCGTTTCACTGGGCAAAGTCTCCGTTCCTCCCTGGGTATTCTCGCAGGGTTGAGAAGGTTGGCGACCGCAGGGCTTTTCATTAAGCACTCATCATGGAAAACACGGACCTTCCTTGCAACACGCGGGCAAGTTTCCTTCCCACTGGCCAAGAAGGCTTTGGGATGAGAACCTAGCAAGGAACTGCACGCACTCTGGTTCGTTCAAGAAAATTCACTCTGCCTCAGGTTGCCTCTCAGGGTAATCCAGGGGTGAATAGAAGACGGGCAACAGGACTGTTTCTCAGGCAGCTCTGAGGACGCAGCTCTCCGGTTGGTCACTGGGGCAAATTGTGCCCTTCCCGTCCCCCTCCACTTTCACGGTTGACACCTAGCTCGTGTACCTGAAGTTCACAAGCAGGCCACATAGACACATGCCACACACATGGGCCCTTCCATGACAACACTTTGGCTAGCAGGAGTCCTCCTGAGCTGAATGGCGTGAGCCGGTGAACGCCTTAGTGTCGCCTACCTCACCGTGGATCTTGCAAAGGCCTAACAGTCTTCAAAGGCTGAGAGCACATGTCTCCAGCTGGATCTGAAGTCGACGTGCTGCTTGCGAGGGGAAGACGTCAGCTAGGAATTCTGAGAACCCTTGCCATGGCGGTGTTGGTTCCAGTGCAGCTCAGGTTTACCAACTGGGGTCCCCTTGCCTTGCACAGCAGACCAGGGAGAAAACTCTTCCTGAGGATTCTTCCAAGCTGTGGCTATCTGGCTCTCCGACGGAAGACACACATTGCTGCCTGGCCTTCGGCACACCAACAGCAGCGCCCAAAGACCATCATGAGGCATGAGGTTGCTCAGAAGGCACAGACGACACTTTCGGTACACAGTGATTTTCCTCGGAAAAGGGTGCAGTCGCGAGCGTCCTCAGATATGTAAAAGGCACACCAGCATTACAGCACTTCAGTGGTGAAAGCCTCGGGTCTACTTGTGACCACCAAGTTTGCTGATGGAAACACTGCCCCTTATGTTGAGTATGCCACTCAGCCGACCTTCTCCTTAGCTGAAGTAGTCTGCTGCATGACCTCCTGGCAAGGAGTGGCAGGCACACTGTTTCTTTCGAGAACACTCACTCTTCCTCCCGAGGAATTCCTGCAGGGTGCCCAAGATGGGCGCCCGCCCGCCTCTGCCCCCGTGCTTTTCCTTCAGTTTCCTGGCCCCAAGCCTCCTGTTCCAAAGGGGCCAAACATGCTTTAGCCCTCAGGATCCGGTTTCTACGTGCAAACCCAGCCTGTGGAGCAGCCCCTTCTGCTCAGCTACAAGAGAGCCATGCGACACACCAGGCGCTCCTGTGAGGAGCCTTTTGTAAGCAGAGGTTCTCTGCAAGGTGACGTGCCTAGCCAAGACAGCGCTTCAGTCAGGCGTTGTCGACCCTGGAACTTTCAATCTCCCAGCAGTGCTTCGGGAAAAGTGTCCATCATTTTAGGCTGGTTGTAAAGTTACATTTCTGCTGGAGGTGAAGGGTCGTCAGCTTTGAGTTCGTAGAATCCATGTAACTCGCCGGGTATGATTCAGTGCAGCTAATAGCTAAGCCGGGAGTCTGACAGGCATTGCACGTGACACCGTTGCCCCACTCTGGTACCAAGACTGCTTTCCAGAGTTGGAGGTCTGGCTCTCCGCCGGAGCAAGCCGTGTGTTGCCCTGCCCTCTGCATGCGCAGAATGGAGGCCAAACACCCAATTGGCTGCATGTTACTACTCTGAAGCCGCAGTTGACACTTTGGCTACAACGTGTTCTTCCTTGACCTGGGTCCAGGCGTGAGAGAGCCTGCAGTCCTGAGAGGCCTACCAGTGTTAAGGCAGTACCTTCACTAAGGCTTCTCAGAAAGATCTGCACTGCAACACTTTTCATGGCACACGCGGACCTTCCTTTGGCGGCATGGGGGCAGGTTTCCTAACCACTAGCCAAGAAGGCTTTGGGATGAGCTCCTAGTGAGGAACTGCACACACACCCTGGTTCTTTCGAGAAAACTCACTCTTCCTCCATTGCCTCCTAGGGAACTCCTACGGTGATTACAAAACAGGGAGCAGGACTTGGTTTCAGGCAGGTCTGAGCACGCAGCTCTCCGGACTGCCAACGGGACAGATTTTGCTTTTCTCGTCCAGCCCCCTTTTCACGGTTGCCACACAGCTCATGTAGCTGAAGTCCCCGGGCGGCCAAAAGAGACCCATGTCACATACTGTACCCATTCGCTGAAAGCACTTTGGAAAGCCAGGTTTCCTCCGGCAGGGAATTGCGCGAGCCAGTGTACGCCTTCGTTTCTCCTAGGTCATGGTACATCTTGCAACGGCCTAGCAGTCTTTGAAGGACGACGGCCTATTTCTCCCTCGAGAGGTGAAGTCCGGGTGCTGCTTCAGGGAGCAAGAGGTCAAGTATGGATTCCGAGAACTCGTGTAAGCACGGTGTTTTTCCAAAAGCAGCTCAGGGTTACAAAAGGAGGCCACCTCGCATTGCCCAGAAGCCCCGTTACAAACGTGTTCTTCAGGCATCCTCTAAGCTCTCCAAGTCGAGCTCTCCGATGGAGGAAAAACGTTGTTGCCCAGCCTCCTGCATACAAAACAGTAGAGTCCAAAGACCCTTGTGGCTGGGTGTTGCTCAGCAGGCTCAGATGCCACTTCTGCTCCACAGTGACCTTCCTCGGAATACGGTGCAGACGCTCGCATCGCATCCTCATCCTTACAGAGTCTTGAAAGGCACACCAGCATTTACAGCAGTTCAGTCGGGAAGGCCTCTTTGAAACTGCTGACTGCGACTGTGCTGGTGGAAAGAAACACTGCACCTTACCTTGAGTCTGGCGCTCGTCTGAATTATGCCCTAGACAACGTCCTCTGCTGGATGTACTCCTAGCAAGCAATTGCCAGCATTCCGTTTCACTGGGCAAAGTCTCCGTTCCTCCCTGGGTATTCTCGCAGGGTTGAGAAGGTTGGCGACCGCAGGGCTTTTCATTAAGCACTCATCATGGAAAACACGGACCTTCCTTGCAACACGCGGGCAAGTTTCCTTCCCACTGGCCAAGAAGGCTTTGGGATGAGAACCTAGCAAGGAACTGCACGCACTCTGGTTCGTTCAAGAAAATTCACTCTGCCTCAGGTTGCCTCTCAGGGTAATCCAGGGGTGAATAGAAGACGGGCAACAGGACTGTTTCTCAGGCAGCTCTGAGGACGCAGCTCTCCGGTTGGTCACTGGGGCAAATTGTGCCCTTCCCGTCCCCCTCCACTTTCACGGTTGACACCTAGCTCGTGTACCTGAAGTTCACAAGCAGGCCACATAGACACATGCCACACACATGGGCCCTTCCATGACAACACTTTGGCTAGCAGGAGTCCTCCTGAGCTGAATGGCGTGAGCCGGTGAACGCCTTAGTGTCGCCTACCTCACCGTGGATCTTGCAAAGGCCTAACAGTCTTCAAAGGCTGAGAGCACATGTCTCCAGCTGGATCTGAAGTCGACGTGCTGCTTGCGAGGGGAAGACGTCAGCTAGGAATTCTGAGAACCCTTGCCATGGCGGTGTTGGTTCCAGTGCAGCTCAGGTTTACCAACTGGGGTCCCCTTGCCTTGCACAGCAGACCAGGGAGAAAACTCTTCCTGAGGATTCTTCCAAGCTGTGGCTATCTGGCTCTCCGACGGAAGACACACATTGCTGCCTGGCCTTCGGCACACCAACAGCAGCGCCCAAAGACCATCATGAGGCATGAGGTTGCTCAGAAGGCACAGACGACACTTTCGGTACACAGTGATTTTCCTCGGAAAAGGGTGCAGTCGCGAGCGTCCTCAGATATGTAAAAGGCACACCAGCATTACAGCACTTCAGTGGTGAAAGCCTCGGGTCTACTTGTGACCACCAAGTTTGCTGATGGAAACACTGCCCCTTATGTTGAGTATGCCACTCAGCCGACCTTCTCCTTAGCTGAAGTAGTCTGCTGCATGACCTCCTGGCAAGGAGTGGCAGGCACACTGTTTCTTTCGAGAACACGCACTCTTCCTCCCGAGGAATTCCTGCAGGGTGCCCAAGATGGGCGCCCGCCCGCCTCTGCCCCCGTGCTTTTCCTTCAGTTTCCTGGCCCCAAGCCTCCTGTTCCAAAGGGGCCAAACATGCTTTAGCCCTCAGGATCCGGTTTCTACGTGCAAACCCAGCCTGTGGAGCAGCCCCTTCTGCTCAGCTACAAGAGAGCCATGCGACACACCAGGCGCTCCTGTGAGGAGCCTTTTGTAAGCAGAGGTTCTCTGCAAGGTGACGTGCCTAGCCAAGACAGCGCTTCAGTCAGGCGTTGTCGACCCTGGAACTTTCAATCTCCCAGCAGTGCTTCGGGAAAAGTGTCCATCATTTTAGGCTGGTTGTAAAGTTACATTTCTGCTGGAGGTGAAGGGTCGTCAGCTTTGAGTTCGTAGAATCCATGTAACTCGCCGGGTATGATTCAGTGCAGCTAATAGCTAAGCCGGGAGTCTGACAGGCATTGCACGTGACACCGTTGCCCCACTCTGGTACCAAGACTGCTTTCCAGAGTTGGAGGTCTGGCTCTCCGCCGGAGCAAGCCGTGTGTTGCCCTGCCCTCTGCATGCGCAGAATGGAGGCCAAACACCCAATTGGCTGCATGTTACTACTCTGAAGCCGCAGTTGACACTTTGGCTACAACGTGTTCTTCCTTGACCTGGGTCCAGGCGTGAGAGAGCCTGCAGTCCTGAGAGGCCTACCAGTGTTAAGGCAGTACCTTCACTAAGGCTTCTCAGAAAGATCTGCACTGCAACACTTTTCATGGCACACGCGGACCTTCCTTTGGCGGCATGGGGGCAGGTTTCCTAACCACTAGCCAAGAAGGCTTTGGGATGAGCTCCTAGTGAGGAACTGCACACACACCCTGGTTCTTTCGAGAAAACTCACTCTTCCTCCATTGCCTCCTAGGGAACTCCTACGGTGATTACAAAACAGGGAGCAGGACTTGGTTTCAGGCAGGTCTGAGCACGCAGCTCTCCGGACTGCCAACGGGACAGATTTTGCTTTTCTCGTCCAGCCCCCTTTTCACGGTTGCCACACAGCTCATGTAGCTGAAGTCCCCGGGCGGCCAAAAGAGACCCATGTCACATACTGTACCCATTCGCTGAAAGCACTTTGGAAAGCCAGGTTTCCTCCGGCAGGGAATTGCGCGAGCCAGTGTACGCCTTCGTTTCTCCTAGGTCATGGTACATCTTGCAACGGCCTAGCAGTCTTTGAAGGACGACGGCCTATTTCTCCCTCGAGAGGTGAAGTCCGGGTGCTGCTTCAGGGAGCAAGAGGTCAAGTATGGATTCCGAGAACTCGTGTAAGCACGGTGTTTTTCCAAAAGCAGCTCAGGGTTACAAAAGGAGGCCACCTCGCATTGCCCAGAAGCCCCGTTACAAACGTGTTCTTCAGGCATCCTCTAAGCTCTCCAAGTCGAGCTCTCCGATGGAGGAAAAACGTTGTTGCCCAGCCTCCTGCATACAAAACAGTAGAGTCCAAAGACCCTTGTGGCTGGGTGTTGCTCAGCAGGCTCAGATGCCACTTCTGCTCCACAGTGACCTTC
Source organism: Balaenoptera borealis (assembly GCF_965194805.1). Taxonomy (NCBI): domain Eukaryota; kingdom Metazoa; phylum Chordata; class Mammalia; order Artiodactyla; family Balaenopteridae; genus Balaenoptera; species Balaenoptera borealis. Next base: position 87,835 of record NW_028123867.1, read on the forward strand.
CTCGGAATACGGTGCAGACGCTCGCATCGCATCCTCATCCTTACAGAGTCTTGAAAGGCACACCAGCATTTACAGCAGTTCAGTCGGGAAGGCCTCTTTGAAACTGCTGACTGCGACTGTGCTGGTGGAAAGAAACACTGCACCTTACCTTGAGTCTGGCGCTCGTCTGAATTATGCCCTAGACAACGTCCTCTGCTGGATGTACTCCTAGCAAGCAATTGCCAGCATTCCGTTTCACTGGGCAAAGTCTCCGTTCCTCCCTGGGTATTCTCGCAGGGTTGAGAAGGTTGGCGACCGCAGGGCTTTTCATTAAGCACTCATCATGGAAAACACGGACCTTCCTTGCAACACGCGGGCAAGTTTCCTTCCCACTGGCCAAGAAGGCTTTGGGATGAGAACCTAGCAAGGAACTGCACGCACTCTGGTTCGTTCAAGAAAATTCACTCTGCCTCAGGTTGCCTCTCAGGGTAATCCAGGGGTGAATAGAAGACGGGCAACAGGACTGTTTCTCAGGCAGCTCTGAGGACGCAGCTCTCCGGTTGGTCACTGGGGCAAATTGTGCCCTTCCCGTCCCCCTCCACTTTCACGGTTGACACCTAGCTCGTGTACCTGAAGTTCACAAGCAGGCCACATAGACACATGCCACACACATGGGCCCTTCCATGACAACACTTTGGCTAGCAGGAGTCCTCCTGAGCTGAATGGCGTGAGCCGGTGAACGCCTTAGTGTCGCCTACCTCACCGTGGATCTTGCAAAGGCCTAACAGTCTTCAAAGGCTGAGAGCACATGTCTCCAGCTGGATCTGAAGTCGACGTGCTGCTTGCGAGGGGAAGACGTCAGCTAGGAATTCTGAGAACCCTTGCCATGGCGGTGTTGGTTCCAGTGCAGCTCAGGTTTACCAACTGGGGTCCCCTTGCCTTGCACAGCAGACCAGGGAGAAAACTCTTCCTGAGGATTCTTCCAAGCTGTGGCTATCTGGCTCTCCGACGGAAGACACACATTGCTGCCTGGCCTTCGGCACACCAACAGCAGCGCCCAAAGACCATCATGAGGCATGAGGTTGCTCAGAAGGCACAGACGACACTTTCGGTACACAGTGATTTTCCTCGGAAAAGGGTGCAGTCGCGAGCGTCCTCAGATATGTAAAAGGCACACCAGCATTACAGCACTTCAGTGGTGAAAGCCTCGGGTCTACTTGTGACCACCAAGTTTGCTGATGGAAACACTGCCCCTTATGTTGAGTATGCCACTCAGCCGACCTTCTCCTTAGCTGAAGTAGTCTGCTGCATGACCTCCTGGCAAGGAGTGGCAGGCACACTGTTTCTTTCGAGAACACTCACTCTTCCTCCCGAGGAATTCCTGCAGGGTGCCCAAGATGGGCGCCCGCCCGCCTCTGCCCCCGTGCTTTTCCTTCAGTTTCCTGGCCCCAAGCCTCCTGTTCCAAAGGGGCCAAACATGCTTTAGCCCTCAGGATCCGGTTTCTACGTGCAAACCCAGCCTGTGGAGCAGCCCCTTCTGCTCAGCTACAAGAGAGCCATGCGACACACCAGGCGCTCCTGTGAGGAGCCTTTTGTAAGCAGAGGTTCTCTGCAAGGTGACGTGCCTAGCCAAGACAGCGCTTCAGTCAGGCGTTGTCGACCCTGGAACTTTCAATCTCCCAGCAGTGCTTCGGGAAAAGTGTCCATCATTTTAGGCTGGTTGTAAAGTTACATTTCTGCTGGAGGTGAAGGGTCGTCAGCTTTGAGTTCGTAGAATCCATGTAACTCGCCGGGTATGATTCAGTGCAGCTAATAGCTAAGCCGGGAGTCTGACAGGCATTGCACGTGACACCGTTGCCCCACTCTGGTACCAAGACTGCTTTCCAGAGTTGGAGGTCTGGCTCTCCGCCGGAGCAAGCCGTGTGTTGCCCTGCCCTCTGCATGCGCAGAATGGAGGCCAAACACCCAATTGGCTGCATGTTACTACTCTGAAGCCGCAGTTGACACTTTGGCTACAACGTGTTCTTCCTTGACCTGGGTCCAGGCGTGAGAGAGCCTGCAGTCCTGAGAGGCCTACCAGTGTTAAGGCAGTACCTTCACTAAGGCTTCTCAGAAAGATCTGCACTGCAACACTTTTCATGGCACACGCGGACCTTCCTTTGGCGGCATGGGGGCAGGTTTCCTAACCACTAGCCAAGAAGGCTTTGGGATGAGCTCCTAGTGAGGAACTGCACACACACCCTGGTTCTTTCGAGAAAACTCACTCTTCCTCCATTGCCTCCTAGGGAACTCCTACGGTGATTACAAAACAGGGAGCAGGACTTGGTTTCAGGCAGGTCTGAGCACGCAGCTCTCCGGACTGCCAACGGGACAGATTTTGCTTTTCTCGTCCAGCCCCCTTTTCACGGTTGCCACACAGCTCATGTAGCTGAAGTCCCCGGGCGGCCAAAAGAGACCCATGTCACATACTGTACCCATTCGCTGAAAGCACTTTGGAAAGCCAGGTTTCCTCCGGCAGGGAATTGCGCGAGCCAGTGTACGCCTTCGTTTCTCCTAGGTCATGGTACATCTTGCAACGGCCTAGCAGTCTTTGAAGGACGACGGCCTATTTCTCCCTCGAGAGGTGAAGTCCGGGTGCTGCTTCAGGGAGCAAGAGGTCAAGTATGGATTCCGAGAACTCGTGTAAGCACGGTGTTTTTCCAAAAGCAGCTCAGGGTTACAAAAGGAGGCCACCTCGCATTGCCCAGAAGCCCCGTTACAAACGTGTTCTTCAGGCATCCTCTAAGCTCTCCAAGTCGAGCTCTCCGATGGAGGAAAAACGTTGTTGCCCAGCCTCCTGCATACAAAACAGTAGAGTCCAAAGACCCTTGTGGCTGGGTGTTGCTCAGCAGGCTCAGATGCCACTTCTGCTCCACAGTGACCTTCCTCGGAATACGGTGCAGACGCTCGCATCGCATCCTCATCCTTACAGAGTCTTGAAAGGCACACCAGCATTTACAGCAGTTCAGTCGGGAAGGCCTCTTTGAAACTGCTGACTGCGACTGTGCTGGTGGAAAGAAACACTGCACCTTACCTTGAGTCTGGCGCTCGTCTGAATTATGCCCTAGACAACGTCCTCTGCTGGATGTACTCCTAGCAAGCAATTGCCAGCATTCCGTTTCACTGGGCAAAGTCTCCGTTCCTCCCTGGGTATTCTCGCAGGGTTGAGAAGGTTGGCGACCGCAGGGCTTTTCATTAAGCACTCATCATGGAAAACACGGACCTTCCTTGCAACACGCGGGCAAGTTTCCTTCCCACTGGCCAAGAAGGCTTTGGGATGAGAACCTAGCAAGGAACTGCACGCACTCTGGTTCGTTCAAGAAAATTCACTCTGCCTCAGGTTGCCTCTCAGGGTAATCCAGGGGTGAATAGAAGACGGGCAACAGGACTGTTTCTCAGGCAGCTCTGAGGACGCAGCTCTCCGGTTGGTCACTGGGGCAAATTGTGCCCTTCCCGTCCCCCTCCACTTTCACGGTTGACACCTAGCTCGTGTACCTGAAGTTCACAAGCAGGCCACATAGACACATGCCACACACATGGGCCCTTCCATGACAACACTTTGGCTAGCAGGAGTCCTCCTGAGCTGAATGGCGTGAGCCGGTGAACGCCTTAGTGTCGCCTACCTCACCGTGGATCTTGCAAAGGCCTAACAGTCTTCAAAGGCTGAGAGCACATGTCTCCAGCTGGATCTGAAGTCGACGTGCTGCTTGCGAGGGGAAGACGTCAGCTAGGAATTCTGAGAACCCTTGCCATGGCGGTGTTGGTTCCAGTGCAGCTCAGGTTTACCAACTGGGGTCCCCTTGCCTTGCACAGCAGACCAGGGAGAAAACTCTTCCTGAGGATTCTTCCAAGCTGTGGCTATCTGGCTCTCCGACGGAAGACACACATTGCTGCCTGGCCTTCGGCACACCAACAGCAGCGCCCAAAGACCATCATGAGGCATGAGGTTGCTCAGAAGGCACAGACGACACTTTCGGTACACAGTGATTTTCCTCGGAAAAGGGTGCAGTCGCGAGCGTCCTCAGATATGTAAAAGGCACACCAGCATTACAGCACTTCAGTGGTGAAAGCCTCGGGTCTACTTGTGACCACCAAGTTTGCTGATGGAAACACTGCCCCTTATGTTGAGTATGCCACTCAGCCGACCTTCTCCTTAGCTGAAGTAGTCTGCTGCATGACCTCCTGGCAAGGAGTGGCAGGCACACTGTTTCTTTCGAGAACACGCACTCTTCCTCCCGAGGAATTCCTGCAGGGTGCCCAAGATGGGCGCCCGCCCGCCTCTGCCCCCGTGCTTTTCCTTCAGTTTCCTGGCCCCAAGCCTCCTGTTCCAAAGGGGCCAAACATGCTTTAGCCCTCAGGATCCGGTTTCTACGTGCAAACCCAGCCTGTGGAGCAGCCCCTTCTGCTCAGCTACAAGAGAGCCATGCGACACACCAGGCGCTCCTGTGAGGAGCCTTTTGTAAGCAGAGGTTCTCTGCAAGGTGACGTGCCTAGCCAAGACAGCGCTTCAGTCAGGCGTTGTCGACCCTGGAACTTTCAATCTCCCAGCAGTGCTTCGGGAAAAGTGTCCATCATTTTAGGCTGGTTGTAAAGTTACATTTCTGCTGGAGGTGAAGGGTCGTCAGCTTTGAGTTCGTAGAATCCATGTAACTCGCCGGGTATGATTCAGTGCAGCTAATAGCTAAGCCGGGAGTCTGACAGGCATTGCACGTGACACCGTTGCCCCACTCTGGTACCAAGACTGCTTTCCAGAGTTGGAGGTCTGGCTCTCCGCCGGAGCAAGCCGTGTGTTGCCCTGCCCTCTGCATGCGCAGAATGGAGGCCAAACACCCAATTGGCTGCATGTTACTACTCTGAAGCCGCAGTTGACACTTTGGCTACAACGTGTTCTTCCTTGACCTGGGTCCAGGCGTGAGAGAGCCTGCAGTCCTGAGAGGCCTACCAGTGTTAAGGCAGTACCTTCACTAAGGCTTCTCAGAAAGATCTGCACTGCAACACTTTTCATGGCACACGCGGACCTTCCTTTGGCGGCATGGGGGCAGGTTTCCTAACCACTAGCCAAGAAGGCTTTGGGATGAGCTCCTAGTGAGGAACTGCACACACACCCTGGTTCTTTCGAGAAAACTCACTCTTCCTCCATTGCCTCCTAGGGAACTCCTACGGTGATTACAAAACAGGGAGCAGGACTTGGTTTCAGGCAGGTCTGAGCACGCAGCTCTCCGGACTGCCAACGGGACAGATTTTGCTTTTCTCGTCCAGCCCCCTTTTCACGGTTGCCACACAGCTCATGTAGCTGAAGTCCCCGGGCGGCCAAAAGAGACCCATGTCACATACTGTACCCATTCGCTGAAAGCACTTTGGAAAGCCAGGTTTCCTCCGGCAGGGAATTGCGCGAGCCAGTGTACGCCTTCGTTTCTCCTAGGTCATGGTACATCTTGCAACGGCCTAGCAGTCTTTGAAGGACGACGGCCTATTTCTCCCTCGAGAGGTGAAGTCCGGGTGCTGCTTCAGGGAGCAAGAGGTCAAGTATGGATTCCGAGAACTCGTGTAAGCACGGTGTTTTTCCAAAAGCAGCTCAGGGTTACAAAAGGAGGCCACCTCGCATTGCCCAGAAGCCCCGTTACAAACGTGTTCTTCAGGCATCCTCTAAGCTCTCCAAGTCGAGCTCTCCGATGGAGGAAAAACGTTGTTGCCCAGCCTCCTGCATACAAAACAGTAGAGTCCAAAGACCCTTGTGGCTGGGTGTTGCTCAGCAGGCTCAGATGCCACTTCTGCTCCACAGTGACCTTCCTCGGAATACGGTGCAGACGCTCGCATCGCATCCTCATCCTTACAGAGTCTTGAAAGGCACACCAGCATTTACAGCAGTTCAGTCGGGAAGGCCTCTTTGAAACTGCTGACTGCGACTGTGCTGGTGGAAAGAAACACTGCACCTTACCTTGAGTCTGGCGCTCGTCTGAATTATGCCCTAGACAACGTCCTCTGCTGGATGTACTCCTAGCAAGCAATTGCCAGCATTCCGTTTCACTGGGCAAAGTCTCCGTTCCTCCCTGGGTATTCTCGCAGGGTTGAGAAGGTTGGCGACCGCAGGGCTTTTCATTAAGCACTCATCATGGAAAACACGGACCTTCCTTGCAACACGCGGGCAAGTTTCCTTCCCACTGGCCAAGAAGGCTTTGGGATGAGAACCTAGCAAGGAACTGCACGCACTCTGGTTCGTTCAAGAAAATTCACTCTGCCTCAGGTTGCCTCTCAGGGTAATCCAGGGGTGAATAGAAGACGGGCAACAGGACTGTTTCTCAGGCAGCTCTGAGGACGCAGCTCTCCGGTTGGTCACTGGGGCAAATTGTGCCCTTCCCGTCCCCCTCCACTTTCACGGTTGACACCTAGCTCGTGTACCTGAAGTTCACAAGCAGGCCACATAGACACATGCCACACACATGGGCCCTTCCATGACAACACTTTGGCTAGCAGGAGTCCTCCTGAGCTGAATGGCGTGAGCCGGTGAACGCCTTAGTGTCGCCTACCTCACCGTGGATCTTGCAAAGGCCTAACAGTCTTCAAAGGCTGAGAGCACATGTCTCCAGCTGGATCTGAAGTCGACGTGCTGCTTGCGAGGGGAAGACGTCAGCTAGGAATTCTGAGAACCCTTGCCATGGCGGTGTTGGTTCCAGTGCAGCTCAGGTTTACCAACTGGGGTCCCCTTGCCTTGCACAGCAGACCAGGGAGAAAACTCTTCCTGAGGATTCTTCCAAGCTGTGGCTATCTGGCTCTCCGACGGAAGACACACATTGCTGCCTGGCCTTCGGCACACCAACAGCAGCGCCCAAAGACCATCATGAGGCATGAGGTTGCTCAGAAGGCACAGACGACACTTTCGGTACACAGTGATTTTCCTCGGAAAAGGGTGCAGTCGCGAGCGTCCTCAGATATGTAAAAGGCACACCAGCATTACAGCACTTCAGTGGTGAAAGCCTCGGGTCTACTTGTGACCACCAAGTTTGCTGATGGAAACACTGCCCCTTATGTTGAGTATGCCACTCAGCCGACCTTCTCCTTAGCTGAAGTAGTCTGCTGCATGACCTCCTGGCAAGGAGTGGCAGGCACACTGTTTCTTTCGAGAACACTCACTCTTCCTCCCGAGGAATTCCTGCAGGGTGCCCAAGATGGGCGCCCGCCCGCCTCTGCCCCCGTGCTTTTCCTTCAGTTTCCTGGCCCCAAGCCTCCTGTTCCAAAGGGGCCAAACATGCTTTAGCCCTCAGGATCCGGTTTCTACGTGCAAACCCAGCCTGTGGAGCAGCCCCTTCTGCTCAGCTACAAGAGAGCCATGCGACACACCAGGCGCTCCTGTGAGGAGCCTTTTGTAAGCAGAGGTTCTCTGCAAGGTGACGTGCCTAGCCAAGACAGCGCTTCAGTCAGGCGTTGTCGACCCTGGAACTTTCAATCTCCCAGCAGTGCTTCGGGAAAAGTGTCCATCATTTTAGGCTGGTTGTAAAGTTACATTTCTGCTGGAGGTGAAGGGTCGTCAGCTTTGAGTTCGTAGAATCCATGTAACTCGCCGGGTATGATTCAGTGCAGCTAATAGCTAAGCCGGGAGTCTGACAGGCATTGCACGTGACACCGTTGCCCCACTCTGGTACCAAGACTGCTTTCCAGAGTTGGAGGTCTGGCTCTCCGCCGGAGCAAGCCGTGTGTTGCCCTGCCCTCTGCATGCGCAGAATGGAGGCCAAACACCCAATTGGCTGCATGTTACTACTCTGAAGCCGCAGTTGACACTTTGGCTACAACGTGTTCTTCCTTGACCTGGGTCCAGGCGTGAGAGAGCCTGCAGTCCTGAGAGGCCTACCAGTGTTAAGGCAGTACCTTCACTAAGGCTTCTCAGAAAGATCTGCACTGCAACACTTTTCATGGCACACGCGGACCTTCCTTTGGCGGCATGGGGGCAGGTTTCCTAACCACTAGCCAAGAAGGCTTTGGGATGAGCTCCTAGTGAGGAACTGCACACACACCCTGGTTCTTTCGAGAAAACTCACTCTTCCTCCATTGCCTCCTAGGGAACTCCTACGGTGATTACAAAACAGGGAGCAGGACTTGGTTTCAGGCAGGTCTGAGCACGCAGCTCTCCGGACTGCCAACGGGACAGATTTTGCTTTTCTCGTCCAGCCCCCTTTTCACGGTTGCCACACAGCTCATGTAGCTGAAGTCCCCGGGCGGCCAAAAGAGACCCATGTCACATACTGTACCCATTCGCTGAAAGCACTTTGGAAAGCCAGGTTTCCTCCGGCAGGGAATTGCGCGAGCCAGTGTACGCCTTCGTTTCTCCTAGGTCATGGTACATCTTGCAACGGCCTAGCAGTCTTTGAAGGACGACGGCCTATTTCTCCCTCGAGAGGTGAAGTCCGGGTGCTGCTTCAGGGAGCAAGAGGTCAAGTATGGATTCCGAGAACTCGTGTAAGCACGGTGTTTTTCCAAAAGCAGCTCAGGGTTACAAAAGGAGGCCACCTCGCATTGCCCAGAAGCCCCGTTACAAACGTGTTCTTCAGGCATCCTCTAAGCTCTCCAAGTCGAGCTCTCCGATGGAGGAAAAACGTTGTTGCCCAGCCTCCTGCATACAAAACAGTAGAGTCCAAAGACCCTTGTGGCTGGGTGTTGCTCAGCAGGCTCAGATGCCACTTCTGCTCCACAGTGACCTTCCTCGGAATACGGTGCAGACGCTCGCATCGCATCCTCATCCTTACAGAGTCTTGAAAGGCACACCAGCATTTACAGCAGTTCAGTCGGGAAGGCCTCTTTGAAACTGCTGACTGCGACTGTGCTGGTGGAAAGAAACACTGCACCTTACCTTGAGTCTGGCGCTCGTCTGAATTATGCCCTAGACAACGTCCTCTGCTGGATGTACTCCTAGCAAGCAATTGCCAGCATTCCGTTTCACTGGGCAAAGTCTCCGTTCCTCCCTGGGTATTCTCGCAGGGTTGAGAAGGTTGGCGACCGCAGGGCTTTTCATTAAGCACTCATCATGGAAAACACGGACCTTCCTTGCAACACGCGGGCAAGTTTCCTTCCCACTGGCCAAGAAGGCTTTGGGATGAGAACCTAGCAAGGAACTGCACGCACTCTGGTTCGTTCAAGAAAATTCACTCTGCCTCAGGTTGCCTCTCAGGGTAATCCAGGGGTGAATAGAAGACGGGCAACAGGACTGTTTCTCAGGCAGCTCTGAGGACGCAGCTCTCCGGTTGGTCACTGGGGCAAATTGTGCCCTTCCCGTCCCCCTCCACTTTCACGGTTGACACCTAGCTCGTGTACCTGAAGTTCACAAGCAGGCCACATAGACACATGCCACACACATGGGCCCTTCCATGACAACACTTTGGCTAGCAGGAGTCCTCCTGAGCTGAATGGCGTGAGCCGGTGAACGCCTTAGTGTCGCCTACCTCACCGTGGATCTTGCAAAGGCCTAACAGTCTTCAAAGGCTGAGAGCACATGTCTCCAGCTGGATCTGAAGTCGACGTGCTGCTTGCGAGGGGAAGACGTCAGCTAGGAATTCTGAGAACCCTTGCCATGGCGGTGTTGGTTCCAGTGCAGCTCAGGTTTACCAACTGGGGTCCCCTTGCCTTGCACAGCAGACCAGGGAGAAAACTCTTCCTGAGGATTCTTCCAAGCTGTGGCTATCTGGCTCTCCGACGGAAGACACACATTGCTGCCTGGCCTTCGGCACACCAACAGCAGCGCCCAAAGACCATCATGAGGCATGAGGTTGCTCAGAAGGCACAGACGACACTTTCGGTACACAGTGATTTTCCTCGGAAAAGGGTGCAGTCGCGAGCGTCCTCAGATATGTAAAAGGCACACCAGCATTACAGCACTTCAGTGGTGAAAGCCTCGGGTCTACTTGTGACCACCAAGTTTGCTGATGGAAACACTGCCCCTTATGTTGAGTATGCCACTCAGCCGACCTTCTCCTTAGCTGAAGTAGTCTGCTGCATGACCTCCTGGCAAGGAGTGGCAGGCACACTGTTTCTTTCGAGAACACGCACTCTTCCTCCCGAGGAATTCCTGCAGGGTGCCCAAGATGGGCGCCCGCCCGCCTCTGCCCCCGTGCTTTTCCTTCAGTTTCCTGGCCCCAAGCCTCCTGTTCCAAAGGGGCCAAACATGCTTTAGCCCTCAGGATCCGGTTTCTACGTGCAAACCCAGCCTGTGGAGCAGCCCCTTCTGCTCAGCTACAAGAGAGCCATGCGACACACCAGGCGCTCCTGTGAGGAGCCTTTTGTAAGCAGAGGTTCTCTGCAAGGTGACGTGCCTAGCCAAGACAGCGCTTCAGTCAGGCGTTGTCGACCCTGGAACTTTCAATCTCCCAGCAGTGCTTCGGGAAAAGTGTCCATCATTTTAGGCTGGTTGTAAAGTTACATTTCTGCTGGAGGTGAAGGGTCGTCAGCTTTGAGTTCGTAGAATCCATGTAACTCGCCGGGTATGATTCAGTGCAGCTAATAGCTAAGCCGGGAGTCTGACAGGCATTGCACGTGACACCGTTGCCCCACTCTGGTACCAAGACTGCTTTCCAGAGTTGGAGGTCTGGCTCTCCGCCGGAGCAAGCCGTGTGTTGCCCTGCCCTCTGCATGCGCAGAATGGAGGCCAAACACCCAATTGGCTGCATGTTACTACTCTGAAGCCGCAGTTGACACTTTGGCTACAACGTGTTCTTCCTTGACCTGGGTCCAGGCGTGAGAGAGCCTGCAGTCCTGAGAGGCCTACCAGTGTTAAGGCAGTACCTTCACTAAGGCTTCTCAGAAAGATCTGCACTGCAACACTTTTCATGGCACACGCGGACCTTCCTTTGGCGGCATGGGGGCAGGTTTCCTAACCACTAGCCAAGAAGGCTTTGGGATGAGCTCCTAGTGAGGAACTGCACACACACCCTGGTTCTTTCGAGAAAACTCACTCTTCCTCCATTGCCTCCTAGGGAACTCCTACGGTGATTACAAAACAGGGAGCAGGACTTGGTTTCAGGCAGGTCTGAGCACGCAGCTCTCCGGACTGCCAACGGGACAGATTTTGCTTTTCTCGTCCAGCCCCCTTTTCACGGTTGCCACACAGCTCATGTAGCTGAAGTCCCCGGGCGGCCAAAAGAGACCCATGTCACATACTGTACCCATTCGCTGAAAGCACTTTGGAAAGCCAGGTTTCCTCCGGCAGGGAATTGCGCGAGCCAGTGTACGCCTTCGTTTCTCCTAGGTCATGGTACATCTTGCAACGGCCTAGCAGTCTTTGAAGGACGACGGCCTATTTCTCCCTCGAGAGGTGAAGTCCGGGTGCTGCTTCAGGGAGCAAGAGGTCAAGTATGGATTCCGAGAACTCGTGTAAGCACGGTGTTTTTCCAAAAGCAGCTCAGGGTTACAAAAGGAGGCCACCTCGCATTGCCCAGAAGCCCCGTTACAAACGTGTTCTTCAGGCATCCTCTAAGCTCTCCAAGTCGAGCTCTCCGATGGAGGAAAAACGTTGTTGCCCAGCCTCCTGCATACAAAACAGTAGAGTCCAAAGACCCTTGTGGCTGGGTGTTGCTCAGCAGGCTCAGATGCCACTTCTGCTCCACAGTGACCTTCCTCGGAATACGGTGCAGACGCTCGCATCGCATCCTCATCCTTACAGAGTCTTGAAAGGCACACCAGCATTTACAGCAGTTCAGTCGGGAAGGCCTCTTTGAAACTGCTGACTGCGACTGTGCTGGTGGAAAGAAACACTGCACCTTACCTTGAGTCTGGCGCTCGTCTGAATTATGCCCTAGACAACGTCCTCTGCTGGATGTACTCCTAGCAAGCAATTGCCAGCATTCCGTTTCACTGGGCAAAGTCTCCGTTCCTCCCTGGGTATTCTCGCAGGGTTGAGAAGGTTGGCGACCGCAGGGCTTTTCATTAAGCACTCATCATGGAAAACACGGACCTTCCTTGCAACACGCGGGCAAGTTTCCTTCCCACTGGCCAAGAAGGCTTTGGGATGAGAACCTAGCAAGGAACTGCACGCACTCTGGTTCGTTCAAGAAAATTCACTCTGCCTCAGGTTGCCTCTCAGGGTAATCCAGGGGTGAATAGAAGACGGGCAACAGGACTGTTTCTCAGGCAGCTCTGAGGACGCAGCTCTCCGGTTGGTCACTGGGGCAAATTGTGCCCTTCCCGTCCCCCTCCACTTTCACGGTTGACACCTAGCTCGTGTACCTGAAGTTCACAAGCAGGCCACATAGACACATGCCACACACATGGGCCCTTCCATGACAACACTTTGGCTAGCAGGAGTCCTCCTGAGCTGAATGGCGTGAGCCGGTGAACGCCTTAGTGTCGCCTACCTCACCGTGGATCTTGCAAAGGCCTAACAGTCTTCAAAGGCTGAGAGCACATGTCTCCAGCTGGATCTGAAGTCGACGTGCTGCTTGCGAGGGGAAGACGTCAGCTAGGAATTCTGAGAACCCTTGCCATGGCGGTGTTGGTTCCAGTGCAGCTCAGGTTTACCAACTGGGGTCCCCTTGCCTTGCACAGCAGACCAGGGAGAAAACTCTTCCTGAGGATTCTTCCAAGCTGTGGCTATCTGGCTCTCCGACGGAAGACACACATTGCTGCCTGGCCTTCGGCACACCAACAGCAGCGCCCAAAGACCATCATGAGGCATGAGGTTGCTCAGAAGGCACAGACGACACTTTCGGTACACAGTGATTTTCCTCGGAAAAGGGTGCAGTCGCGAGCGTCCTCAGATATGTAAAAGGCACACCAGCATTACAGCACTTCAGTGGTGAAAGCCTCGGGTCTACTTGTGACCACCAAGTTTGCTGATGGAAACACTGCCCCTTATGTTGAGTATGCCACTCAGCCGACCTTCTCCTTAGCTGAAGTAGTCTGCTGCATGACCTCCTGGCAAGGAGTGGCAGGCACACTGTTTCTTTCGAGAACACGCACTCTTCCTCCCGAGGAATTCCTGCAGGGTGCCCAAGATGGGCGCCCGCCCGCCTCTGCCCCCGTGCTTTTCCTTCAGTTTCCTGGCCCCAAGCCTCCTGTTCCAAAGGGGCCAAACATGCTTTAGCCCTCAGGATCCGGTTTCTATGTGCAAACCCAGCCTGTGGAGCAGCCCCTTCTGCTCAGCTACAAGAGAGCCATGCGACACACCAGGCGCTCCTGTGAGGAGCCTTTTGTAAGCAGAGGTTCTCTGCAAGGTGACGTGCCTAGCCAAGACAGCGCTTCAGTCAGGCGTTGTCGACCCTGGAACTTTCAATCTCCCAGCAGTGCTTCGGGAAAAGTGTCCATCATTTTAGGCTGGTTGTAAAGTTACATTTCTGCTGGAGGTGAAGGGTCGTCAGCTTTGAGTTCGTAGAATCCATGTAACTCGCCGGGTATGATTCAGTGCAGCTAATAGCTAAGCCGGGAGTCTGACAGGCATTGCACGTGACACCGTTGCCCCACTCTGGTACCAAGACTGCTTTCCAGAGTTGGAGGTCTGGCTCTCCGCCGGAGCAAGCCGTGTGTTGCCCTGCCCTCTGCATGCGCAGAATGGAGGCCAAACACCCAATTGGCTGCATGTTACTACTCTGAAGCCGCAGTTGACACTTTGGCTACAACGTGTTCTTCCTTGACCTGGGTCCAGGCGTGAGAGAGCCTGCAGTCCTGAGAGGCCTACCAGTGTTAAGGCAGTACCTTCACTAAGGCTTCTCAGAAAGATCTGCACTGCAACACTTTTCATGGCACACGCGGACCTTCCTTTGGCGGCATGGGGGCAGGTTTCCTAACCACTAGCCAAGAAGGCTTTGGGATGAGCTCCTAGTGAGGAACTGCACACACACCCTGGTTCTTTCGAGAAAACTCACTCTTCCTCCATTGCCTCCTAGGGAACTCCTACGGTGATTACAAAACAGGGAGCAGGACTTGGTTTCAGGCAGGTCTGAGCACGCAGCTCTCCGGACTGCCAACGGGACAGATTTTGCTTTTCTCGTCCAGCCCCCTTTTCACGGTTGCCACACAGCTCATGTAGCTGAAGTCCCCGGGCGGCCAAAAGAGACCCATGTCACATACTGTACCCATTCGCTGAAAGCACTTTGGAAAGCCAGGTTTCCTCCGGCAGGGAATTGCGCGAGCCAGTGTACGCCTTCGTTTCTCCTAGGTCATGGTACATCTTGCAACGGCCTAGCAGTCTTTGAAGGACGACGGCCTATTTCTCCCTCGAGAGGTGAAGTCCGGGTGCTGCTTCAGGGAGCAAGAGGTCAAGTATGGATTCCGAGAACTCGTGTAAGCACGGTGTTTTTCCAAAAGCAGCTCAGGGTTACAAAAGGAGGCCACCTCGCATTGCCCAGAAGCCCCGTTACAAACGTGTTCTTCAGGCATCCTCTAAGCTCTCCAAGTCGAGCTCTCCGATGGAGGAAAAACGTTGTTGCCCAGCCTCCTGCATACAAAACAGTAGAGTCCAAAGACCCTTGTGGCTGGGTGTTGCTCAGCAGGCTCAGATGCCACTTCTGCTCCACAGTGACCTTCCTCGGAATACGGTGCAGACGCTCGCATCGCATCCTCATCCTTACAGAGTCTTGAAAGGCACACCAGCATTTACAGCAGTTCAGTCGGGAAGGCCTCTTTGAAACTGCTGACTGCGACTGTGCTGGTGGAAAGAAACACTGCACCTTACCTTGAGTCTGGCGCTCGTCTGAATTATGCCCTAGACAACGTCCTCTGCTGGATGTACTCCTAGCAAGCAATTGCCAGCATTCCGTTTCACTGGGCAAAGTCTCCGTTCCTCCCTGGGTATTCTCGCAGGGTTGAGAAGGTTGGCGACCGCAGGGCTTTTCATTAAGCACTCATCATGGAAAACACGGACCTTCCTTGCAACACGCGGGCAAGTTTCCTTCCCACTGGCCAAGAAGGCTTTGGGATGAGAACCTAGCAAGGAACTGCACGCACTCTGGTTCGTTCAAGAAAATTCACTCTGCCTCAGGTTGCCTCTCAGGGTAATCCAGGGGTGAATAGAAGACGGGCAACAGGACTGTTTCTCAGGCAGCTCTGAGGACGCAGCTCTCCGGTTGGTCACTGGGGCAAATTGTGCCCTTCCCGTCCCCCTCCACTTTCACGGTTGACACCTAGCTCGTGTACCTGAAGTTCACAAGCAGGCCACATAGACACATGCCACACACATGGGCCCTTCCATGACAACACTTTGGCTAGCAGGAGTCCTCCTGAGCTGAATGGCGTGAGCCGGTGAACGCCTTAGTGTCGCCTACCTCACCGTGGATCTTGCAAAGGCCTAACAGTCTTCAAAGGCTGAGAGCACATGTCTCCAGCTGGATCTGAAGTCGACGTGCTGCTTGCGAGGGGAAGACGTCAGCTAGGAATTCTGAGAACCCTTGCCATGGCGGTGTTGGTTCCAGTGCAGCTCAGGTTTACCAACTGGGGTCCCCTTGCCTTGCACAGCAGACCAGGGAGAAAACTCTTCCTGAGGATTCTTCCAAGCTGTGGCTATCTGGCTCTCCGACGGAAGACACACATTGCTGCCTGGCCTTCGGCACACCAACAGCAGCGCCCAAAGACCATCATGAGGCATGAGGTTGCTCAGAAGGCACAGACGACACTTTCGGTACACAGTGATTTTCCTCGGAAAAGGGTGCAGTCGCGAGCGTCCTCAGATATGTAAAAGGCACACCAGCATTACAGCACTTCAGTGGTGAAAGCCTCGGGTCTACTTGTGACCACCAAGTTTGCTGATGGAAACACTGCCCCTTATGTTGAGTATGCCACTCAGCCGACCTTCTCCTTAGCTGAAGTAGTCTGCTGCATGACCTCCTGGCAAGGAGTGGCAGGCACACTGTTTCTTTCGAGAACACGCACTCTTCCTCCCGAGGAATTCCTGCAGGGTGCCCAAGATGGGCGCCCGCCCGCCTCTGCCCCCGTGCTTTTCCTTCAGTTTCCTGGCCCCAAGCCTCCTGTTCCAAAGGGGCCAAACATGCTTTAGCCCTCAGGATCCGGTTTCTACGTGCAAACCCAGCCTGTGGAGCAGCCCCTTCTGCTCAGCTACAAGAGAGCCATGCGACACACCAGGCGCTCCTGTGAGGAGCCTTTTGTAAGCAGAGGTTCTCTGCAAGGTGACGTGCCTAGCCAAGACAGCGCTTCAGTCAGGCGTTGTCGACCCTGGAACTTTCAATCTCCCAGCAGTGCTTCGGGAAAAGTGTCCATCATTTTAGGCTGGTTGTAAAGTTACATTTCTGCTGGAGGTGAAGGGTCGTCAGCTTTGAGTTCGTAGAATCCATGTAACTCGCCGGGTATGATTCAGTGCAGCTAATAGCTAAGCCGGGAGTCTGACAGGCATTGCACGTGACACCGTTGCCCCACTCTGGTACCAAGACTGCTTTCCAGAGTTGGAGGTCTGGCTCTCCGCCGGAGCAAGCCGTGTGTTGCCCTGCCCTCTGCATGCGCAGAATGGAGGCCAAACACCCAATTGGCTGCATGTTACTACTCTGAAGCCGCAGTTGACACTTTGGCTACAACGTGTTCTTCCTTGACCTGGGTCCAGGCGTGAGAGAGCCTGCAGTCCTGAGAGGCCTACCAGTGTTAAGGCAGTACCTTCACTAAGGCTTCTCAGAAAGATCTGCACTGCAACACTTTTCATGGCACACGCGGACCTTCCTTTGGCGGCATGGGGGCAGGTTTCCTAACCACTAGCCAAGAAGGCTTTGGGATGAGCTCCTAGTGAGGAACTGCACACACACCCTGGTTCTTTCGAGAAAACTCACTCTTCCTCCATTGCCTCCTAGGGAACTCCTACGGTGATTACAAAACAGGGAGCAGGACTTGGTTTCAGGCAGGTCTGAGCACGCAGCTCTCCGGACTGCCAACGGGACAGATTTTGCTTTTCTCGTCCAGCCCCCTTTTCACGGTTGCCACACAGCTCATGTAGCTGAAGTCCCCGGGCGGCCAAAAGAGACCCATGTCACATACTGTACCCATTCGCTGAAAGCACTTTGGAAAGCCAGGTTTCCTCCGGCAGGGAATTGCGCGAGCCAGTGTACGCCTTCGTTTCTCCTAGGTCATGGTACATCTTGCAACGGCCTAGCAGTCTTTGAAGGACGACGGCCTATTTCTCCCTCGAGAGGTGAAGTCCGGGTGCTGCTTCAGGGAGCAAGAGGTCAAGTATGGATTCCGAGAACTCGTGTAAGCACGGTGTTTTTCCAAAAGCAGCTCAGGGTTACAAAAGGAGGCCACCTCGCATTGCCCAGAAGCCCCGTTACAAACGTGTTCTTCAGGCATCCTCTAAGCTCTCCAAGTCGAGCTCTCCGATGGAGGAAAAACGTTGTTGCCCAGCCTCCTGCATACAAAACAGTAGAGTCCAAAGACCCTTGTGGCTGGGTGTTGCTCAGCAGGCTCAGATGCCACTTCTGCTCCACAGTGACCTTCCTCGGAATACGGTGCAGACGCTCGCATCGCATCCTCATCCTTACAGAGTCTTGAAAGGCACACCAGCATTTACAGCAGTTCAGTCGGGAAGGCCTCTTTGAAACTGCTGACTGCGACTGTGCTGGTGGAAAGAAACACTGCACCTTACCTTGAGTCTGGCGCTCGTCTGAATTATGCCCTAGACAACGTCCTCTGCTGGATGTACTCCTAGCAAGCAATTGCCAGCATTCCGTTTCACTGGGCAAAGTCTCCGTTCCTCCCTGGGTATTCTCGCAGGGTTGAGAAGGTTGGCGACCGCAGGGCTTTTCATTAAGCACTCATCATGGAAAACACGGACCTTCCTTGCAACACGCGGGCAAGTTTCCTTCCCACTGGCCAAGAAGGCTTTGGGATGAGAACCTAGCAAGGAACTGCACGCACTCTGGTTCGTTCAAGAAAATTCACTCTGCCTCAGGTTGCCTCTCAGGGTAATCCAGGGGTGAATAGAAGACGGGCAACAGGACTGTTTCTCAGGCAGCTCTGAGGACGCAGCTCTCCGGTTGGTCACTGGGGCAAATTGTGCCCTTCCCGTCCCCCTCCACTTTCACGGTTGACACCTAGCTCGTGTACCTGAAGTTCACAAGCAGGCCACATAGACACATGCCACACACATGGGCCCTTCCATGACAACACTTTGGCTAGCAGGAGTCCTCCTGAGCTGAATGGCGTGAGCCGGTGAACGCCTTAGTGTCGCCTACCTCACCGTGGATCTTGCAAAGGCCTAACAGTCTTCAAAGGCTGAGAGCACATGTCTCCAGCTGGATCTGAAGTCGACGTGCTGCTTGCGAGGGGAAGACGTCAGCTAGGAATTCTGAGAACCCTTGCCATGGCGGTGTTGGTTCCAGTGCAGCTCAGGTTTACCAACTGGGGTCCCCTTGCCTTGCACAGCAGACCAGGGAGAAAACTCTTCCTGAGGATTCTTCCAAGCTGTGGCTATCTGGCTCTCCGACGGAAGACACACATTGCTGCCTGGCCTTCGGCACACCAACAGCAGCGCCCAAAGACCATCATGAGGCATGAGGTTGCTCAGAAGGCACAGACGACACTTTCGGTACACAGTGATTTTCCTCGGAAAAGGGTGCAGTCGCGAGCGTCCTCAGATATGTAAAAGGCACACCAGCATTACAGCACTTCAGTGGTGAAAGCCTCGGGTCTACTTGTGACCACCAAGTTTGCTGATGGAAACACTGCCCCTTATGTTGAGTATGCCACTCAGCCGACCTTCTCCTTAGCTGAAGTAGTCTGCTGCATGACCTCCTGGCAAGGAGTGGCAGGCACACTGTTTCTTTCGAGAACACGCACTCTTCCTCCCGAGGAATTCCTGCAGGGTGCCCAAGATGGGCGCCCGCCCGCCTCTGCCCCCGTGCTTTTCCTTCAGTTTCCTGGCCCCAAGCCTCCTGTTCCAAAGGGGCCAAACATGCTTTAGCCCTCAGGATCCGGTTTCTACGTGCAAACCCAGCCTGTGGAGCAGCCCCTTCTGCTCAGCTACAAGAGAGCCATGCGACACACCAGGCGCTCCTGTGAGGAGCCTTTTGTAAGCAGAGGTTCTCTGCAAGGTGACGTGCCTAGCCAAGACAGCGCTTCAGTCAGGCGTTGTCGACCCTGGAACTTTCAATCTCCCAGCAGTGCTTCGGGAAAAGTGTCCATCATTTTAGGCTGGTTGTAAAGTTACATTTCTGCTGGAGGTGAAGGGTCGTCAGCTTTGAGTTCGTAGAATCCATGTAACTCGCCGGGTATGATTCAGTGCAGCTAATAGCTAAGCCGGGAGTCTGACAGGCATTGCACGTGACACCGTTGCCCCACTCTGGTACCAAGACTGCTTTCCAGAGTTGGAGGTCTGGCTCTCCGCCGGAGCAAGCCGTGTGTTGCCCTGCCCTCTGCATGCGCAGAATGGAGGCCAAACACCCAATTGGCTGCATGTTACTACTCTGAAGCCGCAGTTGACACTTTGGCTACAACGTGTTCTTCCTTGACCTGGGTCCAGGCGTGAGAGAGCCTGCAGTCCTGAGAGGCCTACCAGTGTTAAGGCAGTACCTTCACTAAGGCTTCTCAGAAAGATCTGCACTGCAACACTTTTCATGGCACACGCGGACCTTCCTTTGGCGGCATGGGGGCAGGTTTCCTAACCACTAGCCAAGAAGGCTTTGGGATGAGCTCCTAGTGAGGAACTGCACACACACCCTGGTTCTTTCGAGAAAACTCACTCTTCCTCCATTGCCTCCTAGGGAACTCCTACGGTGATTACAAAACAGGGAGCAGGACTTGGTTTCAGGCAGGTCTGAGCACGCAGCTCTCCGGACTGCCAACGGGACAGATTTTGCTTTTCTCGTCCAGCCCCCTTTTCACGGTTGCCACACAGCTCATGTAGCTGAAGTCCCCGGGCGGCCAAAAGAGACCCATGTCACATACTGTACCCATTCGCTGAAAGCACTTTGGAAAGCCAGGTTTCCTCCGGCAGGGAATTGCGCGAGCCAGTGTACGCCTTCGTTTCTCCTAGGTCATGGTACATCTTGCAACGGCCTAGCAGTCTTTGAAGGACGACGGCCTATTTCTCCCTCGAGAGGTGAAGTCCGGGTGCTGCTTCAGGGAGCAAGAGGTCAAGTATGGATTCCGAGAACTCGTGTAAGCACGGTGTTTTTCCAAAAGCAGCTCAGGGTTACAAAAGGAGGCCACCTCGCATTGCCCAGAAGCCCCGTTACAAACGTGTTCTTCAGGCATCCTCTAAGCTCTCCAAGTCGAGCTCTCCGATGGAGGAAAAACGTTGTTGCCCAGCCTCCTGCATACAAAACAGTAGAGTCCAAAGACCCTTGTGGCTGGGTGTTGCTCAGCAGGCTCAGATGCCACTTCTGCTCCACAGTGACCTTCCTCGGAATACGGTGCAGACGCTCGCATCGCATCCTCATCCTTACAGAGTCTTGAAAGGCACACCAGCATTTACAGCAGTTCAGTCGGGAAGGCCTCTTTGAAACTGCTGACTGCGACTGTGCTGGTGGAAAGAAACACTGCACCTTACCTTGAGTCTGGCGCTCGTCTGAATTATGCCCTAGACAACGTCCTCTGCTGGATGTACTCCTAGCAAGCAATTGCCAGCATTCCGTTTCACTGGGCAAAGTCTCCGTTCCTCCCTGGGTATTCTCGCAGGGTTGAGAAGGTTGGCGACCGCAGGGCTTTTCATTAAGCACTCATCATGGAAAACACGGACCTTCCTTGCAACACGCGGGCAAGTTTCCTTCCCACTGGCCAAGAAGGCTTTGGGATGAGAACCTAGCAAGGAACTGCACGCACTCTGGTTCGTTCAAGAAAATTCACTCTGCCTCAGGTTGCCTCTCAGGGTAATCCAGGGGTGAATAGAAGACGGGCAACAGGACTGTTTCTCAGGCAGCTCTGAGGACGCAGCTCTCCGGTTGGTCACTGGGGCAAATTGTGCCCTTCCCGTCCCCCTCCACTTTCACGGTTGACACCTAGCTCGTGTACCTGAAGTTCACAAGCAGGCCACATAGACACATGCCACACACATGGGCCCTTCCATGACAACACTTTGGCTAGCAGGAGTCCTCCTGAGCTGAATGGCGTGAGCCGGTGAACGCCTTAGTGTCGCCTACCTCACCGTGGATCTTGCAAAGGCCTAACAGTCTTCAAAGGCTGAGAGCACATGTCTCCAGCTGGATCTGAAGTCGACGTGCTGCTTGCGAGGGGAAGACGTCAGCTAGGAATTCTGAGAACCCTTGCCATGGCGGTGTTGGTTCCAGTGCAGCTCAGGTTTACCAACTGGGGTCCCCTTGCCTTGCACAGCAGACCAGGGAGAAAACTCTTCCTGAGGATTCTTCCAAGCTGTGGCTATCTGGCTCTCCGACGGAAGACACACATTGCTGCCTGGCCTTTGGCACACCAACAGCAGCGCCCAAAGACCATCATGAGGCATGAGGTTGCTCAGAAGGCACAGACGACACTTTCGGTACACAGTGATTTTCCTCGGAAAAGGGTGCAGTCGCGAGCGTCCTCAGATATGTAAAAGGCACACCAGCATTACAGCACTTCAGTGGTGAAAGCCTCGGGTCTACTTGTGACCACCAAGTTTGCTGATGGAAACACTGCCCCTTATGTTGAGTATGCCACTCAGCCGACCTTCTCCTTAGCTGAAGTAGTCTGCTGCATGACCTCCTGGCAAGGAGTGGCAGGCACACTGTTTCTTTCGAGAACACTCACTCTTCCTCCCGAGGAATTCCTGCAGGGTGCCCAAGATGGGCGCCCGCCCGCCTCTGCCCCCGTGCTTTTCCTTCAGTTTCCTGGCCCCAAGCCTCCTGTTCCAAAGGGGCCAAACATGCTTTAGCCCTCAGGATCCGGTTTCTACGTGCAAACCCAGCCTGTGGAGCAGCCCCTTCTGCTCAGCTACAAGAGAGCCATGCGACACACCAGGCGCTCCTGTGAGGAGCCTTTTGTAAGCAGAGGTTCTCTGCAAGGTGACGTGCCTAGCCAAGACAGCGCTTCAGTCAGGCGTTGTCGACCCTGGAACTTTCAATCTCCCAGCAGTGCTTCGGGAAAAGTGTCCATCATTTTAGGCTGGTTGTAAAGTTACATTTCTGCTGGAGGTGAAGGGTCGTCAGCTTTGAGTTCGTAGAATCCATGTAACTCGCCGGGTATGATTCAGTGCAGCTAATAGCTAAGCCGGGAGTCTGACAGGCATTGCACGTGACACCGTTGCCCCACTCTGGTACCAAGACTGCTTTCCAGAGTTGGAGGTCTGGCTCTCCGCCGGAGCAAGCCGTGTGTTGCCCTGCCCTCTGCATGCGCAGAATGGAGGCCAAACACCCAATTGGCTGCATGTTACTACTCTGAAGCCGCAGTTGACACTTTGGCTACAACGTGTTCTTCCTTGACCTGGGTCCAGGCGTGAGAGAGCCTGCAGTCCTGAGAGGCCTACCAGTGTTAAGGCAGTACCTTCACTAAGGCTTCTCAGAAAGATCTGCACTGCAACACTTTTCATGGCACACGCGGACCTTCCTTTGGCGGCATGGGGGCAGGTTTCCTAACCACTAGCCAAGAAGGCTTTGGGATGAGCTCCTAGTGAGGAACTGCACACACACCCTGGTTCTTTCGAGAAAACTCACTCTTCCTCCATTGCCTCCTAGGGAACTCCTACGGTGATTACAAAACAGGGAGCAGGACTTGGTTTCAGGCAGGTCTGAGCACGCAGCTCTCCGGACTGCCAACGGGACAGATTTTGCTTTTCTCGTCCAGCCCCCTTTTCACGGTTGCCACACAGCTCATGTAGCTGAAGTCCCCGGGCGGCCAAAAGAGACCCATGTCACATACTGTACCCATTCGCTGAAAGCACTTTGGAAAGCCAGGTTTCCTCCGGCAGGGAATTGCGCGAGCCAGTGTACGCCTTCGTTTCTCCTAGGTCATGGTACATCTTGCAACGGCCTAGCAGTCTTTGAAGGACGACGGCCTATTTCTCCCTCGAGAGGTGAAGTCCGGGTGCTGCTTCAGGGAGCAAGAGGTCAAGTATGGATTCCGAGAACTCGTGTAAGCACGGTGTTTTTCCAAAAGCAGCTCAGGGTTACAAAAGGAGGCCACCTCGCATTGCCCAGAAGCCCCGTTACAAACGTGTTCTTCAGGCATCCTCTAAGCTCTCCAAGTCGAGCTCTCCGATGGAGGAAAAACGTTGTTGCCCAGCCTCCTGCATACAAAACAGTAGAGTCCAAAGACCCTTGTGGCTGGGTGTTGCTCAGCAGGCTCAGATGCCACTTCTGCTCCACAGTGACCTTCCTCGGAATACGGTGCAGACGCTCGCATCGCATCCTCATCCTTACAGAGTCTTGAAAGGCACACCAGCATTTACAGCAGTTCAGTCGGGAAGGCCTCTTTGAAACTGCTGACTGCGACTGTGCTGGTGGAAAGAAACACTGCACCTTACCTTGAGTCTGGCGCTCGTCTGAATTATGCCCTAGACAACGTCCTCTGCTGGATGTACTCCTAGCAAGCAATTGCCAGCATTCCGTTTCACTGGGCAAAGTCTCCGTTCCTCCCTGGGTATTCTCGCAGGGTTGAGAAGGTTGGCGACCGCAGGGCTTTTCATTAAGCACTCATCATGGAAAACACGGACCTTCCTTGCAACACGCGGGCAAGTTTCCTTCCCACTGGCCAAGAAGGCTTTGGGATGAGAACCTAGCAAGGAACTGCACGCACTCTGGTTCGTTCAAGAAAATTCACTCTGCCTCAGGTTGCCTCTCAGGGTAATCCAGGGGTGAATAGAAGACGGGCAACAGGACTGTTTCTCAGGCAGCTCTGAGGACGCAGCTCTCCGGTTGGTCACTGGGGCAAATTGTGCCCTTCCCGTCCCCCTCCACTTTCACGGTTGACACCTAGCTCGTGTACCTGAAGTTCACAAGCAGGCCACATAGACACATGCCACACACATGGGCCCTTCCATGACAACACTTTGGCTAGCAGGAGTCCTCCTGAGCTGAATGGCGTGAGCCGGTGAACGCCTTAGTGTCGCCTACCTCACCGTGGATCTTGCAAAGGCCTAACAGTCTTCAAAGGCTGAGAGCACATGTCTCCAGCTGGATCTGAAGTCGACGTGCTGCTTGCGAGGGGAAGACGTCAGCTAGGAATTCTGAGAACCCTTGCCATGGCGGTGTTGGTTCCAGTGCAGCTCAGGTTTACCAACTGGGGTCCCCTTGCCTTGCACAGCAGACCAGGGAGAAAACTCTTCCTGAGGATTCTTCCAAGCTGTGGCTATCTGGCTCTCCGACGGAAGACACACATTGCTGCCTGGCCTTCGGCACACCAACAGCAGCGCCCAAAGACCATCATGAGGCATGAGGTTGCTCAGAAGGCACAGACGACACTTTCGGTACACAGTGATTTTCCTCGGAAAAGGGTGCAGTCGCGAGCGTCCTCAGATATGTAAAAGGCACACCAGCATTACAGCACTTCAGTGGTGAAAGCCTCGGGTCTACTTGTGACCACCAAGTTTGCTGATGGAAACACTGCCCCTTATGTTGAGTATGCCACTCAGCCGACCTTCTCCTTAGCTGAAGTAGTCTGTTGCATGACCTCCTGGCAAGGAGTGGCAGGCACACTGTTTCTTTCGAGAACACTCACTCTTCCTCCCGAGGAATTCCTGCAGGGTGCCCAAGATGGGCGCCCACCCGCCTCTGCCCCCGTGCTTTTCCTTCAGTTTCCTGGCCCCAAGCCTCCTGTTCCAAAGGGGCCAAACATGCTTTAGCCCTCAGGATCCGGTTTCTACGTGCAAACCCAGCCTGTGGAGCAGCCCCTTCTGCTCAGCTACAAGAGAGCCATGCGACACACCAGGCGCTCCTGTGAGGAGCCTTTTGTAAGCAGAGGTTCTCTGCAAGGTGACGTGCCTAGCCAAGACAGCGCTTCAGTCAGGCGTTGTCGACCCTGGAACTTTCAATCTCCCAGCAGTGCTTCGGGAAAAGTGTCCATCATTTTAGGCTGGTTGTAAAGTTACATTTCTGCTGGAGGTGAAGGGTCGTCAGCTTTGAGTTCGTAGAATCCATGTAACTCGCCGGGTATGATTCAGTGCAGCTAATAGCTAAGCCGGGAGTCTGACAGGCATTGCACGTGACACCGTTGCCCCACTCTGGTACCAAGACTGCTTTCCAGAGTTGGAGGTCTGGCTCTCCGCCGGAGCAAGCCGTGTGTTGCCCTGCCCTCTGCATGCGCAGAATGGAGGCCAAACACCCAATTGGCTGCATGTTACTACTCTGAAGCCGCAGTTGACACTTTGGCTACAACGTGTTCTTCCTTGACCTGGGTCCAGGCGTGAGAGAGCCTGCAGTCCTGAGAGGCCTACCAGTGTTAAGGCAGTACCTTCACTAAGGCTTCTCAGAAAGATCTGCACTGCAACACTTTTCATGGCACACGCGGACCTTCCTTTGGCGGCATGGGGGCAGGTTTCCTAACCACTAGCCAAGAAGGCTTTGGGATGAGCTCCTAGTGAGGAACTGCACACACACCCTGGTTCTTTCGAGAAAACTCACTCTTCCTCCATTGCCTCCTAGGGAACTCCTACGGTGATTACAAAACAGGGAGCAGGACTTGGTTTCAGGCAGGTCTGAGCACGCAGCTCTCCGGACTGCCAACGGGACAGATTTTGCTTTTCTCGTCCAGCCCCCTTTTCACGGTTGCCACACAGCTCATGTAGCTGAAGTCCCCGGGCGGCCAAAAGAGACCCATGTCACATACTGTACCCATTCGCTGAAAGCACTTTGGAAAGCCAGGTTTCCTCCGGCAGGGAATTGCGCGAGCCAGTGTACGCCTTCGTTTCTCCTAGGTCATGGTACATCTTGCAACGGCCTAGCAGTCTTTGAAGGACGACGGCCTATTTCTCCCTCGAGAGGTGAAGTCCGGGTGCTGCTTCAGGGAGCAAGAGGTCAAGTATGGATTCCGAGAACTCGTGTAAGCACGGTGTTTTTCCAAAAGCAGCTCAGGGTTACAAAAGGAGGCCACCTCGCATTGCCCAGAAGCCCCGTTACAAACGTGTTCTTCAGGCATCCTCTAAGCTCTCCAAGTCGAGCTCTCCGATGGAGGAAAAACGTTGTTGCCCAGCCTCCTGCATACAAAACAGTAGAGTCCAAAGACCCTTGTGGCTGGGTGTTGCTCAGCAGGCTCAGATGCCACTTCTGCTCCACAGTGACCTTCCTCGGAATACGGTGCAGACGCTCGCATCGCATCCTCATCCTTACAGAGTCTTGAAAGGCACACCAGCATTTACAGCAGTTCAGTCGGGAAGGCCTCTTTGAAACTGCTGACTGCGACTGTGCTGGTGGAAAGAAACACTGCACCTTACCTTGAGTCTGGCGCTCGTCTGAATTATGCCCTAGACAACGTCCTCTGCTGGATGTACTCCTAGCAAGCAATTGCCAGCATTCCGTTTCACTGGGCAAAGTCTCCGTTCCTCCCTGGGTATTCTCGCAGGGTTGAGAAGGTTGGCGACCGCAGGGCTTTTCATTAAGCACTCATCATGGAAAACACGGACCTTCCTTGCAACACGCGGGCAAGTTTCCTTCCCACTGGCCAAGAAGGCTTTGGGATGAGAACCTAGCAAGGAACTGCACGCACTCTGGTTCGTTCAAGAAAATTCACTCTGCCTCAGGTTGCCTCTCAGGGTAATCCAGGGGTGAATAGAAGACGGGCAACAGGACTGTTTCTCAGGCAGCTCTGAGGACGCAGCTCTCCGGTTGGTCACTGGGGCAAATTGTGCCCTTCCCGTCCCCCTCCACTTTCACGGTTGACACCTAGCTCGTGTACCTGAAGTTCACAAGCAGGCCACATAGACACATGCCACACACATGGGCCCTTCCATGACAACACTTTGGCTAGCAGGAGTCCTCCTGAGCTGAATGGCGTGAGCCGGTGAACGCCTTAGTGTCGCCTACCTCACCGTGGATCTTGCAAAGGCCTAACAGTCTTCAAAGGCTGAGAGCACATGTCTCCAGCTGGATCTGAAGTCGACGTGCTGCTTGCGAGGGGAAGACGTCAGCTAGGAATTCTGAGAACCCTTGCCATGGCGGTGTTGGTTCCAGTGCAGCTCAGGTTTACCAACTGGGGTCCCCTTGCCTTGCACAGCAGACCAGGGAGAAAACTCTTCCTGAGGATTCTTCCAAGCTGTGGCTATCTGGCTCTCCGACGGAAGACACACATTGCTGCCTGGCCTTCGGCACACCAACAGCAGCGCCCAAAGACCATCATGAGGCATGAGGTTGCTCAGAAGGCACAGACGACACTTTCGGTACACAGTGATTTTCCTCGGAAAAGGGTGCAGTCGCGAGCGTCCTCAGATATGTAAAAGGCACACCAGCATTACAGCACTTCAGTGGTGAAAGCCTCGGGTCTACTTGTGACCACCAAGTTTGCTGATGGAAACACTGCCCCTTATGTTGAGTATGCCACTCAGCCGACCTTCTCCTTAGCTGAAGTAGTCTGCTGCATGACCTCCTGGCAAGGAGTGGCAGGCACACTGTTTCTTTCGAGAACACTCACTCTTCCTCCCGAGGAATTCCTGCAGGGTGCCCAAGATGGGCGCCCGCCCGCCTCTGCCCCCGTGCTTTTCCTTCAGTTTCCTGGCCCCAAGCCTCCTGTTCCAAAGGGGCCAAACATGCTTTAGCCCTCAGGATCCGGTTTCTACGTGCAAACCCAGCCTGTGGAGCAGCCCCTTCTGCTCAGCTACAAGAGAGCCATGCGACACACCAGGCGCTCCTGTGAGGAGCCTTTTGTAAGCAGAGGTTCTCTGCAAGGTGACGTGCCTAGCCAAGACAGCGCTTCAGTCAGGCGTTGTCGACCCTGGAACTTTCAATCTCCCAGCAGTGCTTCGGGAAAAGTGTCCATCATTTTAGGCTGGTTGTAAAGTTACATTTCTGCTGGAGGTGAAGGGTCGTCAGCTTTGAGTTCGTAGAATCCATGTAACTCGCCGGGTATGATTCAGTGCAGCTAATAGCTAAGCCGGGAGTCTGACAGGCATTGCACGTGACACCGTTGCCCCACTCTGGTACCAAGACTGCTTTCCAGAGTTGGAGGTCTGGCTCTCCGCCGGAGCAAGCCGTGTGTTGCCCTGCCCTCTGCATGCGCAGAATGGAGGCCAAACACCCAATTGGCTGCATGTTACTACTCTGAAGCCGCAGTTGACACTTTGGCTACAACGTGTTCTTCCTTGACCTGGGTCCAGGCGTGAGAGAGCCTGCAGTCCTGAGAGGCCTACCAGTGTTAAGGCAGTACCTTCACTAAGGCTTCTCAGAAAGATCTGCACTGCAACACTTTTCATGGCACACGCGGACCTTCCTTTGGCGGCATGGGGGCAGGTTTCCTAACCACTAGCCAAGAAGGCTTTGGGATGAGCTCCTAGTGAGGAACTGCACACACACCCTGGTTCTTTCGAGAAAACTCACTCTTCCTCCATTGCCTCCTAGGGAACTCCTACGGTGATTACAAAACAGGGAGCAGGA
The DNA here is from genome assembly GCF_965194805.1 of Balaenoptera borealis. NCBI lineage: Eukaryota > Metazoa > Chordata > Mammalia > Artiodactyla > Balaenopteridae > Balaenoptera > Balaenoptera borealis. The sequence goes on from NW_028123867.1 coordinate 116,271, forward strand.
CTTGGTTTCAGGCAGGTCTGAGCACGCAGCTCTCCGGACTGCCAACGGGACAGATTTTGCTTTTCTCGTCCAGCCCCCTTTTCACGGTTGCCACACAGCTCATGTAGCTGAAGTCCCCGGGCGGCCAAAAGAGACCCATGTCACATACTGTACCCATTCGCTGAAAGCACTTTGGAAAGCCAGGTTTCCTCCGGCAGGGAATTGCGCGAGCCAGTGTACGCCTTCGTTTCTCCTAGGTCATGGTACATCTTGCAACGGCCTAGCAGTCTTTGAAGGACGACGGCCTATTTCTCCCTCGAGAGGTGAAGTCCGGGTGCTGCTTCAGGGAGCAAGAGGTCAAGTATGGATTCCGAGAACTCGTGTAAGCACGGTGTTTTTCCAAAAGCAGCTCAGGGTTACAAAAGGAGGCCACCTCGCATTGCCCAGAAGCCCCGTTACAAACGTGTTCTTCAGGCATCCTCTAAGCTCTCCAAGTCGAGCTCTCCGATGGAGGAAAAACGTTGTTGCCCAGCCTCCTGCATACAAAACAGTAGAGTCCAAAGACCCTTGTGGCTGGGTGTTGCTCAGCAGGCTCAGATGCCACTTCTGCTCCACAGTGACCTTCCTCGGAATACGGTGCAGACGCTCGCATCGCATCCTCATCCTTACAGAGTCTTGAAAGGCACACCAGCATTTACAGCAGTTCAGTCGGGAAGGCCTCTTTGAAACTGCTGACTGCGACTGTGCTGGTGGAAAGAAACACTGCACCTTACCTTGAGTCTGGCGCTCGTCTGAATTATGCCCTAGACAACGTCCTCTGCTGGATGTACTCCTAGCAAGCAATTGCCAGCATTCCGTTTCACTGGGCAAAGTCTCCGTTCCTCCCTGGGTATTCTCGCAGGGTTGAGAAGGTTGGCGACCGCAGGGCTTTTCATTAAGCACTCATCATGGAAAACACGGACCTTCCTTGCAACACGCGGGCAAGTTTCCTTCCCACTGGCCAAGAAGGCTTTGGGATGAGAACCTAGCAAGGAACTGCACGCACTCTGGTTCGTTCAAGAAAATTCACTCTGCCTCAGGTTGCCTCTCAGGGTAATCCAGGGGTGAATAGAAGACGGGCAACAGGACTGTTTCTCAGGCAGCTCTGAGGACGCAGCTCTCCGGTTGGTCACTGGGGCAAATTGTGCCCTTCCCGTCCCCCTCCACTTTCACGGTTGACACCTAGCTCGTGTACCTGAAGTTCACAAGCAGGCCACATAGACACATGCCACACACATGGGCCCTTCCATGACAACACTTTGGCTAGCAGGAGTCCTCCTGAGCTGAATGGCGTGAGCCGGTGAACGCCTTAGTGTCGCCTACCTCACCGTGGATCTTGCAAAGGCCTAACAGTCTTCAAAGGCTGAGAGCACATGTCTCCAGCTGGATCTGAAGTCGACGTGCTGCTTGCGAGGGGAAGACGTCAGCTAGGAATTCTGAGAACCCTTGCCATGGCGGTGTTGGTTCCAGTGCAGCTCAGGTTTACCAACTGGGGTCCCCTTGCCTTGCACAGCAGACCAGGGAGAAAACTCTTCCTGAGGATTCTTCCAAGCTGTGGCTATCTGGCTCTCCGACGGAAAAAACACATTGCTGCCTGGCCTTCGGCACACCAACAGCAGCGCCCAAAGACCATCATGAGGCATGAGGTTGCTCAGAAGGCACAGACGACACTTTCGGTACACAGTGATTTTCCTCGGAAAAGGGTGCAGTCGCGAGCGTCCTCAGATATGTAAAAGGCACACCAGCATTACAGCACTTCAGTGGTGAAAGCCTCGGGTCTACTTGTGACCACCAAGTTTGCTGATGGAAACACTGCCCCTTATGTTGAGTATGCCACTCAGCCGACCTTCTCCTTAGCTGAAGTAGTCTGCTGCATGACCTCCTGGCAAGGAGTGGCAGGCACACTGTTTCTTTCGAGAACACTCACTCTTCCTCCCGAGGAATTCCTGCAGGGTGCCCAAGATGGGCGCCCGCCCGCCTCTGCCCCCGTGCTTTTCCTTCAGTTTCCTGGCCCCAAGCCTCCTGTTCCAAAGGGGCCAAACATGCTTTAGCCCTCAGGATCCGGTTTCTACGTGCAAACCCAGCCTGTGGAGCAGCCCCTTCTGCTCAGCTACAAGAGAGCCATGCGACACACCAGGCGCTCCTGTGAGGAGCCTTTTGTAAGCAGAGGTTCTCTGCAAGGTGACGTGCCTAGCCAAGACAGCGCTTCAGTCAGGCGTTGTCGACCCTGGAACTTTCAATCTCCCAGCAGTGCTTCGGGAAAAGTGTCCATCATTTTAGGCTGGTTGTAAAGTTACATTTCTGCTGGAGGTGAAGGGTCGTCAGCTTTGAGTTCGTAGAATCCATGTAACTCGCCGGGTATGATTCAGTGCAGCTAATAGCTAAGCCGGGAGTCTGACAGGCATTGCACGTGACACCGTTGCCCCACTCTGGTACCAAGACTGCTTTCCAGAGTTGGAGGTCTGGCTCTCCGCCGGAGCAAGCCGTGTGTTGCCCTGCCCTCTGCATGCGCAGAATGGAGGCCAAACACCCAATTGGCTGCATGTTACTACTCTGAAGCCGCAGTTGACACTTTGGCTACAACGTGTTCTTCCTTGACCTGGGTCCAGGCGTGAGAGAGCCTGCAGTCCTGAGAGGCCTACCAGTGTTAAGGCAGTACCTTCACTAAGGCTTCTCAGAAAGATCTGCACTGCAACACTTTTCATGGCACACGCGGACCTTCCTTTGGCGGCATGGGGGCAGGTTTCCTAACCACTAGCCAAGAAGGCTTTGGGATGAGCTCCTAGTGAGGAACTGCACACACACCCTGGTTCTTTCGAGAAAACTCACTCTTCCTCCATTGCCTCCTAGGGAACTCCTACGGTGATTACAAAACAGGGAGCAGGACTTGGTTTCAGGCAGGTCTGAGCACGCAGCTCTCCGGACTGCCAACGGGACAGATTTTGCTTTTCTCGTCCAGCCCCCTTTTCACGGTTGCCACACAGCTCATGTAGCTGAAGTCCCCGGGCGGCCAAAAGAGACCCATGTCACATACTGTACCCATTCGCTGAAAGCACTTTGGAAAGCCAGGTTTCCTCCGGCAGGGAATTGCGCGAGCCAGTGTACGCCTTCGTTTCTCCTAGGTCATGGTACATCTTGCAACGGCCTAGCAGTCTTTGAAGGACGACGGCCTATTTCTCCCTCGAGAGGTGAAGTCCGGGTGCTGCTTCAGGGAGCAAGAGGTCAAGTATGGATTCCGAGAACTCGTGTAAGCACGGTGTTTTTCCAAAAGCAGCTCAGGGTTACAAAAGGAGGCCACCTCGCATTGCCCAGAAGCCCCGTTACAAACGTGTTCTTCAGGCATCCTCTAAGCTCTCCAAGTCGAGCTCTCCGATGGAGGAAAAACGTTGTTGCCCAGCCTCCTGCATACAAAACAGTAGAGTCCAAAGACCCTTGTGGCTGGGTGTTGCTCAGCAGGCTCAGATGCCACTTCTGCTCCACAGTGACCTTCCTCGGAATACGGTGCAGACGCTCGCATCGCATCCTCATCCTTACAGAGTCTTGAAAGGCACACCAGCATTTACAGCAGTTCAGTCGGGAAGGCCTCTTTGAAACTGCTGACTGCGACTGTGCTGGTGGAAAGAAACACTGCACCTTACCTTGAGTCTGGCGCTCGTCTGAATTATGCCCTAGACAACGTCCTCTGCTGGATGTACTCCTAGCAAGCAATTGCCAGCATTCCGTTTCACTGGGCAAAGTCTCCGTTCCTCCCTGGGTATTCTCGCAGGGTTGAGAAGGTTGGCGACCGCAGGGCTTTTCATTAAGCACTCATCATGGAAAACACGGACCTTCCTTGCAACACGCGGGCAAGTTTCCTTCCCACTGGCCAAGAAGGCTTTGGGATGAGAACCTAGCAAGGAACTGCACGCACTCTGGTTCGTTCAAGAAAATTCACTCTGCCTCAGGTTGCCTCTCAGGGTAATCCAGGGGTGAATAGAAGACGGGCAACAGGACTGTTTCTCAGGCAGCTCTGAGGACGCAGCTCTCCGGTTGGTCACTGGGGCAAATTGTGCCCTTCCCGTCCCCCTCCACTTTCACGGTTGACACCTAGCTCGTGTACCTGAAGTTCACAAGCAGGCCACATAGACACATGCCACACACATGGGCCCTTCCATGACAACACTTTGGCTAGCAGGAGTCCTCCTGAGCTGAATGGCGTGAGCCGGTGAACGCCTTAGTGTCGCCTACCTCACCGTGGATCTTGCAAAGGCCTAACAGTCTTCAAAGGCTGAGAGCACATGTCTCCAGCTGGATCTGAAGTCGACGTGCTGCTTGCGAGGGGAAGACGTCAGCTAGGAATTCTGAGAACCCTTGCCATGGTGGTGTTGGTTCCAGTGCAGCTCAGGTTTACCAACTGGGGTCCCCTTGCCTTGCACAGCAGACCAGGGAGAAAACTCTTCCTGAGGATTCTTCCAAGCTGTGGCTATCTGGCTCTCCGACGGAAGACACACATTGCTGCCTGGCCTTCGGCACACCAACAGCAGCGCCCAAAGACCATCATGAGGCATGAGGTTGCTCAGAAGGCACAGACGACACTTTCGGTACACAGTGATTTTCCTCGGAAAAGGGTGCAGTCGCGAGCGTCCTCAGATATGTAAAAGGCACACCAGCATTACAGCACTTCAGTGGTGAAAGCCTCGGGTCTACTTGTGACCACCAAGTTTGCTGATGGAAACACTGCCCCTTATGTTGAGTATGCCACTCAGCCGACCTTCTCCTTAGCTGAAGTAGTCTGCTGCATGACCTCCTGGCAAGGAGTGGCAGGCACACTGTTTCTTTCGAGAACACTCACTCTTCCTCCCGAGGAATTCCTGCAGGGTGCCCAAGATGGGCGCCCGCCCGCCTCTGCCCCCGTGCTTTTCCTTCAGTTTCCTGGCCCCAAGCCTCCTGTTCCAAAGGGGCCAAACATGCTTTAGCCCTCAGGATCCGGTTTCTACGTGCAAACCCAGCCTGTGGAGCAGCCCCTTCTGCTCAGCTACAAGAGAGCCATGCGACACACCAGGCGCTCCTGTGAGGAGCCTTTTGTAAGCAGAGGTTCTCTGCAAGGTGACGTGCCTAGCCAAGACAGCGCTTCAGTCAGGCGTTGTCGACCCTGGAACTTTCAATCTCCCAGCAGTGCTTCGGGAAAAGTGTCCATCATTTTAGGCTGGTTGTAAAGTTACATTTCTGCTGGAGGTGAAGGGTCGTCAGCTTTGAGTTCGTAGAATCCATGTAACTCGCCGGGTATGATTCAGTGCAGCTAATAGCTAAGCCGGGAGTCTGACAGGCATTGCACGTGACACCGTTGCCCCACTCTGGTACCAAGACTGCTTTCCAGAGTTGGAGGTCTGGCTCTCCGCCGGAGCAAGCCGTGTGTTGCCCTGCCCTCTGCATGCGCAGAATGGAGGCCAAACACCCAATTGGCTGCATGTTACTACTCTGAAGCCGCAGTTGACACTTTGGCTACAACGTGTTCTTCCTTGACCTGGGTCCAGGCGTGAGAGAGCCTGCAGTCCTGAGAGGCCTACCAGTGTTAAGGCAGTACCTTCACTAAGGCTTCTCAGAAAGATCTGCACTGCAACACTTTTCATGGCACACGCGGACCTTCCTTTGGCGGCATGGGGGCAGGTTTCCTAACCACTAGCCAAGAAGGCTTTGGGATGAGCTCCTAGTGAGGAACTGCACACACACCCTGGTTCTTTCGAGAAAACTCACTCTTCCTCCATTGCCTCCTAGGGAACTCCTACGGTGATTACAAAACAGGGAGCAGGACTTGGTTTCAGGCAGGTCTGAGCACGCAGCTCTCCGGACTGCCAACGGGACAGATTTTGCTTTTCTCGTCCAGCCCCCTTTTCACGGTTGCCACACAGCTCATGTAGCTGAAGTCCCCGGGCGGCCAAAAGAGACCCATGTCACATACTGTACCCATTCGCTGAAAGCACTTTGGAAAGCCAGGTTTCCTCCGGCAGGGAATTGCGCGAGCCAGTGTACGCCTTCGTTTCTCCTAGGTCATGGTACATCTTGCAACGGCCTAGCAGTCTTTGAAGGACGACGGCCTATTTCTCCCTCGAGAGGTGAAGTCCGGGTGCTGCTTCAGGGAGCAAGAGGTCAAGTATGGATTCCGAGAACTCGTGTAAGCACGGTGTTTTTCCAAAAGCAGCTCAGGGTTACAAAAGGAGGCCACCTCGCATTGCCCAGAAGCCCCGTTACAAACGTGTTCTTCAGGCATCCTCTAAGCTCTCCAAGTCGAGCTCTCCGATGGAGGAAAAACGTTGTTGCCCAGCCTCCTGCATACAAAACAGTAGAGTCCAAAGACCCTTGTGGCTGGGTGTTGCTCAGCAGGCTCAGATGCCACTTCTGCTCCACAGTGACCTTCCTCGGAATACGGTGCAGACGCTCGCATCGCATCCTCATCCTTACAGAGTCTTGAAAGGCACACCAGCATTTACAGCAGTTCAGTCGGGAAGGCCTCTTTGAAACTGCTGACTGCGACTGTGCTGGTGGAAAGAAACACTGCACCTTACCTTGAGTCTGGCGCTCGTCTGAATTATGCCCTAGACAACGTCCTCTGCTGGATGTACTCCTAGCAAGCAATTGCCAGCATTCCGTTTCACTGGGCAAAGTCTCCGTTCCTCCCTGGGTATTCTCGCAGGGTTGAGAAGGTTGGCGACCGCAGGGCTTTTCATTAAGCACTCATCATGGAAAACACGGACCTTCCTTGCAACACGCGGGCAAGTTTCCTTCCCACTGGCCAAGAAGGCTTTGGGATGAGAACCTAGCAAGGAACTGCACGCACTCTGGTTCGTTCAAGAAAATTCACTCTGCCTCAGGTTGCCTCTCAGGGTAATCCAGGGGTGAATAGAAGACGGGCAACAGGACTGTTTCTCAGGCAGCTCTGAGGACGCAGCTCTCCGGTTGGTCACTGGGGCAAATTGTGCCCTTCCCGTCCCCCTCCACTTTCACGGTTGACACCTAGCTCGTGTACCTGAAGTTCACAAGCAGGCCACATAGACACATGCCACACACATGGGCCCTTCCATGACAACACTTTGGCTAGCAGGAGTCCTCCTGAGCTGAATGGCGTGAGCCGGTGAACGCCTTAGTGTCGCCTACCTCACCGTGGATCTTGCAAAGGCCTAACAGTCTTCAAAGGCTGAGAGCACATGTCTCCAGCTGGATCTGAAGTCGACGTGCTGCTTGCGAGGGGAAGACGTCAGCTAGGAATTCTGAGAACCCTTGCCATGGCGGTGTTGGTTCCAGTGCAGCTCAGGTTTACCACCTGGGGTCCCCTTGCATTGCACAGCAGACCAGGGAGAAAACTCTTCCTGAGGATTCTTCCAAGCTGTGGCTATCTGGCTCCCCGACGGAAGAAACACATTGCTGCCTGGCCTTCGGCACACCAACAGCAGCGCCCAAAGACCATCATGAGGCATGAGGTTGCTCAGAAGGCACAGACGACACTTTCGGTACACAGTGATTTTCCTCGGAAAAGGGTGCAGTCGCGAGCGTCCTCAGATATGTAAAAGGCACACCAGCATTACAGCACTTCAGTGGTGAAAGCCTCGGGTCTACTTGTGACCACCAAGTTTGCTGATGGAAACACTGCCCCTTATGTTGAGTATGCCACTCAGCCGACCTTCTCCTTAGCTGAAGTAGTCTGCTGCATGACCTCCTGGCAAGGAGTGGCAGGCACACTGTTTCTTTCGAGAACACTCACTCTTCCTCCCGAGGAATTCCTGCAGGGTGCCCAAGATGGGCGCCCGCCCGCCTCTGCCCCCGTGCTTTTCCTTCAGTTTCCTGGCCCCAAGCCTCCTGTTCCAAAGGGGCCAAACATGCTTTAGCCCTCAGGATCCGGTTTCTACGTGCAAACCCAGCCTGTGGAGCAGCCCCTTCTGCTCAGCTACAAGAGAGCCATGCGACACACCAGGCGCTCCTGTGAGGAGCCTTTTGTAAGCAGAGGTTCTCTGCAAGGTGACGTGCCTAGCCAAGACAGCGCTTCAGTCAGGCGTTGTCGACCCTGGAACTTTCAATCTCCCAGCAGTGCTTCGGGAAAAGTGTCCATCATTTTAGGCTGGTTGTAAAGTTACATTTCTGCTGGAGGTGAAGGGTCGTCAGCTTTGAGTTCGTAGAATCCATGTAACTCGCCGGGTATGATTCAGTGCAGCTAATAGCTAAGCCGGGAGTCTGACAGGCATTGCACGTGACACCGTTGCCCCACTCTGGTACCAAGACTGCTTTCCAGAGTTGGAGGTCTGGCTCTCCGCCGGAGCAAGCCGTGTGTTGCCCTGCCCTCTGCATGCGCAGAATGGAGGCCAAACACCCAATTGGCTGCATGTTACTACTCTGAAGCCGCAGTTGACACTTTGGCTACAACGTGTTCTTCCTTGACCTGGGTCCAGGCGTGAGAGAGCCTGCAGTCCTGAGAGGCCTACCAGTGTTAAGGCAGTACCTTCACTAAGGCTTCTCAGAAAGATCTGCACTGCAACACTTTTCATGGCACACGCGGACCTTCCTTTGGCGGCATGGGGGCAGGTTTCCTAACCACTAGCCAAGAAGGCTTTGGGATGAGCTCCTAGTGAGGAACTGCACACACACCCTGGTTCTTTCGAGAAAACTCACTCTTCCTCCATTGCCTCCTAGGGAACTCCTACGGTGATTACAAAACAGGGAGCAGGACTTGGTTTCAGGCAGGTCTGAGCACGCAGCTCTCCGGACTGCCAACGGGACAGATTTTGCTTTTCTCGTCCAGCCCCCTTTTCACGGTTGCCACACAGCTCATGTAGCTGAAGTCCCCGGGCGGCCAAAAGAGACCCATGTCACATACTGTACCCATTCGCTGAAAGCACTTTGGAAAGCCAGGTTTCCTCCGGCAGGGAATTGCGCGAGCCAGTGTACGCCTTCGTTTCTCCTAGGTCATGGTACATCTTGCAACGGCCTAGCAGTCTTTGAAGGACGACGGCCTATTTCTCCCTCGAGAGGTGAAGTCCGGGTGCTGCTTCAGGGAGCAAGAGGTCAAGTATGGATTCCGAGAACTCGTGTAAGCACGGTGTTTTTCCAAAAGCAGCTCAGGGTTACAAAAGGAGGCCACCTCGCATTGCCCAGAAGCCCCGTTACAAACGTGTTCTTCAGGCATCCTCTAAGCTCTCCAAGTCGAGCTCTCCGATGGAGGAAAAACGTTGTTGCCCAGCCTCCTGCATACAAAACAGTAGAGTCCAAAGACCCTTGTGGCTGGGTGTTGCTCAGCAGGCTCAGATGCCACTTCTGCTCCACAGTGACCTTCCTCGGAATACGGTGCAGACGCTCGCATCGCATCCTCATCCTTACAGAGTCTTGAAAGGCACACCAGCATTTACAGCAGTTCAGTCGGGAAGGCCTCTTTGAAACTGCTGACTGCGACTGTGCTGGTGGAAAGAAACACTGCACCTTACCTTGAGTCTGGCGCTCGTCTGAATTATGCCCTAGACAACGTCCTCTGCTGGATGTACTCCTAGCAAGCAATTGCCAGCATTCCGTTTCACTGGGCAAAGTCTCCGTTCCTCCCTGGGTATTCTCGCAGGGTTGAGAAGGTTGGCGACCGCAGGGCTTTTCATTAAGCACTCATCATGGAAAACACGGACCTTCCTTGCAACACGCGGGCAAGTTTCCTTCCCACTGGCCAAGAAGGCTTTGGGATGAGAACCTAGCAAGGAACTGCACGCACTCTGGTTCGTTCAAGAAAATTCACTCTGCCTCAGGTTGCCTCTCAGGGTAATCCAGGGGTGAATAGAAGACGGGCAACAGGACTGTTTCTCAGGCAGCTCTGAGGACGCAGCTCTCCGGTTGGTCACTGGGGCAAATTGTGCCCTTCCCGTCCCCCTCCACTTTCACGGTTGACACCTAGCTCGTGTACCTGAAGTTCACAAGCAGGCCACATAGACACATGCCACACACATGGGCCCTTCCATGACAACACTTTGGCTAGCAGGAGTCCTCCTGAGCTGAATGGCGTGAGCCGGTGAACGCCTTAGTGTCGCCTACCTCACCGTGGATCTTGCAAAGGCCTAACAGTCTTCAAAGGCTGAGAGCACATGTCTCCAGCTGGATCTGAAGTCGACGTGCTGCTTGCGAGGGGAAGACGTCAGCTAGGAATTCTGAGAACCCTTGCCATGGCGGTGTTGGTTCCAGTGCAGCTCAGGTTTACCACCTGGGGTCCCCTTGCATTGCACAGCAGACCAGGGAGAAAACTCTTCCTGAGGATTCTTCCAAGCTGTGGCTATCTGGCTCCCCGACGGAAGAAACACATTGCTGCCTGGCCTTCGGCACACCAACAGCAGCGCCCAAAGACCATCATGAGGCATGAGGTTGCTCAGAAGGCACAGACGACACTTTCGGTACACAGTGATTTTCCTCGGAAAAGGGTGCAGTCGCGAGCGTCCTCAGATATGTAAAAGGCACACCAGCATTACAGCACTTCAGTGGTGAAAGCCTCGGGTCTACTTGTGACCACCAAGTTTGCTGATGGAAACACTGCCCCTTATGTTGAGTATGCCACTCAGCCGACCTTCTCCTTAGCTGAAGTAGTCTGCTGCATGACCTCCTGGCAAGGAGTGGCAGGCACACTGTTTCTTTCGAGAACACTCACTCTTCCTCCCGAGGAATTCCTGCAGGGTGCCCAAGATGGGCGCCCGCCCGCCTCTGCCCCCGTGCTTTTCCTTCAGTTTCCTGGCCCCAAGCCTCCTGTTCCAAAGGGGCCAAACATGCTTTAGCCCTCAGGATCCGGTTTCTACGTGCAAACCCAGCCTGTGGAGCAGCCCCTTCTGCTCAGCTACAAGAGAGCCATGCGACACACCAGGCGCTCCTGTGAGGAGCCTTTTGTAAGCAGAGGTTCTCTGCAAGGTGACGTGCCTAGCCAAGACAGCGCTTCAGTCAGGCGTTGTCGACCCTGGAACTTTCAATCTCCCAGCAGTGCTTCGGGAAAAGTGTCCATCATTTTAGGCTGGTTGTAAAGTTACATTTCTGCTGGAGGTGAAGGGTCGTCAGCTTTGAGTTCGTAGAATCCATGTAACTCGCCGGGTATGATTCAGTGCAGCTAATAGCTAAGCCGGGAGTCTGACAGGCATTGCACGTGACACCGTTGCCCCACTCTGGTACCAAGACTGCTTTCCAGAGTTGGAGGTCTGGCTCTCCGCCGGAGCAAGCCGTGTGTTGCCCTGCCCTCTGCATGCGCAGAATGGAGGCCAAACACCCAATTGGCTGCATGTTACTACTCTGAAGCCGCAGTTGACACTTTGGCTACAACGTGTTCTTCCTTGACCTGGGTCCAGGCGTGAGAGAGCCTGCAGTCCTGAGAGGCCTACCAGTGTTAAGGCAGTACCTTCACTAAGGCTTCTCAGAAAGATCTGCACTGCAACACTTTTCATGGCACACGCGGACCTTCCTTTGGCGGCATGGGGGCAGGTTTCCTAACCACTAGCCAAGAAGGCTTTGGGATGAGCTCCTAGTGAGGAACTGCACACACACCCTGGTTCTTTCGAGAAAACTCACTCTTCCTCCATTGCCTCCTAGGGAACTCCTACGGTGATTACAAAACAGGGAGCAGGACTTGGTTTCAGGCAGGTCTGAGCACGCAGCTCTCCGGACTGCCAACGGGACAGATTTTGCTTTTCTCGTCCAGCCCCCTTTTCACGGTTGCCACACAGCTCATGTAGCTGAAGTCCCCGGGCGGCCAAAAGAGACCCATGTCACATACTGTACCCATTCGCTGAAAGCACTTTGGAAAGCCAGGTTTCCTCCGGCAGGGAATTGCGCGAGCCAGTGTACGCCTTCGTTTCTCCTAGGTCATGGTACATCTTGCAACGGCCTAGCAGTCTTTGAAGGACGACGGCCTATTTCTCCCTCGAGAGGTGAAGTCCGGGTGCTGCTTCAGGGAGCAAGAGGTCAAGTATGGATTCCGAGAACTCGTGTAAGCACGGTGTTTTTCCAAAAGCAGCTCAGGGTTACAAAAGGAGGCCACCTCGCATTGCCCAGAAGCCCCGTTACAAACGTGTTCTTCAGGCATCCTCTAAGCTCTCCAAGTCGAGCTCTCCGATGGAGGAAAAACGTTGTTGCCCAGCCTCCTGCATACAAAACAGTAGAGTCCAAAGACCCTTGTGGCTGGGTGTTGCTCAGCAGGCTCAGATGCCACTTCTGCTCCACAGTGACCTTCCTCGGAATACGGTGCAGACGCTCGCATCGCATCCTCATCCTTACAGAGTCTTGAAAGGCACACCAGCATTTACAGCAGTTCAGTCGGGAAGGCCTCTTTGAAACTGCTGACTGCGACTGTGCTGGTGGAAAGAAACACTGCACCTTACCTTGAGTCTGGCGCTCGTCTGAATTATGCCCTAGACAACGTCCTCTGCTGGATGTACTCCTAGCAAGCAATTGCCAGCATTCCGTTTCACTGGGCAAAGTCTCCGTTCCTCCCTGGGTATTCTCGCAGGGTTGAGAAGGTTGGCGACCGCAGGGCTTTTCATTAAGCACTCATCATGGAAAACACGGACCTTCCTTGCAACACGCGGGCAAGTTTCCTTCCCACTGGCCAAGAAGGCTTTGGGATGAGAACCTAGCAAGGAACTGCACGCACTCTGGTTCGTTCAAGAAAATTCACTCTGCCTCAGGTTGCCTCTCAGGGTAATCCAGGGGTGAATAGAAGACGGGCAACAGGACTGTTTCTCAGGCAGCTCTGAGGACGCAGCTCTCCGGTTGGTCACTGGGGCAAATTGTGCCCTTCCCGTCCCCCTCCACTTTCACGGTTGACACCTAGCTCGTGTACCTGAAGTTCACAAGCAGGCCACATAGACACATGCCACACACATGGGCCCTTCCATGACAACACTTTGGCTAGCAGGAGTCCTCCTGAGCTGAATGGCGTGAGCCGGTGAACGCCTTAGTGTCGCCTACCTCACCGTGGATCTTGCAAAGGCCTAACAGTCTTCAAAGGCTGAGAGCACATGTCTCCAGCTGGATCTGAAGTCGACGTGCTGCTTGCGAGGGGAAGACGTCAGCTAGGAATTCTGAGAACCCTTGCCATGGTGGTGTTGGTTCCAGTGCAGCTCAGGTTTACCAACTGGGGTCCCCTTGCCTTGCACAGCAGACCAGGGAGAAAACTCTTCCTGAGGATTCTTCCAAGCTGTGGCTATCTGGCTCTCCGACGGAAGACACACATTGCTGCCTGGCCTTCGGCACACCAACAGCAGCGCCCAAAGACCATCATGAGGCATGAGGTTGCTCAGAAGGCACAGACGACACTTTCGGTACACAGTGATTTTCCTCGGAAAAGGGTGCAGTCGCGAGCGTCCTCAGATATGTAAAAGGCACACCAGCATTACAGCACTTCAGTGGTGAAAGCCTCGGGTCTACTTGTGACCACCAAGTTTGCTGATGGAAACACTGCCCCTTATGTTGAGTATGCCACTCAGCCGACCTTCTCCTTAGCTGAAGTAGTCTGCTGCATGACCTCCTGGCAAGGAGTGGCAGGCACACTGTTTCTTTCGAGAACACTCACTCTTCCTCCCGAGGAATTCCTGCAGGGTGCCCAAGATGGGCGCCCGCCCGCCTCTGCCCCCGTGCTTTTCCTTCAGTTTCCTGGCCCCAAGCCTCCTGTTCCAAAGGGGCCAAACATGCTTTAGCCCTCAGGATCCGGTTTCTACGTGCAAACCCAGCCTGTGGAGCAGCCCCTTCTGCTCAGCTACAAGAGAGCCATGCGACACACCAGGCGCTCCTGTGAGGAGCCTTTTGTAAGCAGAGGTTCTCTGCAAGGTGACGTGCCTAGCCAAGACAGCGCTTCAGTCAGGCGTTGTCGACCCTGGAACTTTCAATCTCCCAGCAGTGCTTCGGGAAAAGTGTCCATCATTTTAGGCTGGTTGTAAAGTTACATTTCTGCTGGAGGTGAAGGGTCGTCAGCTTTGAGTTCGTAGAATCCATGTAACTCGCCGGGTATGATTCAGTGCAGCTAATAGCTAAGCCGGGAGTCTGACAGGCATTGCACGTGACACCGTTGCCCCACTCTGGTACCAAGACTGCTTTCCAGAGTTGGAGGTCTGGCTCTCCGCCGGAGCAAGCCGTGTGTTGCCCTGCCCTCTGCATGCGCAGAATGGAGGCCAAACACCCAATTGGCTGCATGTTACTACTCTGAAGCCGCAGTTGACACTTTGGCTACAACGTGTTCTTCCTTGACCTGGGTCCAGGCGTGAGAGAGCCTGCAGTCCTGAGAGGCCTACCAGTGTTAAGGCAGTACCTTCACTAAGGCTTCTCAGAAAGATCTGCACTGCAACACTTTTCATGGCACACGCGGACCTTCCTTTGGCGGCATGGGGGCAGGTTTCCTAACCACTAGCCAAGAAGGCTTTGGGATGAGCTCCTAGTGAGGAACTGCACACACACCCTGGTTCTTTCGAGAAAACTCACTCTTCCTCCATTGCCTCCTAGGGAACTCCTACGGTGATTACAAAACAGGGAGCAGGACTTGGTTTCAGGCAGGTCTGAGCACGCAGCTCTCCGGACTGCCAACGGGACAGATTTTGCTTTTCTCGTCCAGCCCCCTTTTCACGGTTGCCACACAGCTCATGTAGCTGAAGTCCCCGGGCGGCCAAAAGAGACCCATGTCACATACTGTACCCATTCGCTGAAAGCACTTTGGAAAGCCAGGTTTCCTCCGGCAGGGAATTGCGCGAGCCAGTGTACACCTTCGTTTCTCCTAGGTCATGGTACATCTTGCAACGGCCTAGCAGTCTTTGAAGGACGACGGCCTATTTCTCCCTCGAGAGGTGAAGTCCGGGTGCTGCTTCAGGGAGCAAGAGGTCAAGTATGGATTCCGAGAACTCGTGTAAGCACGGTGTTTTTCCAAAAGCAGCTCAGGGTTACAAAAGGAGGCCACCTCGCATTGCCCAGAAGCCCCGTTACAAACGTGTTCTTCAGGCATCCTCTAAGCTCTCCAAGTCGAGCTCTCCGATGGAGGAAAAACGTTGTTGCCCAGCCTCCTGCATACAAAACAGTAGAGTCCAAAGACCCTTGTGGCTGGGTGTTGCTCAGCAGGCTCAGATGCCACTTCTGCTCCACAGTGACCTTCCTCGGAATACGGTGCAGACGCTCGCATCGCATCCTCATCCTTACAGAGTCTTGAAAGGCACACCAGCATTTACAGCAGTTCAGTCGGGAAGGCCTCTTTGAAACTGCTGACTGCGACTGTGCTGGTGGAAAGAAACACTGCACCTTACCTTGAGTCTGGCGCTCGTCTGAATTATGCCCTAGACAACGTCCTCTGCTGGATGTACTCCTAGCAAGCAATTGCCAGCATTCCGTTTCACTGGGCAAAGTCTCCGTTCCTCCCTGGGTATTCTCGCAGGGTTGAGAAGGTTGGCGACCGCAGGGCTTTTCATTAAGCACTCATCATGGAAAACACGGACCTTCCTTGCAACACGCGGGCAAGTTTCCTTCCCACTGGCCAAGAAGGCTTTGGGATGAGAACCTAGCAAGGAACTGCACGCACTCTGGTTCGTTCAAGAAAATTCACTCTGCCTCAGGTTGCCTCTCAGGGTAATCCAGGGGTGAATAGAAGACGGGCAACAGGACTGTTTCTCAGGCAGCTCTGAGGACGCAGCTCTCCGGTTGGTCACTGGGGCAAATTGTGCCCTTCCCGTCCCCCTCCACTTTCACGGTTGACACCTAGCTCGTGTACCTGAAGTTCACAAGCAGGCCACATAGACACATGCCACACACATGGGCCCTTCCATGACAACACTTTGGCTAGCAGGAGTCCTCCTGAGCTGAATGGCGTGAGCCGGTGAACGCCTTAGTGTCGCCTACCTCACCGTGGATCTTGCAAAGGCCTAACAGTCTTCAAAGGCTGAGAGCACATGTCTCCAGCTGGATCTGAAGTCGACGTGCTGCTTGCGAGGGGAAGACGTCAGCTAGGAATTCTGAGAACCCTTGCCATGGCGGTGTTGGTTCCAGTGCAGCTCAGGTTTACCACCTGGGGTCCCCTTGCATTGCACAGCAGACCAGGGAGAAAACTCTTCCTGAGGATTCTTCCAAGCTGTGGCTATCTGGCTCCCCGACGGAAGAAACACATTGCTGCCTGGCCTTCGGCACACCAACAGCAGCGCCCAAAGACCATCATGAGGCATGAGGTTGCTCAGAAGGCACAGACGACACTTTCGGTACACAGTGATTTTCCTCGGAAAAGGGTGCAGTCGCGAGCGTCCTCAGATATGTAAAAGGCACACCAGCATTACAGCACTTCAGTGGTGAAAGCCTCGGGTCTACTTGTGACCACCAAGTTTGCTGATGGAAACACTGCCCCTTATGTTGAGTATGCCACTCAGCCGACCTTCTCCTTAGCTGAAGTAGTCTGCTGCATGACCTCCTGGCAAGGAGTGGCAGGCACACTGTTTCTTTCGAGAACACTCACTCTTCCTCCCGAGGAATTCCTGCAGGGTGCCCAAGATGGGCGCCCGCCCGCCTCTGCCCCCGTGCTTTTCCTTCAGTTTCCTGGCCCCAAGCCTCCTGTTCCAAAGGGGCCAAACATGCTTTAGCCCTCAGGATCCGGTTTCTACGTGCAAACCCAGCCTGTGGAGCAGCCCCTTCTGCTCAGCTACAAGAGAGCCATGCGACACACCAGGCGCTCCTGTGAGGAGCCTTTTGTAAGCAGAGGTTCTCTGCAAGGTGACGTGCCTAGCCAAGACAGCGCTTCAGTCAGGCGTTGTCGACCCTGGAACTTTCAATCTCCCAGCAGTGCTTCGGGAAAAGTGTCCATCATTTTAGGCTGGTTGTAAAGTTACATTTCTGCTGGAGGTGAAGGGTCGTCAGCTTTGAGTTCGTAGAATCCATGTAACTCGCCGGGTATGATTCAGTGCAGCTAATAGCTAAGCCGGGAGTCTGACAGGCATTGCACGTGACACCGTTGCCCCACTCTGGTACCAAGACTGCTTTCCAGAGTTGGAGGTCTGGCTCTCCGCCGGAGCAAGCCGTGTGTTGCCCTGCCCTCTGCATGCGCAGAATGGAGGCCAAACACCCAATTGGCTGCATGTTACTACTCTGAAGCCGCAGTTGACACTTTGGCTACAACGTGTTCTTCCTTGACCTGGGTCCAGGCGTGAGAGAGCCTGCAGTCCTGAGAGGCCTACCAGTGTTAAGGCAGTACCTTCACTAAGGCTTCTCAGAAAGATCTGCACTGCAACACTTTTCATGGCACACGCGGACCTTCCTTTGGCGGCATGGGGGCAGGTTTCCTAACCACTAGCCAAGAAGGCTTTGGGATGAGCTCCTAGTGAGGAACTGCACACACACCCTGGTTCTTTCGAGAAAACTCACTCTTCCTCCATTGCCTCCTAGGGAACTCCTACGGTGATTACAAAACAGGGAGCAGGACTTGGTTTCAGGCAGGTCTGAGCACGCAGCTCTCCGGACTGCCAACGGGACAGATTTTGCTTTTCTCGTCCAGCCCCCTTTTCACGGTTGCCACACAGCTCATGTAGCTGAAGTCCCCGGGCAGCCAAAAGAGACCCATGTCACATACTGTACCCATTCGCTGAAAGCACTTTGGAAAGCCAGGTTTCCTCCGGCAGGGAATTGCGCGAGCCAGTGTACGCCTTCGTTTCTCCTAGGTCATGGTACATCTTGCAACGGCCTAGCAGTCTTTGAAGGACGACGGCCTATTTCTCCCTCGAGAGGTGAAGTCCGGGTGCTGCTTCAGGGAGCAAGAGGTCAAGTATGGATTCCGAGAACTCGTGTAAGCACGGTGTTTTTCCAAAAGCAGCTCAGGGTTACAAAAGGAGGCCACCTCGCATTGCCCAGAAGCCCCGTTACAAACGTGTTCTTCAGGCATCCTCTAAGCTCTCCAAGTCGAGCTCTCCGATGGAGGAAAAACGTTGTTGCCCAGCCTCCTGCATACAAAACAGTAGAGTCCAAAGACCCTTGTGGCTGGGTGTTGCTCAGCAGGCTCAGATGCCACTTCTGCTCCACAGTGACCTTCCTCGGAATACGGTGCAGACGCTCGCATCGCATCCTCATCCTTACAGAGTCTTGAAAGGCACACCAGCATTTACAGCAGTTCAGTCGGGAAGGCCTCTTTGAAACTGCTGACTGCGACTGTGCTGGTGGAAAGAAACACTGCACCTTACCTTGAGTCTGGCGCTCGTCTGAATTATGCCCTAGACAACGTCCTCTGCTGGATGTACTCCTAGCAAGCAATTGCCAGCATTCCGTTTCACTGGGCAAAGTCTCCGTTCCTCCCTGGGTATTCTCGCAGGGTTGAGAAGGTTGGCGACCGCAGGGCTTTTCATTAAGCACTCATCATGGAAAACACGGACCTTCCTTGCAACACGCGGGCAAGTTTCCTTCCCACTGGCCAAGAAGGCTTTGGGATGAGAACCTAGCAAGGAACTGCACGCACTCTGGTTCGTTCAAGAAAATTCACTCTGCCTCAGGTTGCCTCTCAGGGTAATCCAGGGGTGAATAGAAGACGGGCAACAGGACTGTTTCTCAGGCAGCTCTGAGGACGCAGCTCTCCGGTTGGTCACTGGGGCAAATTGTGCCCTTCCCGTCCCCCTCCACTTTCACGGTTGACACCTAGCTCGTGTACCTGAAGTTCACAAGCAGGCCACATAGACACATGCCACACACATGGGCCCTTCCATGACAACACTTTGGCTAGCAGGAGTCCTCCTGAGCTGAATGGCGTGAGCCGGTGAACGCCTTAGTGTCGCCTACCTCACCGTGGATCTTGCAAAGGCCTAACAGTCTTCAAAGGCTGAGAGCACATGTCTCCAGCTGGATCTGAAGTCGACGTGCTGCTTGCGAGGGGAAGACGTCAGCTAGGAATTCTGAGAACCCTTGCCATGGCGGTGTTGGTTCCAGTGCAGCTCAGGTTTACCACCTGGGGTCCCCTTGCATTGCACAGCAGACCAGGGAGAAAACTCTTCCTGAGGATTCTTCCAAGCTGTGGCTATCTGGCTCCCCGACGGAAGAAACACATTGCTGCCTGGCCTTCGGCACACCAACAGCAGCGCCCAAAGACCATCATGAGGCATGAGGTTGCTCAGAAGGCACAGACGACACTTTCGGTACACAGTGATTTTCCTCGGAAAAGGGTGCAGTCGCGAGCGTCCTCAGATATGTAAAAGGCACACCAGCATTACAGCACTTCAGTGGTGAAAGCCTCGGGTCTACTTGTGACCACCAAGTTTGCTGATGGAAACACTGCCCCTTATGTTGAGTATGCCACTCAGCCGACCTTCTCCTTAGCTGAAGTAGTCTGCTGCATGACCTCCTGGCAAGGAGTGGCAGGCACACTGTTTCTTTCGAGAACACTCACTCTTCCTCCCGAGGAATTCCTGCAGGGTGCCCAAGATGGGCGCCCGCCCGCCTCTGCCCCCGTGCTTTTCCTTCAGTTTCCTGGCCCCAAGCCTCCTGTTCCAAAGGGGCCAAACATGCTTTAGCCCTCAGGATCCGGTTTCTACGTGCAAACCCAGCCTGTGGAGCAGCCCCTTCTGCTCAGCTACAAGAGAGCCATGCGACACACCAGGCGCTCCTGTGAGGAGCCTTTTGTAAGCAGAGGTTCTCTGCAAGGTGACGTGCCTAGCCAAGACAGCGCTTCAGTCAGGCGTTGTCGACCCTGGAACTTTCAATCTCCCAGCAGTGCTTCGGGAAAAGTGTCCATCATTTTAGGCTGGTTGTAAAGTTACATTTCTGCTGGAGGTGAAGGGTCGTCAGCTTTGAGTTCGTAGAATCCATGTAACTCGCCGGGTATGATTCAGTGCAGCTAATAGCTAAGCCGGGAGTCTGACAGGCATTGCACGTGACACCGTTGCCCCACTCTGGTACCAAGACTGCTTTCCAGAGTTGGAGGTCTGGCTCTCCGCCGGAGCAAGCCGTGTGTTGCCCTGCCCTCTGCATGCGCAGAATGGAGGCCAAACACCCAATTGGCTGCATGTTACTACTCTGAAGCCGCAGTTGACACTTTGGCTACAACGTGTTCTTCCTTGACCTGGGTCCAGGCGTGAGAGAGCCTGCAGTCCTGAGAGGCCTACCAGTGTTAAGGCAGTACCTTCACTAAGGCTTCTCTGAAAGATCTGCACTGCAACACTTTTCATGGCACACGCGGACCTTCCTTTGGCGGCATGGGGGCAGGTTTCCTAACCACTAGCCAAGAAGGCTTTGGGATGAGCTCCTAGTGAGGAACTGCACACACACCCTGGTTCTTTCGAGAAAACTCACTCTTCCTCCATTGCCTCCTAGGGAACTCCTACGGTGATTACAAAACAGGGAGCAGGACTTGGTTTCAGGCAGGTCTGAGCACGCAGCTCTCCGGACTGCCAACGGGACAGATTTTGCTTTTCTCGTCCAGCCCCCTTTTCACGGTTGCCACACAGCTCATGTAGCTGAAGTCCCCGGGCAGCCAAAAGAGACCCATGTCACATACTGTACCCATTCGCTGAAAGCACTTTGGAAAGCCAGGTTTCCTCCGGCAGGGAATTGCGCGAGCCAGTGTACGCCTTCGTTTCTCCTAGGTCATGGTACATCTTGCAACGGCCTAGCAGTCTTTGAAGGACGACGGCCTATTTCTCCCTCGAGAGGTGAAGTCCGGGTGCTGCTTCAGGGAGCAAGAGGTCAAGTATGGATTCCGAGAACTCGTGTAAGCACGGTGTTTTTCCAAAAGCAGCTCAGGGTTACAAAAGGAGGCCACCTCGCATTGCCCAGAAGCCCCGTTACAAACGTGTTCTTCAGGCATCCTCTAAGCTCTCCAAGTCGAGCTCTCCGATGGAGGAAAAACGTTGTTGCCCAGCCTCCTGCATACAAAACAGTAGAGTCCAAAGACCCTTGTGGCTGGGTGTTGCTCAGCAGGCTCAGATGCCACTTCTGCTCCACAGTGACCTTCCTCGGAATGCGGTGCAGACGCTCGCATCCTCATCCTTACAGAGTCTTGAAAGGCACACCAGCATTTACAGCAGTTCAGTCGGGAAGGCCTCTTTGAAACTGCTGACTGCGACTGTGCTGGTGGAAAGAAACACTGCACCTTACCTTGAGTCTGGCGCTCGTCTGAATTATGCCCTAGACAACGTCCTCTGCTGGATGTACTCCTAGCAAGCAATTGCCAGCATTCCGTTTCACTGGGCAAAGTCTCCGTTCCTCCCTGGGTATTCTCGCAGGGTTGAGAAGGTTGGCGACCGCAGGGCTTTTCATTAAGCACTCATCATGGAAAACACGGACCTTCCTTGCAACACGCGGGCAAGTTTCCTTCCCACTGGCCAAGAAGGCTTTGGGATGAGAACCTAGCAAGGAACTGCACGCACTCTGGTTCGTTCAAGAAAATTCACTCTGCCTCAGGTTGCCTCTCAGGGTAATCCAGGGGTGAATAGAAGACGGGCAACAGGACTGTTTCTCAGGCAGCTCTGAGGACGCAGCTCTCCGGTTGGTCACTGGGGCAAATTGTGCCCTTCCCGTCCCCCTCCACTTTCACGGTTGACACCTAGCTCGTGTACTTGAAGTTCACAAGCAGGCCACATAGACACATGCCACACACATGGGCCCTTCCATGACAACACTTTGGCTAGCAGGAGTCCTCCTGAGCTGAATGGCGTGAGCCGGTGAACGCCTTAGTGTCGCCTACCTCACCGTGGATCTTGCAAAGGCCTAACAGTCTTCAAAGGCTGAGAGCACATGTCTCCAGCTGGATCTGAAGTCGACGTGCTGCTTGCGAGGGGAAGACGTCAGCTAGGAATTCTGAGAACCCTTGCCATGGCGGTGTTGGTTCCAGTGCAGCTCAGGTTTACCAACTGGGGTCCCCTTGCCTTGCACAGCAGACCAGGGAGAAAACTCTTCCTGAGGATTCTTCCAAGCTGTGGCTATCTGGCTCTCCGACGGAAGACACACATTGCTGCCTGGCCTTCGGCACACCAACAGCAGCGCCCAAAGACCATCATGAGGCATGAGGTTGCTCAGAAGGCACAGACGACACTTTCGGTACACAGTGATTTTCCTCGGAAAAGGGTGCAGTCGCGAGCGTCCTCAGATATGTAAAAGGCACACCAGCATTACAGCACTTCAGTGGTGAAAGCCTCGGGTCTACTTGTGACCACCAAGTTTGCTGATGGAAACACTGCCCCTTATGTTGAGTATGCCACTCAGCCGACCTTCTCCTTAGCTGAAGTAGTCTGCTGCATGACCTCCTGGCAAGGAGTGGCAGGCACACTGTTTCTTTCGAGAACACTCACTCTTCCTCCCGAGGAATTCCTGCAGGGTGCCCAAGATGGGCGCCCGCCCGCCTCTGCCCCCGTGCTTTTCCTTCAGTTTCCTGGCCCCAAGCCTCCTGTTCCAAAGGGGCCAAACATGCTTTAGCCCTCAGGATCCGGTTTCTACGTGCAAACCCAGCCTGTGGAGCAGCCCCTTCTGCTCAGCTACAAGAGAGCCATGCGACACACCAGGCGCTCCTGTGAGGAGCCTTTTGTAAGCAGAGGTTCTCTGCAAGGTGACGTGCCTAGCCAAGACAGCGCTTCAGTCAGGCGTTGTCGACCCTGGAACTTTCAATCTCCCAGCAGTGCTTCGGGAAAAGTGTCCATCATTTTAGGCTGGTTGTAAAGTTACATTTCTGCTGGAGGTGAAGGGTCGTCAGCTTTGAGTTCGTAGAATCCATGTAACTCGCCGGGTATGATTCAGTGCAGCTAATAGCTAAGCCGGGAGTCTGACAGGCATTGCACGTGACACCGTTGCCCCACTCTGGTACCAAGACTGCTTTCCAGAGTTGGAGGTCTGGCTCTCCGCCGGAGCAAGCCGTGTGTTGCCCTGCCCTCTGCATGCGCAGAATGGAGGCCAAACACCCAATTGGCTGCATGTTACTACTCTGAAGCCGCAGTTGACACTTTGGCTACAACGTGTTCTTCCTTGACCTGGGTCCAGGCGTGAGAGAGCCTGCAGTCCTGAGAGGCCTACCAGTGTTAAGGCAGTAC
The DNA here is from genome assembly GCF_965194805.1 of Balaenoptera borealis. Classification (NCBI taxonomy): domain Eukaryota; kingdom Metazoa; phylum Chordata; class Mammalia; order Artiodactyla; family Balaenopteridae; genus Balaenoptera; species Balaenoptera borealis. Next base: position 139,271 of record NW_028123867.1, read on the forward strand.
CTTCACTAAGGCTTCTCAGAAAGATCTGCACTGCAACACTTTTCATGGCACACGCGGACCTTCCTTTGGCGGCATGGGGGCAGGTTTCCTAACCACTAGCCAAGAAGGCTTTGGGATGAGCTCCTAGTGAGGAACTGCACACACACCCTGGTTCTTTCGAGAAAACTCACTCTTCCTCCATTGCCTCCTAGGGAACTCCTACGGTGATTACAAAACAGGGAGCAGGACTTGGTTTCAGGCAGGTCTGAGCACGCAGCTCTCCGGACTGCCAACGGGACAGATTTTGCTTTTCTCGTCCAGCCCCCTTTTCACGGTTGCCACACAGCTCATGTAGCTGAAGTCCCCGGGCAGCCAAAAGAGACCCATGTCACATACTGTACCCATTCGCTGAAAGCACTTTGGAAAGCCAGGTTTCCTCCGGCAGGGAATTGCGCGAGCCAGTGTACGCCTTCGTTTCTCCTAGGTCATGGTACATCTTGCAACGGCCTAGCAGTCTTTGAAGGACGACGGCCTATTTCTCCCTCGAGAGGTGAAGTCCGGGTGCTGCTTCAGGGAGCAAGAGGTCAAGTATGGATTCCGAGAACTCGTGTAAGCACGGTGTTTTTCCAAAAGCAGCTCAGGGTTACAAAAGGAGGCCACCTCGCATTGCCCAGAAGCCCCGTTACAAACGTGTTCTTCAGGCATCCTCTAAGCTCTCCAAGTCGAGCTCTCCGATGGAGGAAAAACGTTGTTGCCCAGCCTCCTGCATACAAAACAGTAGAGTCCAAAGACCCTTGTGGCTGGGTGTTGCTCAGCAGGCTCAGATGCCACTTCTGCTCCACAGTGACCTTCCTCGGAATACGGTGCAGACGCTCGCATCGCATCCTCATCCTTACAGAGTCTTGAAAGGCACACCAGCATTTACAGCAGTTCAGTCGGGAAGGCCTCTTTGAAACTGCTGACTGCGACTGTGCTGGTGGAAAGAAACACTGCACCTTACCTTGAGTCTGGCGCTCGTCTGAATTATGCCCTAGACAACGTCCTCTGCTGGATGTACTCCTAGCAAGCAATTGCCAGCATTCCGTTTCACTGGGCAAAGTCTCCGTTCCTCCCTGGGTATTCTCGCAGGGTTGAGAAGGTTGGCGACCGCAGGGCTTTTCATTAAGCACTCATCATGGAAAACACGGACCTTCCTTGCAACACGCGGGCAAGTTTCCTTCCCACTGGCCAAGAAGGCTTTGGGATGAGAACCTAGCAAGGAACTGCACGCACTCTGGTTCGTTCAAGAAAATTCACTCTGCCTCAGGTTGCCTCTCAGGGTAATCCAGGGGTGAATAGAAGACGGGCAACAGGACTGTTTCTCAGGCAGCTCTGAGGACGCAGCTCTCCGGTTGGTCACTGGGGCAAATTGTGCCCTTCCCGTCCCCCTCCACTTTCACGGTTGACACCTAGCTCGTGTACCTGAAGTTCACAAGCAGGCCACATAGACACATGCCACACACATGGGCCCTTCCATGACAACACTTTGGCTAGCAGGAGTCCTCCTGAGCTGAATGGCGTGAGCCGGTGAACGCCTTAGTGTCGCCTACCTCACCGTGGATCTTGCAAAGGCCTAACAGTCTTCAAAGGCTGAGAGCACATGTCTCCAGCTGGATCTGAAGTCGACGTGCTGCTTGCGAGGGGAAGACGTCAGCTAGGAATTCTGAGAACCCTTGCCATGGCGGTGTTGGTTCCAGTGCAGCTCAGGTTTACCAACTGGGGTCCCCTTGCATTGCACAGCAGACCAGGGAGAAAACTCTTCCTGAGGATTCTTCCAAGCTGTGGCTATCTGGCTCCCCGACGGAAGAAACACATTGCTGCCTGGCCTTCGGCACACCAACAGCAGCGCCCAAAGACCATCATGAGGCATGAGGTTGCTCAGAAGGCACAGACGACACTTTCGGTACACAGTGATTTTCCTCGGAAAAGGGTGCAGTCGCGAGCGTCCTCAGATATGTAAAAGGCACACCAGCATTACAGCACTTCAGTGGTGAAAGCCTCGGGTCTACTTGTGACCACCAAGTTTGCTGATGGAAACACTGCCCCTTATGTTGAGTATGCCACTCAGCCGACCTTCTCCTTAGCTGAAGTAGTCTGCTGCATGACCTCCTGGCAAGGAGTGGCAGGCACACTGTTTCTTTCGAGAACACTCACTCTTCCTCCCGAGGAATTCCTGCAGGGTGCCCAAGATGGGCGCCCGCCCGCCTCTGCCCCCGTGCTTTTCCTTCAGTTTCCTGGCCCCAAGCCTCCTGTTCCAAAGGGGCCAAACATGCTTTAGCCCTCAGGATCCGGTTTCTACGTGCAAACCCAGCCTGTGGAGCAGCCCCTTCTGCTCAGCTACAAGAGAGCCATGCGACACACCAGGCGCTCCTGTGAGGAGCCTTTTGTAAGCAGAGGTTCTCTGCAAGGTGACGTGCCTAGCCAAGACAGCGCTTCAGTCAGGCGTTGTCGACCCTGGAACTTTCAATCTCCCAGCAGTGCTTCGGGAAAAGTGTCCATCATTTTAGGCTGGTTGTAAAGTTACATTTCTGCTGGAGGTGAAGGGTCGTCAGCTTTGAGTTCGTAGAATCCATGTAACTCGCCGGGTATGATTCAGTGCAGCTAATAGCTAAGCCGGGAGTCTGACAGGCATTGCACGTGACACCGTTGCCCCACTCTGGTACCAAGACTGCTTTCCAGAGTTGGAGGTCTGGCTCTCCGCCGGAGCAAGCCGTGTGTTGCCCTGCCCTCTGCATGCGCAGAATGGAGGCCAAACACCCAATTGGCTGCATGTTACTACTCTGAAGCCGCAGTTGACACTTTGGCTACAACGTGTTCTTCCTTGACCTGGGTCCAGGCGTGAGAGAGCCTGCAGTCCTGAGAGGCCTACCAGTGTTAAGGCAGTACCTTCACTAAGGCTTCTCAGAAAGATCTGCACTGCAACACTTTTCATGGCACACGCGGACCTTCCTTTGGCGGCATGGGGGCAGGTTTCCTAACCACTAGCCAAGAAGGCTTTGGGATGAGCTCCTAGTGAGGAACTGCACACACACCCTGGTTCTTTCGAGAAAACTCACTCTTCCTCCATTGCCTCCTAGGGAACTCCTACGGTGATTACAAAACAGGGAGCAGGACTTGGTTTCAGGCAGGTCTGAGCACGCAGCTCTCCGGACTGCCAACGGGACAGATTTTGCTTTTCTCGTCCAGCCCCCTTTTCACGGTTGCCACACAGCTCATGTAGCTGAAGTCCCCGGGCAGCCAAAAGAGACCCATGTCACATACTGTACCCATTCGCTGAAAGCACTTTGGAAAGCCAGGTTTCCTCCGGCAGGGAATTGCGCGAGCCAGTGTACGCCTTCGTTTCTCCTAGGTCATGGTACATCTTGCAACGGCCTAGCAGTCTTTGAAGGACGACGGCCTATTTCTCCCTCGAGAGGTGAAGTCCGGGTGCTGCTTCAGGGAGCAAGAGGTCAAGTATGGATTCCGAGAACTCGTGTAAGCACGGTGTTTTTCCAAAAGCAGCTCAGGGTTACAAAAGGAGGCCACCTCGCATTGCCCAGAAGCCCCGTTACAAACGTGTTCTTCAGGCATCCTCTAAGCTCTCCAAGTCGAGCTCTCCGATGGAGGAAAAACGTTGTTGCCCAGCCTCCTGCATACAAAACAGTAGAGTCCAAAGACCCTTGTGGCTGGGTGTTGCTCAGCAGGCTCAGATGCCACTTCTGCTCCACAGTGACCTTCCTCGGAATGCGGTGCAGACGCTCGCATCCTCATCCTTACAGAGTCTTGAAAGGCACACCAGCATTTACAGCAGTTCAGTCGGGAAGGCCTCTTTGAAACTGCTGACTGCGACTGTGCTGGTGGAAAGAAACACTGCACCTTACCTTGAGTCTGGCGCTCGTCTGAATTATGCCCTAGACAACGTCCTCTGCTGGATGTACTCCTAGCAAGCAATTGCCAGCATTCCGTTTCACTGGGCAAAGTCTCCGTTCCTCCCTGGGTATTCTCGCAGGGTTGAGAAGGTTGGCGACCGCAGGGCTTTTCATTAAGCACTCATCATGGAAAACACGGACCTTCCTTGCAACACGCGGGCAAGTTTCCTTCCCACTGGCCAAGAAGGCTTTGGGATGAGAACCTAGCAAGGAACTGCACGCACTCTGGTTCGTTCAAGAAAATTCACTCTGCCTCAGGTTGCCTCTCAGGGTAATCCAGGGGTGAATAGAAGACGGGCAACAGGACTGTTTCTCAGGCAGCTCTGAGGACGCAGCTCTCCGGTTGGTCACTGGGGCAAATTGTGCCCTTCCCGTCCCCCTCCACTTTCACGGTTGACACCTAGCTCGTGTACCTGAAGTTCACAAGCAGGCCACATAGACACATGCCACACACATGGGCCCTTCCATGACAACACTTTGGCTAGCAGGAGTCCTCCTGAGCTGAATGGCGTGAGCCGGTGAACGCCTTAGTGTCGCCTACCTCACCGTGGATCTTGCAAAGGCCTAACAGTCTTCAAAGGCTGAGAGCACATGTCTCCAGCTGGATCTGAAGTCGACGTGCTGCTTGCGAGGGGAAGACGTCAGCTAGGAATTCTGAGAACCCTTGCCATGGCGGTGTTGGTTCCAGTGCAGCTCAGGTTTACCAACTGGGGTCCCCTTGCCTTGCACAGCAGACCAGGGAGAAAACTCTTCCTGAGGATTCTTCCAAGCTGTGGCTATCTGGCTCTCCGACGGAAGACACACATTGCTGCCTGGCCTTCGGCACACCAACAGCAGCGCCCAAAGACCATCATGAGGCATGAGGTTGCTCAGAAGGCACAGACGACACTTTCGGTACACAGTGATTTTCCTCGGAAAAGGGTGCAGTCGCGAGCGTCCTCAGATATGTAAAAGGCACACCAGCATTACAGCACTTCAGTGGTGAAAGCCTCGGGTCTACTTGTGACCACCAAGTTTGCTGATGGAAACACTGCCCCTTATGTTGAGTATGCCACTCAGCCGACCTTCTCCTTAGCTGAAGTAGTCTGCTGCATGACCTCCTGGCAAGGAGTGGCAGGCACACTGTTTCTTTCGAGAACACGCACTCTTCCTCCCGAGGAATTCCTGCAGGGTGCCCAAGATGGGCGCCCGCCCGCCTCTGCCCCCGTGCTTTTCCTTCAGTTTCCTGGCCCCAAGCCTCCTGTTCCAAAGGGGCCAAACATGCTTTAGCCCTCAGGATCCGGTTTCTACGTGCAAACCCAGCCTGTGGAGCAGCCCCTTCTGCTCAGCTACAAGAGAGCCATGCGACACACCAGGCGCTCCTGTGAGGAGCCTTTTGTAAGCAGAGGTTCTCTGCAAGGTGACGTGCCTAGCCAAGACAGCGCTTCAGTCAGGCGTTGTCGACCCTGGAACTTTCAATCTCCCAGCAGTGCTTCGGGAAAAGTGTCCATCATTTTAGGCTGGTTGTAAAGTTACATTTCTGCTGGAGGTGAAGGGTCGTCAGCTTTGAGTTCGTAGAATCCATGTAACTCGCCGGGTATGATTCAGTGCAGCTAATAGCTAAGCCGGGAGTCTGACAGGCATTGCACGTGACACCGTTGCCCCACTCTGGTACCAAGACTGCTTTCCAGAGTTGGAGGTCTGGCTCTCCGCCGGAGCAAGCCGTGTGTTGCCCTGCCCTCTGCATGCGCAGAATGGAGGCCAAACACCCAATTGGCTGCATGTTACTACTCTGAAGCCGCAGTTGACACTTTGGCTACAACGTGTTCTTCCTTGACCTGGGTCCAGGCGTGAGAGAGCCTGCAGTCCTGAGAGGCCTACCAGTGTTAAGGCAGTACCTTCACTAAGGCTTCTCAGAAAGATCTGCACTGCAACACTTTTCATGGCACACGCGGACCTTCCTTTGGCGGCATGGGGGCAGGTTTCCTAACCACTAGCCAAGAAGGCTTTGGGATGAGCTCCTAGTGAGGAACTGCACACACACCCTGGTTCTTTCGAGAAAACTCACTCTTCCTCCATTGCCTCCTAGGGAACTCCTACGGTGATTACAAAACAGGGAGCAGGACTTGGTTTCAGGCAGGTCTGAGCACGCAGCTCTCCGGACTGCCAACGGGACAGATTTTGCTTTTCTCGTCCAGCCCCCTTTTCACGGTTGCCACACAGCTCATGTAGCTGAAGTCCCCGGGCAGCCAAAAGAGACCCATGTCACATACTGTACCCATTCGCTGAAAGCACTTTGGAAAGCCAGGTTTCCTCCGGCAGGGAATTGCGCGAGCCAGTGTACGCCTTCGTTTCTCCTAGGTCATGGTACATCTTGCAACGGCCTAGCAGTCTTTGAAGGACGACGGCCTATTTCTCCCTCGAGAGGTGAAGTCCGGGTGCTGCTTCAGGGAGCAAGAGGTCAAGTATGGATTCCGAGAACTCGTGTAAGCACGGTGTTTTTCCAAAAGCAGCTCAGGGTTACAAAAGGAGGCCACCTCGCATTGCCCAGAAGCCCCGTTACAAACGTGTTCTTCAGGCATCCTCTAAGCTCTCCAAGTCGAGCTCTCCGATGGAGGAAAAACGTTGTTGCCCAGCCTCCTGCATACAAAACAGTAGAGTCCAAAGACCCTTGTGGCTGGGTGTTGCTCAGCAGGCTCAGATGCCACTTCTGCTCCACAGTGACCTTCCTCGGAATACGGTGCAGACGCTCGCATCGCATCCTCATCCTTACAGAGTCTTGAAAGGCACACCAGCATTTACAGCAGTTCAGTCGGGAAGGCCTCTTTGAAACTGCTGACTGCGACTGTGCTGGTGGAAAGAAACACTGCACCTTACCTTGAGTCTGGCGCTCGTCTGAATTATGCCCTAGACAACGTCCTCTGCTGGATGTACTCCTAGCAAGCAATTGCCAGCATTCCGTTTCACTGGGCAAAGTCTCCGTTCCTCCCTGGGTATTCTCGCAGGGTTGAGAAGGTTGGCAACCGCAGGGCTTTTCATTAAGCACTCATCATGGAAAACACGGACCTTCCTTGCAACACGCGGGCAAGTTTCCTTCCCACTGGCCAAGAAGGCTTTGGGATGAGAACCTAGCAAGGAACTGCACGCACTCTGGTTCGTTCAAGAAAATTCACTCTGCCTCAGGTTGCCTCTCAGGGTAATCCAGGGGTGAATAGAAGACGGGCAACAGGACTGTTTCTCAGGCAGCTCTGAGGACGCAGCTCTCCGGTTGGTCACTGGGGCAAATTGTGCCCTTCCCGTCCCCCTCCACTTTCACGGTTGACACCTAGCTCATGTACCTGAAGTTCACAAGCAGGCCACATAGACACATGCCACACACATGGGCCCTTCCATGACAACACTTTGGCTAGCAGGAGTCCTCCTGAGCTGAATGGCGTGAGCCGGTGAACGCCTTAGTGTCGCCTACCTCACCGTGGATCTTGCAAAGGCCTAACAGTCTTCAAAGGCTGAGAGCACATGTCTCCAGCTGGATCTGAAGTCGACGTGCTGCTTGCGAGGGGAAGACGTCAGCTAGGAATTCTGAGAACCCTTGCCATGGCGGTGTTGGTTCCAGTGCAGCTCAGGTTTACCAACTGGGGTCCCCTTGCATTGCACAGCAGACCAGGGAGAAAACTCTTCCTGAGGATTCTTCTAAGCTGTGGCTATCTGGCTCCCCGACGAAAGAAACACATTGCTGCCTGGCCTTCGGCACACCAACAGCAGCGCCCAAAGACCATCATGAGGCATGAGGTTGCTCAGAAGGCACAGACGACACTTTCGGTACACAGTGATTTTCCTCGGAAAAGGGTGCAGTCGCGAGCGTCCTCAGATATGTAAAAGGCACACCAGCATTACAGCACTTCAGTGGTGAAAGCCTCGGGTCTACTTGTGACCACCAAGTTTGCTGATGGAAACACTGCCCCTTATGTTGAGTATGCCACTCAGCCGACCTTCTCCTTAGCTGAAGTAGTCTGCTGCATGACCTCCTGGCAAGGAGTGGCAGGCACACTGTTTCTTTCGAGAACACTCACTCTTCCTCCCGAGGAATTCCTGCAGGGTGCCCAAGATGGGCGCCCGCCCGCCTCTGCCCCCGTGCTTTTCCTTCAGTTTCCTGGCCCCAAGCCTCCTGTTCCAAAGGGGCCAAACATGCTTTAGCCCTCAGGATCCGGTCTCTACGTGCAAACCCAGCCTGTGGAGCAGCCCCTTCTGCTCAGCTACAAGAGAGCCATGCGACACACCAGGCGCTCCTGTGAGGAGCCTTTTGTAAGCAGAGGTTCTCTGCAAGGTGACGTGCCTAGCCAAGACAGCGCTTCAGTCAGGCGTTGTCGACCCTGGAACTTTCAATCTCCCAGCAGTGCTTCGGGAAAAGTGTCCATCATTTTAGGCTGGTTGTAAAGTTACATTTCTGCTGGAGGTGAAGGGTCGTCAGCTTTGAGTTCGTAGAATCCATGTAACTCGCCGGGTATGATTCAGTGCAGCTAATAGCTAAGCCGGGAGTCTGACAGGCATTGCACGTGACACCGTTGCCCCACTCTGGTACCAAGACTGCTTTCCAGAGTTGGAGGTCTGGCTCTCCGCCGGAGCAAGCCGTGTGTTGCCCTGCCCTCTGCATGCGCAGAATGGAGGCCAAACACCCAATTGGCTGCATGTTACTACTCTGAAGCCGCAGTTGACACTTTGGCTACAACGTGTTCTTCCTTGACCTGGGTCCAGGCGTGAGAGAGCCTGCAGTCCTGAGAGGCCTACCAGTGTTAAGGCAGTACCTTCACTAAGGCTTCTCAGAAAGATCTGCACTGCAACACTTTTCATGGCACACGCGGACCTTCCTTTGGCGGCATGGGGGCAGGTTTCCTAACCACTAGCCAAGAAGGCTTTGGGATGAGCTCCTAGTGAGGAACTGCACACACACCCTGGTTCTTTCGAGAAAACTCACTCTTCCTCCATTGCCTCCTAGGGAACTCCTACGGTGATTACAAAACAGGGAGCAGGACTTGGTTTCAGGCAGGTCTGAGCACGCAGCTCTCCGGACTGCCAACGGGACAGATTTTGCTTTTCTCGTCCAGCCCCCTTTTCACGGTTGCCACACAGCTCATGTAGCTGAAGTCCCCGGGCAGCCAAAAGAGACCCATGTCACATACTGTACCCATTCGCTGAAAGCACTTTGGAAAGCCAGGTTTCCTCCGGCAGGGAATTGCGCGAGCCAGTGTACGCCTTCGTTTCTCCTAGGTCATGGTACATCTTGCAACGGCCTAGCAGTCTTTGAAGGACGACGGCCTATTTCTCCCTCGAGAGGTGAAGTCCGGGTGCTGCTTCAGGGAGCAAGAGGTCAAGTATGGATTCCGAGAACTCGTGTAAGCACGGTGTTTTTCCAAAAGCAGCTCAGGGTTACAAAAGGAGGCCACCTCGCATTGCCCAGAAGCCCCGTTACAAACGTGTTCTTCAGGCATCCTCTAAGCTCTCCAAGTCGAGCTCTCCGATGGAGGAAAAACGTTGTTGCCCAGCCTCCTGCATACAAAACAGTAGAGTCCAAAGACCCTTGTGGCTGGGTGTTGCTCAGCAGGCTCAGATGCCACTTCTGCTCCACAGTGACCTTCCTCGGAATACGGTGCAGACGCTCGCATCGCATCCTCATCCTTACAGAGTCTTGAAAGGCACACCAGCATTTACAGCAGTTCAGTCGGGAAGGCCTCTTTGAAACTGCTGACTGCGACTGTGCTGGTGGAAAGAAACACTGCACCTTACCTTGAGTCTGGCGCTCGTCTGAATTATGCCCTAGACAACGTCCTCTGCTGGATGTACTCCTAGCAAGCAATTGCCAGCATTCCGTTTCACTGGGCAAAGTCTCCGTTCCTCCCTGGGTATTCTCGCAGGGTTGAGAAGGTTGGCAACCGCAGGGCTTTTCATTAAGCACTCATCATGGAAAACACGGACCTTCCTTGCAACACGCGGGCAAGTTTCCTTCCCACTGGCCAAGAAGGCTTTGGGATGAGAACCTAGCAAGGAACTGCACGCACTCTGGTTCGTTCAAGAAAATTCACTCTGCCTCAGGTTGCCTCTCAGGGTAATCCAGGGGTGAATAGAAGACGGGCAACAGGACTGTTTCTCAGGCAGCTCTGAGGACGCAGCTCTCCGGTTGGTCACTGGGGCAAATTGTGCCCTTCCCGTCCCCCTCCACTTTCACGGTTGACACCTAGCTCATGTACCTGAAGTTCACAAGCAGGCCACATAGACACATGCCACACACATGGGCCCTTCCATGACAACACTTTGGCTAGCAGGAGTCCTCCTGAGCTGAATGGCGTGAGCCGGTGAACGCCTTAGTGTCGCCTACCTCACCGTGGATCTTGCAAAGGCCTAACAGTCTTCAAAGGCTGAGAGCACATGTCTCCAGCTGGATCTGAAGTCGACGTGCTGCTTGCGAGGGGAAGACGTCAGCTAGGAATTCTGAGAACCCTTGCCATGGCGGTGTTGGTTCCAGTGCAGCTCAGGTTTACCAACTGGGGTCCCCTTGCATTGCACAGCAGACCAGGGAGAAAACTCTTCCTGAGGATTCTTCTAAGCTGTGGCTATCTGGCTCCCCGACGAAAGAAACACATTGCTGCCTGGCCTTCGGCACACCAACAGCAGCGCCCAAAGACCATCATGAGGCATGAGGTTGCTCAGAAGGCACAGACGACACTTTCGGTACACAGTGATTTTCCTCGGAAAAGGGTGCAGTCGCGAGCGTCCTCAGATATGTAAAAGGCACACCAGCATTACAGCACTTCAGTGGTGAAAGCCTCGGGTCTACTTGTGACCACCAAGTTTGCTGATGGAAACACTGCCCCTTATGTTGAGTATGCCACTCAGCCGACCTTCTCCTTAGCTGAAGTAGTCTGCTGCATGACCTCCTGGCAAGGAGTGGCAGGCACACTGTTTCTTTCGAGAACACTCACTCTTCCTCCCGAGGAATTCCTGCAGGGTGCCCAAGATGGGCGCCCGCCCGCCTCTGCCCCCGTGCTTTTCCTTCAGTTTCCTGGCCCCAAGCCTCCTGTTCCAAAGGGGCCAAACATGCTTTAGCCCTCAGGATCCGGTCTCTACGTGCAAACCCAGCCTGTGGAGCAGCCCCTTCTGCTCAGCTACAAGAGAGCCATGCGACACACCAGGCGCTCCTGTGAGGAGCCTTTTGTAAGCAGAGGTTCTCTGCAAGGTGACGTGCCTAGCCAAGACAGCGCTTCAGTCAGGCGTTGTCGACCCTGGAACTTTCAATCTCCCAGCAGTGCTTCGGGAAAAGTGTCCATCATTTTAGGCTGGTTGTAAAGTTACATTTCTGCTGGAGGTGAAGGGTCGTCAGCTTTGAGTTCGTAGAATCCATGTAACTCGCCGGGTATGATTCAGTGCAGCTAATAGCTAAGCCGGGAGTCTGACAGGCATTGCACGTGACACCGTTGCCCCACTCTGGTACCAAGACTGCTTTCCAGAGTTGGAGGTCTGGCTCTCCGCCGGAGCAAGCCGTGTGTTGCCCTGCCCTCTGCATGCGCAGAATGGAGGCCAAACACCCAATTGGCTGCATGTTACTACTCTGAAGCCGCAGTTGACACTTTGGCTACAACGTGTTCTTCCTTGACCTGGGTCCAGGCGTGAGAGAGCCTGCAGTCCTGAGAGGCCTACCAGTGTTAAGGCAGTACCTTCACTAAGGCTTCTCAGAAAGATCTGCACTGCAACACTTTTCATGGCACACGCGGACCTTCCTTTGGCGGCATGGGGGCAGGTTTCCTAACCACTAGCCAAGAAGGCTTTGGGATGAGCTCCTAGTGAGGAACTGCACACACACCCTGGTTCTTTCGAGAAAACTCACTCTTCCTCCATTGCCTCCTAGGGAACTCCTACGGTGATTACAAAACAGGGAGCAGGACTTGGTTTCAGGCAGGTCTGAGCACGCAGCTCTCCGGACTGCCAACGGGACAGATTTTGCTTTTCTCGTCCAGCCCCCTTTTCACGGTTGCCACACAGCTCATGTAGCTGAAGTCCCCGGGCAGCCAAAAGAGACCCATGTCACATACTGTACCCATTCGCTGAAAGCACTTTGGAAAGCCAGGTTTCCTCCGGCAGGGAATTGCGCGAGCCAGTGTACGCCTTCGTTTCTCCTAGGTCATGGTACATCTTGCAACGGCCTAGCAGTCTTTGAAGGACGACGGCCTATTTCTCCCTCGAGAGGTGAAGTCCGGGTGCTGCTTCAGGGAGCAAGAGGTCAAGTATGGATTCCGAGAACTCGTGTAAGCACGGTGTTTTTCCAAAAGCAGCTCAGGGTTACAAAAGGAGGCCACCTCGCATTGCCCAGAAGCCCCGTTACAAACGTGTTCTTCAGGCATCCTCTAAGCTCTCCAAGTCGAGCTCTCCGATGGAGGAAAAACGTTGTTGCCCAGCCTCCTGCATACAAAACAGTAGAGTCCAAAGACCCTTGTGGCTGGGTGTTGCTCAGCAGGCTCAGATGCCACTTCTGCTCCACAGTGACCTTCCTCGGAATACGGTGCAGACGCTCGCATCGCATCCTCATCCTTACAGAGTCTTGAAAGGCACACCAGCATTTACAGCAGTTCAGTCGGGAAGGCCTCTTTGAAACTGCTGACTGCGACTGTGCTGGTGGAAAGAAACACTGCACCTTACCTTGAGTCTGGCGCTCGTCTGAATTATGCCCTAGACAACGTCCTCTGCTGGATGTACTCCTAGCAAGCAATTGCCAGCATTCCGTTTCACTGGGCAAAGTCTCCGTTCCTCCCTGGGTATTCTCGCAGGGTTGAGAAGGTTGGCGACCGCAGGGCTTTTCATTAAGCACTCATCATGGAAAACACGGACCTTCCTTGCAACACGCGGGCAAGTTTCCTTCCCACTGGCCAAGAAGGCTTTGGGATGAGAACCTAGCAAGGAACTGCACGCACTCTGGTTCATTCAAGAAAATTCACTCTGCCTCAGGTTGCCTCTCAGGGTAATCCAGGGGTGAATAGAAGACGGGCAACAGGACTGTTTCTCAGGCAGCTCTGAGGACGCAGCTCTCCGGTTGGTCACTGGGGCAAATTGTGCCCTTCCCGTCCCCCTCCACTTTCACGGTTGACACCTAGCTCATGTACCTGAAGTTCACAAGCAGGCCACATAGACACATGCCACACACATGGGCCCTTCCATGACAACACTTTGGCTAGCAGGAGTCCTCCTGAGCTGAATGGCGTGAGCCGGTGAACGCCTTAGTGTCGCCTACCTCACCGTGGATCTTGCAAAGGCCTAACAGTCTTCAAAGGCTGAGAGCACATGTCTCCAGCTGGATCTGAAGTCGACGTGCTGCTTGCGAGGGGAAGACGTCAGCTAGGAATTCTGAGAACCCTTGCCATGGCGGTGTTGGTTCCAGTGCAGCTCAGGTTTACCAACTGGGGTCCCCTTGCATTGCACAGCAGACCAGGGAGAAAACTCTTCCTGAGGATTCTTCTAAGCTGTGGCTATCTGGCTCCCCGACGAAAGAAACACATTGCTGCCTGGCCTTCGGCACACCAACAGCAGCGCCCAAAGACCATCATGAGGCATGAGGTTGCTCAGAAGGCACAGACGACACTTTCGGTACACAGTGATTTTCCTCGGAAAAGGGTGCAGTCGCGAGCGTCCTCAGATATGTAAAAGGCACACCAGCATTACAGCACTTCAGTGGTGAAAGCCTCGGGTCTACTTGTGACCACCAAGTTTGCTGATGGAAACACTGCCCCTTATGTTGAGTATGCCACTCAGCCGACCTTCTCCTTAGCTGAAGTAGTCTGCTGCATGACCTCCTGGCAAGGAGTGGCAGGCACACTGTTTCTTTCGAGAACACTCACTCTTCCTCCCGAGGAATTCCTGCAGGGTGCCCAAGATGGGCGCCCGCCCGCCTCTGCCCCCGTGCTTTTCCTTCAGTTTCCTGGCCCCAAGCCTCCTGTTCCAAAGGGGCCAAACATGCTTTAGCCCTCAGGATCCGGTCTCTACGTGCAAACCCAGCCTGTGGAGCAGCCCCTTCTGCTCAGCTACAAGAGAGCCATGCGACACACCAGGCGCTCCTGTGAGGAGCCTTTTGTAAGCAGAGGTTCTCTGCAAGGTGACGTGCCTAGCCAAGACAGCGCTTCAGTCAGGCGTTGTCGACCCTGGAACTTTCAATCTCCCAGCAGTGCTTCGGGAAAAGTGTCCATCATTTTAGGCTGGTTGTAAAGTTACATTTCTGCTGGAGGTGAAGGGTCGTCAGCTTTGAGTTCGTAGAATCCATGTAACTCGCCGGGTATGATTCAGTGCAGCTAATAGCTAAGCCGGGAGTCTGACAGGCATTGCACGTGACACCGTTGCCCCACTCTGGTACCAAGACTGCTTTCCAGAGTTGGAGGTCTGGCTCTCCGCCGGAGCAAGCCGTGTGTTGCCCTGCCCTCTGCATGCGCAGAATGGAGGCCAAACACCCAATTGGCTGCATGTTACTACTCTGAAGCCGCAGTTGACACTTTGGCTACAACGTGTTCTTCCTTGACCTGGGTCCAGGCGTGAGAGAGCCTGCAGTCCTGAGAGGCCTACCAGTGTTAAGGCAGTACCTTCACTAAGGCTTCTCAGAAAGATCTGCACTGCAACACTTTTCATGGCACACGCGGACCTTCCTTTGGCGGCATGGGGGCAGGTTTCCTAACCACTAGCCAAGAAGGCTTTGGGATGAGCTCCTAGTGAGGAACTGCACACACACCCTGGTTCTTTCGAGAAAACTCACTCTTCCTCCATTGCCTCCTAGGGAACTCCTACGGTGATTACAAAACAGGGAGCAGGACTTGGTTTCAGGCAGGTCTGAGCACGCAGCTCTCCGGACTGCCAACGGGACAGATTTTGCTTTTCTCGTCCAGCCCCCTTTTCACGGTTGCCACACAGCTCATGTAGCTGAAGTCCCCGGGCGGCCAAAAGAGACCCATGTCACATACTGTACCCATTCGCTGAAAGCACTTTGGAAAGCCAGGTTTCCTCCGGCAGGGAATTGCGCGAGCCAGTGTACGCCTTCGTTTCTCCTAGGTCATGGTACATCTTGCAACGGCCTAGCAGTCTTTGAAGGACGACGGCCTATTTCTCCCTCGAGAGGTGAAGTCCGGGTGCTGCTTCAGGGAGCAAGAGGTCAAGTATGGATTCCGAGAACTCGTGTAAGCACGGTGTTTTTCCAAAAGCAGCTCAGGGTTACAAAAGGAGGCCACCTCGCATTGCCCAGAAGCCCCGTTACAAACGTGTTCTTCAGGCATCCTCTAAGCTCTCCAAGTCGAGCTCTCCGATGGAGGAAAAACGTTGTTGCCCAGCCTCCTGCATACAAAACAGTAGAGTCCAAAGACCCTTGTGGCTGGGTGTTGCTCAGCAGGCTCAGATGCCACTTCTGCTCCACAGTGACCTTCCTCGGAATACGGTGCAGACGCTCGCATCGCATCCTCATCCTTACAGAGTCTTGAAAGGCACACCAGCATTTACAGCAGTTCAGTCGGGAAGGCCTCTTTGAAACTGCTGACTGCGACTGTGCTGGTGGAAAGAAACACTGCACCTTACCTTGAGTCTGGCGCTCGTCTGAATTATGCCCTAGACAACGTCCTCTGCTGGATGTACTCCTAGCAAGCAATTGCCAGCATTCCGTTTCACTGGGCAAAGTCTCCGTTCCTCCCTGGGTATTCTCGCAGGGTTGAGAAGGTTGGCAACCGCAGGGCTTTTCATTAAGCACTCATCATGGAAAACACGGACCTTCCTTGCAACACGCGGGCAAGTTTCCTTCCCACTGGCCAAGAAGGCTTTGGGATGAGAACCTAGCAAGGAACTGCACGCACTCTGGTTCGTTCAAGAAAATTCACTCTGCCTCAGGTTGCCTCTCAGGGTAATCCAGGGGTGAATAGAAGACGGGCAACAGGACTGTTTCTCAGGCAGCTCTGAGGACGCAGCTCTCCGGTTGGTCACTGGGGCAAATTGTGCCCTTCCCGTCCCCCTCCACTTTCACGGTTGACACCTAGCTCATGTACCTGAAGTTCACAAGCAGGCCACATAGACACATGCCACACACATGGGCCCTTCCATGACAACACTTTGGCTAGCAGGAGTCCTCCTGAGCTGAATGGCGTGAGCCGGTGAACGCCTTAGTGTCGCCTACCTCACCGTGGATCTTGCAAAGGCCTAACAGTCTTCAAAGGCTGAGAGCACATGTCTCCAGCTGGATCTGAAGTCGACGTGCTGCTTGCGAGGGGAAGACGTCAGCTAGGAATTCTGAGAACCCTTGCCATGGCGGTGTTGGTTCCAGTGCAGCTCAGGTTTACCAACTGGGGTCCCCTTGCATTGCACAGCAGACCAGGGAGAAAACTCTTCCTGAGGATTCTTCTAAGCTGTGGCTATCTGGCTCCCCGACGAAAGAAACACATTGCTGCCTGGCCTTCGGCACACCAACAGCAGCGCCCAAAGACCATCATGAGGCATGAGGTTGCTCAGAAGGCACAGACGACACTTTCGGTACACAGTGATTTTCCTCGGAAAAGGGTGCAGTCGCGAGCGTCCTCAGATATGTAAAAGGCACACCAGCATTACAGCACTTCAGTGGTGAAAGCCTCGGGTCTACTTGTGACCACCAAGTTTGCTGATGGAAACACTGCCCCTTATGTTGAGTATGCCACTCAGCCGACCTTCTCCTTAGCTGAAGTAGTCTGCTGCATGACCTCCTGGCAAGGAGTGGCAGGCACACTGTTTCTTTCGAGAACACTCACTCTTCCTCCCGAGGAATTCCTGCAGGGTGCCCAAGATGGGCGCCCGCCCGCCTCTGCCCCCGTGCTTTTCCTTCAGTTTCCTGGCCCCAAGCCTCCTGTTCCAAAGGGGCCAAACATGCTTTAGCCCTCAGGATCCGGTCTCTACGTGCAAACCCAGCCTGTGGAGCAGCCCCTTCTGCTCAGCTACAAGAGAGCCATGCGACACACCAGGCGCTCCTGTGAGGAGCCTTTTGTAAGCAGAGGTTCTCTGCAAGGTGACGTGCCTAGCCAAGACAGCGCTTCAGTCAGGCGTTGTCGACCCTGGAACTTTCAATCTCCCAGCAGTGCTTCGGGAAAAGTGTCCATCATTTTAGGCTGGTTGTAAAGTTACATTTCTGCTGGAGGTGAAGGGTCGTCAGCTTTGAGTTCGTAGAATCCATGTAACTCGCCGGGTATGATTCAGTGCAGCTAATAGCTAAGCCGGGAGTCTGACAGGCATTGCACGTGACACCGTTGCCCCACTCTGGTACCAAGACTGCTTTCCAGAGTTGGAGGTCTGGCTCTCCGCCGGAGCAAGCCGTGTGTTGCCCTGCCCTCTGCATGCGCAGAATGGAGGCCAAACACCCAATTGGCTGCATGTTACTACTCTGAAGCCGCAGTTGACACTTTGGCTACAACGTGTTCTTCCTTGACCTGGGTCCAGGCGTGAGAGAGCCTGCAGTCCTGAGAGGCCTACCAGTGTTAAGGCAGTACCTTCACTAAGGCTTCTCAGAAAGATCTGCACTGCAACACTTTTCATGGCACACGCGGACCTTCCTTTGGCGGCATGGGGGCAGGTTTCCTAACCACTAGCCAAGAAGGCTTTGGGATGAGCTCCTAGTGAGGAACTGCACACACACCCTGGTTCTTTCGAGAAAACTCACTCTTCCTCCATTGCCTCCTAGGGAACTCCTACGGTGATTACAAAACAGGGAGCAGGACTTGGTTTCAGGCAGGTCTGAGCACGCAGCTCTCCGGACTGCCAACGGGACAGATTTTGCTTTTCTCGTCCAGCCCCCTTTTCACGGTTGCCACACAGCTCATGTAGCTGAAGTCCCCGGGCAGCCAAAAGAGACCCATGTCACATACTGTACCCATTCGCTGAAAGCACTTTGGAAAGCCAGGTTTCCTCCGGCAGGGAATTGCGCGAGCCAGTGTACGCCTTCGTTTCTCCTAGGTCATGGTACATCTTGCAACGGCCTAGCAGTCTTTGAAGGACGACGGCCTATTTCTCCCTCGAGAGGTGAAGTCCGGGTGCTGCTTCAGGGAGCAAGAGGTCAAGTATGGATTCCGAGAACTCGTGTAAGCACGGTGTTTTTCCAAAAGCAGCTCAGGGTTACAAAAGGAGGCCACCTCGCATTGCCCAGAAGCCCCGTTACAAACGTGTTCTTCAGGCATCCTCTAAGCTCTCCAAGTCGAGCTCTCCGATGGAGGAAAAACGTTGTTGCCCAGCCTCCTGCATACAAAACAGTAGAGTCCAAAGACCCTTGTGGCTGGGTGTTGCTCAGCAGGCTCAGATGCCACTTCTGCTCCACAGTGACCTTCCTCGGAATACGGTGCAGACGCTCGCATCGCATCCTCATCCTTACAGAGTCTTGAAAGGCACACCAGCATTTACAGCAGTTCAGTCGGGAAGGCCTCTTTGAAACTGCTGACTGCGACTGTGCTGGTGGAAAGAAACACTGCACCTTACCTTGAGTCTGGCGCTCGTCTGAATTATGCCCTAGACAACGTCCTCTGCTGGATGTACTCCTAGCAAGCAATTGCCAGCATTCCGTTTCACTGGGCAAAGTCTCCGTTCCTCCCTGGGTATTCTCGCAGGGTTGAGAAGGTTGGCGACCGCAGGGCTTTTCATTAAGCACTCATCATGGAAAACACGGACCTTCCTTGCAACACGCGGGCAAGTTTCCTTCCCACTGGCCAAGAAGGCTTTGGGATGAGAACCTAGCAAGGAACTGCACGCACTCTGGTTCATTCAAGAAAATTCACTCTGCCTCAGGTTGCCTCTCAGGGTAATCCAGGGGTGAATAGAAGACGGGCAACAGGACTGTTTCTCAGGCAGCTCTGAGGACGCAGCTCTCCGGTTGGTCACTGGGGCAAATTGTGCCCTTCCCGTCCCCCTCCACTTTCACGGTTGACACCTAGCTCATGTACCTGAAGTTCACAAGCAGGCCACATAGACACATGCCACACACATGGGCCCTTCCATGACAACACTTTGGCTAGCAGGAGTCCTCCTGAGCTGAATGGCGTGAGCCGGTGAACGCCTTAGTGTCGCCTACCTCACCGTGGATCTTGCAAAGGCCTAACAGTCTTCAAAGGCTGAGAGCACATGTCTCCAGCTGGATCTGAAGTCGACGTGCTGCTTGCGAGGGGAAGACGTCAGCTAGGAATTCTGAGAACCCTTGCCATGGCGGTGTTGGTTCCAGTGCAGCTCAGGTTTACCAACTGGGGTCCCCTTGCATTGCACAGCAGACCAGGGAGTAAACTCTTCCTGAGGATTCTTCTAAGCTGTGGCTATCTGGCTCCCCGACGAAAGAAACACATTGCTGCCTGGCCTTCGGCACACCAACAGCAGCGCCCAAAGACCATCATGAGGCATGAGGTTGCTCAGAAGGCACAGACGACACTTTCGGTACACAGTGATTTTCCTCGGAAAAGGGTGCAGTCGCGAGCGTCCTCAGATATGTAAAAGGCACACCAGCATTACAGCACTTCAGTGGTGAAAGCCTCGGGTCTACTTGTGACCACCAAGTTTGCTGATGGAAACACTGCCCCTTATGTTGAGTATGCCACTCAGCCGACCTTCTCCTTAGCTGAAGTAGTCTGCTGCATGACCTCCTGGCAAGGAGTGGCAGGCACACTGTTTCTTTCGAGAACACTCACTCTTCCTCCCGAGGAATTCCTGCAGGGTGCCCAAGATGGGCGCCCGCCCGCCTCTGCCCCCGTGCTTTTCCTTCAGTTTCCTGGCCCCAAGCCTCCTGTTCCAAAGGGGCCAAACATGCTTTAGCCCTCAGGATCCGGTCTCTACGTGCAAACCCAGCCTGTGGAGCAGCCCCTTCTGCTCAGCTACAAGAGAGCCATGCGACACACCAGGCGCTCCTGTGAGGAGCCTTTTGTAAGCAGAGGTTCTCTGCAAGGTGACGTGCCTAGCCAAGACAGCGCTTCAGTCAGGCGTTGTCGACCCTGGAACTTTCAATCTCCCAGCAGTGCTTCGGGAAAAGTGTCCATCATTTTAGGCTGGTTGTAAAGTTACATTTCTGCTGGAGGTGAAGGGTCGTCAGCTTTGAGTTCGTAGAATCCATGTAACTCGCCGGGTATGATTCAGTGCAGCTAATAGCTAAGCCGGGAGTCTGACAGGCATTGCACGTGACACCGTTGCCCCACTCTGGTACCAAGACTGCTTTCCAGAGTTGGAGGTCTGGCTCTCCGCCGGAGCAAGCCGTGTGTTGCCCTGCCCTCTGCATGCGCAGAATGGAGGCCAAACACCCAATTGGCTGCATGTTACTACTCTGAAGCCGCAGTTGACACTTTGGCTACAACGTGTTCTTCCTTGACCTGGGTCCAGGCGTGAGAGAGCCTGCAGTCCTGAGAGGCCTACCAGTGTTAAGGCAGTACCTTCACTAAGGCTTCTCAGAAAGATCTGCACTGCAACACTTTTCATGGCACACGCGGACCTTCCTTTGGCGGCATGGGGGCAGGTTTCCTAACCACTAGCCAAGAAGGCTTTGGGATGAGCTCCTAGTGAGGAACTGCACACACACCCTGGTTCTTTCGAGAAAACTCACTCTTCCTCCATTGCCTCCTAGGGAACTCCTACGGTGATTACAAAACAGGGAGCAGGACTTGGTTTCAGGCAGGTCTGAGCACGCAGCTCTCCGGACTGCCAACGGGACAGATTTTGCTTTTCTCGTCCAGCCCCCTTTTCACGGTTGCCACACAGCTCATGTAGCTGAAGTCCCCGGGCGGCCAAAAGAGACCCATGTCACATACTGTACCCATTCGCTGAAAGCACTTTGGAAAGCCAGGTTTCCTCCGGCAGTGAATTGCGCGAGCCAGTGTACGCCTTCGTTTCTCCTAGGTCATGGTACATCTTGCAACGGCCTAGCAGTCTTTGAAGGACGACGGCCTATTTCTCCCTCGAGAGGTGAAGTCCGGGTGCTGCTTCAGGGAGCAAGAGGTCAAGTATGGATTCCGAGAACTCGTGTAAGCACGGTGTTTTTCCAAAAGCAGCTCAGGGTTACAAAAGGAGGCCACCTCGCATTGCCCAGAAGCCCCGTTACAAACGTGTTCTTCAGGCATCCTCTAAGCTCTCCAAGTCGAGCTCTCCGATGGAGGAAAAACGTTGTTGCCCAGCCTCCTGCATACAAAACAGTAGAGTCCAAAGACCCTTGTGGCTGGGTGTTGCTCAGCAGGCTCAGATGCCACTTCTGCTCCACAGTGACCTTCCTCGGAATACGGTGCAGACGCTCGCATCGCATCCTCATCCTTACAGAGTCTTGAAAGGCACACCAGCATTTACAGCAGTTCAGTCGGGAAGGCCTCTTTGAAACTGCTGACTGCGACTGTGCTGGTGGAAAGAAACACTGCACCTTACCTTGAGTCTGGCGCTCGTCTGAATTATGCCCTAGACAACGTCCTCTGCTGGATGTACTCCTAGCAAGCAATTGCCAGCATTCCGTTTCACTGGGCAAAGTCTCCGTTCCTCCCTGGGTATTCTCGCAGGGTTGAGAAGGTTGGCAACCGCAGGGCTTTTCATTAAGCACTCATCATGGAAAACACGGACCTTCCTTGCAACACGCGGGCAAGTTTCCTTCCCACTGGCCAAGAAGGCTTTGGGATGAGAACCTAGCAAGGAACTGCACGCACTCTGGTTCGTTCAAGAAAATTCACTCTGCCTCAGGTTGCCTCTCAGGGTAATCCAGGGGTGAATAGAAGACGGGCAACAGGACTGTTTCTCAGGCAGCTCTGAGGACGCAGCTCTCCGGTTGGTCACTGGGGCAAATTGTGCCCTTCCCGTCCCCCTCCACTTTCACGGTTGACACCTAGCTCATGTACCTGAAGTACACAAGCAGGCCACATAGACACATGCCACACACATGGGCCCTTCCATGACAACACTTTGGCTAGCAGGAGTCCTCCTGAGCTGAATGGCGTGAGCCGGTGAACGCCTTAGTGTCGCCTACCTCACCGTGGATCTTGCAAAGGCCTAACAGTCTTCAAAGGCTGAGAGCACATGTCTCCAGCTGGATCTGAAGTCGACGTGCTGCTTGCGAGGGGAAGACGTCAGCTAGGAATTCTGAGAACCCTTGCCATGGCGGTGTTGGTTCCAGTGCAGCTCAGGTTTACCAACTGGGGTCCCCTTGCATTGCACAGCAGACCAGGGAGAAAACTCTTCCTGAGGATTCTTCTAAGCTGTGGCTATCTGGCTCCCCGACGAAAGAAACACATTGCTGCCTGGCCTTCGGCACACCAACAGCAGCGCCCAAAGACCATCATGAGGCATGAGGTTGCTCAGAAGGCACAGACGACACTTTCGGTACACAGTGATTTTCCTCGGAAAAGGGTGCAGTCGCGAGCGTCCTCAGATATGTAAAAGGCACACCAGCATTACAGCACTTCAGTGGTGAAAGCCTCGGGTCTACTTGTGACCACCAAGTTTGCTGATGGAAACACTGCCCCTTATGTTGAGTATGCCACTCAGCCGACCTTCTCCTTAGCTGAAGTAGTCTGCTGCATGACCTCCTGGCAAGGAGTGGCAGGCACACTGTTTCTTTCGAGAACACTCACTCTTCCTCCCGAGGAATTCCTGCAGGGTGCCCAAGATGGGCGCCCGCCCGCCTCTGCCCCCGTGCTTTTCCTTCAGTTTCCTGGCCCCAAGCCTCCTGTTCCAAAGGGGCCAAACATGCTTTAGCCCTCAGGATCCGGTCTCTACGTGCAAACCCAGCCTGTGGAGCAGCCCCTTCTGCTCAGCTACAAGAGAGCCATGCGACACACCAGGCGCTCCTGTGAGGAGCCTTTTGTAAGCAGAGGTTCTCTGCAAGGTGACGTGCCTAGCCAAGACAGCGCTTCAGTCAGGCGTTGTCGACCCTGGAACTTTCAATCTCCCAGCAGTGCTTCGGGAAAAGTGTCCATCATTTTAGGCTGGTTGTAAAGTTACATTTCTGCTGGAGGTGAAGGGTCGTCAGCTTTGAGTTCGTAGAATCCATGTAACTCGCCGGGTATGATTCAGTGCAGCTAATAGCTAAGCCGGGAGTCTGACAGGCATTGCACGTGACACCGTTGCCCCACTCTGGTACCAAGACTGCTTTCCAGAGTTGGAGGTCTGGCTCTCCGCCGGAGCAAGCCGTGTGTTGCCCTGCCCTCTGCATGCGCAGAATGGAGGCCAAACACCCAATTGGCTGCATGTTACTACTCTGAAGCCGCAGTTGACACTTTGGCTACAACGTGTTCTTCCTTGACCTGGGTCCAGGCGTGAGAGAGCCTGCAGTCCTGAGAGGCCTACCAGTGTTAAGGCAGTACCTTCACTAAGGCTTCTCAGAAAGATCTGCACTGCAACACTTTTCATGGCACACGCGGACCTTCCTTTGGCGGCATGGGGGCAGGTTTCCTAACCACTAGCCAAGAAG
Source organism: Balaenoptera borealis (assembly GCF_965194805.1). Classification (NCBI taxonomy): domain Eukaryota; kingdom Metazoa; phylum Chordata; class Mammalia; order Artiodactyla; family Balaenopteridae; genus Balaenoptera; species Balaenoptera borealis. The sequence goes on from NW_028123867.1 coordinate 162,605, forward strand.
GCTTTGGGATGAGCTCCTAGTGAGGAACTGCACACACACCCTGGTTCTTTCGAGAAAACTCACTCTTCCTCCATTGCCTCCTAGGGAACTCCTACGGTGATTACAAAACAGGGAGCAGGACTTGGTTTCAGGCAGGTCTGAGCACGCAGCTCTCCGGACTGCCAACGGGACAGATTTTGCTTTTCTCGTCCAGCCCCCTTTTCACGGTTGCCACACAGCTCATGTAGCTGAAGTCCCCGGGCGGCCAAAAGAGACCCATGTCACATACTGTACCCATTCGCTGAAAGCACTTTGGAAAGCCAGGTTTCCTCCGGCAGTGAATTGCGCGAGCCAGTGTACGCCTTCGTTTCTCCTAGGTCATGGTACATCTTGCAACGGCCTAGCAGTCTTTGAAGGACGACGGCCTATTTCTCCCTCGAGAGGTGAAGTCCGGGTGCTGCTTCAGGGAGCAAGAGGTCAAGTATGGATTCCGAGAACTCGTGTAAGCACGGTGTTTTTCCAAAAGCAGCTCAGGGTTACAAAAGGAGGCCACCTTGCATTGCCCAGAAGCCCCGTTACAAACGTGTTCTTCAGGCATCCTCTAAGCTCTCCAAGTCGAGCTCTCCGATGGAGGAAAAACGTTGTTGCCCAGCCTCCTGCATACAAAACAGTAGAGTCCAAAGACCCTTGTGGCTGGGTGTTGCTCAGCAGGCTCAGATGCCACTTCTGCTCCACAGTGACCTTCCTCGGAATACGGTGCAGACGCTCGCATCGCATCCTCATCCTTACAGAGTCTTGAAAGGCACACCAGCATTTACAGCAGTTCAGTCGGGAAGGCCTCTTTGAAACTGCTGACTGCGACTGTGCTGGTGGAAAGAAACACTGCACCTTACCTTGAGTCTGGCGCTCGTCTGAATTATGCCCTAGACAACGTCCTCTGCTGGATGTACTCCTAGCAAGCAATTGCCAGCATTCCGTTTCACTGGGCAAAGTCTCCGTTCCTCCCTGGGTATTCTCGCAGGGTTGAGAAGGTTGGCGACCGCAGGGCTTTTCATTAAGCACTCATCATGGAAAACACGGACCTTCCTTGCAACACGCGGGCAAGTTTCCTTCCCACTGGCCAAGAAGGCTTTGGGATGAGAACCTAGCAAGGAACTGCACGCACTCTGGTTCGTTCAAGAAAATTCACTCTGCCTCAGGTTGCCTTTCAGGGTAATCCAGGGGTGAATAGAAGACGGGCAACAGGACTGTTTCTCAGGCAGCTCTGAGGACGCAGCTCTCCGGTTGGTCACTGGGGCAAATTGTGCCCTTCCCGTCCCCCTCCACTTTCACGGTTGACACCTAGCTCATGTACCTGAAGTTCACAAGCAGGCCACATAGACACATGCCACACACATGGGCCCTTCCATGACAACACTTTGGCTAGCAGGAGTCCTCCTGAGCTGAATGGCGTGAGCCGGTGAACGCCTTAGTGTCGCCTACCTCACCGTGGATCTTGCAAAGGCCTAACAGTCTTCAAAGGCTGAGAGCACATGTCTCCAGCTGGATCTGAAGTCGACGTGCTGCTTGCGAGGGGAAGACGTCAGCTAGGAATTCTGAGAACCCTTGCCATGGCGGTGTTGGTTCCAGTGCAGCTCAGGTTTACCAACTGGGGTCCCCTTGCATTGCACAGCAGACCAGGGAGAAAACTCTTCCTGAGGATTCTTCCAAGCTGTGGCTATCTGGCTCCCCGACGGAAGAAACACATTGCTGCCTGGCTTTCGGCACACCAACAGCAGCGCCCAAAGACCATCATGAGGCATGAGGTTGCTCAGAAGGCACAGACGACACTTTCGGTACACAGTGATTTTCCTCGGAAAAGGGTGCAGTCGCGAGCGTCCTCAGATATGTAAAAGGCACACCAGCATTACAGCACTTCAGTGGTGAAAGCCTCGGGTCTACTTGTGACCACCAAGTTTGCTGATGGAAACACTGCCCCTTATGTTGAGTATGCCACTCAGCCGACCTTCTCCTTAGCTGAAGTAGTCTGCTGCATGACCTCCTGGCAAGGAGTGGCAGGCACACTGTTTCTTTCGAGAACACTCACTCTTCCTCCCGAGGAATTCCTGCAGGGTGCCCAAGATGGGCGCCCGCCCGCCTCTGCCCCCGTGCTTTTCCTTCAGTTTCCTGGCCCCAAGCCTCCTGTTCCAAAGGGGCCAAACATGCTTTAGCCCTCAGGATCCGGTTTCTACGTGCAAACCCAGCCTGTGGAGCAGCCCCTTCTGCTCAGCTACAAGAGAGCCATGCGACACACCAGGCGCTCCTGTGAGGAGCCTTTTGTAAGCAGAGGTTCTCTGCAAGGTGACGTGCCTAGCCAAGACAGCGCTTCAGTCAGGCGTTGTCGACCCTGGAACTTTCAATCTCCCAGCAGTGCTTCGGGAAAAGTGTCCATCATTTTAGGCTGGTTGTAAAGTTACATTTCTGCTGGAGGTGAAGGGTCGTCAGCTTTGAGTTCGTAGAATCCATGTAACTCGCCGGGTATGATTCAGTGCAGCTAATAGCTAAGCCGGGAGTCTGACAGGCATTGCACGTGACACCGTTGCCCCACTCTGGTACCAAGACTGCTTTCCAGAGTTGGAGGTCTGGCTCTCCGCCGGAGCAAGCCGTGTGTTGCCCTGCCCTCTGCATGCGCAGAATGGAGGCCAAACACCCAATTGGCTGCATGTTACTACTCTGAAGCCGCAGTTGACACTTTGGCTACAACGTGTTCTTCCTTGACCTGGGTCCAGGCGTGAGAGAGCCTGCAGTCCTGAGAGGCCTACCAGTGTTAAGGCAGTACCTTCACTAAGGCTTCTCAGAAAGATCTGCACTGCAACACTTTTCATGGCACACGCGGACCTTCCTTTGGCGGCATGGGGGCAGGTTTCCTAACCACTAGCCAAGAAGGCTTTGGGATGAGCTCCTAGTGAGGAACTGCACACACACCCTGGTTCTTTCGAGAAAACTCACTCTTCCTCCATTGCCTCCTAGGGAACTCCTACGGTGATTACAAAACAGGGAGCAGGACTTGGTTTCAGGCAGGTCTGAGCACGCAGCTCTCCGGACTGCCAACGGGACAGATTTTGCTTTTCTCGTCCAGCCCCCTTTTCACGGTTGCCACACAGCTCATGTAGCTGAAGTCCCCGGGCGGCCAAAAGAGACCCATGTCACATACTGTACCCATTCGCTGAAAGCACTTTGGAAAGCCAGGTTTCCTCCGGCAGTGAATTGCGCGAGCCAGTGTACGCCTTCGTTTCTCCTAGGTCATGGTACATCTTGCAACGGCCTAGCAGTCTTTGAAGGACGACGGCCTATTTCTCCCTCGAGAGGTGAAGTCCGGGTGCTGCTTCAGGGAGCAAGAGGTCAAGTATGGATTCCGAGAACTCGTGTAAGCACGGTGTTTTTCCAAAAGCAGCTCAGGGTTACAAAAGGAGGCCACCTTGCATTGCCCAGAAGCCCCGTTACAAACGTGTTCTTCAGGCATCCTCTAAGCTCTCCAAGTCGAGCTCTCCGATGGAGGAAAAACGTTGTTGCCCAGCCTCCTGCATACAAAACAGTAGAGTCCAAAGACCCTTGTGGCTGGGTGTTGCTCAGCAGGCTCAGATGCCACTTCTGCTCCACAGTGACCTTCCTCGGAATACGGTGCAGACGCTCGCATCGCATCCTCATCCTTACAGAGTCTTGAAAGGCACACCAGCATTTACAGCAGTTCAGTCGGGAAGGCCTCTTTGAAACTGCTGACTGCGACTGTGCTGGTGGAAAGAAACACTGCACCTTACCTTGAGTCTGGCGCTCGTCTGAATTATGCCCTAGACAACGTCCTCTGCTGGATGTACTCCTAGCAAGCAATTGCCAGCATTCCGTTTCACTGGGCAAAGTCTCCGTTCCTCCCTGGGTATTCTCGCAGGGTTGAGAAGGTTGGCGACCGCAGGGCTTTTCATTAAGCACTCATCATGGAAAACACGGACCTTCCTTGCAACACGCGGGCAAGTTTCCTTCCCACTGGCCAAGAAGGCTTTGGGATGAGAACCTAGCAAGGAACTGCACGCACTCTGGTTCGTTCAAGAAAATTCACTCTGCCTCAGGTTGCCTCTCAGGGTAATCCAGGGGTGAATAGAAGACGGGCAACAGGACTGTTTCTCAGGCAGCTCTGAGGACGCAGCTCTCCGGTTGGTCACTGGGGCAAATTGTGCCCTTCCCGTCCCCCTCCACTTTCACGGTTGACACCTAGCTCATGTACCTGAAGTTCACAAGCAGGCCACATAGACACATGCCACACACATGGGCCCTTCCATGACAACACTTTGGCTAGCAGGAGTCCTCCTGAGCTGAATGGCGTGAGCCGGTGAACGCCTTAGTGTCGCCTACCTCACCGTGGATCTTGCAAAGGCCTAACAGTCTTCAAAGGCTGAGAGCACATGTCTCCAGCTGGATCTGAAGTCGACGTGCTGCTTGCGAGGGGAAGACGTCAGCTAGGAATTCTGAGAACCCTTGCCATGGCGGTGTTGGTTCCAGTGCAGCTCAGGTTTACCAACTGGGGTCCCCTTGCCTTGCACAGCAGACCAGGGAGAAAACTCTTCCTGAGGATTCTTCCAAGCTGTGGCTATCTGGCTCTCCGACGGAAGACACACATTGCTGCCTGGCCTTCGGCACACCAACAGCAGCGCCCAAAGACCATCATGAGGCATGAGGTTGCTCAGAAGGCACAGACGACACTTTCGGTACACAGTGATTTTCCTCGGAAAAGGGTGCAGTCGCGAGCGTCCTCAGATATGTAAAAGGCACACCAGCATTACAGCACTTCAGTGGTGAAAGCCTCGGGTCTACTTGTGACCACCAAGTTTGCTGATGGAAACACTGCCCCTTATGTTGAGTATGCCACTCAGCCGACCTTCTCCTTAGCTGAAGTAGTCTGCTGCATGACCTCCTGGCAAGGAGTGGCAGGCACACTGTTTCTTTCGAGAACACGCACTCTTCCTCCCGAGGAATTCCTGCAGGGTGCCCAAGATGGGCGCCCGCCCGCCTCTGCCCCCGTGCTTTTCCTTCAGTTTCCTGGCCCCAAGCCTCCTGTTCCAAAGGGGCCAAACATGCTTTAGCCCTCAGGATCCGGTTTCTACGTGCAAACCCAGCCTGTGGAGCAGCCCCTTCTGCTCAGCTACAAGAGAGCCATGCGACACACCAGGCGCTCCTGTGAGGAGCCTTTTGTAAGCAGAGGTTCTCTGCAAGGTGACGTGCCTAGCCAAGACAGCGCTTCAGTCAGGCGTTGTCGACCCTGGAACTTTCAATCTCCCAGCAGTGCTTCGGGAAAAGTGTCCATCATTTTAGGCTGGTTGTAAAGTTACATTTCTGCTGGAGGTGAAGGGTCGTCAGCTTTGAGTTCGTAGAATCCATGTAACTCGCCGGGTATGATTCAGTGCAGCTAATAGCTAAGCCGGGAGTCTGACAGGCATTGCACGTGACACCGTTGCCCCACTCTGGTACCAAGACTGCTTTCCAGAGTTGGAGGTCTGGCTCTCCGCCGGAGCAAGCCGTGTGTTGCCCTGCCCTCTGCATGCGCAGAATGGAGGCCAAACACCCAATTGGCTGCATGTTACTACTCTGAAGCCGCAGTTGACACTTTGGCTACAACGTGTTCTTCCTTGACCTGGGTCCAGGCGTGAGAGAGCCTGCAGTCCTGAGAGGCCTACCAGTGTTAAGGCAGTACCTTCACTAAGGCTTCTCAGAAAGATCTGCACTGCAACACTTTTCATGGCACACGCGGACCTTCCTTTGGTGGCATGGGGGCAGGTTTCCTAACCACTAGCCAAGAAGGCTTTGGGATGAGCTCCTAGTGAGGAACTGCACACACACCCTGGTTCTTTCGAGAAAACTCACTCTTCCTCCATTGCCTCCTAGGGAACTCCTACGGTGATTACAAAACAGGGAGCAGGACTTGGTTTCAGGCAGGTCTGAGCACGCAGCTCTCCGGACTGCCAACGGGACAGATTTTGCTTTTCTCGTCCAGCCCCCTTTTCACGGTTGCCACACAGCTCATGTAGCTGAAGTCCCCGGGCGGCCAAAAGAGACCCATGTCACATACTGTACCCATTCGCTGAAAGCACTTTGGAAAGCCAGGTTTCCTCCGGCAGTGAATTGCGCGAGCCAGTGTACGCCTTCGTTTCTCCTAGGTCATGGTACATCTTGCAACGGCCTAGCAGTCTTTGAAGGACGACGGCCTATTTCTCCCTCGAGAGGTGAAGTCCGGGTGCTGCTTCAGGGAGCAAGAGGTCAAGTATGGATTCCGAGAACTCGTGTAAGCACGGTGTTTTTCCAAAAGCAGCTCAGGGTTACAAAAGGAGGCCACCTCGCATTGCCCAGAAGCCCCGTTACAAACGTGTTCTTCAGGCATCCTCTAAGCTCTCCAAGTCGAGCTCTCCGATGGAGGAAAAACGTTGTTGCCCAGCCTCCTGCATACAAAACAGTAGAGTCCAAAGACCCTTGTGGCTGGGTGTTGCTCAGCAGGCTCAGATGCCACTTCTGCTCCACAGTGACCTTCCTCGGAATACGGTGCAGACGCTCGCATCGCATCCTCATCCTTACAGAGTCTTGAAAGGCACACCAGCATTTACAGCAGTTCAGTCGGGAAGGCCTCTTTGAAACTGCTGACTGCGACTGTGCTGGTGGAAAGAAACACTGCACCTTACCTTGAGTCTGGCGCTCGTCTGAATTATGCCCTAGACAACGTCCTCTGCTGGATGTACTCCTAGCAAGCAATTGCCAGCATTCCGTTTCACTGGGCAAAGTCTCCGTTCCTCCCTGGGTATTCTCGCAGGGTTGAGAAGGTTGGCGACCGCAGGGCTTTTCATTAAGCACTCATCATGGAAAACACGGACCTTCCTTGCAACACGCGGGCAAGTTTCCTTCCCACTGGCCAAGAAGGCTTTGGGATGAGAACCTAGCAAGGAACTGCACGCACTCTGGTTCGTTCAAGAAAATTCACTCTGCCTCAGGTTGCCTCTCAGGGTAATCCAGGGGTGAATAGAAGACGGGCAACAGGACTGTTTCTCAGGCAGCTCTGAGGACGCAGCTCTCCGGTTGGTCACTGGGGCAAATTGTGCCCTTCCCGTCCCCCTCCACTTTCACGGTTGACACCTAGCTCGTGTACCTGAAGTTCACAAGCAGGCCACATAGACACATGCCACACACATGGGCCCTTCCATGACAACACTTTGGCTAGCAGGAGTCCTCCTGAGCTGAATGGCGTGAGCCGGTGAACGCCTTAGTGTCGCCTACCTCACCGTGGATCTTGCAAAGGCCTAACAGTCTTCAAAGGCTGAGAGCACATGTCTCCAGCTGGATCTGAAGTCGACGTGCTGCTTGCGAGGGGAAGACGTCAGCTAGGAATTCTGAGAACCCTTGCCATGGCGGTGTTGGTTCCAGTGCAGCTCAGGTTTACCAACTGGGGTCCCCTTGCCTTGCACAGCAGACCAGGGAGAAAACTCTTCCTGAGGATTCTTCCAAGCTGTGGCTATCTGGCTCTCCGACGGAAGACACACATTGCTGCCTGGCCTTCGGCACACCAACAGCAGCGCCCAAAGACCATCATGAGGCATGAGGTTGCTCAGAAGGCACAGACGACACTTTCGGTACACAGTGATTTTCCTCGGAAAAGGGTGCAGTCGCGAGCGTCCTCAGATATGTAAAAGGCACACCAGCATTACAGCACTTCAGTGGTGAAAGCCTCGGGTCTACTTGTGACCACCAAGTTTGCTGATGGAAACACTGCCCCTTATGTTGAGTATGCCACTCAGCCGACCTTCTCCTTAGCTGAAGTAGTCTGCTGCATGACCTCCTGGCAAGGAGTGGCAGGCACACTGTTTCTTTCGAGAACACGCACTCTTCCTCCCGAGGAATTCCTGCAGGGTGCCCAAGATGGGCGCCCGCCCGCCTCTGCCCCCGTGCTTTTCCTTCAGTTTCCTGGCCCCAAGCCTCCTGTTCCAAAGGGGCCAAACATGCTTTAGCCCTCAGGATCCGGTTTCTACGTGCAAACCCAGCCTGTGGAGCAGCCCCTTCTGCTCAGCTACAAGAGAGCCATGCGACACACCAGGCGCTCCTGTGAGGAGCCTTTTGTAAGCAGAGGTTCTCTGCAAGGTGACGTGCCTAGCCAAGACAGCGCTTCAGTCAGGCGTTGTCGACCCTGGAACTTTCAATCTCCCAGCAGTGCTTCGGGAAAAGTGTCCATCATTTTAGGCTGGTTGTAAAGTTACATTTCTGCTGGAGGTGAAGGGTCGTCAGCTTTGAGTTCGTAGAATCCATGTAACTCGCCGGGTATGATTCAGTGCAGCTAATAGCTAAGCCGGGAGTCTGACAGGCATTGCACGTGACACCGTTGCCCCACTCTGGTACCAAGACTGCTTTCCAGAGTTGGAGGTCTGGCTCTCCGCCGGAGCAAGCCGTGTGTTGCCCTGCCCTCTGCATGCGCAGAATGGAGGCCAAACACCCAATTGGCTGCATGTTACTACTCTGAAGCCGCAGTTGACACTTTGGCTACAACGTGTTCTTCCTTGACCTGGGTCCAGGCGTGAGAGAGCCTGCAGTCCTGAGAGGCCTACCAGTGTTAAGGCAGTACCTTCACTAAGGCTTCTCAGAAAGATCTGCACTGCAACACTTTTCATGGCACACGCGGACCTTCCTTTGGCGGCATGGGGGCAGGTTTCCTAACCACTAGCCAAGAAGGCTTTGGGATGAGCTCCTAGTGAGGAACTGCACACACACCCTGGTTCTTTCGAGAAAACTCACTCTTCCTCCATTGCCTCCTAGGGAACTCCTACGGTGATTACAAAACAGGGAGCAGGACTTGGTTTCAGGCAGGTCTGAGCACGCAGCTCTCCGGACTGCCAACGGGACAGATTTTGCTTTTCTCGTCCAGCCCCCTTTTCACGGTTGCCACACAGCTCATGTAGCTGAAGTCCCCGGGCAGCCAAAAGAGACCCATGTCACATACTGTACCCATTCGCTGAAAGCACTTTGGAAAGCCAGGTTTCCTCCGGCAGGGAATTGCGCGAGCCAGTGTACGCCTTCGTTTCTCCTAGGTCATGGTACATCTTGCAACGGCCTAGCAGTCTTTGAAGGACGACGGCCTATTTCTCCCTCGAGAGGTGAAGTCCGGGTGCTGCTTCAGGGAGCAAGAGGTCAAGTATGGATTCCGAGAACTCGTGTAAGCACGGTGTTTTTCCAAAAGCAGCTCAGGGTTACAAAAGGAGGCCACCTCGCATTGCCCAGAAGCCCCGTTACAAACGTGTTCTTCAGGCATCCTCTAAGCTCTCCAAGTCGAGCTCTCCGATGGAGGAAAAACGTTGTTGCCCAGCCTCCTGCATACAAAACAGTAGAGTCCAAAGACCCTTGTGGCTGGGTGTTGCTCAGCAGGCTCAGATGCCACTTCTGCTCCACAGTGACCTTCCTCGGAATACGGTGCAGACGCTCGCATCGCATCCTCATCCTTACAGAGTCTTGAAAGGCACACCAGCATTTACAGCAGTTCAGTCGGGAAGGCCTCTTTGAAACTGCTGACTGCGACTGTGCTGGTGGAAAGAAACACTGCACCTTACCTTGAGTCTGGCGCTCGTCTGAATTATGCCCTAGACAACGTCCTCTGCTGGATGTACTCCTAGCAAGCAATTGCCAGCATTCCGTTTCACTGGGCAAAGTCTCCGTTCCTCCCTGGGTATTCTCGCAGGGTTGAGAAGGTTGGCGACCGCAGGGCTTTTCATTAAGCACTCATCATGGAAAACACGGACCTTCCTTGCAACACGCGGGCAAGTTTCCTTCCCACTGGCCAAGAAGGCTTTGGGATGAGAACCTAGCAAGGAACTGCACGCACTCTGGTTCGTTCAAGAAAATTCACTCTGCCTCAGGTTGCCTCTCAGGGTAATCCAGGGGTGAATAGAAGACGGGCAACAGGACTGTTTCTCAGGCAGCTCTGAGGACGCAGCTCTCCGGTTGGTCACTGGGGCAAATTGTGCCCTTCCCGTCCCCCTCCACTTTCACGGTTGACACCTAGCTCGTGTACCTGAAGTTCACAAGCAGGCCACATAGACACATGCCACACACATGGGCCCTTCCATGACAACACTTTGGCTAGCAGGAGTCCTCCTGAGCTGAATGGCGTGAGCCGGTGAACGCCTTAGTGTCGCCTACCTCACCGTGGATCTTGCAAAGGCCTAACAGTCTTCAAAGGCTGAGAGCACATGTCTCCAGCTGGATCTGAAGTCGACGTGCTGCTTGCGAGGGGAAGACGTCAGCTAGGAATTCTGAGAACCCTTGCCATGGCGGTGTTGGTTCCAGTGCAGCTCAGGTTTACCAACTGGGGTCCCCTTGCCTTGCACAGCAGACCAGGGAGAAAACTCTTCCTGAGGATTCTTCCAAGCTGTGGCTATCTGGCTCTCCGACGGAAGACACACATTGCTGCCTGGCCTTCGGCACACCAACAGCAGCGCCCAAAGACCATCATGAGGCATGAGGTTGCTCAGAAGGCACAGACGACACTTTCGGTACACAGTGATTTTCCTCGGAAAAGGGTGCAGTCGCGAGCGTCCTCAGATATGTAAAAGGCACACCAGCATTACAGCACTTCAGTGGTGAAAGCCTCGGGTCTACTTGTGACCACCAAGTTTGCTGATGGAAACACTGCCCCTTATGTTGAGTATGCCACTCAGCCGACCTTCTCCTTAGCTGAAGTAGTCTGCTGCATGACCTCCTGGCAAGGAGTGGCAGGCACACTGTTTCTTTCGAGAACACGCACTCTTCCTCCCGAGGAATTCCTGCAGGGTGCCCAAGATGGGCGCCCGCCCGCCTCTGCCCCCGTGCTTTTCCTTCAGTTTCCTGGCCCCAAGCCTCCTGTTCCAAAGGGGCCAAACATGCTTTAGCCCTCAGGATCCGGTTTCTACGTGCAAACCCAGCCTGTGGAGCAGCCCCTTCTGCTCAGCTACAAGAGAGCCATGCGACACACCAGGCGCTCCTGTGAGGAGCCTTTTGTAAGCAGAGGTTCTCTGCAAGGTGACGTGCCTAGCCAAGACAGCGCTTCAGTCAGGCGTTGTCGACCCTGGAACTTTCAATCTCCCAGCAGTGCTTCGGGAAAAGTGTCCATCATTTTAGGCTGGTTGTAAAGTTACATTTCTGCTGGAGGTGAAGGGTCGTCAGCTTTGAGTTCGTAGAATCCATGTAACTCGCCGGGTATGATTCAGTGCAGCTAATAGCTAAGCCGGGAGTCTGACAGGCATTGCACGTGACACCGTTGCCCCACTCTGGTACCAAGACTGCTTTCCAGAGTTGGAGGTCTGGCTCTCCGCCGGAGCAAGCCGTGTGTTGCCCTGCCCTCTGCATGCGCAGAATGGAGGCCAAACACCCAATTGGCTGCATGTTACTACTCTGAAGCCGCAGTTGACACTTTGGCTACAACGTGTTCTTCCTTGACCTGGGCCCAGGCGTGAGAGAGCCTGCAGTCCTGAGAGGCCTACCAGTGTTAAGGCAGTACCTTCACTAAGGCTTCTCAGAAAGATCTGCACTGCAACACTTTTCATGGCACACGCGGACCTTCCTTTGGCGGCATGGGGGCAGGTTTCCTAACCACTAGCCAAGAAGGCTTTGGGATGAGCTCCTAGTGAGGAACTGCACACACACCCTGGTTCTTTCGAGAAAACTCACTCTTCCTCCATTGCCTCCTAGGGAACTCCTACGGTGATTACAAAACAGGGAGCAGGACTTGGTTTCAGGCAGGTCTGAGCACGCAGCTCTCCGGACTGCCAACGGGACAGATTTTGCTTTTCTCGTCCAGCCCCCTTTTCACGGTTGCCACACAGCTCATGTAGCTGAAGTCCCCGGGCAGCCAAAAGAGACCCATGTCACATACTGTACCCATTCGCTGAAAGCACTTTGGAAAGCCAGGTTTCCTCCGGCAGGGAATTGCGCGAGCCAGTGTACGCCTTCGTTTCTCCTAGGTCATGGTACATCTTGCAACGGCCTAGCAGTCTTTGAAGGACGACGGCCTATTTCTCCCTCGAGAGGTGAAGTCCGGGTGCTGCTTCAGGGAGCAAGAGGTCAAGTATGGATTCCGAGAACTCGTGTAAGCACGGTGTTTTTCCAAAAGCAGCTCAGGGTTACAAAAGGAGGCCACCTCGCATTGCCCAGAAGCCCCGTTACAAACGTGTTCTTCAGGCATCCTCTAAGCTCTCCAAGTCGAGCTCTCCGATGGAGGAAAAACGTTGTTGCCCAGCCTCCTGCATACAAAACAGTAGAGTCCAAAGACCCTTGTGGCTGGGTGTTGCTCAGCAGGCTCAGATGCCACTTCTGCTCCACAGTGACCTTCCTCGGAATACGGTGCAGACGCTCGCATCGCATCCTCATCCTTACAGAGTCTTGAAAGGCACACCAGCATTTACAGCAGTTCAGTCGGGAAGGCCTCTTTGAAACTGCTGACTGCGACTGTGCTGGTGGAAAGAAACACTGCACCTTACCTTGAGTCTGGCGCTCGTCTGAATTATGCCCTAGACAACGTCCTCTGCTGGATGTACTCCTAGCAAGCAATTGCCAGCATTCCGTTTCACTGGGCAAAGTCTCCGTTCCTCCCTGGGTATTCTCGCAGGGTTGAGAAGGTTGGCGACCGCAGGGCTTTTCATTAAGCACTCATCATGGAAAACACGGACCTTCCTTGCAACACGCGGGCAAGTTTCCTTCCCACTGGCCAAGAAGGCTTTGGGATGAGAACCTAGCAAGGAACTGCACGCACTCTGGTTCGTTCAAGAAAATTCACTCTGCCTCAGGTTGCCTCTCAGGGTAATCCAGGGGTGAATAGAAGACGGGCAACAGGACTGTTTCTCAGGCAGCTCTGAGGACGCAGCTCTCCGGTTGGTCACTGGGGCAAATTGTGCCCTTCCCGTCCCCCTCCACTTTCACGGTTGACACCTAGCTCGTGTACCTGAAGTTCACAAGCAGGCCACATAGACACATGCCACACACATGGGCCCTTCCATGACAACACTTTGGCTAGCAGGAGTCCTCCTGAGCTGAATGGCGTGAGCCGGTGAACGCCTTAGTGTCGCCTACCTCACCGTGGATCTTGCAAAGGCCTAACAGTCTTCAAAGGCTGAGAGCACATGTCTCCAGCTGGATCTGAAGTCGACGTGCTGCTTGCGAGGGGAAGACGTCAGCTAGGAATTCTGAGAACCCTTGCCATGGCGGTGTTGGTTCCAGTGCAGCTCAGGTTTACCAACTGGGGTCCCCTTGCCTTGCACAGCAGACCAGGGAGAAAACTCTTCCTGAGGATTCTTCCAAGCTGTGGCTATCTGGCTCTCCGACGGAAGACACACATTGCTGCCTGGCCTTCGGCACACCAACAGCAGCGCCCAAAGACCATCATGAGGCATGAGGTTGCTCAGAAGGCACAGACGACACTTTCGGTACACAGTGATTTTCCTCGGAAAAGGGTGCAGTCGCGAGCGTCCTCAGATATGTAAAAGGCACACCAGCATTACAGCACTTCAGTGGTGAAAGCCTCGGGTCTACTTGTGACCACCAAGTTTGCTGATGGAAACACTGCCCCTTATGTTGAGTATGCCACTCAGCCGACCTTCTCCTTAGCTGAAGTAGTCTGCTGCATGACCTCCTGGCAAGGAGTGGCAGGCACACTGTTTCTTTCGAGAACACGCACTCTTCCTCCCGAGGAATTCCTGCAGGGTGCCCAAGATGGGCGCCCGCCCGCCTCTGCCCCCGTGCTTTTCCTTCAGTTTCCTGGCCCCAAGCCTCCTGTTCCAAAGGGGCCAAACATGCTTTAGCCCTCAGGATCCGGTTTCTACGTGCAAACCCAGCCTGTGGAGCAGCCCCTTCTGCTCAGCTACAAGAGAGCCATGCGACACACCAGGCGCTCCTGTGAGGAGCCTTTTGTAAGCAGAGGTTCTCTGCAAGGTGACGTGCCTAGCCAAGACAGCGCTTCAGTCAGGCGTTGTCGACCCTGGAACTTTCAATCTCCCAGCAGTGCTTCGGGAAAAGTGTCCATCATTTTAGGCTGGTTGTAAAGTTACATTTCTGCTGGAGGTGAAGGGTCGTCAGCTTTGAGTTCGTAGAATCCATGTAACTCGCCGGGTATGATTCAGTGCAGCTAATAGCTAAGCCGGGAGTCTGACAGGCATTGCACGTGACACCGTTGCCCCACTCTGGTACCAAGACTGCTTTCCAGAGTTGGAGGTCTGGCTCTCCGCCGGAGCAAGCCGTGTGTTGCCCTGCCCTCTGCATGCGCAGAATGGAGGCCAAACACCCAATTGGCTGCATGTTACTACTCTGAAGCCGCAGTTGACACTTTGGCTACAACGTGTTCTTCCTTGACCTGGGTCCAGGCGTGAGAGAGCCTGCAGTCCTGAGAGGCCTACCAGTGTTAAGGCAGTACCTTCACTAAGGCTTCTCAGAAAGATCTGCACTGCAACACTTTTCATGGCACACGCGGACCTTCCTTTGGCGGCATGGGGGCAGGTTTCCTAACCACTAGCCAAGAAGGCTTTGGGATGAGCTCCTAGTGAGGAACTGCACACACACCCTGGTTCTTTCGAGAAAACTCACTCTTCCTCCATTGCCTCCTAGGGAACTCCTACGGTGATTACAAAACAGGGAGCAGGACTTGGTTTCAGGCAGGTCTGAGCACGCAGCTCTCCGGACTGCCAACGGGACAGATTTTGCTTTTCTCGTCCAGCCCCCTTTTCACGGTTGCCACACAGCTCATGTAGCTGAAGTCCCCGGGCAGCCAAAAGAGACCCATGTCACATACTGTACCCATTCGCTGAAAGCACTTTGGAAAGCCAGGTTTCCTCCGGCAGGGAATTGCGCGAGCCAGTGTACGCCTTCGTTTCTCCTAGGTCATGGTACATCTTGCAACGGCCTAGCAGTCTTTGAAGGACGACGGCCTATTTCTCCCTCGAGAGGTGAAGTCCGGGTGCTGCTTCAGGGAGCAAGAGGTCAAGTATGGATTCCGAGAACTCGTGTAAGCACGGTGTTTTTCCAAAAGCAGCTCAGGGTTACAAAAGGAGGCCACCTCGCATTGCCCAGAAGCCCCGTTACAAACGTGTTCTTCAGGCATCCTCTAAGCTCTCCAAGTCGAGCTCTCCGATGGAGGAAAAACGTTGTTGCCCAGCCTCCTGCATACAAAACAGTAGAGTCCAAAGACCCTTGTGGCTGGGTGTTGCTCAGCAGGCTCAGATGCCACTTCTGCTCCACAGTGACCTTCCTCGGAATACGGTGCAGACGCTCGCATCGCATCCTCATCCTTACAGAGTCTTGAAAGGCACACCAGCATTTACAGCAGTTCAGTCGGGAAGGCCTCTTTGAAACTGCTGACTGCGACTGTGCTGGTGGAAAGAAACACTGCACCTTACCTTGAGTCTGGCGCTCGTCTGAATTATGCCCTAGACAACGTCCTCTGCTGGATGTACTCCTAGCAAGCAATTGCCAGCATTCCGTTTCACTGGGCAAAGTCTCCGTTCCTCCCTGGGTATTCTCGCAGGGTTGAGAAGGTTGGCGACCGCAGGGCTTTTCATTAAGCACTCATCATGGAAAACACGGACCTTCCTTGCAACACGCGGGCAAGTTTCCTTCCCACTGGCCAAGAAGGCTTTGGGATGAGAACCTAGCAAGGAACTGCACGCACTCTGGTTCGTTCAAGAAAATTCACTCTGCCTCAGGTTGCCTCTCAGGGTAATCCAGGGGTGAATAGAAGACGGGCAACAGGACTGTTTCTCAGGCAGCTCTGAGGACGCAGCTCTCCGGTTGGTCACTGGGGCAAATTGTGCCCTTCCCGTCCCCCTCCACTTTCACGGTTGACACCTAGCTCGTGTACCTGAAGTTCACAAGCAGGCCACATAGACACATGCCACACACATGGGCCCTTCCATGACAACACTTTGGCTAGCAGGAGTCCTCCTGAGCTGAATGGCGTGAGCCGGTGAACGCCTTAGTGTCGCCTACCTCACCGTGGATCTTGCAAAGGCCTAACAGTCTTCAAAGGCTGAGAGCACATGTCTCCAGCTGGATCTGAAGTCGACGTGCTGCTTGCGAGGGGAAGACGTCAGCTAGGAATTCTGAGAACCCTTGCCATGGCGGTGTTGGTTCCAGTGCAGCTCAGGTTTACCAACTGGGGTCCCCTTGCCTTGCACAGCAGACCAGGGAGAAAACTCTTCCTGAGGATTCTTCCAAGCTGTGGCTATCTGGCTCCCCGACGGAAGACACACATTGCTGCCTGGCCTTCGGCACACCAACAGCAGCGCCCAAAGACCATCATGAGGCATGAGGTTGCTCAGAAGGCACAGACGACACTTTCGGTACACAGTGATTTTCCTCGGAAAAGGGTGCAGTCGCGAGCGTCCTCAGATATGTAAAAGGCACACCAGCATTACAGCACTTCAGTGGTGAAAGCCTCGGGTCTACTTGTGACCACCAAGTTTGCTGATGGAAACACTGCCCCTTATGTTGAGTATGCCACTCAGCCGACCTTCTCCTTAGCTGAAGTAGTCTGCTGCATGACCTCCTGGCAAGGAGTGGCAGGCACACTGTTTCTTTCGAGAACACGCACTCTTCCTCCCGAGGAATTCCTGCAGGGTGCCCAAGATGGGCGCCCGCCCGCCTCTGCCCCCGTGCTTTTCCTTCAGTTTCCTGGCCCCAAGCCTCCTGTTCCAAAGGGGCCAAACATGCTTTAGCCCTCAGGATCCGGTTTCTACGTGCAAACCCAGCCTGTGGAGCAGCCCCTTCTGCTCAGCTACAAGAGAGCCATGCGACACACCAGGCGCTCCTGTGAGGAGCCTTTTGTAAGCAGAGGTTCTCTGCAAGGTGACGTGCCTAGCCAAGACAGCGCTTCAGTCAGGCGTTGTCGACCCTGGAACTTTCAATCTCCCAGCAGTGCTTCGGGAAAAGTGTCCATCATTTTAGGCTGGTTGTAAAGTTACATTTCTGCTGGAGGTGAAGGGTCGTCAGCTTTGAGTTCGTAGAATCCATGTAACTCGCCGGGTATGATTCAGTGCAGCTAATAGCTAAGCCGGGAGTCTGACAGGCATTGCACGTGACACCGTTGCCCCACTCTGGTACCAAGACTGCTTTCCAGAGTTGGAGGTCTGGCTCTCCGCCGGAGCAAGCCGTGTGTTGCCCTGCCCTCTGCATGCGCAGAATGGAGGCCAAACACCCAATTGGCTGCATGTTACTACTCTGAAGCCGCAGTTGACACTTTGGCTACAACGTGTTCTTCCTTGACCTGGGTCCAGGCGTGAGAGAGCCTGCAGTCCTGAGAGGCCTACCAGTGTTAAGGCAGTACCTTCACTAAGGCTTCTCAGAAAGATCTGCACTGCAACACTTTTCATGGCACACGCGGACCTTCCTTTGGCGGCATGGGGGCAGGTTTCCTAACCACTAGCCAAGAAGGCTTTGGGATGAGCTCCTAGTGAGGAACTGCACACACACCCTGGTTCTTTCGAGAAAACTCACTCTTCCTCCATTGCCTCCTAGGGAACTCCTACGGTGATTACAAAACAGGGAGCAGGACTTGGTTTCAGGCAGGTCTGAGCACGCAGCTCTCCGGACTGCCAACGGGACAGATTTTGCTTTTCTCGTCCAGCCCCCTTTTCACGGTTGCCACACAGCTCATGTAGCTGAAGTCCCCGGGCAGCCAAAAGAGACCCATGTCACATACTGTACCCATTCGCTGAAAGCACTTTGGAAAGCCAGGTTTCCTCCGGCAGGGAATTGCGCGAGCCAGTGTACGCCTTCGTTTCTCCTAGGTCATGGTACATCTTGCAACGGCCTAGCAGTCTTTGAAGGACGACGGCCTATTTCTCCCTCGAGAGGTGAAGTCCGGGTGCTGCTTCAGGGAGCAAGAGGTCAAGTATGGATTCCGAGAACTCGTGTAAGCACGGTGTTTTTCCAAAAGCAGCTCAGGGTTACAAAAGGAGGCCACCTCGCATTGCCCAGAAGCCCCGTTACAAACGTGTTCTTCAGGCATCCTCTAAGCTCTCCAAGTCGAGCTCTCCGATGGAGGAAAAACGTTGTTGCCCAGCCTCCTGCATACAAAACAGTAGAGTCCAAAGACCCTTGTGGCTGGGTGTTGCTCAGCAGGCTCAGATGCCACTTCTGCTCCACAGTGACCTTCCTCGGAATACGGTGCAGACGCTCGCATCGCATCCTCATCCTTACAGAGTCTTGAAAGGCACACCAGCATTTACAGCAGTTCAGTCGGGAAGGCCTCTTTGAAACTGCTGACTGCGACTGTGCTGGTGGAAAGAAACACTGCACCTTACCTTGAGTCTGGCGCTCGTCTGAATTATGCCCTAGACAACGTCCTCTGCTGGATGTACTCCTAGCAAGCAATTGCCAGCATTCCGTTTCACTGGGCAAAGTCTCCGTTCCTCCCTGGGTATTCTCGCAGGGTTGAGAAGGTTGGCGACCGCAGGGCTTTTCATTAAGCACTCATCATGGAAAACACGGACCTTCCTTGCAACACGCGGGCAAGTTTCCTTCCCACTGGCCAAGAAGGCTTTGGGATGAGAACCTAGCAAGGAACTGCACGCACTCTGGTTCGTTCAAGAAAATTCACTCTGCCTCAGGTTGCCTCTCAGGGTAATCCAGGGGTGAATAGAAGACGGGCAACAGGACTGTTTCTCAGGCAGCTCTGAGGACGCAGCTCTCCGGTTGGTCACTGGGGCAAATTGTGCCCTTCCCGTCCCCCTCCACTTTCACGGTTGACACCTAGCTCGTGTACCTGAAGTTCACAAGCAGGCCACATAGACACATGCCACACACATGGGCCCTTCCATGACAACACTTTGGCTAGCAGGAGTCCTCCTGAGCTGAATGGCGTGAGCCGGTGAACGCCTTAGTGTCGCCTACCTCACCGTGGATCTTGCAAAGGCCTAACAGTCTTCAAAGGCTGAGAGCACATGTCTCCAGCTGGATCTGAAGTCGACGTGCTGCTTGCGAGGGGAAGACGTCAGCTAGGAATTCTGAGAACCCTTGCCATGGCGGTGTTGGTTCCAGTGCAGCTCAGGTTTACCAACTGGGGTCCCCTTGCCTTGCACAGCAGACCAGGGAGAAAACTCTTCCTGAGGATTCTTCCAAGCTGTGGCTATCTGGCTCCCCGACGGAAGACACACATTGCTGCCTGGCCTTCGGCACACCAACAGCAGCGCCCAAAGACCATCATGAGGCATGAGGTTGCTCAGAAGGCACAGACGACACTTTCGGTACACAGTGATTTTCCTCGGAAAAGGGTGCAGTCGCGAGCGTCCTCAGATATGTAAAAGGCACACCAGCATTACAGCACTTCAGTGGTGAAAGCCTCGGGTCTACTTGTGACCACCAAGTTTGCTGATGGAAACACTGCCCCTTATGTTGAGTATGCCACTCAGCCGACCTTCTCCTTAGCTGAAGTAGTCTGCTGCATGACCTCCTGGCAAGGAGTGGCAGGCACACTGTTTCTTTCGAGAACACGCACTCTTCCTCCCGAGGAATTCCTGCAGGGTGCCCAAGATGGGCGCCCGCCCGCCTCTGCCCCCGTGCTTTTCCTTCAGTTTCCTGGCCCCAAGCCTCCTGTTCCAAAGGGGCCAAACATGCTTTAGCCCTCAGGATCCGGTTTCTACGTGCAAACCCAGCCTGTGGAGCAGCCCCTTCTGCTCAGCTACAAGAGAGCCATGCGACACACCAGGCGCTCCTGTGAGGAGCCTTTTGTAAGCAGAGGTTCTCTGCAAGGTGACGTGCCTAGCCAAGACAGCGCTTCAGTCAGGCGTTGTCGACCCTGGAACTTTCAATCTCCCAGCAGTGCTTCGGGAAAAGTGTCCATCATTTTAGGCTGGTTGTAAAGTTACATTTCTGCTGGAGGTGAAGGGTCGTCAGCTTTGAGTTCGTAGAATCCATGTAACTCGCCGGGTATGATTCAGTGCAGCTAATAGCTAAGCCGGGAGTCTGACAGGCATTGCACGTGACACCGTTGCCCCACTCTGGTACCAAGACTGCTTTCCAGAGTTGGAGGTCTGGCTCTCCGCCGGAGCAAGCCGTGTGTTGCCCTGCCCTCTGCATGCGCAGAATGGAGGCCAAACACCCAATTGGCTGCATGTTACTACTCTGAAGCTGCAGTTGACACTTTGGCTACAACGTGTTCTTCCTTGACCTGGGCCCAGGCGTGAGAGAGCCTGCAGTCCTGAGAGGCCTACCAGTGTTAAGGCAGTACCTTCACTAAGGCTTCTCAGAAAGAT
Source organism: Balaenoptera borealis (assembly GCF_965194805.1). Lineage (NCBI taxonomy): Eukaryota > Metazoa > Chordata > Mammalia > Artiodactyla > Balaenopteridae > Balaenoptera > Balaenoptera borealis. The sequence continues at coordinate 182,851 of NW_028123867.1, forward strand.
CTGCACTGCAACACTTTTCATGGCACACGCGGACCTTCCTTTGGCGGCATGGGGGCAGGTTTCCTAACCACTAGCCAAGAAGGCTTTGGGATGAGCTCCTAGTGAGGAACTGCACACACACCCTGGTTCTTTCGAGAAAACTCACTCTTCCTCCATTGCCTCCTAGGGAACTCCTACGGTGATTACAAAACAGGGAGCAGGACTTGGTTTCAGGCAGGTCTGAGCACGCAGCTCTCCGGACTGCCAACGGGACAGATTTTGCTTTTCTCGTCCAGCCCCCTTTTCACGGTTGCCACACAGCTCATGTAGCTGAAGTCCCCGGGCAGCCAAAAGAGACCCATGTCACATACTGTACCCATTCGCTGAAAGCACTTTGGAAAGCCAGGTTTCCTCCGGCAGGGAATTGCGCGAGCCAGTGTACGCCTTCGTTTCTCCTAGGTCATGGTACATCTTGCAACGGCCTAGCAGTCTTTGAAGGACGACGGCCTATTTCTCCCTCGAGAGGTGAAGTCCGGGTGCTGCTTCAGGGAGCAAGAGGTCAAGTATGGATTCCGAGAACTCGTGTAAGCACGGTGTTTTTCCAAAAGCAGCTCAGGGTTACAAAAGGAGGCCACCTCGCATTGCCCAGAAGCCCCGTTACAAACGTGTTCTTCAGGCATCCTCTAAGCTCTCCAAGTCGAGCTCTCCGATGGAGGAAAAACGTTGTTGCCCAGCCTCCTGCATACAAAACAGTAGAGTCCAAAGACCCTTGTGGCTGGGTGTTGCTCAGCAGGCTCAGATGCCACTTCTGCTCCACAGTGACCTTCCTCGGAATACGGTGCAGACGCTCGCATCGCATCCTCATCCTTACAGAGTCTTGAAAGGCACACCAGCATTTACAGCAGTTCAGTCGGGAAGGCCTCTTTGAAACTGCTGACTGCGACTGTGCTGGTGGAAAGAAACACTGCACCTTACCTTGAGTCTGGCGCTCGTCTGAATTATGCCCTAGACAACGTCCTCTGCTGGATGTACTCCTAGCAAGCAATTGCCAGCATTCCGTTTCACTGGGCAAAGTCTCCGTTCCTCCCTGGGTATTCTCGCAGGGTTGAGAAGGTTGGCGACCGCAGGGCTTTTCATTAAGCACTCATCATGGAAAACACGGACCTTCCTTGCAACACGCGGGCAAGTTTCCTTCCCACTGGCCAAGAAGGCTTTGGGATGAGAACCTAGCAAGGAACTGCACGCACTCTGGTTCGTTCAAGAAAATTCACTCTGCCTCAGGTTGCCTCTCAGGGTAATCCAGGGGTGAATAGAAGACGGGCAACAGGACTGTTTCTCAGGCAGCTCTGAGGACGCAGCTCTCCGGTTGGTCACTGGGGCAAATTGTGCCCTTCCCGTCCCCCTCCACTTTCACGGTTGACACCTAGCTCGTGTACCTGAAGTTCACAAGCAGGCCACATAGACACATGCCACACACATGGGCCCTTCCATGACAACACTTTGGCTAGCAGGAGTCCTCCTGAGCTGAATGGCGTGAGCCGGTGAACGCCTTAGTGTCGCCTACCTCACCGTGGATCTTGCAAAGGCCTAACAGTCTTCAAAGGCTGAGAGCACATGTCTCCAGCTGGATCTGAAGTCGACGTGCTGCTTGCGAGGGGAAGACGTCAGCTAGGAATTCTGAGAACCCTTGCCATGGCGGTGTTGGTTCCAGTGCAGCTCAGGTTTACCAACTGGGGTCCCCTTGCCTTGCACAGCAGACCAGGGAGAAAACTCTTCCTGAGGATTCTTCCAAGCTGTGGCTATCTGGCTCTCCGACGGAAGACACACATTGCTGCCTGGCCTTCGGCACACCAACAGCAGCGCCCAAAGACCATCATGAGGCATGAGGTTGCTCAGAAGGCACAGACGACACTTTCGGTACACAGTGATTTTCCTCGGAAAAGGGTGCAGTCGCGAGCGTCCTCAGATATGTAAAAGGCACACCAGCATTACAGCACTTCAGTGGTGAAAGCCTCGGGTCTACTTGTGACCACCAAGTTTGCTGATGGAAACACTGCCCCTTATGTTGAGTATGCCACTCAGCCGACCTTCTCCTTAGCTGAAGTAGTCTGCTGCATGACCTCCTGGCAAGGAGTGGCAGGCACACTGTTTCTTTCGAGAACACGCACTCTTCCTCCCGAGGAATTCCTGCAGGGTGCCCAAGATGGGCGCCCGCCCGCCTCTGCCCCCGTGCTTTTCCTTCAGTTTCCTGGCCCCAAGCCTCCTGTTCCAAAGGGGCCAAACATGCTTTAGCCCTCAGGATCCGGTTTCTACGTGCAAACCCAGCCTGTGGAGCAGCCCCTTCTGCTCAGCTACAAGAGAGCCATGCGACACACCAGGCGCTCCTGTGAGGAGCCTTTTGTAAGCAGAGGTTCTCTGCAAGGTGACGTGCCTAGCCAAGACAGCGCTTCAGTCAGGCGTTGTCGACCCTGGAACTTTCAATCTCCCAGCAGTGCTTCGGGAAAAGTGTCCATCATTTTAGGCTGGTTGTAAAGTTACATTTCTGCTGGAGGTGAAGGGTCGTCAGCTTTGAGTTCGTAGAATCCATGTAACTCGCCGGGTATGATTCAGTGCAGCTAATAGCTAAGCCGGGAGTCTGACAGGCATTGCACGTGACACCGTTGCCCCACTCTGGTACCAAGACTGCTTTCCAGAGTTGGAGGTCTGGCTCTCCGCCGGAGCAAGCCGTGTGTTGCCCTGCCCTCTGCATGCGCAGAATGGAGGCCAAACACCCAATTGGCTGCATGTTACTACTCTGAAGCCGCAGTTGACACTTTGGCTACAACGTGTTCTTCCTTGACCTGGGTCCAGGCGTGAGAGAGCCTGCAGTCCTGAGAGGCCTACCAGTGTTAAGGCAGTACCTTCACTAAGGCTTCTCAGAAAGATCTGCACTGCAACACTTTTCATGGCACACGCGGACCTTCCTTTGGCGGCATGGGGGCAGGTTTCCTAACCACTAGCCAAGAAGGCTTTGGGATGAGCTCCTAGTGAGGAACTGCACACACACCCTGGTTCTTTCGAGAAAACTCACTCTTCCTCCATTGCCTCCTAGGGAACTCCTACGGTGATTACAAAACAGGGAGCAGGACTTGGTTTCAGGCAGGTCTGAGCACGCAGCTCTCCGGACTGCCAACGGGACAGATTTTGCTTTTCTCGTCCAGCCCCCTTTTCACGGTTGCCACACAGCTCATGTAGCTGAAGTCCCCGGGCAGCCAAAAGAGACCCATGTCACATACTGTACCCATTCGCTGAAAGCACTTTGGAAAGCCAGGTTTCCTCCGGCAGGGAATTGCGCGAGCCAGTGTACGCCTTCGTTTCTCCTAGGTCATGGTACATCTTGCAACGGCCTAGCAGTCTTTGAAGGACGACGGCCTATTTCTCCCTCGAGAGGTGAAGTCCGGGTGCTGCTTCAGGGAGCAAGAGGTCAAGTATGGATTCCGAGAACTCGTGTAAGCACGGTGTTTTTCCAAAAGCAGCTCAGGGTTACAAAAGGAGGCCACCTCGCATTGCCCAGAAGCCCCGTTACAAACGTGTTCTTCAGGCATCCTCTAAGCTCTCCAAGTCGAGCTCTCCGATGGAGGAAAAACGTTGTTGCCCAGCCTCCTGCATACAAAACAGTAGAGTCCAAAGACCCTTGTGGCTGGGTGTTGCTCAGCAGGCTCAGATGCCACTTCTGCTCCACAGTGACCTTCCTCGGAATACGGTGCAGACGCTCGCATCGCATCCTCATCCTTACAGAGTCTTGAAAGGCACACCAGCATTTACAGCAGTTCAGTCGGGAAGGCCTCTTTGAAACTGCTGACTGCGACTGTGCTGGTGGAAAGAAACACTGCACCTTACCTTGAGTCTGGCGCTCGTCTGAATTATGCCCTAGACAACGTCCTCTGCTGGATGTACTCCTAGCAAGCAATTGCCAGCATTCCGTTTCACTGGGCAAAGTCTCCGTTCCTCCCTGGGTATTCTCGCAGGGTTGAGAAGGTTGGCGACCGCAGGGCTTTTCATTAAGCACTCATCATGGAAAACACGGACCTTCCTTGCAACACGCGGGCAAGTTTCCTTCCCACTGGCCAAGAAGGCTTTGGGATGAGAACCTAGCAAGGAACTGCACGCACTCTGGTTCGTTCAAGAAAATTCACTCTGCCTCAGGTTGCCTCTCAGGGTAATCCAGGGGTGAATAGAAGACGGGCAACAGGACTGTTTCTCAGGCAGCTCTGAGGACGCAGCTCTCCGGTTGGTCACTGGGGCAAATTGTGCCCTTCCCGTCCCCCTCCACTTTCACGGTTGACACCTAGCTCGTGTACCTGAAGTTCACAAGCAGGCCACATAGACACATGCCACACACATGGGCCCTTCCATGACAACACTTTGGCTAGCAGGAGTCCTCCTGAGCTGAATGGCGTGAGCCGGTGAACGCCTTAGTGTCGCCTACCTCACCGTGGATCTTGCAAAGGCCTAACAGTCTTCAAAGGCTGAGAGCACATGTCTCCAGCTGGATCTGAAGTCGACGTGCTGCTTGCGAGGGGAAGACGTCAGCTAGGAATTCTGAGAACCCTTGCCATGGCGGTGTTGGTTCCAGTGCAGCTCAGGTTTACCAACTGGGGTCCCCTTGCCTTGCACAGCAGACCAGGGAGAAAACTCTTCCTGAGGATTCTTCCAAGCTGTGGCTATCTGGCTCCCCGACGGAAGACACACATTGCTGCCTGGCCTTCGGCACACCAACAGCAGCGCCCAAAGACCATCATGAGGCATGAGGTTGCTCAGAAGGCACAGACGACACTTTCGGTACACAGTGATTTTCCTCGGAAAAGGGTGCAGTCGCGAGCGTCCTCAGATATGTAAAAGGCACACCAGCATTACAGCACTTCAGTGGTGAAAGCCTCGGGTCTACTTGTGACCACCAAGTTTGCTGATGGAAACACTGCCCCTTATGTTGAGTATGCCACTCAGCCGACCTTCTCCTTAGCTGAAGTAGTCTGCTGCATGACCTCCTGGCAAGGAGTGGCAGGCACACTGTTTCTTTCGAGAACACGCACTCTTCCTCCCGAGGAATTCCTGCAGGGTGCCCAAGATGGGCGCCCGCCCGCCTCTGCCCCCGTGCTTTTCCTTCAGTTTCCTGGCCCCAAGCCTCCTGTTCCAAAGGGGCCAAACATGCTTTAGCCCTCAGGATCCGGTTTCTACGTGCAAACCCAGCCTGTGGAGCAGCCCCTTCTGCTCAGCTACAAGAGAGCCATGCGACACACCAGGCGCTCCTGTGAGGAGCCTTTTGTAAGCAGAGGTTCTCTGCAAGGTGACGTGCCTAGCCAAGACAGCGCTTCAGTCAGGCGTTGTCGACCCTGGAACTTTCAATCTCCCAGCAGTGCTTCGGGAAAAGTGTCCATCATTTTAGGCTGGTTGTAAAGTTACATTTCTGCTGGAGGTGAAGGGTCGTCAGCTTTGAGTTCGTAGAATCCATGTAACTCGCCGGGTATGATTCAGTGCAGCTAATAGCTAAGCCGGGAGTCTGACAGGCATTGCACGTGACACCGTTGCCCCACTCTGGTACCAAGACTGCTTTCCAGAGTTGGAGGTCTGGCTCTCCGCCGGAGCAAGCCGTGTGTTGCCCTGCCCTCTGCATGCGCAGAATGGAGGCCAAACACCCAATTGGCTGCATGTTACTACTCTGAAGCCGCAGTTGACACTTTGGCTACAACGTGTTCTTCCTTGACCTGGGCCCAGGCGTGAGAGAGCCTGCAGTCCTGAGAGGCCTACCAGTGTTAAGGCAGTACCTTCACTAAGGCTTCTCAGAAAGATCTGCACTGCAACACTTTTCATGGCACACGCGGACCTTCCTTTGGCGGCATGGGGGCAGGTTTCCTAACCACTAGCCAAGAAGGCTTTGGGATGAGCTCCTAGTGAGGAACTGCACACACACCCTGGTTCTTTCGAGAAAACTCACTCTTCCTCCATTGCCTCCTAGGGAACTCCTACGGTGATTACAAAACAGGGAGCAGGACTTGGTTTCAGGCAGGTCTGAGCACGCAGCTCTCCGGACTGCCAACGGGACAGATTTTGCTTTTCTCGTCCAGCCCCCTTTTCACGGTTGCCACACAGCTCATGTAGCTGAAGTCCCCGGGCAGCCAAAAGAGACCCATGTCACATACTGTACCCATTCGCTGAAAGCACTTTGGAAAGCCAGGTTTCCTCCGGCAGGGAATTGCGCGAGCCAGTGTACGCCTTCGTTTCTCCTAGGTCATGGTACATCTTGCAACGGCCTAGCAGTCTTTGAAGGACGACGGCCTATTTCTCCCTCGAGAGGTGAAGTCCGGGTGCTGCTTCAGGGAGCAAGAGGTCAAGTATGGATTCCGAGAACTCGTGTAAGCACGGTGTTTTTCCAAAAGCAGCTCAGGGTTACAAAAGGAGGCCACCTCGCATTGCCCAGAAGCCCCGTTACAAACGTGTTCTTCAGGCATCCTCTAAGCTCTCCAAGTCGAGCTCTCCGATGGAGGAAAAACGTTGTTGCCCAGCCTCCTGCATACAAAACAGTAGAGTCCAAAGACCCTTGTGGCTGGGTGTTGCTCAGCAGGCTCAGATGCCACTTCTGCTCCACAGTGACCTTCCTCGGAATACGGTGCAGACGCTCGCATCGCATCCTCATCCTTACAGAGTCTTGAAAGGCACACCAGCATTTACAGCAGTTCAGTCGGGAAGGCCTCTTTGAAACTGCTGACTGCGACTGTGCTGGTGGAAAGAAACACTGCACCTTACCTTGAGTCTGGCGCTCGTCTGAATTATGCCCTAGACAACGTCCTCTGCTGGATGTACTCCTAGCAAGCAATTGCCAGCATTCCGTTTCACTGGGCAAAGTCTCCGTTCCTCCCTGGGTATTCTCGCAGGGTTGAGAAGGTTGGCGACCGCAGGGCTTTTCATTAAGCACTCATCATGGAAAACACGGACCTTCCTTGCAACACGCGGGCAAGTTTCCTTCCCACTGGCCAAGAAGGCTTTGGGATGAGAACCTAGCAAGGAACTGCACGCACTCTGGTTCGTTCAAGAAAATTCACTCTGCCTCAGGTTGCCTCTCAGGGTAATCCAGGGGTGAATAGAAGACGGGCAACAGGACTGTTTCTCAGGCAGCTCTGAGGACGCAGCTCTCCGGTTGGTCACTGGGGCAAATTGTGCCCTTCCCGTCCCCCTCCACTTTCACGGTTGACACCTAGCTCGTGTACCTGAAGTTCACAAGCAGGCCACATAGACACATGCCACACACATGGGCCCTTCCATGACAACACTTTGGCTAGCAGGAGTCCTCCTGAGCTGAATGGCGTGAGCCGGTGAACGCCTTAGTGTCGCCTACCTCACCGTGGATCTTGCAAAGGCCTAACAGTCTTCAAAGGCTGAGAGCACATGTCTCCAGCTGGATCTGAAGTCGACGTGCTGCTTGCGAGGGGAAGACGTCAGCTAGGAATTCTGAGAACCCTTGCCATGGCGGTGTTGGTTCCAGTGCAGCTCAGGTTTACCAACTGGGGTCCCCTTGCCTTGCACAGCAGACCAGGGAGAAAACTCTTCCTGAGGATTCTTCCAAGCTGTGGCTATCTGGCTCTCCGACGGAAGACACACATTGCTGCCTGGCCTTCGGCACACCAACAGCAGCGCCCAAAGACCATCATGAGGCATGAGGTTGCTCAGAAGGCACAGACGACACTTTCGGTACACAGTGATTTTCCTCGGAAAAGGGTGCAGTCGCGAGCGTCCTCAGATATGTAAAAGGCACACCAGCATTACAGCACTTCAGTGGTGAAAGCCTCGGGTCTACTTGTGACCACCAAGTTTGCTGATGGAAACACTGCCCCTTATGTTGAGTATGCCACTCAGCCGACCTTCTCCTTAGCTGAAGTAGTCTGCTGCATGACCTCCTGGCAAGGAGTGGCAGGCACACTGTTTCTTTCGAGAACACGCACTCTTCCTCCCGAGGAATTCCTGCAGGGTGCCCAAGATGGGCGCCCGCCCGCCTCTGCCCCCGTGCTTTTCCTTCAGTTTCCTGGCCCCAAGCCTCCTGTTCCAAAGGGGCCAAACATGCTTTAGCCCTCAGGATCCGGTTTCTACGTGCAAACCCAGCCTGTGGAGCAGCCCCTTCTGCTCAGCTACAAGAGAGCCATGCGACACACCAGGCGCTCCTGTGAGGAGCCTTTTGTAAGCAGAGGTTCTCTGCAAGGTGACGTGCCTAGCCAAGACAGCGCTTCAGTCAGGCGTTGTCGACCCTGGAACTTTCAATCTCCCAGCAGTGCTTCGGGAAAAGTGTCCATCATTTTAGGCTGGTTGTAAAGTTACATTTCTGCTGGAGGTGAAGGGTCGTCAGCTTTGAGTTCGTAGAATCCATGTAACTCGCCGGGTATGATTCAGTGCAGCTAATAGCTAAGCCGGGAGTCTGACAGGCATTGCACGTGACACCGTTGCCCCACTCTGGTACCAAGACTGCTTTCCAGAGTTGGAGGTCTGGCTCTCCGCCGGAGCAAGCCGTGTGTTGCCCTGCCCTCTGCATGCGCAGAATGGAGGCCAAACACCCAATTGGCTGCATGTTACTACTCTGAAGCCGCAGTTGACACTTTGGCTACAACGTGTTCTTCCTTGACCTGGGCCCAGGCGTGAGAGAGCCTGCAGTCCTGAGAGGCCTACCAGTGTTAAGGCAGTACCTTCACTAAGGCTTCTCAGAAAGATCTGCACTGCAACACTTTTCATGGCACACGCGGACCTTCCTTTGGCGGCATGGGGGCAGGTTTCCTAACCACTAGCCAAGAAGGCTTTGGGATGAGCTCCTAGTGAGGAACTGCACACACACCCTGGTTCTTTCGAGAAAACTCACTCTTCCTCCATTGCCTCCTAGGGAACTCCTACGGTGATTACAAAACAGGGAGCAGGACTTGGTTTCAGGCAGGTCTGAGCACGCAGCTCTCCGGACTGCCAACGGGACAGATTTTGCTTTTCTCGTCCAGCCCCCTTTTCACGGTTGCCACACAGCTCATGTAGCTGAAGTCCCCGGGCGGCCAAAAGAGACCCATGTCACATACTGTACCCATTCGCTGAAAGCACTTTGGAAAGCCAGGTTTCCTCCGGCAGGGAATTGCGCGAGCCAGTGTACGCCTTCGTTTCTCCTAGGTCATGGTACATCTTGCAACGGCCTAGCAGTCTTTGAAGGACGACGGCCTATTTCTCCCTCGAGAGGTGAAGTCCGGGTGCTGCTTCAGGGAGCAAGAGGTCAAGTATGGATTCCGAGAACTCGTGTAAGCACGGTGTTTTTCCAAAAGCAGCTCAGGGTTACAAAAGGAGGCCACCTCGCATTGCCCAGAAGCCCCGTTACAAACGTGTTCTTCAGGCATCCTCTAAGCTCTCCAAGTCGAGCTCTCCGATGGAGGAAAAACGTTGTTGCCCAGCCTCCTGCATACAAAACAGTAGAGTCCAAAGACCCTTGTGGCTGGGTGTTGCTCAGCAGGCTCAGATGCCACTTCTGCTCCACAGTGACCTTCCTCGGAATACGGTGCAGACGCTCGCATCGCATCCTCATCCTTACAGAGTCTTGAAAGGCACACCAGCATTTACAGCAGTTCAGTCGGGAAGGCCTCTTTGAAACTGCTGACTGCGACTGTGCTGGTGGAAAGAAACACTGCACCTTACCTTGAGTCTGGCGCTCGTCTGAATTATGCCCTAGACAACGTCCTCTGCTGGATGTACTCCTAGCAAGCAATTGCCAGCATTCCGTTTCACTGGGCAAAGTCTCCGTTCCTCCCTGGGTATTCTCGCAGGGTTGAGAAGGTTGGCGACCGCAGGGCTTTTCATTAAGCACTCATCATGGAAAACACGGACCTTCCTTGCAACACGCGGGCAAGTTTCCTTCCCACTGGCCAAGAAGGCTTTGGGATGAGAACCTAGCAAGGAACTGCACGCACTCTGGTTCGTTCAAGAAAATTCACTCTGCCTCAGGTTGCCTCTCAGGGTAATCCAGGGGTGAATAGAAGATGGGCAACAGGACTGTTTCTCAGGCAGCTCTGAGGACGCAGCTCTCCGGTTGGTCACTGGGGCAAATTGTGCCCTTCCCGTCCCCCTCCACTTTCACGGTTGACACCTAGCTCATGTACCTGAAGTTCACAAGCAGGCCACATAGACACATGCCACACACATGGGCCCTTCCATGACAACACTTTGGCTAGCAGGAGTCCTCCTGAGCTGAATGGCGTGAGCCGGTGAACGCCTTAGTGTCGCCTACCTCACCGTGGATCTTGCAAAGGCCTAACAGTCTTCAAAGGCTGAGCACATGTCTCCAGCTGGATCTGAAGTCGACGTGCTGCTTGCGAGGGGAAGACGTCAGCTAGGAATTCTGAGAACCCTTGCCATGGCGGTGTTGGTTCCAGTGCAGCTCAGGTTTACCAACTGGGGTCCCCTTGCATTGCACAGCAGACCAGGGAGAAAACTCTTCCTGAGGATTCTTCTAAGCTGTGGCTATCTGGCTCCCCGACGAAAGAAACACATTGCTGCCTGGCCTTCGGCACACCAACAGCAGCGCCCAAAGACCATCATGAGGCATGAGGTTGCTCAGAAGGCACAGACGACACTTTCGGTACACAGTGATTTTCCTCGGAAAAGGGTGCAGTCGCGAGCGTCCTCAGATATGTAAAAGGCACACCAGCATTACAGCACTTCAGTGGTGAAAGCCTCGGGTCTACTTGTGACCACCAAGTTTGCTGATGGAAACACTGCCCCTTATGTTGAGTATGCCACTCAGCCGACCTTCTCCTTAGCTGAAGTAGTCTGCTGCATGACCTCCTGGCAAGGAGTGGCAGGCACACTGTTTCTTTCGAGAACACTCACTCTTCCTCCCGAGGAATTCCTGCAGGGTGCCCAAGATGGGCGCCCGCCCGCCTCTGCCCCCGTGCTTTTCCTTCAGTTTCCTGGCCCCAAGCCTCCTGTTCCAAAGGGGCCAAACATGCTTTAGCCCTCAGGATCCGGTCTCTACGTGCAAACCCAGCCTGTGGAGCAGCCCCTTCTGCTCAGCTACAAGAGAGCCATGCGACACACCAGGCGCTCCTGTGAGGAGCCTTTTGTAAGCAGAGGTTCTCTGCAAGGTGACGTGCCTAGCCAAGACAGCGCTTCAGTCAGGCGTTGTCGACCCTGGAACTTTCAATCTCCCAGCAGTGCTTCGGGAAAAGTGTCCATCATTTTAGGCTGGTTGTAAAGTTACATTTCTGCTGGAGGTGAAGGGTCGTCAGCTTTGAGTTCGTAGAATCCATGTAACTCGCCGGGTATGATTCAGTGCAGCTAATAGCTAAGCCGGGAGTCTGACAGGCATTGCACGTGACACCGTTGCCCCACTCTGGTACCAAGACTGCTTTCCAGAGTTGGAGGTCTGGCTCTCCGCCGGAGCAAGCCGTGTGTTGCCCTGCCCTCTGCATGCGCAGAATGGAGGCCAAACACCCAATTGGCTGCATGTTACTACTCTGAAGCCGCAGTTGACACTTTGGCTACAACGTGTTCTTCCTTGACCTGGGTCCAGGCGTGAGAGAGCCTGCAGTCCTGAGAGGCCTACCAGTGTTAAGGCAGTACCTTCACTAAGGCTTCTCAGAAAGATCTGCACTGCAACACTTTTCATGGCACACGCGGACCTTCCTTTGGCGGCATGGGGGCAGGTTTCCTAACCACTAGCCAAGAAGGCTTTGGGATGAGCTCCTAGTGAGGAACTGCACACACACCCTGGTTCTTTCGAGAAAACTCACTCTTCCTCCATTGCCTCCTAGGGAACTCCTACGGTGATTACAAAACAGGGAGCAGGACTTGGTTTCAGGCAGGTCTGAGCACGCAGCTCTCCGGACTGCCAACGGGACAGATTTTGCTTTTCTCGTCCAGCCCCCTTTTCACGGTTGCCACACAGCTCATGTAGCTGAAGTCCCCGGGCGGCCAAAAGAGACCCATGTCACATACTGTACCCATTCGCTGAAAGCACTTTGGAAAGCCAGGTTTCCTCCGGCAGTGAATTGCGCGAGCCAGTGTACGCCTTCGTTTCTCCTAGGTCATGGTACATCTTGCAACGGCCTAGCAGTCTTTGAAGGACGACGGCCTATTTCTCCCTCGAGAGGTGAAGTCCGGGTGCTGCTTCAGGGAGCAAGAGGTCAAGTATGGATTCCGAGAACTCGTGTAAGCACGGTGTTTTTCCAAAAGCAGCTCAGGGTTACAAAAGGAGGCCACCTTGCATTGCCCAGAAGCCCCGTTACAAACGTGTTCTTCAGGCATCCTCTAAGCTCTCCAAGTCGAGCTCTCCGATGGAGGAAAAACGTTGTTGCCCAGCCTCCTGCATACAAAACAGTAGAGTCCAAAGACCCTTGTGGCTGGGTGTTGCTCAGCAGGCTCAGATGCCACTTCTGCTCCACAGTGACCTTCCTCGGAATACGGTGCAGACGCTCGCATCGCATCCTCATCCTTACAGAGTCTTGAAAGGCACACCAGCATTTACAGCAGTTCAGTCGGGAAGGCCTCTTTGAAACTGCTGACTGCGACTGTGCTGGTGGAAAGAAACACTGCACCTTACCTTGAGTCTGGCGCTCGTCTGAATTATGCCCTAGACAACGTCCTCTGCTGGATGTACTCCTAGCAAGCAATTGCCAGCATTCCGTTTCACTGGGCAAAGTCTCCGTTCCTCCCTGGGTATTCTCGCAGGGTTGAGAAGGTTGGCGACCGCAGGGCTTTTCATTAAGCACTCATCATGGAAAACACGGACCTTCCTTGCAACACGCGGGCAAGTTTCCTTCCCACTGGCCAAGAAGGCTTTGGGATGAGAACCTAGCAAGGAACTGCACGCACTCTGGTTCGTTCAAGAAAATTCACTCTGCCTCAGGTTGCCTCTCAGGGTAATCCAGGGGTGAATAGAAGACGGGCAACAGGACTGTTTCTCAGGCAGCTCTGAGGACGCAGCTCTCCGGTTGGTCACTGGGGCAAATTGTGCCCTTCCCGTCCCCCTCCACTTTCACGGTTGACACCTAGCTCGTGTACCTGAAGTTCACAAGCAGGCCACATAGACACATGCCACACACATGGGCCCTTCCATGACAACACTTTGGCTAGCAGGAGTCCTCCTGAGCTGAATGGCGTGAGCCGGTGAACGCCTTAGTGTCGCCTACCTCACCGTGGATCTTGCAAAGGCCTAACAGTCTTCAAAGGCTGAGAGCACATGTCTCCAGCTGGATCTGAAGTCGACGTGCTGCTTGCGAGGGGAAGACGTCAGCTAGGAATTCTGAGAACCCTTGCCATGGCGGTGTTGGTTCCAGTGCAGCTCAGGTTTACCAACTGGGGTCCCCTTGCCTTGCACAGCAGACCAGGGAGAAAACTCTTCCTGAGGATTCTTCCAAGCTGTGGCTATCTGGCTCTCCGACGGAAGACACACATTGCTGCCTGGCCTTCGGCACACCAACAGCAGCGCCCAAAGACCATCATGAGGCATGAGGTTGCTCAGAAGGCACAGACGACACTTTCGGTACACAGTGATTTTCCTCGGAAAAGGGTGCAGTCGCGAGCGTCCTCAGATATGTAAAAGGCACACCAGCATTACAGCACTTCAGTGGTGAAAGCCTCGGGTCTACTTGTGACCACCAAGTTTGCTGATGGAAACACTGCCCCTTATGTTGAGTATGCCACTCAGCCGACCTTCTCCTTAGCTGAAGTAGTCTGCTGCATGACCTCCTGGCAAGGAGTGGCAGGCACACTGTTTCTTTCGAGAACACGCACTCTTCCTCCCGAGGAATTCCTGCAGGGTGCCCAAGATGGGCGCCCGCCCGCCTCTGCCCCCGTGCTTTTCCTTCAGTTTCCTGGCCCCAAGCCTCCTGTTCCAAAGGGGCCAAACATGCTTTAGCCCTCAGGATCCGGTTTCTACGTGCAAACCCAGCCTGTGGAGCAGCCCCTTCTGCTCAGCTACAAGAGAGCCATGCGACACACCAGGCGCTCCTGTGAGGAGCCTTTTGTAAGCAGAGGTTCTCTGCAAGGTGACGTGCCTAGCCAAGACAGCGCTTCAGTCAGGCGTTGTCGACCCTGGAACTTTCAATCTCCCAGCAGTGCTTCGGGAAAAGTGTCCATCATTTTAGGCTGGTTGTAAAGTTACATTTCTGCTGGAGGTGAAGGGTCGTCAGCTTTGAGTTCGTAGAATCCATGTAACTCGCCGGGTATGATTCAGTGCAGCTAATAGCTAAGCCGGGAGTCTGACAGGCATTGCACGTGACACCGTTGCCCCACTCTGGTACCAAGACTGCTTTCCAGAGTTGGAGGTCTGGCTCTCCGCCGGAGCAAGCCGTGTGTTGCCCTGCCCTCTGCATGCGCAGAATGGAGGCCAAACACCCAATTGGCTGCATGTTACTACTCTGAAGCCGCAGTTGACACTTTGGCTACAACGTGTTCTTCCTTGACCTGGGTCCAGGCGTGAGAGAGCCTGCAGTCCTGAGAGGCCTACCAGTGTTAAGGCAGTACCTTCACTAAGGCTTCTCAGAAAGATCTGCACTGCAACACTTTTCATGGCACACGCGGACCTTCCTTTGGCGGCATGGGGGCAGGTTTCCTAACCACTAGCCAAGAAGGCTTTGGGATGAGCTCCTAGTGAGGAACTGCACACACACCCTGGTTCTTTCGAGAAAACTCACTCTTCCTCCATTGCCTCCTAGGGAACTCCTACGGTGATTACAAAACAGGGAGCAGGACTTGGTTTCAGGCAGGTCTGAGCACGCAGCTCTCCGGACTGCCAACGGGACAGATTTTGCTTTTCTCGTCCAGCCCCCTTTTCACGGTTGCCACACAGCTCATGTAGCTGAAGTCCCCGGGCGGCCAAAAGAGACCCATGTCACATACTGTACCCATTCGCTGAAAGCACTTTGGAAAGCCAGGTTTCCTCCGGCAGGGAATTGCGCGAGCCAGTGTACGCCTTCGTTTCTCCTAGGTCATGGTACATCTTGCAACGGCCTAGCAGTCTTTGAAGGACGACGGCCTATTTCTCCCTCGAGAGGTGAAGTCCGGGTGCTGCTTCAGGGAGCAAGAGGTCAAGTATGGATTCCGAGAACTCGTGTAAGCACGGTGTTTTTCCAAAAGCAGCTCAGGGTTACAAAAGGAGGCCACCTCGCATTGCCCAGAAGCCCCGTTACAAACGTGTTCTTCAGGCATCCTCTAAGCTCTCCAAGTCGAGCTCTCCGATGGAGGAAAAACGTTGTTGCCCAGCCTCCTGCATACAAAACAGTAGAGTCCAAAGACCCTTGTGGCTGGGTGTTGCTCAGCAGGCTCAGATGCCACTTCTGCTCCACAGTGACCTTCCTCGGAATACGGTGCAGACGCTCGCATCGCATCCTCATCCTTACAGAGTCTTGAAAGGCACACCAGCATTTACAGCAGTTCAGTCGGGAAGGCCTCTTTGAAACTGCTGACTGCGACTGTGCTGGTGGAAAGAAACACTGCACCTTACCTTGAGTCTGGCGCTCGTCTGAATTATGCCCTAGACAACGTCCTCTGCTGGATGTACTCCTAGCAAGCAATTGCCAGCATTCCGTTTCACTGGGCAAAGTCTCCGTTCCTCCCTGGGTATTCTCGCAGGGTTGAGAAGGTTGGCGACCGCAGGGCTTTTCATTAAGCACTCATCATGGAAAACACGGACCTTCCTTGCAACACGCGGGCAAGTTTCCTTCCCACTGGCCAAGAAGGCTTTGGGATGAGAACCTAGCAAGGAACTGCACGCACTCTGGTTCGTTCAAGAAAATTCACTCTGCCTCAGGTTGCCTCTCAGGGTAATCCAGGGGTGAATAGAAGACGGGCAACAGGACTGTTTCTCAGGCAGCTCTGAGGACGCAGCTCTCCGGTTGGTCACTGGGGCAAATTGTGCCCTTCCCGTCCCCCTCCACTTTCACGGTTGACACCTAGCTCGTGTACCTGAAGTTCACAAGCAGGCCACATAGACACATGCCACACACATGGGCCCTTCCATGACAACACTTTGGCTAGCAGGAGTCCTCCTGAGCTGAATGGCGTGAGCCGGTGAACGCCTTAGTGTCGCCTACCTCACCGTGGATCTTGCAAAGGCCTAACAGTCTTCAAAGGCTGAGAGCACATGTCTCCAGCTGGATCTGAAGTCGACGTGCTGCTTGCGAGGGGAAGACGTCAGCTAGGAATTCTGAGAACCCTTGCCATGGCGGTGTTGGTTCCAGTGCAGCTCAGGTTTACCAACTGGGGTCCCCTTGCCTTGCACAGCAGACCAGGGAGAAAACTCTTCCTGAGGATTCTTCCAAGCTGTGGCTATCTGGCTCTCCGACGGAAGACACACATTGCTGCCTGGCCTTCGGCACACCAACAGCAGCGCCCAAAGACCATCATGAGGCATGAGGTTGCTCAGAAGGCACAGACGACACTTTCGGTACACAGTGATTTTCCTCGGAAAAGGGTGCAGTCGCGAGCGTCCTCAGATATGTAAAAGGCACACCAGCATTACAGCACTTCAGTGGTGAAAGCCTCGGGTCTACTTGTGACCACCAAGTTTGCTGATGGAAACACTGCCCCTTATGTTGAGTATGCCACTCAGCCGACCTTCTCCTTAGCTGAAGTAGTCTGCTGCATGACCTCCTGGCAAGGAGTGGCAGGCACACTGTTTCTTTCGAGAACACGCACTCTTCCTCCCGAGGAATTCCTGCAGGGTGCCCAAGATGGGCGCCCGCCCGCCTCTGCCCCCGTGCTTTTCCTTCAGTTTCCTGGCCCCAAGCCTCCTGTTCCAAAGGGGCCAAACATGCTTTAGCCCTCAGGATCCGGTTTCTACGTGCAAACCCAGCCTGTGGAGCAGCCCCTTCTGCTCAGCTACAAGAGAGCCATGCGACACACCAGGCGCTCCTGTGAGGAGCCTTTTGTAAGCAGAGGTTCTCTGCAAGGTGACGTGCCTAGCCAAGACAGCGCTTCAGTCAGGCGTTGTCGACCCTGGAACTTTCAATCTCCCAGCAGTGCTTCGGGAAAAGTGTCCATCATTTTAGGCTGGTTGTAAAGTTACATTTCTGCTGGAGGTGAAGGGTCGTCAGCTTTGAGTTCGTAGAATCCATGTAACTCGCCGGGTATGATTCAGTGCAGCTAATAGCTAAGCCGGGAGTCTGACAGGCATTGCACGTGACACCGTTGCCCCACTCTGGTACCAAGACTGCTTTCCAGAGTTGGAGGTCTGGCTCTCCGCCGGAGCAAGCCGTGTGTTGCCCTGCCCTCTGCATGCGCAGAATGGAGGCCAAACACCCAATTGGCTGCATGTTACTACTCTGAAGCCGCAGTTGACACTTTGGCTACAACGTGTTCTTCCTTGACCTGGGTCCAGGCGTGAGAGAGCCTGCAGTCCTGAGAGGCCTACCAGTGTTAAGGCAGTACCTTCACTAAGGCTTCTCAGAAAGATCTGCACTGCAACACTTTTCATGGCACACGCGGACCTTCCTTTGGCGGCATGGGGGCAGGTTTCCTAACCACTAGCCAAGAAGGCTTTGGGATGAGCTCCTAGTGAGGAACTGCACACACACCCTGGTTCTTTCGAGAAAACTCACTCTTCCTCCATTGCCTCCTAGGGAACTCCTACGGTGATTACAAAACAGGGAGCAGGACTTGGTTTCAGGCAGGTCTGAGCACGCAGCTCTCCGGACTGCCAACGGGACAGATTTTGCTTTTCTCGTCCAGCCCCCTTTTCACGGTTGCCACACAGCTCATGTAGCTGAAGTCCCCGGGCGGCCAAAAGAGACCCATGTCACATACTGTACCCATTCGCTGAAAGCACTTTGGAAAGCCAGGTTTCCTCCGGCAGTGAATTGCGCGAGCCAGTGTACGCCTTCGTTTCTCCTAGGTCATGGTACATCTTGCAACGGCCTAGCAGTCTTTGAAGGACGACGGCCTATTTCTCCCTCGAGAGGTGAAGTCCGGGTGCTGCTTCAGGGAGCAAGAGGTCAAGTATGGATTCCGAGAACTCGTGTAAGCACGGTGTTTTTCCAAAAGCAGCTCAGGGTTACAAAAGGAGGCCACCTTGCATTGCCCAGAAGCCCCGTTACAAACGTGTTCTTCAGGCATCCTCTAAGCTCTCCAAGTCGAGCTCTCCGATGGAGGAAAAACGTTGTTGCCCAGCCTCCTGCATACAAAACAGTAGAGTCCAAAGACCCTTGTGGCTGGGTGTTGCTCAGCAGGCTCAGATGCCACTTCTGCTCCACAGTGACCTTCCTCGGAATACGGTGCAGACGCTCGCATCGCATCCTCATCCTTACAGAGTCTTGAAAGGCACACCAGCATTTACAGCAGTTCAGTCGGGAAGGCCTCTTTGAAACTGCTGACTGCGACTGTGCTGGTGGAAAGAAACACTGCACCTTACCTTGAGTCTGGCGCTCGTCTGAATTATGCCCTAGACAACGTCCTCTGCTGGATGTACTCCTAGCAAGCAATTGCCAGCATTCCGTTTCACTGGGCAAAGTCTCCGTTCCTCCCTGGGTATTCTCGCAGGGTTGAGAAGGTTGGCGACCGCAGGGCTTTTCATTAAGCACTCATCATGGAAAACACGGACCTTCCTTGCAACACGCGGGCAAGTTTCCTTCCCACTGGCCAAGAAGGCTTTGGGATGAGAACCTAGCAAGGAACTGCACGCACTCTGGTTCGTTCAAGAAAATTCACTCTGCCTCAGGTTGCCTCTCAGGGTAATCCAGGGGTGAATAGAAGACGGGCAACAGGACTGTTTCTCAGGCAGCTCTGAGGACGCAGCTCTCCGGTTGGTCACTGGGGCAAATTGTGCCCTTCCCGTCCCCCTCCACTTTCACGGTTGACACCTAGCTCGTGTACCTGAAGTTCACAAGCAGGCCACATAGACACATGCCACACACATGGGCCCTTCCATGACAACACTTTGGCTAGCAGGAGTCCTCCTGAGCTGAATGGCGTGAGCCGGTGAACGCCTTAGTGTCGCCTACCTCACCGTGGATCTTGCAAAGGCCTAACAGTCTTCAAAGGCTGAGAGCACATGTCTCCAGCTGGATCTGAAGTCGACGTGCTGCTTGCGAGGGGAAGACGTCAGCTAGGAATTCTGAGAACCCTTGCCATGGCGGTGTTGGTTCCAGTGCAGCTCAGGTTTACCAACTGGGGTCCCCTTGCCTTGCACAGCAGACCAGGGAGAAAACTCTTCCTGAGGATTCTTCCAAGCTGTGGCTATCTGGCTCTCCGACGGAAGACACACATTGCTGCCTGGCCTTCGGCACACCAACAGCAGCGCCCAAAGACCATCATGAGGCATGAGGTTGCTCAGAAGGCACAGACGACACTTTCGGTACACAGTGATTTTCCTCGGAAAAGGGTGCAGTCGCGAGCGTCCTCAGATATGTAAAAGGCACACCAGCATTACAGCACTTCAGTGGTGAAAGCCTCGGGTCTACTTGTGACCACCAAGTTTGCTGATGGAAACACTGCCCCTTATGTTGAGTATGCCACTCAGCCGACCTTCTCCTTAGCTGAAGTAGTCTGCTGCATGACCTCCTGGCAAGGAGTGGCAGGCACACTGTTTCTTTCGAGAACACGCACTCTTCCTCCCGAGGAATTCCTGCAGGGTGCCCAAGATGGGCGCCCGCCCGCCTCTGCCCCCGTGCTTTTCCTTCAGTTTCCTGGCCCCAAGCCTCCTGTTCCAAAGGGGCCAAACATGCTTTAGCCCTCAGGATCCGGTTTCTACGTGCAAACCCAGCCTGTGGAGCAGCCCCTTCTGCTCAGCTACAAGAGAGCCATGCGACACACCAGGCGCTCCTGTGAGGAGCCTTTTGTAAGCAGAGGTTCTCTGCAAGGTGACGTGCCTAGCCAAGACAGCGCTTCAGTCAGGCGTTGTCGACCCTGGAACTTTCAATCTCCCAGCAGTGCTTCGGGAAAAGTGTCCATCATTTTAGGCTGGTTGTAAAGTTACATTTCTGCTGGAGGTGAAGGGTCGTCAGCTTTGAGTTCGTAGAATCCATGTAACTCGCCGGGTATGATTCAGTGCAGCTAATAGCTAAGCCGGGAGTCTGACAGGCATTGCACGTGACACCGTTGCCCCACTCTGGTACCAAGACTGCTTTCCAGAGTTGGAGGTCTGGCTCTCCGCCGGAGCAAGCCGTGTGTTGCCCTGCCCTCTGCATGCGCAGAATGGAGGCCAAACACCCAATTGGCTGCATGTTACTACTCTGAAGCCGCAGTTGACACTTTGGCTACAACGTGTTCTTCCTTGACCTGGGTCCAGGCGTGAGAGAGCCTGCAGTCCTGAGAGGCCTACCAGTGTTAAGGCAGTACCTTCACTAAGGCTTCTCAGAAAGATCTGCACTGCAACACTTTTCATGGCACACGCGGACCTTCCTTTGGCGGCATGGGGGCAGGTTTCCTAACCACTAGCCAAGAAGGCTTTGGGATGAGCTCCTAGTGAGGAACTGCACACACACCCTGGTTCTTTCGAGAAAACTCACTCTTCCTCCATTGCCTCCTAGGGAACTCCTACGGTGATTACAAAACAGGGAGCAGGACTTGGTTTCAGGCAGGTCTGAGCACGCAGCTCTCCGGACTGCCAACGGGACAGATTTTGCTTTTCTCGTCCAGCCCCCTTTTCACGGTTGCCACACAGCTCATGTAGCTGAAGTCCCCGGGCGGCCAAAAGAGACCCATGTCACATACTGTACCCATTCGCTGAAAGCACTTTGGAAAGCCAGGTTTCCTCCGGCAGGGAATTGCGCGAGCCAGTGTACGCCTTCGTTTCTCCTAGGTCATGGTACATCTTGCAACGGCCTAGCAGTCTTTGAAGGACGACGGCCTATTTCTCCCTCGAGAGGTGAAGTCCGGGTGCTGCTTCAGGGAGCAAGAGGTCAAGTATGGATTCCGAGAACTCGTGTAAGCACGGTGTTTTTCCAAAAGCAGCTCAGGGTTACAAAAGGAGGCCACCTCGCATTGCCCAGAAGCCCCGTTACAAACGTGTTCTTCAGGCATCCTCTAAGCTCTCCAAGTCGAGCTCTCCGATGGAGGAAAAACGTTGTTGCCCAGCCTCCTGCATACAAAACAGTAGAGTCCAAAGACCCTTGTGGCTGGGTGTTGCTCAGCAGGCTCAGATGCCACTTCTGCTCCACAGTGACCTTCCTCGGAATACGGTGCAGACGCTCGCATCGCATCCTCATCCTTACAGAGTCTTGAAAGGCACACCAGCATTTACAGCAGTTCAGTCGGGAAGGCCTCTTTGAAACTGCTGACTGCGACTGTGCTGGTGGAAAGAAACACTGCACCTTACCTTGAGTCTGGCGCTCGTCTGAATTATGCCCTAGACAACGTCCTCTGCTGGATGTACTCCTAGCAAGCAATTGCCAGCATTCCGTTTCACTGGGCAAAGTCTCCGTTCCTCCCTGGGTATTCTCGCAGGGTTGAGAAGGTTGGCGACCGCAGGGCTTTTCATTAAGCACTCATCATGGAAAACACGGACCTTCCTTGCAACACGCGGGCAAGTTTCCTTCCCACTGGCCAAGAAGGCTTTGGGATGAGAACCTAGCAAGGAACTGCACGCACTCTGGTTCGTTCAAGAAAATTCACTCTGCCTCAGGTTGCCTCTCAGGGTAATCCAGGGGTGAATAGAAGACGGGCAACAGGACTGTTTCTCAGGCAGCTCTGAGGACGCAGCTCTCCGGTTGGTCACTGGGGCAAATTGTGCCCTTCCCGTCCCCCTCCACTTTCACGGTTGACACCTAGCTCGTGTACCTGAAGTTCACAAGCAGGCCACATAGACACATGCCACACACATGGGCCCTTCCATGACAACACTTTGGCTAGCAGGAGTCCTCCTGAGCTGAATGGCGTGAGCCGGTGAACGCCTTAGTGTCGCCTACCTCACCGTGGATCTTGCAAAGGCCTAACAGTCTTCAAAGGCTGAGAGCACATGTCTCCAGCTGGATCTGAAGTCGACGTGCTGCTTGCGAGGGGAAGACGTCAGCTAGGAATTCTGAGAACCCTTGCCATGGCGGTGTTGGTTCCAGTGCAGCTCAGGTTTACCAACTGGGGTCCCCTTGCCTTGCACAGCAGACCAGGGAGAAAACTCTTCCTGAGGATTCTTCCAAGCTGTGGCTATCTGGCTCTCCGACGGAAGACACACATTGCTGCCTGGCCTTCGGCACACCAACAGCAGCGCCCAAAGACCATCATGAGGCATGAGGTTGCTCAGAAGGCACAGACGACACTTTCGGTACACAGTGATTTTCCTCGGAAAAGGGTGCAGTCGCGAGCGTCCTCAGATATGTAAAAGGCACACCAGCATTACAGCACTTCAGTGGTGAAAGCCTCGGGTCTACTTGTGACCACCAAGTTTGCTGATGGAAACACTGCCCCTTATGTTGAGTATGCCACTCAGCCGACCTTCTCCTTAGCTGAAGTAGTCTGCTGCATGACCTCCTGGCAAGGAGTGGCAGGCACACTGTTTCTTTCGAGAACACGCACTCTTCCTCCCGAGGAATTCCTGCAGGGTGCCCAAGATGGGCGCCCGCCCGCCTCTGCCCCCGTGCTTTTCCTTCAGTTTCCTGGCCCCAAGCCTCCTGTTCCAAAGGGGCCAAACATGCTTTAGCCCTCAGGATCCGGTTTCTACGTGCAAACCCAGCCTGTGGAGCAGCCCCTTCTGCTCAGCTACAAGAGAGCCATGCGACACACCAGGCGCTCCTGTGAGGAGCCTTTTGTAAGCAGAGGTTCTCTGCAAGGTGACGTGCCTAGCCAAGACAGCGCTTCAGTCAGGCGTTGTCGACCCTGGAACTTTCAATCTCCCAGCAGTGCTTCGGGAAAAGTGTCCATCATTTTAGGCTGGTTGTAAAGTTACATTTCTGCTGGAGGTGAAGGGTCGTCAGCTTTGAGTTCGTAGAATCCATGTAACTCGCCGGGTATGATTCAGTGCAGCTAATAGCTAAGCCGGGAGTCTGACAGGCATTGCACGTGACACCGTTGCCCCACTCTGGTACCAAGACTGCTTTCCAGAGTTGGAGGTCTGGCTCTCCGCCGGAGCAAGCCGTGTGTTGCCCTGCCCTCTGCATGCGCAGAATGGAGGCCAAACACCCAATTGGCTGCATGTTACTACTCTGAAGCCGCAGTTGACACTTTGGCTACAACGTGTTCTTCCTTGACCTGGGTCCAGGCGTGAGAGAGCCTGCAGTCCTGAGAGGCCTACCAGTGTTAAGGCAGTACCTTCACTAAGGCTTCTCAGAAAGATCTGCACTGCAACACTTTTCATGGCACACGCGGACCTTCCTTTGGCGGCATGGGGGCAGGTTTCCTAACCACTAGCCAAGAAGGCTTTGGGATGAGCTCCTAGTGAGGAACTGCACACACACCCTGGTTCTTTCGAGAAAACTCACTCTTCCTCCATTGCCTCCTAGGGAACTCCTACGGTGATTACAAAACAGGGAGCAGGACTTGGTTTCAGGCAGGTCTGAGCACGCAGCTCTCCGGACTGCCAACGGGACAGATTTTGCTTTTCTCGTCCAGCCCCCTTTTCACGGTTGCCACACAGCTCATGTAGCTGAAGTCCCCGGGCAGCCAAAAGAGACCCATGTCACATACTGTACCCATTCGCTGAAAGCACTTTGGAAAGCCAGGTTTCCTCCGGCAGGGAATTGCGCGAGCCAGTGTACGCCTTCGTTTCTCCTAGGTCATGGTACATCTTGCAACGGCCTAGCAGTCTTTGAAGGACGACGGCCTATTTCTCCCTCGAGAGGTGAAGTCCGGGTGCTGCTTCAGGGAGCAAGAGGTCAAGTATGGATTCCGAGAACTCGTGTAAGCACGGTGTTTTTCCAAAAGCAGCTCAGGGTTACAAAAGGAGGCCACCTCGCATTGCCCAGAAGCCCCGTTACAAACGTGTTCTTCAGGCATCCTCTAAGCTCTCCAAGTCGAGCTCTCCGATGGAGGAAAAACGTTGTTGCCCAGCCTCCTGCATACAAAACAGTAGAGTCCAAAGACCCTTGTGGCTGGGTGTTGCTCAGCAGGCTCAGATGCCACTTCTGCTCCACAGTGACCTTCCTCGGAATACGGTGCAGACGCTCGCATCGCATCCTCATCCTTACAGAGTCTTGAAAGGCACACCAGCATTTACAGCAGTTCAGTCGGGAAGGCCTCTTTGAAACTGCTGACTGCGACTGTGCTGGTGGAAAGAAACACTGCACCTTACCTTGAGTCTGGCGCTCGTCTGAATTATGCCCTAGACAACGTCCTCTGCTGGATGTACTCCTAGCAAGCAATTGCCAGCATTCCGTTTCACTGGGCAAAGTCTCCGTTCCTCCCTGGGTATTCTCGCAGGGTTGAGAAGGTTGGCAACCGCAGGGCTTTTCATTAAGCACTCATCATGGAAAACACGGACCTTCCTTGCAACACGCGGGCAAGTTTCCTTCCCACTGGCCAAGAAGGCTTTGGGATGAGAACCTAGCAAGGAACTGCACGCACTCTGGTTCGTTCAAGAAAATTCACTCTGCCTCAGGTTGCCTCTCAGGGTAATCCAGGGGTGAATAGAAGACGGGCAACAGGACTGTTTCTCAGGCAGCTCTGAGGACGCAGCTCTCCGGTTGGTCACTGGGGCAAATTGTGCCCTTCCCGTCCCCCTCCACTTTCACGGTTGACACCTAGCTCGTGTACCTGAAGTTCACAAGCAGGCCACATAGACACATGCCACACACATGGGCCCTTCCATGACAACACTTTGGCTAGCAGGAGTCCTCCTGAGCTGAATGGCGTGAGCCGGTGAACGCCTTAGTGTCGCCTACCTCACCGTGGATCTTGCAAAGGCCTAACAGTCTTCAAAGGCTGAGAGCACATGTCTCCAGCTGGATCTGAAGTCGACGTGCTGCTTGCGAGGGGAAGACGTCAGCTAGGAATTCTGAGAACCCTTGCCATGGCGGTGTTGGTTCCAGTGCAGCTCAGGTTTACCAACTGGGGTCCCCTTGCCTTGCACAGCAGACCAGGGAGAAAACTCTTCCTGAGGATTCTTCCAAGCTGTGGCTATCTGGCTCTCCGACGGAAGACACACATTGCTGCCTGGCCTTTGGCACACCAACAGCAGCGCCCAAAGACCATCATGAGGCATGAGGTTGCTCAGAAGGCACAGACGACACTTTCGGTACACAGTGATTTTCCTCGGAAAAGGGTGCAGTCGCGAGCGTCCTCAGATATGTAAAAGGCACACCAGCATTACAGCACTTCAGTGGTGAAAGCCTCGGGTCTACTTGTGACCACCAAGTTTGCTGATGGAAACACTGCCCCTTATGTTGAGTATGCCACTCAGCCGACCTTCTCCTTAGCTGAAGTAGTCTGCTGCATGACCTCCTGGCAAGGAGTGGCAGGCACACTGTTTCTTTCGAGAACACGCACTCTTCCTCCCGAGGAATTCCTGCAGGGTGCCCAAGATGGGCGCCCGCCCGCCTCTGCCCCCGTGCTTTTCCTTCAGTTTCCTGGCCCCAAGCCTCCTGTTCCAAAGGGGCCAAACATGCTTTAGCCCTCAGGATCCGGTTTCTACGTGCAAACCCAGCCTGTGGAGCAGCCCCTTCTGCTCAGCTACAAGAGAGCCATGCGACACACCAGGCGCTCCTGTGAGGAGCCTTTTGTAAGCAGAGGTTCTCTGCAAGGTGACGTGCCTAGCCAAGACAGCGCTTCAGTCAGGCGTTGTCGACCCTGGAACTTTCAATCTCCCAGCAGTGCTTCGGGAAAAGTGTCCATCATTTTAGGCTGGTTGTAAAGTTACATTTCTGCTGGAGGTGAAGGGTCGTCAGCTTTGAGTTCGTAGAATCCATGTAACTCGCCGGGTATGATTCAGTGCAGCTAATAGCTAAGCCGGGAGTCTGACAGGCATTGCACGTGACACCGTTGCCCCACTCTGGTACCAAGACTGCTTTCCAGAGTTGGAGGTCTGGCTCTCCGCCGGAGCAAGCCGTGTGTTGCCCTGCCCTCTGCATGCGCAGAATGGAGGCCAAACACCCAATTGGCTGCATGTTACTACTCTGAAGCCGCAGTTGACACTTTGGCTACAACGTGTTCTTCCTTGACCTGGGTCCAGGCGTGAGAGAGCCTGCAGTCCTGAGAGGCCTACCAGTGTTAAGGCAGTACCTTCACTAAGGCTTCTCAGAAAGATCTGCACTGCAACACTTTTCATGGCACACGCGGACCTTCCTTTGGCGGCATGGGGGCAGGTTTCCTAACCACTAGCCAAGAAGGCTTTGGGATGAGCTCCTAGTGAGGAACTGCACACACACCCTGGTTCTTTCGAGAAAACTCACTCTTCCTCCATTGCCTCCTAGGGAACTCCTACGGTGATTACAAAACAGGGAGCAGGACTTGGTTTCAGGCAGGTCTGAGCACGCAGCTCTCCGGACTGCCAACGGGACAGATTTTGCTTTTCTCGTCCAGCCCCCTTTTCACGGTTGCCACACAGCTCATGTAGCTGAAGTCCCCGGGCAGCCAAAAGAGACCCATGTCACATACTGTACCCATTCGCTGAAAGCACTTTGGAAAGCCAGGTTTCCTCCGGCAGGGAATTGCGCGAGCCAGTGTACGCCTTCGTTTCTCCTAGGTCATGGTACATCTTGCAACGGCCTAGCAGTCTTTGAAGGACGACGGCCTATTTCTCCCTCGAGAGGTGAAGTCCGGGTGCTGCTTCAGGGAGCAAGAGGTCAAGTATGGATTCCGAGAACTCGTGTAAGCACGGTGTTTTTCCAAAAGCAGCTCAGGGTTACAAAAGGAGGCCACCTCGCATTGCCCAGAAGCCCCGTTACAAACGTGTTCTTCAGGCATCCTCTAAGCTCTCCAAGTCGAGCTCTCCGATGGAGGAAAAACGTTGTTGCCCAGCCTCCTGCATACAAAACAGTAGAGTCCAAAGACCCTTGTGGCTGGGTGTTGCTCAGCAGGCTCAGATGCCACTTCTGCTCCACAGTGACCTTCCTCGGAATACGGTGCAGACGCTCGCATCGCATCCTCATCCTTACAGAGTCTTGAAAGGCACACCAGCATTTACAGCAGTTCAGTCGGGAAGGCCTCTTTGAAACTGCTGACTGCGACTGTGCTGGTGGAAAGAAACACTGCACCTTACCTTGAGTCTGGCGCTCGTCTGAATTATGCCCTAGACAACGTCCTCTGCTGGATGTACTCCTAGCAAGCAATTGCCAGCATTCCGTTTCACTGGGCAAAGTCTCCGTTCCTCCCTGGGTATTCTCGCAGGGTTGAGAAGGTTGGCGACCGCAGGGCTTTTCATTAAGCACTCATCATGGAAAACACGGACCTTCCTTGCAACACGCGGGCAAGTTTCCTTCCCACTGGCCAAGAAGGCTTTGGGATGAGAACCTAGCAAGGAACTGCACGCACTCTGGTTCGTTCAAGAAAATTCACTCTGCCTCAGGTTGCCTCTCAGGGTAATCCAGGGGTGAATAGAAGACGGGCAACAGGACTGTTTCTCAGGCAGCTCTGAGGACGCAGCTCTCCGGTTGGTCACTGGGGCAAATTGTGCCCTTCCCGTCCCCCTCCACTTTCACGGTTGACACCTAGCTCGTGTACCTGAAGTTCACAAGCAGGCCACATAGACACATGCCACACACATGGGCCCTTCCATGACAACACTTTGGCTAGCAGGAGTCCTCCTGAGCTGAATGGCGTGAGCCGGTGAACGCCTTAGTGTCGCCTACCTCACCGTGGATCTTGCAAAGGCCTAACAGTCTTCAAAGGCTGAGAGCACATGTCTCCAGCTGGATCTGAAGTCGACGTGCTGCTTGCGAGGGGAAGACGTCAGCTAGGAATTCTGAGAACCCTTGCCATGGCGGTGTTGGTTCCAGTGCAGCTCAGGTTTACCAACTGGGGTCCCCTTGCCTTGCACAGCAGACCAGGGAGAAAACTCTTCCTGAGGATTCTTCCAAGCTGTGGCTATCTGGCTCTCCGACGGAAGACACACATTGCTGCCTGGCCTTCGGCACACCAACAGCAGCGCCCAAAGACCATCATGAGGCATGAGGTTGCTCAGAAGGCACAGACGACACTTTCGGTACACAGTGATTTTCCTCGGAAAAGGGTGCAGTCGCGAGCGTCCTCAGATATGTAAAAGGCACACCAGCATTACAGCACTTCAGTGGTGAAAGCCTCGGGTCTACTTGTGACCACCAAGTTTGCTGATGGAAACACTGCCCCTTATGTTGAGTATGCCACTCAGCCGACCTTCTCCTTAGCTGAAGTAGTCTGCTGCATGACCTCCTGGCAAGGAGTGGCAGGCACACTGTTTCTTTCGAGAACACGCACTCTTCCTCCCGAGGAATTCCTGCAGGGTGCCCAAGATGGGCGCCCGCCCGCCTCTGCCCCCGTGCTTTTCCTTCAGTTTCCTGGCCCCAAGCCTCCTGTTCCAAAGGGGCCAAACATGCTTTAGCCCTCAGGATCCGGTTTCTACGTGCAAACCCAGCCTGTGGAGCAGCCCCTTCTGCTCAGCTACAAGAGAGCCATGCGACACACCAGGCGCTCCTGTGAGGAGCCTTTTGTAAGCAGAGGTTCTCTGCAAGGTGACGTGCCTAGCCAAGACAGCGCTTCAGTCAGGCGTTGTCGACCCTGGAACTTTCAATCTCCCAGCAGTGCTTCGGGAAAAGTGTCCATCATTTTAGGCTGGTTGTAAAGTTACATTTCTGCTGGAGGTGAAGGGTCGTCAGCTTTGAGTTCGTAGAATCCATGTAACTCGCCGGGTATGATTCAGTGCAGCTAATAGCTAAGCCGGGAGTCTGACAGGCATTGCACGTGACACCGTTGCCCCACTCTGGTACCAAGACTGCTTTCCAGAGTTGGAGGTCTGGCTCTCCGCCGGAGCAAGCCGTGTGTTGCCCTGCCCTCTGCATGCGCAGAATGGAGGCCAAACACCCAATTGGCTGCATGTTACTACTCTGAAGCCGCAGTTGACACTTTGGCTACAACGTGTTCTTCCTTGACCTGGGTCCAGGCGTGAGAGAGCCTGCAGTCCTGAGAGGCCTACCAGTGTTAAGGCAGTACCTTCACTAAGGCTTCTCAGAAAGATCTGCACTGCAACACTTTTCATGGCACACGCGGACCTTCCTTTGGCGGCATGGGGGCAGGTTTCCTAACCACTAGCCAAGAAGGCTTTGGGATGAGCTCCTAGTGAGGAACTGCACACACACCCTGGTTCTTTCGAGAAAACTCACTCTTCCTCCATTGCCTCCTAGGGAACTCCTACGGTGATTACAAAACAGGGAGCAGGACTTGGTTTCAGGCAGGTCTGAGCACGCAGCTCTCCGGACTGCCAACGGGACAGATTTTGCTTTTCTCGTCCAGCCCCCTTTTCACGGTTGCCACACAGCTCATGTAGCTGAAGTCCCCGGGCAGCCAAAAGAGACCCATGTCACATACTGTACCCATTCGCTGAAAGCACTTTGGAAAGCCAGGTTTCCTCCGGCAGGGAATTGCGCGAGCCAGTGTACGCCTTCGTTTCTCCTAGGTCATGGCACATCTTGCAACGGCCTAGCAGTCTTTGAAGGACGACGGCCTATTTCTCCCTCGAGAGGTGAAGTCCGGGTGCTGCTTCAGGGAGCAAGAGGTCAAGTATGGATTCCGAGAACTCGTGTAAGCACGGTGTTTTTCCAAAAGCAGCTCAGGGTTACAAAAGGAGGCCACCTCGCATTGCCCAGAAGCCCCGTTACAAACGTGTTCTTCAGGCATCCTCTAAGCTCTCCAAGTCGAGCTCTCCGATGGAGGAAAAACGTTGTTGCCCAGCCTCCTGCATACAAAACAGTAGAGTCCAAAGACCCTTGTGGCTGGGTGTTGCTCAGCAGGCTCAGATGCCACTTCTGCTCCACAGTGACCTTCCTCGGAATACGGTGCAGACGCTCGCATCGCATCCTCATCCTTACAGAGTCTTGAAAGGCACACCAGCATTTACAGCAGTTCAGTCGGGAAGGCCTCTTTGAAACTGCTGACTGCGACTGTGCTGGTGGAAAGAAACACTGCACCTTACCTTGAGTCTGGCGCTCGTCTGAATTATGCCCTAGACAACGTCCTCTGCTGGATGTACTCCTAGCAAGCAATTGCCAGCATTCCGTTTCACTGGGCAAAGTCTCCGTTCCTCCCTGGGTATTCTCGCAGGGTTGAGAAGGTTGGCGACCGCAGGGCTTTTCATTAAGCACTCATCATGGAAAACACGGACCTTCCTTGCAACACGCGGGCAAGTTTCCTTCCCACTGGCCAAGAAGGCTTTGGGATGAGAACCTAGCAAGGAACTGCACGCACTCTGGTTCGTTCAAGAAAATTCACTCTGCCTCAGGTTGCCTCTCAGGGTAATCCAGGGGTGAATAGAAGACGGGCAACAGGACTGTTTCTCAGGCAGCTCTGAGGACGCAGCTCTCCGGTTGGTCACTGGGGCAAATTGTGCCCTTCCCGTCCCCCTCCACTTTCACGGTTGACACCTAGCTCGTGTACCTGAAGTTCACAAGCAGGCCACATAGACACATGCCACACACATGGGCCCTTCCATGACAACACTTTGGCTAGCAGGAGTCCTCCTGAGCTGAATGGCGTGAGCCGGTGAACGCCTTAGTGTCGCCTACCTCACCGTGGATCTTGCAAAGGCCTAACAGTCTTCAAAGGCTGAGAGCACATGTCTCCAGCTGGATCTGAAGTCGACGTGCTGCTTGCGAGGGGAAGACGTCAGCTAGGAATTCTGAGAACCCTTGCCATGGCGGTGTTGGTTCCAGTGCAGCTCAGGTTTACCAACTGGGGTCCCCTTGCCTTGCACAGCAGACCAGGGAGAAAACTCTTCCTGAGGATTCTTCCAAGCTGTGGCTATCTGGCTCTCCGACGGAAGACACACATTGCTGCCTGGCCTTCGGCACACCAACAGCAGCGCCCAAAGACCATCATGAGGCATGAGGTTGCTCAGAAGGCACAGACGACACTTTCGGTACACAGTGATTTTCCTCGGAAAAGGGTGCAGTCGCGAGCGTCCTCAGATATGTAAAAGGCACACCAGCATTACAGCACTTCAGTGGTGAAAGCCTCGGGTCTACTTGTGACCACCAAGTTTGCTGATGGAAACACTGCCCCTTATGTTGAGTATGCCACTCAGCCGACCTTCTCCTTAGCTGAAGTAGTCTGCTGCATGACCTCCTGGCAAGGAGTGGCAGGCACACTGTTTCTTTCGAGAACACGCACTCTTCCTCCCGAGGAATTCCTGCAGGGTGCCCAAGATGGGCGCCCGCCCGCCTCTGCCCCCGTGCTTTTCCTTCAGTTTCCTGGCCCCAAGCCTCCTGTTCCAAAGGGGCCAAACATGCTTTAGCCCTCAGGATCCGGTTTCTACGTGCAAACCCAGCCTGTGGAGCAGCCCCTTCTGCTCAGCTACAAGAGAGCCATGCGACACACCAGGCGCTCCTGTGAGGAGCCTTTTGTAAGCAGAGGTTCTCTGCAAGGTGACGTGCCTAGCCAAGACAGCGCTTCAGTCAGGCGTTGTCGACCCTGGAACTTTCAATCTCCCAGCAGTGCTTCGGGAAAAGTGTCCATCATTTTAGGCTGGTTGTAAAGTTACATTTCTGCTGGAGGTGAAGGGTCGTCAGCTTTGAGTTCGTAGAATCCATGTAACTCGCCGGGTATGATTCAGTGCAGCTAATAGCTAAGCCGGGAGTCTGACAGGCATTGCACGTGACACCGTTGCCCCACTCTGGTACCAAGACTGCTTTCCAGAGTTGGAGGTCTGGCTCTCCGCCGGAGCAAGCCGTGTGTTGCCCTGCCCTCTGCATGCGCAGAATGGAGGCCAAACACCCAATTGGCTGCATGTTACTACTCTGAAGCCGCAGTTGACACTTTGGCTACAACGTGTTCTTCCTTGACCTGGGTCCAGGCGTGAGAGAGCCTGCAGTCCTGAGAGGCCTACCAGTGTTAAGGCAGTACCTTCACTAAGGCTTCTCAGAAAGATCTGCACTGCAACACTTTTCATGGCACACGCGGACCTTCCTTTGGCGGCATGGGGGCAGGTTTCCTAACCACTAGCCAAGAAGGCTTTGGGATGAGCTCCTAGTGAGGAACTGCACACACACCCTGGTTCTTTCGAGAAAACTCACTCTTCCTCCATTGCCTCCTAGGGAACTCCTACGGTGATTACAAAACAGGGAGCAGGACTTGGTTTCAGGCAGGTCTGAGCACGCAGCTCTCCGGACTGCCAACGGGACAGATTTTGCTTTTCTCGTCCAGCCCCCTTTTCACGGTTGCCACACAGCTCATGTAGCTGAAGTCCCCGGGCAGCCAAAAGAGACCCATGTCACATACTGTACCCATTCGCTGAAAGCACTTTGGAAAGCCAGGTTTCCTCCGGCAGGGAATTGCGCGAGCCAGTGTACGCCTTCGTTTCTCCTAGGTCATGGTACATCTTGCAACGGCCTAGCAGTCTTTGAAGGACGACGGCCTATTTCTCCCTCGAGAGGTGAAGTCCGGGTGCTGCTTCAGGGAGCAAGAGGTCAAGTATGGATTCCGAGAACTCGTGTAAGCACGGTGTTTTTCCAAAAGCAGCTCAGGGTTACAAAAGGAGGCCACCTCGCATTGCCCAGAAGCCCCGTTACAAACGTGTTCTTCAGGCATCCTCTAAGCTCTCCAAGTCGAGCTCTCCGATGGAGGAAAAACGTTGTTGCCCAGCCTCCTGCATACAAAACAGTAGAGTCCAAAGACCCTTGTGGCTGGGTGTTGCTCAGCAGGCTCAGATGCCACTTCTGCTCCACAGTGACCTTCCTCGGAATACGGTGCAGACGCTCGCATCGCATCCTCATCCTTACAGAGTCTTGAAAGGCACACCAGCATTTACAGCAGTTCAGTCGGGAAGGCCTCTTTGAAACTGCTGACTGCGACTGTGCTGGTGGAAAGAAACACTGCACCTTACCTTGAGTCTGGCGCTCGTCTGAATTATGCCCTAGACAACGTCCTCTGCTGGATGTACTCCTAGCAAGCAATTGCCAGCATTCCGTTTCACTGGGCAAAGTCTCCGTTCCTCCCTGGGTATTCTCGCAGGGTTGAGAAGGTTGGCGACCGCAGGGCTTTTCATTAAGCACTCATCATGGAAAACACGGACCTTCCTTGCAACACGCGGGCAAGTTTCCTTCCCACTGGCCAAGAAGGCTTTGGGATGAGAACCTAGCAAGGAACTGCACGCACTCTGGTTCGTTCAAGAAAATTCACTCTGCCTCAGGTTGCCTCTCAGGGTAATCCAGGGGTGAATAGAAGACGGGCAACAGGACTGTTTCTCAGGCAGCTCTGAGGACGCAGCTCTCCGGTTGGTCACTGGGGCAAATTGTGCCCTTCCCGTCCCCCTCCACTTTCACGGTTGACACCTAGCTCGTGTACCTGAAGTTCACAAGCAGGCCACATAGACACATGCCACACACATGGGCCCTTCCATGACAACACTTTGGCTAGCAGGAGTCCTCCTGAGCTGAATGGCGTGAGCCGGTGAACGCCTTAGTGTCGCCTACCTCACCGTGGATCTTGCAAAGGCCTAACAGTCTTCAAAGGCTGAGAGCACATGTCTCCAGCTGGATCTGAAGTCGACGTGCTGCTTGCGAGGGGAAGACGTCAGCTAGGAATTCTGAGAACCCTTGCCATGGCGGTGTTGGTTCCAGTGCAGCTCAGGTTTACCAACTGGGGTCCCCTTGCCTTGCACAGCAGACCAGGGAGAAAACTCTTCCTGAGGATTCTTCCAAGCTGTGGCTATCTGGCTCTCCGACGGAAGACACACATTGCTGCCTGGCCTTCGGCACACCAACAGCAGCGCCCAAAGACCATCATGAGGCATGAGGTTGCTCAGAAGGCACAGACGACACTTTCGGTACACAGTGATTTTCCTCGGAAAAGGGTGCAGTCGCGAGCGTCCTCAGATATGTAAAAGGCACACCAGCATTACAGCACTTCAGTGGTGAAAGCCTCGGGTCTACTTGTGACCACCAAGTTTGCTGATGGAAACACTGCCCCTTATGTTGAGTATGCCACTCAGCCGACCTTCTCCTTAGCTGAAGTAGTCTGCTGCATGACCTCCTGGCAAGGAGTGGCAGGCACACTGTTTCTTTCGAGAACACGCACTCTTCCTCCCGAGGAATTCCTGCAGGGTGCCCAAGATGGGCGCCCGCCCGCCTCTGCCCCCGTGCTTTTCCTTCAGTTTCCTGGCCCCAAGCCTCCTGTTCCAAAGGGGCCAAACATGCTTTAGCCCTCAGGATCCGGTTTCTACGTGCAAACCCAGCCTGTGGAGCAGCCCCTTCTGCTCAGCTACAAGAGAGCCATGCGACACACCAGGCGCTCCTGTGAGGAGCCTTTTGTAAGCAGAGGTTCTCTGCAAGGTGACGTGCCTAGCCAAGACAGCGCTTCAGTCAGGCGTTGTCGACCCTGGAACTTTCAATCTCCCAGCAGTGCTTCGGGAAAAGTGTCCATCATTTTAGGCTGGTTGTAAAGTTACATTTCTGCTGGAGGTGAAGGGTCGTCAGCTTTGAGTTCGTAGAATCCATGTAACTCGCCGGGTATGATTCAGTGCAGCTAATAGCTAAGCCGGGAGTCTGACAGGCATTGCACGTGACACCGTTGCCCCACTCTGGTACCAAGACTGCTTTCCAGAGTTGGAGGTCTGGCTCTCCGCCGGAGCAAGCCGTGTGTTGCCCTGCCCTCTGCATGCGCAGAATGGAGGCCAAACACCCAATTGGCTGCATGTTACTACTCTGAAGCCGCAGTTGACACTTTGGCTACAACGTGTTCTTCCTTGACCTGGGTCCAGGCGTGAGAGAGCCTGCAGTCCTGAGAGGCCTACCAGTGTTAAGGCAGTACCTTCACTAAGGCTTCTCAGAAAGATCTGCACTGCAACACTTTTCATGGCACACGCGGACCTTCCTTTGGCGGCATGGGGGCAGGTTTCCTAACCACTAGCCAAGAAGGCTTTGGGATGAGCTCCTAGTGAGGAACTGCACACACACCCTGGTTCTTTCGAGAAAACTCACTCTTCCTCCATTGCCTCCTAGGGAACTCCTACGGTGATTACAAAACAGGGAGCAGGACTTGGTTTCAGGCAGGTCTGAGCACGCAGCTCTCCGGACTGCCAACGGGACAGATTTTGCTTTTCTCGTCCAGCCCCCTTTTCACGGTTGCCACACAGCTCATGTAGCTGAAGTCCCCGGGCAGCCAAAAGAGACCCATGTCACATACTGTACCCATTCGCTGAAAGCACTTTGGAAAGCCAGGTTTCCTCCGGCAGGGAATTGCGCGAGCCAGTGTACGCCTTCGTTTCTCCTAGGTCATGGTACATCTTGCAACGGCCTAGCAGTCTTTGAAGGACGACGGCCTATTTCTCCCTCGAGAGGTGAAGTCCGGGTGCTGCTTCAGGGAGCAAGAGGTCAAGTATGGATTCCGAGAACTCGTGTAAGCACGGTGTTTTTCCAAAAGCAGCTCAGGGTTACAAAAGGAGGCCACCTCGCATTGCCCAGAAGCCCCGTTACAAACGTGTTCTTCAGGCATCCTCTAAGCTCTCCAAGTCGAGCTCTCCGATGGAGGAAAAACGTTGTTGCCCAGCCTCCTGCATACAAAACAGTAGAGTCCAAAGACCCTTGTGGCTGGGTGTTGCTCAGCAGGCTCAGATGCCACTTCTGCTCCACAGTGACCTTCCTCGGAATACGGTGCAGACGCTCGCATCGCATCCTCATCCTTACAGAGTCTTGAAAGGCACACCAGCATTTACAGCAGTTCAGTCGGGAAGGCCTCTTTGAAACTGCTGACTGCGACTGTGCTGGTGGAAAGAAACACTGCACCTTACCTTGAGTCTGGCGCTCGTCTGAATTATGCCCTAGACAACGTCCTCTGCTGGATGTACTCCTAGCAAGCAATTGCCAGCATTCCGTTTCACTGGGCAAAGTCTCCGTTCCTCCCTGGGTATTCTCGCAGGGTTGAGAAGGTTGGCGACCGCAGGGCTTTTCATTAAGCACTCATCATGGAAAACACGGACCTTCCTTGCAACACGCGGGCAAGTTTCCTTCCCACTGGCCAAGAAGGCTTTGGGATGAGAACCTAGCAAGGAACTGCACGCACTCTGGTTCGTTCAAGAAAATTCACTCTGCCTCAGGTTGCCTCTCAGGGTAATCCAGGGGTGAATAGAAGACGGGCAACAGGACTGTTTCTCAGGCAGCTCTGAGGACGCAGCTCTCCGGTTGGTCACTGGGGCAAATTGTGCCCTTCCCGTCCCCCTCCACTTTCACGGTTGACACCTAGCTCGTGTACCTGAAGTTCACAAGCAGGCCACATAGACACATGCCACACACATGGGCCCTTCCATGACAACACTTTGGCTAGCAGGAGTCCTCCTGAGCTGAATGGCGTGAGCCGGTGAACGCCTTAGTGTCGCCTACCTCACCGTGGATCTTGCAAAGGCCTAACAGTCTTCAAAGGCTGAGAGCACATGTCTCCAGCTGGATCTGAAGTCGACGTGCTGCTTGCGAGGGGAAGACGTCAGCTAGGAATTCTGAGAACCCTTGCCATGGCGGTGTTGGTTCCAGTGCAGCTCAGGTTTACCAACTGGGGTCCCCTTGCCTTGCACAGCAGACCAGGGAGAAAACTCTTCCTGAGGATTCTTCCAAGCTGTGGCTATCTGGCTCTCCGACGGAAGACACACATTGCTGCCTGGCCTTCGGCACACCAACAGCAGCGCCCAAAGACCATCATGAGGCATGAGGTTGCTCAGAAGGCACAGACGACACTTTCGGTACACAGTGATTTTCCTCGGAAAAGGGTGCAGTCGCGAGCGTCCTCAGATATGTAAAAGGCACACCAGCATTACAGCACTTCAGTGGTGAAAGCCTCGGGTCTACTTGTGACCACCAAGTTTGCTGATGGAAACACTGCCCCTTATGTTGAGTATGCCACTCAGCCGACCTTCTCCTTAGCTGAAGTAGTCTGCTGCATGACCTCCTGGCAAGGAGTGGCAGGCACACTGTTTCTTTCGAGAACACGCACTCTTCCTCCCGAGGAATTCCTGCAGGGTGCCCAAGATGGGCGCCCGCCCGCCTCTGCCCCCGTGCTTTTCCTTCAGTTTCCTGGCCCCAAGCCTCCTGTTCCAAAGGGGCCAAACATGCTTTAGCCCTCAGGATCCGGTTTCTACGTGCAAACCCAGCCTGTGGAGCAGCCCCTTCTGCTCAGCTACAAGAGAGCCATGTGACACACCAGGCGCTCCTGTGAGGAGCCTTTTGTAAGCAGAGGTTCTCTGCAAGGTGACGTGCCTAGCCAAGACAGCGCTTCAG
Source organism: Balaenoptera borealis (assembly GCF_965194805.1). Taxonomy (NCBI): domain Eukaryota; kingdom Metazoa; phylum Chordata; class Mammalia; order Artiodactyla; family Balaenopteridae; genus Balaenoptera; species Balaenoptera borealis. The sequence continues at coordinate 220,128 of NW_028123867.1, forward strand.
TCAGGCGTTGTCGACCCTGGAACTTTCAATCTCCCAGCAGTGCTTCGGGAAAAGTGTCCATCATTTTAGGCTGGTTGTAAAGTTACATTTCTGCTGGAGGTGAAGGGTCGTCAGCTTTGAGTTCGTAGAATCCATGTAACTCGCCGGGTATGATTCAGTGCAGCTAATAGCTAAGCCGGGAGTCTGACAGGCATTGCACGTGACACCGTTGCCCCACTCTGGTACCAAGACTGCTTTCCAGAGTTGGAGGTCTGGCTCTCCGCCGGAGCAAGCCGTGTGTTGCCCTGCCCTCTGCATGCGCAGAATGGAGGCCAAACACCCAATTGGCTGCATGTTACTACTCTGAAGCCGCAGTTGACACTTTGGCTACAACGTGTTCTTCCTTGACCTGGGTCCAGGCGTGAGAGAGCCTGCAGTCCTGAGAGGCCTACCAGTGTTAAGGCAGTACCTTCACTAAGGCTTCTCAGAAAGATCTGCACTGCAACACTTTTCATGGCACACGCGGACCTTCCTTTGGCGGCATGGGGGCAGGTTTCCTAACCACTAGCCAAGAAGGCTTTGGGATGAGCTCCTAGTGAGGAACTGCACACACACCCTGGTTCTTTCGAGAAAACTCACTCTTCCTCCATTGCCTCCTAGGGAACTCCTACGGTGATTACAAAACAGGGAGCAGGACTTGGTTTCAGGCAGGTCTGAGCACGCAGCTCTCCGGACTGCCAACGGGACAGATTTTGCTTTTCTCGTCCAGCCCCCTTTTCACGGTTGCCACACAGCTCATGTAGCTGAAGTCCCCGGGCAGCCAAAAGAGACCCATGTCACATACTGTACCCATTCGCTGAAAGCACTTTGGAAAGCCAGGTTTCCTCCGGCAGGGAATTGCGCGAGCCAGTGTACGCCTTCGTTTCTCCTAGGTCATGGCACATCTTGCAACGGCCTAGCAGTCTTTGAAGGACGACGGCCTATTTCTCCCTCGAGAGGTGAAGTCCGGGTGCTGCTTCAGGGAGCAAGAGGTCAAGTATGGATTCCGAGAACTCGTGTAAGCACGGTGTTTTTCCAAAAGCAGCTCAGGGTTACAAAAGGAGGCCACCTCGCATTGCCCAGAAGCCCCGTTACAAACGTGTTCTTCAGGCATCCTCTAAGCTCTCCAAGTCGAGCTCTCCGATGGAGGAAAAACGTTGTTGCCCAGCCTCCTGCATACAAAACAGTAGAGTCCAAAGACCCTTGTGGCTGGGTGTTGCTCAGCAGGCTCAGATGCCACTTCTGCTCCACAGTGACCTTCCTCGGAATACGGTGCAGACGCTCGCATCGCATCCTCATCCTTACAGAGTCTTGAAAGGCACACCAGCATTTACAGCAGTTCAGTCGGGAAGGCCTCTTTGAAACTGCTGACTGCGACTGTGCTGGTGGAAAGAAACACTGCACCTTACCTTGAGTCTGGCGCTCGTCTGAATTATGCCCTAGACAACGTCCTCTGCTGGATGTACTCCTAGCAAGCAATTGCCAGCATTCCGTTTCACTGGGCAAAGTCTCCGTTCCTCCCTGGGTATTCTCGCAGGGTTGAGAAGGTTGGCGACCGCAGGGCTTTTCATTAAGCACTCATCATGGAAAACACGGACCTTCCTTGCAACACGCGGGCAAGTTTCCTTCCCACTGGCCAAGAAGGCTTTGGGATGAGAACCTAGCAAGGAACTGCACGCACTCTGGTTCGTTCAAGAAAATTCACTCTGCCTCAGGTTGCCTCTCAGGGTAATCCAGGGGTGAATAGAAGACGGGCAACAGGACTGTTTCTCAGGCAGCTCTGAGGACGCAGCTCTCCGGTTGGTCACTGGGGCAAATTGTGCCCTTCCCGTCCCCCTCCACTTTCACGGTTGACACCTAGCTCGTGTACCTGAAGTTCACAAGCAGGCCACATAGACACATGCCACACACATGGGCCCTTCCATGACAACACTTTGGCTAGCAGGAGTCCTCCTGAGCTGAATGGCGTGAGCCGGTGAACGCCTTAGTGTCGCCTACCTCACCGTGGATCTTGCAAAGGCCTAACAGTCTTCAAAGGCTGAGAGCACATGTCTCCAGCTGGATCTGAAGTCGACGTGCTGCTTGCGAGGGGAAGACGTCAGCTAGGAATTCTGAGAACCCTTGCCATGGCGGTGTTGGTTCCAGTGCAGCTCAGGTTTACCAACTGGGGTCCCCTTGCCTTGCACAGCAGACCAGGGAGAAAACTCTTCCTGAGGATTCTTCCAAGCTGTGGCTATCTGGCTCTCCGACGGAAGACACACATTGCTGCCTGGCCTTCGGCACACCAACAGCAGCGCCCAAAGACCATCATGAGGCATGAGGTTGCTCAGAAGGCACAGACGACACTTTCGGTACACAGTGATTTTCCTCGGAAAAGGGTGCAGTCGCGAGCGTCCTCAGATATGTAAAAGGCACACCAGCATTACAGCACTTCAGTGGTGAAAGCCTCGGGTCTACTTGTGACCACCAAGTTTGCTGATGGAAACACTGCCCCTTATGTTGAGTATGCCACTCAGCCGACCTTCTCCTTAGCTGAAGTAGTCTGCTGCATGACCTCCTGGCAAGGAGTGGCAGGCACACTGTTTCTTTCGAGAACACGCACTCTTCCTCCCGAGGAATTCCTGCAGGGTGCCCAAGATGGGCGCCCGCCCGCCTCTGCCCCCGTGCTTTTCCTTCAGTTTCCTGGCCCCAAGCCTCCTGTTCCAAAGGGGCCAAACATGCTTTAGCCCTCAGGATCCGGTTTCTACGTGCAAACCCAGCCTGTGGAGCAGCCCCTTCTGCTCAGCTACAAGAGAGCCATGCGACACACCAGGCGCTCCTGTGAGGAGCCTTTTGTAAGCAGAGGTTCTCTGCAAGGTGACGTGCCTAGCCAAGACAGCGCTTCAGTCAGGCGTTGTCGACCCTGGAACTTTCAATCTCCCAGCAGTGCTTCGGGAAAAGTGTCCATCATTTTAGGCTGGTTGTAAAGTTACATTTCTGCTGGAGGTGAAGGGTCGTCAGCTTTGAGTTCGTAGAATCCATGTAACTCGCCGGGTATGATTCAGTGCAGCTAATAGCTAAGCCGGGAGTCTGACAGGCATTGCACGTGACACCGTTGCCCCACTCTGGTACCAAGACTGCTTTCCAGAGTTGGAGGTCTGGCTCTCCGCCGGAGCAAGCCGTGTGTTGCCCTGCCCTCTGCATGCGCAGAATGGAGGCCAAACACCCAATTGGCTGCATGTTACTACTCTGAAGCCGCAGTTGACACTTTGGCTACAACGTGTTCTTCCTTGACCTGGGTCCAGGCGTGAGAGAGCCTGCAGTCCTGAGAGGCCTACCAGTGTTAAGGCAGTACCTTCACTAAGGCTTCTCAGAAAGATCTGCACTGCAACACTTTTCATGGCACACGCGGACCTTCCTTTGGCGGCATGGGGGCAGGTTTCCTAACCACTAGCCAAGAAGGCTTTGGGATGAGCTCCTAGTGAGGAACTGCACACACACCCTGGTTCTTTCGAGAAAACTCACTCTTCCTCCATTGCCTCCTAGGGAACTCCTACGGTGATTACAAAACAGGGAGCAGGACTTGGTTTCAGGCAGGTCTGAGCACGCAGCTCTCCGGACTGCCAACGGGACAGATTTTGCTTTTCTCGTCCAGCCCCCTTTTCACGGTTGCCACACAGCTCATGTAGCTGAAGTCCCCGGGCAGCCAAAAGAGACCCATGTCACATACTGTACCCATTCGCTGAAAGCACTTTGGAAAGCCAGGTTTCCTCCGGCAGGGAATTGCGCGAGCCAGTGTACGCCTTCGTTTCTCCTAGGTCATGGCACATCTTGCAACGGCCTAGCAGTCTTTGAAGGACGACGGCCTATTTCTCCCTCGAGAGGTGAAGTCCGGGTGCTGCTTCAGGGAGCAAGAGGTCAAGTATGGATTCCGAGAACTCGTGTAAGCACGGTGTTTTTCCAAAAGCAGCTCAGGGTTACAAAAGGAGGCCACCTCGCATTGCCCAGAAGCCCCGTTACAAACGTGTTCTTCAGGCATCCTCTAAGCTCTCCAAGTCGAGCTCTCCGATGGAGGAAAAACGTTGTTGCCCAGCCTCCTGCATACAAAACAGTAGAGTCCAAAGACCCTTGTGGCTGGGTGTTGCTCAGCAGGCTCAGATGCCACTTCTGCTCCACAGTGACCTTCCTCGGAATACGGTGCAGACGCTCGCATCGCATCCTCATCCTTACAGAGTCTTGAAAGGCACACCAGCATTTACAGCAGTTCAGTCGGGAAGGCCTCTTTGAAACTGCTGACTGCGACTGTGCTGGTGGAAAGAAACACTGCACCTTACCTTGAGTCTGGCGCTCGTCTGAATTATGCCCTAGACAACGTCCTCTGCTGGATGTACTCCTAGCAAGCAATTGCCAGCATTCCGTTTCACTGGGCAAAGTCTCCGTTCCTCCCTGGGTATTCTCGCAGGGTTGAGAAGGTTGGCGACCGCAGGGCTTTTCATTAAGCACTCATCATGGAAAACACGGACCTTCCTTGCAACACGCGGGCAAGTTTCCTTCCCACTGGCCAAGAAGGCTTTGGGATGAGAACCTAGCAAGGAACTGCACGCACTCTGGTTCGTTCAAGAAAATTCACTCTGCCTCAGGTTGCCTCTCAGGGTAATCCAGGGGTGAATAGAAGACGGGCAACAGGACTGTTTCTCAGGCAGCTCTGAGGACGCAGCTCTCCGGTTGGTCACTGGGGCAAATTGTGCCCTTCCCGTCCCCCTCCACTTTCACGGTTGACACCTAGCTCGTGTACCTGAAGTTCACAAGCAGGCCACATAGACACATGCCACACACATGGGCCCTTCCATGACAACACTTTGGCTAGCAGGAGTCCTCCTGAGCTGAATGGCGTGAGCCGGTGAACGCCTTAGTGTCGCCTACCTCACCGTGGATCTTGCAAAGGCCTAACAGTCTTCAAAGGCTGAGAGCACATGTCTCCAGCTGGATCTGAAGTCGACGTGCTGCTTGCGAGGGGAAGACGTCAGCTAGGAATTCTGAGAACCCTTGCCATGGCGGTGTTGGTTCCAGTGCAGCTCAGGTTTACCAACTGGGGTCCCCTTGCCTTGCACAGCAGACCAGGGAGAAAACTCTTCCTGAGGATTCTTCCAAGCTGTGGCTATCTGGCTCTCCGACGGAAGACACACATTGCTGCCTGGCCTTCGGCACACCAACAGCAGCGCCCAAAGACCATCATGAGGCATGAGGTTGCTCAGAAGGCACAGACGACACTTTCGGTACACAGTGATTTTCCTCGGAAAAGGGTGCAGTCGCGAGCGTCCTCAGATATGTAAAAGGCACACCAGCATTACAGCACTTCAGTGGTGAAAGCCTCGGGTCTACTTGTGACCACCAAGTTTGCTGATGGAAACACTGCCCCTTATGTTGAGTATGCCACTCAGCCGACCTTCTCCTTAGCTGAAGTAGTCTGCTGCATGACCTCCTGGCAAGGAGTGGCAGGCACACTGTTTCTTTCGAGAACACGCACTCTTCCTCCCGAGGAATTCCTGCAGGGTGCCCAAGATGGGCGCCCGCCCGCCTCTGCCCCCGTGCTTTTCCTTCAGTTTCCTGGCCCCAAGCCTCCTGTTCCAAAGGGGCCAAACATGCTTTAGCCCTCAGGATCCGGTTTCTACGTGCAAACCCAGCCTGTGGAGCAGCCCCTTCTGCTCAGCTACAAGAGAGCCATGCGACACACCAGGCGCTCCTGTGAGGAGCCTTTTGTAAGCAGAGGTTCTCTGCAAGGTGACGTGCCTAGCCAAGACAGCGCTTCAGTCAGGCGTTGTCGACCCTGGAACTTTCAATCTCCCAGCAGTGCTTCGGGAAAAGTGTCCATCATTTTAGGCTGGTTGTAAAGTTACATTTCTGCTGGAGGTGAAGGGTCGTCAGCTTTGAGTTCGTAGAATCCATGTAACTCGCCGGGTATGATTCAGTGCAGCTAATAGCTAAGCCGGGAGTCTGACAGGCATTGCACGTGACACCGTTGCCCCACTCTGGTACCAAGACTGCTTTCCAGAGTTGGAGGTCTGGCTCTCCGCCGGAGCAAGCCGTGTGTTGCCCTGCCCTCTGCATGCGCAGAATGGAGGCCAAACACCCAATTGGCTGCATGTTACTACTCTGAAGCCGCAGTTGACACTTTGGCTACAACGTGTTCTTCCTTGACCTGGGTCCAGGCGTGAGAGAGCCTGCAGTCCTGAGAGGCCTACCAGTGTTAAGGCAGTACCTTCACTAAGGCTTCTCAGAAAGATCTGCACTGCAACACTTTTCATGGCACACGCGGACCTTCCTTTGGCGGCATGGGGGCAGGTTTCCTAACCACTAGCCAAGAAGGCTTTGGGATGAGCTCCTAGTGAGGAACTGCACACACACCCTGGTTCTTTCGAGAAAACTCACTCTTCCTCCATTGCCTCCTAGGGAACTCCTACGGTGATTACAAAACAGGGAGCAGGACTTGGTTTCAGGCAGGTCTGAGCACGCAGCTCTCCGGACTGCCAACGGGACAGATTTTGCTTTTCTCGTCCAGCCCCCTTTTCACGGTTGCCACACAGCTCATGTAGCTGAAGTCCCCGGGCGGCCAAAAGAGACCCATGTCACATACTGTACCCATTCGCTGAAAGCACTTTGGAAAGCCAGGTTTCCTCTGGCAGGGAATTGCGCGAGCCAGTGTACGCCTTCGTTTCTCCTAGGTCATGGCACATCTTGCAACGGCCTAGCAGTCTTTGAAGGACGACGGCCTATTTCTCCCTCGAGAGGTGAAGTCCGGGTGCTGCTTCAGGGAGCAAGAGGTCAAGTATGGATTCCGAGAACTCGTGTAAGCACGGTGTTTTTCCAAAAGCAGCTCAGGGTTACAAAAGGAGGCCACCTCGCATTGCCCAGAAGCCCCGTTACAAACGTGTTCTTCAGGCATCCTCTAAGCTCTCCAAGTCGAGCTCTCCGATGGAGGAAAAACGTTGTTGCCCAGCCTCCTGCATACAAAACAGTAGAGTCCAAAGACCCTTGTGGCTGGGTGTTGCTCAGCAGGCTCAGATGCCACTTCTGCTCCACAGTGACCTTCCTCGGAATACGGTGCAGACGCTCGCATCGCATCCTCATCCTTACAGAGTCTTGAAAGGCACACCAGCATTTACAGCAGTTCAGTCGGGAAGGCCTCTTTGAAACTGCTGACTGCGACTGTGCTGGTGGAAAGAAACACTGCACCTTACCTTGAGTCTGGCGCTCGTCTGAATTATGCCCTAGACAACGTCCTCTGCTGGATGTACTCCTAGCAAGCAATTGCCAGCATTCCGTTTCACTGGGCAAAGTCTCCGTTCCTCCCTGGGTATTCTCGCAGGGTTGAGAAGGTTGGCGACCGCAGGGCTTTTCATTAAGCACTCATCATGGAAAACACGGACCTTCCTTGCAACACGCGGGCAAGTTTCCTTCCCACTGGCCAAGAAGGCTTTGGGATGAGAACCTAGCAAGGAACTGCACGCACTCTGGTTCGTTCAAGAAAATTCACTCTGCCTCAGGTTGCCTCTCAGGGTAATCCAGGGGTGAATAGAAGACGGGCAACAGGACTGTTTCTCAGGCAGCTCTGAGGACGCAGCTCTCCGGTTGGTCACTGGGGCAAATTGTGCCCTTCCCGTCCCCCTCCACTTTCACGGTTGACACCTAGCTCGTGTACCTGAAGTTCACAAGCAGGCCACATAGACACATGCCACACACATGGGCCCTTCCATGACAACACTTTGGCTAGCAGGAGTCCTCCTGAGCTGAATGGCGTGAGCCGGTGAACGCCTTAGTGTCGCCTACCTCACCGTGGATCTTGCAAAGGCCTAACAGTCTTCAAAGGCTGAGAGCACATGTCTCCAGCTGGATCTGAAGTCGACGTGCTGCTTGCGAGGGGAAGACGTCAGCTAGGAATTCTGAGAACCCTTGCCATGGCGGTGTTGGTTCCAGTGCAGCTCAGGTTTACCAACTGGGGTCCCCTTGCCTTGCACAGCAGACCAGGGAGAAAACTCTTCCTGAGGATTCTTCCAAGCTGTGGCTATCTGGCTCTCCGACGGAAGACACACATTGCTGCCTGGCCTTCGGCACACCAACAGCAGCGCCCAAAGACCATCATGAGGCATGAGGTTGCTCAGAAGGCACAGACGACACTTTCGGTACACAGTGATTTTCCTCGGAAAAGGGTGCAGTCGCGAGCGTCCTCAGATATGTAAAAGGCACACCAGCATTACAGCACTTCAGTGGTGAAAGCCTCGGGTCTACTTGTGACCACCAAGTTTGCTGATGGAAACACTGCCCCTTATGTTGAGTATGCCACTCAGCCGACCTTCTCCTTAGCTGAAGTAGTCTGCTGCATGACCTCCTGGCAAGGAGTGGCAGGCACACTGTTTCTTTCGAGAACACGCACTCTTCCTCCCGAGGAATTCCTGCAGGGTGCCCAAGATGGGCGCCCGCCCGCCTCTGCCCCCGTGCTTTTCCTTCAGTTTCCTGGCCCCAAGCCTCCTGTTCCAAAGGGGCCAAACATGCTTTAGCCCTCAGGATCCGGTTTCTACGTGCAAACCCAGCCTGTGGAGCAGCCCCTTCTGCTCAGCTACAAGAGAGCCATGCGACACACCAGGCGCTCCTGTGAGGAGCCTTTTGTAAGCAGAGGTTCTCTGCAAGGTGACGTGCCTAGCCAAGACAGCGCTTCAGTCAGGCGTTGTCGACCCTGGAACTTTCAATCTCCCAGCAGTGCTTCGGGAAAAGTGTCCATCATTTTAGGCTGGTTGTAAAGTTACATTTCTGCTGGAGGTGAAGGGTCGTCAGCTTTGAGTTCGTAGAATCCATGTAACTCGCCGGGTATGATTCAGTGCAGCTAATAGCTAAGCCGGGAGTCTGACAGGCATTGCACGTGACACCGTTGCCCCACTCTGGTACCAAGACTGCTTTCCAGAGTTGGAGGTCTGGCTCTCCGCCGGAGCAAGCCGTGTGTTGCCCTGCCCTCTGCATGCGCAGAATGGAGGCCAAACACCCAATTGGCTGCATGTTACTACTCTGAAGCCGCAGTTGACACTTTGGCTACAACGTGTTCTTCCTTGACCTGGGTCCAGGCGTGAGAGAGCCTGCAGTCCTGAGAGGCCTACCAGTGTTAAGGCAGTACCTTCACTAAGGCTTCTCAGAAAGATCTGCACTGCAACACTTTTCATGGCACACGCGGACCTTCCTTTGGCGGCATGGGGGCAGGTTTCCTAACCACTAGCCAAGAAGGCTTTGGGATGAGCTCCTAGTGAGGAACTGCACACACACCCTGGTTCTTTCGAGAAAACTCACTCTTCCTCCATTGCCTCCTAGGGAACTCCTACGGTGATTACAAAACAGGGAGCAGGACTTGGTTTCAGGCAGGTCTGAGCACGCAGCTCTCCGGACTGCCAACGGGACAGATTTTGCTTTTCTCGTCCAGCCCCCTTTTCACGGTTGCCACACAGCTCATGTAGCTGAAGTCCCCGGGCAGCCAAAAGAGACCCATGTCACATACTGTACCCATTCGCTGAAAGCACTTTGGAAAGCCAGGTTTCCTCCGGCAGGGAATTGCGCGAGCCAGTGTACGCCTTCGTTTCTCCTAGGTCATGGTACATCTTGCAACGGCCTAGCAGTCTTTGAAGGACGACGGCCTATTTCTCCCTCGAGAGGTGAAGTCCGGGTGCTGCTTCAGGGAGCAAGAGGTCAAGTATGGATTCCGAGAACTCGTGTAAGCACGGTGTTTTTCCAAAAGCAGCTCAGGGTTACAAAAGGAGGCCACCTCGCATTGCCCAGAAGCCCCGTTACAAACGTGTTCTTCAGGCATCCTCTAAGCTCTCCAAGTCGAGCTCTCCGATGGAGGAAAAACGTTGTTGCCCAGCCTCCTGCATACAAAACAGTAGAGTCCAAAGACCCTTGTGGCTGGGTGTTGCTCAGCAGGCTCAGATGCCACTTCTGCTCCACAGTGACCTTCCTCGGAATACGGTGCAGACGCTCGCATCGCATCCTCATCCTTACAGAGTCTTGAAAGGCACACCAGCATTTACAGCAGTTCAGTCGGGAAGGCCTCTTTGAAACTGCTGACTGCGACTGTGCTGGTGGAAAGAAACACTGCACCTTACCTTGAGTCTGGCGCTCGTCTGAATTATGCCCTAGACAACGTCCTCTGCTGGATGTACTCCTAGCAAGCAATTGCCAGCATTCCGTTTCACTGGGCAAAGTCTCCGTTCCTCCCTGGGTATTCTCGCAGGGTTGAGAAGGTTGGCGACCGCAGGGCTTTTCATTAAGCACTCATCATGGAAAACACGGACCTTCCTTGCAACACGCGGGCAAGTTTCCTTCCCACTGGCCAAGAAGGCTTTGGGATGAGAACCTAGCAAGGAACTGCACGCACTCTGGTTCGTTCAAGAAAATTCACTCTGCCTCAGGTTGCCTCTCAGGGTAATCCAGGGGTGAATAGAAGACGGGCAACAGGACTGTTTCTCAGGCAGCTCTGAGGACGCAGCTCTCCAGTTGGTCACTGGGGCAAATTGTGCCCTTCCCGTCCCCCTCCACTTTCACGGTTGACACCTAGCTCGTGTACCTGAAGTTCACAAGCAGGCCACATAGACACATGCCACACACATGGGCCCTTCCATGACAACACTTTGGCTAGCAGGAGTCCTCCTGAGCTGAATGGCGTGAGCCGGTGAACGCCTTAGTGTCGCCTACCTCACCGTGGATCTTGCAAAGGCCTAACAGTCTTCAAAGGCTGAGAGCACATGTCTCCAGCTGGATCTGAAGTCGACGTGCTGCTTGCGAGGGGAAGACGTCAGCTAGGAATTCTGAGAACCCTTGCCATGGCGGTGTTGGTTCCAGTGCAGCTCAGGTTTACCAACTGGGGTCCCCTTGCCTTGCACAGCAGACCAGGGAGAAAACTCTTCCTGAGGATTCTTCCAAGCTGTGGCTATCTGGCTCTCCGACGGAAGACACACATTGCTGCCTGGCCTTCGGCACACCAACAGCAGCGCCCAAAGACCATCATGAGGCATGAGGTTGCTCAGAAGGCACAGACGACACTTTCGGTACACAGTGATTTTCCTCGGAAAAGGGTGCAGTCGCGAGCGTCCTCAGATATGTAAAAGGCACACCAGCATTACAGCACTTCAGTGGTGAAAGCCTCGGGTCTACTTGTGACCACCAAGTTTGCTGATGGAAACACTGCCCCTTATGTTGAGTATGCCACTCAGCCGACCTTCTCCTTAGCTGAAGTAGTCTGCTGCATGACCTCCTGGCAAGGAGTGGCAGGCACACTGTTTCTTTCGAGAACACGCACTCTTCCTCCCGAGGAATTCCTGCAGGGTGCCCAAGATGGGCGCCCGCCCGCCTCTGCCCCCGTGCTTTTCCTTCAGTTTCCTGGCCCCAAGCCTCCTGTTCCAAAGGGGCCAAACATGCTTTAGCCCTCAGGATCCGGTTTCTACGTGCAAACCCAGCCTGTGGAGCAGCCCCTTCTGCTCAGCTACAAGAGAGCCATGCGACACACCAGGCGCTCCTGTGAGGAGCCTTTTGTAAGCAGAGGTTCTCTGCAAGGTGACGTGCCTAGCCAAGACAGCGCTTCAGTCAGGCGTTGTCGACCCTGGAACTTTCAATCTCCCAGCAGTGCTTCGGGAAAAGTGTCCATCATTTTAGGCTGGTTGTAAAGTTACATTTCTGCTGGAGGTGAAGGGTCGTCAGCTTTGAGTTCGTAGAATCCATGTAACTCGCCGGGTATGATTCAGTGCAGCTAATAGCTAAGCCGGGAGTCTGACAGGCATTGCACGTGACACCGTTGCCCCACTCTGGTACCAAGACTGCTTTCCAGAGTTGGAGGTCTGGCTCTCCGCCGGAGCAAGCCGTGTGTTGCCCTGCCCTCTGCATGCGCAGAATGGAGGCCAAACACCCAATTGGCTGCATGTTACTACTCTGAAGCCGCAGTTGACACTTTGGCTACAACGTGTTCTTCCTTGACCTGGGTCCAGGCGTGAGAGAGCCTGCAGTCCTGAGAGGCCTACCAGTGTTAAGGCAGTACCTTCACTAAGGCTTCTCAGAAAGATCTGCACTGCAACACTTTTCATGGCACACGCGGACCTTCCTTTGGCGGCATGGGGGCAGGTTTCCTAACCACTAGCCAAGAAGGCTTTGGGATGAGCTCCTAGTGAGGAACTGCACACACACCCTGGTTCTTTCGAGAAAACTCACTCTTCCTCCATTGCCTCCTAGGGAACTCCTACGGTGATTACAAAACAGGGAGCAGGACTTGGTTTCAGGCAGGTCTGAGCACGCAGCTCTCCGGACTGCCAACGGGACAGATTTTGCTTTTCTCGTCCAGCCCCCTTTTCACGGTTGCCACACAGCTCATGTAGCTGAAGTCCCCGGGCAGCCAAAAGAGACCCATGTCACATACTGTACCCATTCGCTGAAAGCACTTTGGAAAGCCAGGTTTCCTCCGGCAGGGAATTGCGCGAGCCAGTGTACGCCTTCGTTTCTCCTAGGTCATGGTACATCTTGCAACGGCCTAGCAGTCTTTGAAGGACGACGGCCTATTTCTCCCTCGAGAGGTGAAGTCCGGGTGCTGCTTCAGGGAGCAAGAGGTCAAGTATGGATTCCGAGAACTCGTGTAAGCACGGTGTTTTTCCAAAAGCAGCTCAGGGTTACAAAAGGAGGCCACCTCGCATTGCCCAGAAGCCCCGTTACAAACGTGTTCTTCAGGCATCCTCTAAGCTCTCCAAGTCGAGCTCTCCGATGGAGGAAAAACGTTGTTGCCCAGCCTCCTGCATACAAAACAGTAGAGTCCAAAGACCCTTGTGGCTGGGTGTTGCTCAGCAGGCTCAGATGCCACTTCTGCTCCACAGTGACCTTCCTCGGAATACGGTGCAGACGCTCGCATCGCATCCTCATCCTTACAGAGTCTTGAAAGGCACACCAGCATTTACAGCAGTTCAGTCGGGAAGGCCTCTTTGAAACTGCTGACTGCGACTGTGCTGGTGGAAAGAAACACTGCACCTTACCTTGAGTCTGGCGCTCGTCTGAATTATGCCCTAGACAACGTCCTCTGCTGGATGTACTCCTAGCAAGCAATTGCCAGCATTCCGTTTCACTGGGCAAAGTCTCCGTTCCTCCCTGGGTATTCTCGCAGGGTTGAGAAGGTTGGCGACCGCAGGGCTTTTCATTAAGCACTCATCATGGAAAACACGGACCTTCCTTGCAACACGCGGGCAAGTTTCCTTCCCACTGGCCAAGAAGGCTTTGGGATGAGAACCTAGCAAGGAACTGCACGCACTCTGGTTCGTTCAAGAAAATTCACTCTGCCTCAGGTTGCCTCTCAGGGTAATCCAGGGGTGAATAGAAGACGGGCAACAGGACTGTTTCTCAGGCAGCTCTGAGGACGCAGCTCTCCGGTTGGTCACTGGGGCAAATTGTGCCCTTCCCGTCCCCCTCCACTTTCACGGTTGACACCTAGCTCGTGTACCTGAAGTTCACAAGCAGGCCACATAGACACATGCCACACACATGGGCCCTTCCATGACAACACTTTGGCTAGCAGGAGTCCTCCTGAGCTGAATGGCGTGAGCCGGTGAACGCCTTAGTGTCGCCTACCTCACCGTGGATCTTGCAAAGGCCTAACAGTCTTCAAAGGCTGAGAGCACATGTCTCCAGCTGGATCTGAAGTCGACGTGCTGCTTGCGAGGGGAAGACGTCAGCTAGGAATTCTGAGAACCCTTGCCATGGCGGTGTTGGTTCCAGTGCAGCTCAGGTTTACCAACTGGGGTCCCCTTGCCTTGCACAGCAGACCAGGGAGAAAACTCTTCCTGAGGATTCTTCCAAGCTGTGGCTATCTGGCTCTCCGACGGAAGACACACATTGCTGCCTGGCCTTCGGCACACCAACAGCAGCGCCCAAAGACCATCATGAGGCATGAGGTTGCTCAGAAGGCACAGACGACACTTTCGGTACACAGTGATTTTCCTCGGAAAAGGGTGCAGTCGCGAGCGTCCTCAGATATGTAAAAGGCACACCAGCATTACAGCACTTCAGTGGTGAAAGCCTCGGGTCTACTTGTGACCACCAAGTTTGCTGATGGAAACACTGCCCCTTATGTTGAGTATGCCACTCAGCCGACCTTCTCCTTAGCTGAAGTAGTCTGCTGCATGACCTCCTGGCAAGGAGTGGCAGGCACACTGTTTCTTTCGAGAACACTCACTCTTCCTCCCGAGGAATTCCTGCAGGGTGCCCAAGATGGGCGCCCGCCCGCCTCTGCCCCCGTGCTTTTCCTTCAGTTTCCTGGCCCCAAGCCTCCTGTTCCAAAGGGGCCAAACATGCTTTAGCCCTCAGGATCCGGTTTCTACGTGCAAACCCAGCCTGTGGAGCAGCCCCTTCTGCTCAGCTACAAGAGAGCCATGCGACACACCAGGCGCTCCTGTGAGGAGCCTTTTGTAAGCAGAGGTTCTCTGCAAGGTGACGTGCCTAGCCAAGACAGCGCTTCAGTCAGGCGTTGTCGACCCTGGAACTTTCAATCTCCCAGCAGTGCTTCGGGAAAAGTGTCCATCATTTTAGGCTGGTTGTAAAGTTACATTTCTGCTGGAGGTGAAGGGTCGTCAGCTTTGAGTTCGTAGAATCCATGTAACTCGCCGGGTATGATTCAGTGCAGCTAATAGCTAAGCCGGGAGTCTGACAGGCATTGCACGTGACACCGTTGCCCCACTCTGGTACCAAGACTGCTTTCCAGAGTTGGAGGTCTGGCTCTCCGCCGGAGCAAGCCGTGTGTTGCCCTGCCCTCTGCATGCGCAGAATGGAGGCCAAACACCCAATTGGCTGCATGTTACTACTCTGAAGCCGCAGTTGACACTTTGGCTACAACGTGTTCTTCCTTGACCTGGGTCCAGGCGTGAGAGAGCCTGCAGTCCTGAGAGGCCTACCAGTGTTAAGGCAGTACCTTCACTAAGGCTTCTCAGAAAGATCTGCACTGCAACACTTTTCATGGCACACGCGGACCTTCCTTTGGCGGCATGGGGGCAGGTTTCCTAACCACTAGCCAAGAAGGCTTTGGGATGAGCTCCTAGTGAGGAACTGCACACACACCCTGGTTCTTTCGAGAAAACTCACTCTTCCTCCATTGCCTCCTAGGGAACTCCTACGGTGATTACAAAACAGGGAGCAGGACTTGGTTTCAGGCAGGTCTGAGCACGCAGCTCTCCGGACTGCCAACGGGACAGATTTTGCTTTTCTCGTCCAGCCCCCTTTTCACGGTTGCCACACAGCTCATGTAGCTGAAGTCCCCGGGCAGCCAAAAGAGACCCATGTCACATACTGTACCCATTCGCTGAAAGCACTTTGGAAAGCCAGGTTTCCTCCGGCAGGGAATTGCGCGAGCCAGTGTACGCCTTCGTTTCTCCTAGGTCATGGTACATCTTGCAACGGCCTAGCAGTCTTTGAAGGACGACGGCCTATTTCTCCCTCGAGAGGTGAAGTCCGGGTGCTGCTTCAGGGAGCAAGAGGTCAAGTATGGATTCCGAGAACTCGTGTAAGCACGGTGTTTTTCCAAAAGCAGCTCAGGGTTACAAAAGGAGGCCACCTCGCATTGCCCAGAAGCCCCGTTACAAACGTGTTCTTCAGGCATCCTCTAAGCTCTCCAAGTCGAGCTCTCCGATGGAGGAAAAACGTTGTTGCCCAGCCTCCTGCATACAAAACAGTAGAGTCCAAAGACCCTTGTGGCTGGGTGTTGCTCAGCAGGCTCAGATGCCACTTCTGCTCCACAGTGACCTTCCTCGGAATGCGGTGCAGACGCTCGCATCCTCATCCTTACAGAGTCTTGAAAGGCACACCAGCATTTACAGCAGTTCAGTCGGGAAGGCCTCTTTGAAACTGCTGACTGCGACTGTGCTGGTGGAAAGAAACACTGCACCTTACCTTGAGTCTGGCGCTCGTCTGAATTATGCCCTAGACAACGTCCTCTGCTGGATGTACTCCTAGCAAGCAATTGCCAGCATTCCGTTTCACTGGGCAAAGTCTCCGTTCCTCCCTGGGTATTCTCGCAGGGTTGAGAAGGTTGGCGACCGCAGGGCTTTTCATTAAGCACTCATCATGGAAAACACGGACCTTCCTTGCAACACGCGGGCAAGTTTCCTTCCCACTGGCCAAGAAGGCTTTGGGATGAGAACCTAGCAAGGAACTGCACGCACTCTGGTTCGTTCAAGAAAATTCACTCTGCCTCAGGTTGCCTCTCAGGGTAATCCAGGGGTGAATAGAAGACGGGCAACAGGACTGTTTCTCAGGCAGCTCTGAGGACGCAGCTCTCCGGTTGGTCACTGGGGCAAATTGTGCCCTTCCCGTCCCCCTCCACTTTCACGGTTGACACCTAGCTCATGTACCTGAAGTTCACAAGCAGGCCACATAGACACATGCCACACACATGGGCCCTTCCATGACAACACTTTGGCTAGCAGGAGTCCTCCTGAGCTGAATGGCGTGAGCCGGTGAACGCCTTAGTGTCGCCTACCTCACCGTGGATCTTGCAAAGGCCTAACAGTCTTCAAAGGCTGAGAGCACATGTCTCCAGCTGGATCTGAAGTCGACGTGCTGCTTGCGAGGGGAAGACGTCAGCTAGGAATTCTGAGAACCCTTGCCATGGCGGTGTTGGTTCCAGTGCAGCTCAGGTTTACCAACTGGGGTCCCCTCGCATTGCACAGCAGACCAGGGAGAAAACTCTTCCTGAGGATTCTTCTAAGCTGTGGCTATCTGGCTCCCCGACGAAAGAAACACATTGCTGCCTGGCCTTCGGCACACCAACAGCAGCGCCCAAAGACCATCATGAGGCATGAGGTTGCTCAGAAGGCACAGACGACACTTTCGGTACACAGTGATTTTCCTCGGAAAAGGGTGCAGTCGCGAGCGTCCTCAGATATGTAAAAGGCACACCAGCATTACAGCACTTCAGTGGTGAAAGCCTCGGGTCTACTTGTGACCACCAAGTTTGCTGATGGAAACACTGCCCCTTATGTTGAGTATGCCACTCAGCCGACCTTCTCCTTAGCTGAAGTAGTCTGCTGCATGACCTCCTGGCAAGGAGTGGCAGGCACACTGTTTCTTTCGAGAACACGCACTCTTCCTCCCGAGGAATTCCTGCAGGGTGCCCAAGATGGGCGCCCGCCCGCCTCTGCCCCCGTGCTTTTCCTTCAGTTTCCTGGCCCCAAGCCTCCTGTTCCAAAGGGGCCAAACATGCTTTAGCCCTCAGGATCCGGTTTCTACGTGCAAACCCAGCCTGTGGAGCAGCCCCTTCTGCTCAGCTACAAGAGAGCCATGCGACACACCAGGCGCTCCTGTGAGGAGCCTTTTGTAAGCAGAGGTTCTCTGCAAGGTGACGTGCCTAGCCAAGACAGCGCTTCAGTCAGGCGTTGTCGACCCTGGAACTTTCAATCTCCCAGCAGTGCTTCGGGAAAAGTGTCCATCATTTTAGGCTGGTTGTAAAGTTACATTTCTGCTGGAGGTGAAGGGTCGTCAGCTTTGAGTTCGTAGAATCCATGTAACTCGCCGGGTATGATTCAGTGCAGCTAATAGCTAAGCCGGGAGTCTGACAGGCATTGCACGTGACACCGTTGCCCCACTCTGGTACCAAGACTGCTTTCCAGAGTTGGAGGTCTGGCTCTCCGCCGGAGCAAGCCGTGTGTTGCCCTGCCCTCTGCATGCGCAGAATGGAGGCCAAACACCCAATTGGCTGCATGTTACTACTCTGAAGCCGCAGTTGACACTTTGGCTACAACGTGTTCTTCCTTGACCTGGGTCCAGGCGTGAGAGAGCCTGCAGTCCTGAGAGGCCTACCAGTGTTAAGGCAGTACCTTCACTAAGGCTTCTCAGAAAGATCTGCACTGCAACACTTTTCATGGCACACGCGGACCTTCCTTTGGCGGCATGGGGGCAGGTTTCCTAACCACTAGCCAAGAAGGCTTTGGGATGAGCTCCTAGTGAGGAACTGCACACACACCCTGGTTCTTTCGAGAAAACTCACTCTTCCTCCATTGCCTCCTAGGGAACTCCTACGGTGATTACAAAACAGGGAGCAGGACTTGGTTTCAGGCAGGTCTGAGCACGCAGCTCTCCGGACTGCCAACGGGACAGATTTTGCTTTTCTCGTCCAGCCCCCTTTTCACGGTTGCCACACAGCTCATGTAGCTGAAGTCCCCGGGCAGCCAAAAGAGACCCATGTCACATACTGTACCCATTCGCTGAAAGCACTTTGGAAAGCCAGGTTTCCTCCGGCAGGGAATTGCGTGAGCCAGTGTACGCCTTCGTTTCTCCTAGGTCATGGTACATCTTGCAACGGCCTAGCAGTCTTTGAAGGACGACGGCCTATTTCTCCCTCGAGAGGTGAAGTCCGGGTGCTGCTTCAGGGAGCAAGAGGTCAAGTATGGATTCCGAGAACTCGTGTAAGCACGGTGTTTTTCCAAAAGCAGCTCAGGGTTACAAAAGGAGGCCACCTCGCATTGCCCAGAAGCCCCGTTACAAACGTGTTCTTCAGGCATCCTCTAAGCTCTCCAAGTCGAGCTCTCCGATGGAGGAAAAACGTTGTTGCCCAGCCTCCTGCATACAAAACAGTAGAGTCCAAAGACCCTTGTGGCTGGGTGTTGCTCAGCAGGCTCAGATGCCACTTCTGCTCCACAGTGACCTTCCTCGGAATACGGTGCAGACGCTCGCATCGCATCCTCATCCTTACAGAGTCTTGAAAGGCACACCAGCATTTACAGCAGTTCAGTCGGGAAGGCCTCTTTGAAACTGCTGACTGCGACTGTGCTGGTGGAAAGAAACACTGCACCTTACCTTGAGTCTGGCGCTCGTCTGAATTATGCCCTAGACAACGTCCTCTGCTGGATGTACTCCTAGCAAGCAATTGCCAGCATTCCGTTTCACTGGGCAAAGTCTCCATTCCTCCCTGGGTATTCTCGCAGGGTTGAGAAGGTTGGCGACCGCAGGGCTTTTCATTAAGCACTCATCATGGAAAACACGGACCTTCCTTGCAACACGCGGGCAAGTTTCCTTCCCACTGGCCAAGAAGGCTTTGGGATGAGAACCTAGCAAGGAACTGCACGCACTCTGGTTCGTTCAAGAAAATTCACTCTGCCTCAGGTTGCCTCTCAGGGTAATCCAGGGGTGAATAGAAGACGGGCAACAGGACTGTTTCTCAGGCAGCTCTGAGGACGCAGCTCTCCAGTTGGTCACTGGGGCAAATTGTGCCCTTCCCGTCCCCCTCCACTTTCACGGTTGACACCTAGCTCGTGTACCTGAAGTTCACAAGCAGGCCACATAGACACATGCCACACACATGGGCCCTTCCATGACAACACTTTGGCTAGCAGGAGTCCTCCTGAGCTGAATGGCGTGAGCCGGTGAACGCCTTAGTGTCGCCTACCTCACCGTGGATCTTGCAAAGGCCTAACAGTCTTCAAAGGCTGAGAGCACATGTCTCCAGCTGGATCTGAAGTCGACGTGCTGCTTGCGAGGGGAAGACGTCAGCTAGGAATTCTGAGAACCCTTGCCATGGCGGTGTTGGTTCCAGTGCAGCTCAGGTTTACCAACTGGGGTCCCCTTGCCTTGCACAGCAGACCAGGGAGAAAACTCTTCCTGAGGATTCTTCCAAGCTGTGGCTATCTGGCTCTCCGACGGAAGACACACATTGCTGCCTGGCCTTCGGCACACCAACAGCAGCGCCCAAAGACCATCATGAGGCATGAGGTTGCTCAGAAGGCACAGACGACACTTTCGGTACACAGTGATTTTCCTCGGAAAAGGGTGCAGTCGCGAGCGTCCTCAGATATGTAAAAGGCACACCAGCATTACAGCACTTCAGTGGTGAAAGCCTCGGGTCTACTTGTGACCACCAAGTTTGCTGATGGAAACACTGCCCCTTATGTTGAGTATGCCACTCAGCCGACCTTCTCCTTAGCTGAAGTAGTCTGCTGCATGACCTCCTGGCAAGGAGTGGCAGGCACACTGTTTCTTTCGAGAACACGCACTCTTCCTCCCGAGGAATTCCTGCAGGGTGCCCAAGATGGGCGCCCGCCCGCCTCTGCCCCCGTGCTTTTCCTTCAGTTTCCTGGCCCCAAGCCTCCTGTTCCAAAGGGGCCAAACATGCTTTAGCCCTCAGGATCCGGTTTCTACGTGCAAACCCAGCCTGTGGAGCAGCCCCTTCTGCTCAGCTACAAGAGAGCCATGCGACACACCAGGCGCTCCTGTGAGGAGCCTTTTGTAAGCAGAGGTTCTCTGCAAGGTGACGTGCCTAGCCAAGACAGCGCTTCAGTCAGGCGTTGTCGACCCTGGAACTTTCAATCTCCCAGCAGTGCTTCGGGAAAAGTGTCCATCATTTTAGGCTGGTTGTAAAGTTACATTTCTGCTGGAGGTGAAGGGTCGTCAGCTTTGAGTTCGTAGAATCCATGTAACTCGCCGGGTATGATTCAGTGCAGCTAATAGCTAAGCCGGGAGTCTGACAGGCATTGCACGTGACACCGTTGCCCCACTCTGGTACCAAGACTGCTTTCCAGAGTTGGAGGTCTGGCTCTCCGCCGGAGCAAGCCGTGTGTTGCCCTGCCCTCTGCATGCGCAGAATGGAGGCCAAACACCCAATTGGCTGCATGTTACTACTCTGAAGCCGCAGTTGACACTTTGGCTACAACGTGTTCTTCCTTGACCTGGGTCCAGGCGTGAGAGAGCCTGCAGTCCTGAGAGGCCTACCAGTGTTAAGGCAGTACCTTCACTAAGGCTTCTCAGAAAGATCTGCACTGCAACACTTTTCATGGCACACGCGGACCTTCCTTTGGCGGCATGGGGGCAGGTTTCCTAACCACTAGCCAAGAAGGCTTTGGGATGAGCTCCTAGTGAGGAACTGCACACACACCCTGGTTCTTTCGAGAAAACTCACTCTTCCTCCATTGCCTCCTAGGGAACTCCTACGGTGATTACAAAACAGGGAGCAGGACTTGGTTTCAGGCAGGTCTGAGCACGCAGCTCTCCGGACTGCCAACGGGACAGATTTTGCTTTTCTCGTCCAGCCCCCTTTTCACGGTTGCCACACAGCTCATGTAGCTGAAGTCCCCGGGCAGCCAAAAGAGACCCATGTCACATACTGTACCCATTCGCTGAAAGCACTTTGGAAAGCCAGGTTTCCTCCGGCAGGGAATTGCGCGAGCCAGTGTACGCCTTCGTTTCTCCTAGGTCATGGTACATCTTGCAACGGCCTAGCAGTCTTTGAAGGACGACGGCCTATTTCTCCCTCGAGAGGTGAAGTCCGGGTGCTGCTTCAGGGAGCAAGAGGTCAAGTATGGATTCCGAGAACTCGTGTAAGCACGGTGTTTTTCCAAAAGCAGCTCAGGGTTACAAAAGGAGGCCACCTCGCATTGCCCAGAAGCCCCGTTACAAACGTGTTCTTCAGGCATCCTCTAAGCTCTCCAAGTCGAGCTCTCCGATGGAGGAAAAACGTTGTTGCCCAGCCTCCTGCATACAAAACAGTAGAGTCCAAAGACCCTTGTGGCTGGGTGTTGCTCAGCAGGCTCAGATGCCACTTCTGCTCCACAGTGACCTTCCTCGGAATACGGTGCAGACGCTCGCATCGCATCCTCATCCTTACAGAGTCTTGAAAGGCACACCAGCATTTACAGCAGTTCAGTCGGGAAGGCCTCTTTGAAACTGCTGACTGCGACTGTGCTGGTGGAAAGAAACACTGCACCTTACCTTGAGTCTGGCGCTCGTCTGAATTATGCCCTAGACAACGTCCTCTGCTGGATGTACTCCTAGCAAGCAATTGCCAGCATTCCGTTTCACTGGGCAAAGTCTCCGTTCCTCCCTGGGTATTCTCGCAGGGTTGAGAAGGTTGGCGACCGCAGGGCTTTTCATTAAGCACTCATCATGGAAAACACGGACCTTCCTTGCAACACGCGGGCAAGTTTCCTTCCCACTGGCCAAGAAGGCTTTGGGATGAGAACCTAGCAAGGAACTGCACGCACTCTGGTTCGTTCAAGAAAATTCACTCTGCCTCAGGTTGCCTCTCAGGGTAATCCAGGGGTGAATAGAAGACGGGCAACAGGACTGTTTCTCAGGCAGCTCTGAGGACGCAGCTCTCCGGTTGGTCACTGGGGCAAATTGTGCCCTTCCCGTCCCCCTCCACTTTCACGGTTGACACCTAGCTCGTGTACCTGAAGTTCACAAGCAGGCCACATAGACACATGCCACACACATGGGCCCTTCCATGACAACACTTTGGCTAGCAGGAGTCCTCCTGAGCTGAATGGCGTGAGCCGGTGAACGCCTTAGTGTCGCCTACCTCACCGTGGATCTTGCAAAGGCCTAACAGTCTTCAAAGGCTGAGAGCACATGTCTCCAGCTGGATCTGAAGTCGACGTGCTGCTTGCGAGGGGAAGACGTCAGCTAGGAATTCTGAGAACCCTTGCCATGGCGGTGTTGGTTCCAGTGCAGCTCAGGTTTACCAACTGGGGTCCCCTTGCCTTGCACAGCAGACCAGGGAGAAAACTCTTCCTGAGGATTCTTCCAAGCTGTGGCTATCTGGCTCTCCGACGGAAGACACACATTGCTGCCTGGCCTTCGGCACACCAACAGCAGCGCCCAAAGACCATCATGAGGCATGAGGTTGCTCAGAAGGCACAGACGACACTTTCGGTACACAGTGATTTTCCTCGGAAAAGGGTGCAGTCGCGAGCGTCCTCAGATATGTAAAAGGCACACCAGCATTACAGCACTTCAGTGGTGAAAGCCTCGGGTCTACTTGTGACCACCAAGTTTGCTGATGGAAACACTGCCCCTTATGTTGAGTATGCCACTCAGCCGACCTTCTCCTTAGCTGAAGTAGTCTGCTGCATGACCTCCTGGCAAGGAGTGGCAGGCACACTGTTTCTTTCGAGAACACTCACTCTTCCTCCCGAGGAATTCCTGCAGGGTGCCCAAGATGGGCGCCCGCCCGCCTCTGCCCCCGTGCTTTTCCTTCAGTTTCCTGGCCCCAAGCCTCCTGTTCCAAAGGGGCCAAACATGCTTTAGCCCTCAGGATCCGGTTTCTACGTGCAAACCCAGCCTGTGGAGCAGCCCCTTCTGCTCAGCTACAAGAGAGCCATGCGACACACCAGGCGCTCCTGTGAGGAGCCTTTTGTAAGCAGAGGTTCTCTGCAAGGTGACGTGCCTAGCCAAGACAGCGCTTCAGTCAGGCGTTGTCGACCCTGGAACTTTCAATCTCCCAGCAGTGCTTCGGGAAAAGTGTCCATCATTTTAGGCTGGTTGTAAAGTTACATTTCTGCTGGAGGTGAAGGGTCGTCAGCTTTGAGTTCGTAGAATCCATGTAACTCGCCGGGTATGATTCAGTGCAGCTAATAGCTAAGCCGGGAGTCTGACAGGCATTGCACGTGACACCGTTGCCCCACTCTGGTACCAAGACTGCTTTCCAGAGTTGGAGGTCTGGCTCTCCGCCGGAGCAAGCCGTGTGTTGCCCTGCCCTCTGCATGCGCAGAATGGAGGCCAAACACCCAATTGGCTGCATGTTACTACTCTGAAGCCGCAGTTGACACTTTGGCTACAACGTGTTCTTCCTTGACCTGGGTCCAGGCGTGAGAGAGCCTGCAGTCCTGAGAGGCCTACCAGTGTTAAGGCAGTACCTTCACTAAGGCTTCTCAGAAAGATCTGCACTGCAACACTTTTCATGGCACACGCGGACCTTCCTTTGGCGGCATGGGGGCAGGTTTCCTAACCACTAGCCAAGAAGGCTTTGGGATGAGCTCCTAGTGAGGAACTGCACACACACCCTGGTTCTTTCGAGAAAACTCACTCTTCCTCCATTGCCTCCTAGGGAACTCCTACGGTGATTACAAAACAGGGAGCAGGACTTGGTTT
Organism: Balaenoptera borealis; assembly: GCF_965194805.1. Lineage (NCBI taxonomy): Eukaryota > Metazoa > Chordata > Mammalia > Artiodactyla > Balaenopteridae > Balaenoptera > Balaenoptera borealis. The sequence continues at coordinate 244,038 of NW_028123867.1, forward strand.
CAGGCAGGTCTGAGCACGCAGCTCTCCGGACTGCCAACGGGACAGATTTTGCTTTTCTCGTCCAGCCCCCTTTTCACGGTTGCCACACAGCTCATGTAGCTGAAGTCCCCGGGCAGCCAAAAGAGACCCATGTCACATACTGTACCCATTCGCTGAAAGCACTTTGGAAAGCCAGGTTTCCTCCGGCAGGGAATTGCGCGAGCCAGTGTACGCCTTCGTTTCTCCTAGGTCATGGTACATCTTGCAACGGCCTAGCAGTCTTTGAAGGACGACGGCCTATTTCTCCCTCGAGAGGTGAAGTCCGGGTGCTGCTTCAGGGAGCAAGAGGTCAAGTATGGATTCCGAGAACTCGTGTAAGCACGGTGTTTTTCCAAAAGCAGCTCAGGGTTACAAAAGGAGGCCACCTCGCATTGCCCAGAAGCCCCGTTACAAACGTGTTCTTCAGGCATCCTCTAAGCTCTCCAAGTCGAGCTCTCCGATGGAGGAAAAACGTTGTTGCCCAGCCTCCTGCATACAAAACAGTAGAGTCCAAAGACCCTTGTGGCTGGGTGTTGCTCAGCAGGCTCAGATGCCACTTCTGCTCCACAGTGACCTTCCTCGGAATGCGGTGCAGACGCTCGCATCCTCATCCTTACAGAGTCTTGAAAGGCACACCAGCATTTACAGCAGTTCAGTCGGGAAGGCCTCTTTGAAACTGCTGACTGCGACTGTGCTGGTGGAAAGAAACACTGCACCTTACCTTGAGTCTGGCGCTCGTCTGAATTATGCCCTAGACAACGTCCTCTGCTGGATGTACTCCTAGCAAGCAATTGCCAGCATTCCGTTTCACTGGGCAAAGTCTCCGTTCCTCCCTGGGTATTCTCGCAGGGTTGAGAAGGTTGGCGACCGCAGGGCTTTTCATTAAGCACTCATCATGGAAAACACGGACCTTCCTTGCAACACGCGGGCAAGTTTCCTTCCCACTGGCCAAGAAGGCTTTGGGATGAGAACCTAGCAAGGAACTGCACGCACTCTGGTTCGTTCAAGAAAATTCACTCTGCCTCAGGTTGCCTCTCAGGGTAATCCAGGGGTGAATAGAAGACGGGCAACAGGACTGTTTCTCAGGCAGCTCTGAGGACGCAGCTCTCCGGTTGGTCACTGGGGCAAATTGTGCCCTTCCCGTCCCCCTCCACTTTCACGGTTGACACCTAGCTCATGTACCTGAAGTTCACAAGCAGGCCACATAGACACATGCCACACACATGGGCCCTTCCATGACAACACTTTGGCTAGCAGGAGTCCTCCTGAGCTGAATGGCGTGAGCCGGTGAACGCCTTAGTGTCGCCTACCTCACCGTGGATCTTGCAAAGGCCTAACAGTCTTCAAAGGCTGAGAGCACATGTCTCCAGCTGGATCTGAAGTCGACGTGCTGCTTGCGAGGGGAAGACGTCAGCTAGGAATTCTGAGAACCCTTGCCATGGCGGTGTTGGTTCCAGTGCAGCTCAGGTTTACCAACTGGGGTCCCCTCGCATTGCACAGCAGACCAGGGAGAAAACTCTTCCTGAGGATTCTTCTAAGCTGTGGCTATCTGGCTCCCCGACGAAAGAAACACATTGCTGCCTGGCCTTCGGCACACCAACAGCAGCGCCCAAAGACCATCATGAGGCATGAGGTTGCTCAGAAGGCACAGACGACACTTTCGGTACACAGTGATTTTCCTCGGAAAAGGGTGCAGTCGCGAGCGTCCTCAGATATGTAAAAGGCACACCAGCATTACAGCACTTCAGTGGTGAAAGCCTCGGGTCTACTTGTGACCACCAAGTTTGCTGATGGAAACACTGCCCCTTATGTTGAGTATGCCACTCAGCCGACCTTCTCCTTAGCTGAAGTAGTCTGCTGCATGACCTCCTGGCAAGGAGTGGCAGGCACACTGTTTCTTTCGAGAACACGCACTCTTCCTCCCGAGGAATTCCTGCAGGGTGCCCAAGATGGGCGCCCGCCCGCCTCTGCCCCCGTGCTTTTCCTTCAGTTTCCTGGCCCCAAGCCTCCTGTTCCAAAGGGGCCAAACATGCTTTAGCCCTCAGGATCCGGTTTCTACGTGCAAACCCAGCCTGTGGAGCAGCCCCTTCTGCTCAGCTACAAGAGAGCCATGCGACACACCAGGCGCTCCTGTGAGGAGCCTTTTGTAAGCAGAGGTTCTCTGCAAGGTGACGTGCCTAGCCAAGACAGCGCTTCAGTCAGGCGTTGTCGACCCTGGAACTTTCAATCTCCCAGCAGTGCTTCGGGAAAAGTGTCCATCATTTTAGGCTGGTTGTAAAGTTACATTTCTGCTGGAGGTGAAGGGTCGTCAGCTTTGAGTTCGTAGAATCCATGTAACTCGCCGGGTATGATTCAGTGCAGCTAATAGCTAAGCCGGGAGTCTGACAGGCATTGCACGTGACACCGTTGCCCCACTCTGGTACCAAGACTGCTTTCCAGAGTTGGAGGTCTGGCTCTCCGCCGGAGCAAGCCGTGTGTTGCCCTGCCCTCTGCATGCGCAGAATGGAGGCCAAACACCCAATTGGCTGCATGTTACTACTCTGAAGCCGCAGTTGACACTTTGGCTACAACGTGTTCTTCCTTGACCTGGGTCCAGGCGTGAGAGAGCCTGCAGTCCTGAGAGGCCTACCAGTGTTAAGGCAGTACCTTCACTAAGGCTTCTCAGAAAGATCTGCACTGCAACACTTTTCATGGCACACGCGGACCTTCCTTTGGCGGCATGGGGGCAGGTTTCCTAACCACTAGCCAAGAAGGCTTTGGGATGAGCTCCTAGTGAGGAACTGCACACACACCCTGGTTCTTTCGAGAAAACTCACTCTTCCTCCATTGCCTCCTAGGGAACTCCTACGGTGATTACAAAACAGGGAGCAGGACTTGGTTTCAGGCAGGTCTGAGCACGCAGCTCTCCGGACTGCCAACGGGACAGATTTTGCTTTTCTCGTCCAGCCCCCTTTTCACGGTTGCCACACAGCTCATGTAGCTGAAGTCCCCGGGCGGCCAAAAGAGACCCATGTCACATACTGTACCCATTCGCTGAAAGCACTTTGGAAAGCCAGGTTTCCTCCGGCAGGGAATTGCGTGAGCCAGTGTACGCCTTCGTTTCTCCTAGGTCATGGTACATCTTGCAACGGCCTAGCAGTCTTTGAAGGACGACGGCCTATTTCTCCCTCGAGAGGTGAAGTCCGGGTGCTGCTTCAGGGAGCAAGAGGTCAAGTATGGATTCCGAGAACTCGTGTAAGCACGGTGTTTTTCCAAAAGCAGCTCAGGGTTACAAAAGGAGGCCACCTCGCATTGCCCAGAAGCCCCGTTACAAACGTGTTCTTCAGGCATCCTCTAAGCTCTCCAAGTCGAGCTCTCCGATGGAGGAAAAACGTTGTTGCCCAGCCTCCTGCATACAAAACAGTAGAGTCCAAAGACCCTTGTGGCTGGGTGTTGCTCAGCAGGCTCAGATGCCACTTCTGCTCCACAGTGACCTTCCTCGGAATACGGTGCAGACGCTCGCATCGCATCCTCATCCTTACAGAGTCTTGAAAGGCACACCAGCATTTACAGCAGTTCAGTCGGGAAGGCCTCTTTGAAACTGCTGACTGCGACTGTGCTGGTGGAAAGAAACACTGCACCTTACCTTGAGTCTGGCGCTCGTCTGAATTATGCCCTAGACAACGTCCTCTGCTGGATGTACTCCTAGCAAGCAATTGCCAGCATTCCGTTTCACTGGGCAAAGTCTCCGTTCCTCCCTGGGTATTCTCGCAGGGTTGAGAAGGTTGGCGACCGCAGGGCTTTTCATTAAGCACTCATCATGGAAAACACGGACCTTCCTTGCAACACGCGGGCAAGTTTCCTTCCCACTGGCCAAGAAGGCTTTGGGATGAGAACCTAGCAAGGAACTGCACGCACTCTGGTTCGTTCAAGAAAATTCACTCTGCCTCAGGTTGCCTCTCAGGGTAATCCAGGGGTGAATAGAAGACGGGCAACAGGACTGTTTCTCAGGCAGCTCTGAGGACGCAGCTCTCCGGTTGGTCACTGGGGCAAATTGTGCCCTTCCCGTCCCCCTCCACTTTCACGGTTGACACCTAGCTCGTGTACCTGAAGTTCACAAGCAGGCCACATAGACACATGCCACACACATGGGCCCTTCCATGACAACACTTTGGCTAGCAGGAGTCCTCCTGAGCTGAATGGCGTGAGCCGGTGAACGCCTTAGTGTCGCCTACCTCACCGTGGATCTTGCAAAGGCCTAACAGTCTTCAAAGGCTGAGAGCACATGTCTCCAGCTGGATCTGAAGTCGACGTGCTGCTTGCGAGGGGAAGACGTCAGCTAGGAATTCTGAGAACCCTTGCCATGGCGGTGTTGGTTCCAGTGCAGCTCAGGTTTACCAACTGGGGTCCCCTTGCCTTGCACAGCAGACCAGGGAGAAAACTCTTCCTGAGGATTCTTCCAAGCTGTGGCTATCTGGCTCTCCGACGGAAGACACACATTGCTGCCTGGCCTTCGGCACACCAACAGCAGCGCCCAAAGACCATCATGAGGCATGAGGTTGCTCAGAAGGCACAGACGACACTTTCGGTACACAGTGATTTTCCTCGGAAAAGGGTGCAGTCGCGAGCGTCCTCAGATATGTAAAAGGCACACCAGCATTACAGCACTTCAGTGGTGAAAGCCTCGGGTCTACTTGTGACCACCAAGTTTGCTGATGGAAACACTGCCCCTTATGTTGAGTATGCCACTCAGCCGACCTTCTCCTTAGCTGAAGTAGTCTGCTGCATGACCTCCTGGCAAGGAGTGGCAGGCACACTGTTTCTTTCGAGAACACTCACTCTTCCTCCCGAGGAATTCCTGCAGGGTGCCCAAGATGGGCGCCCGCCCGCCTCTGCCCCCGTGCTTTTCCTTCAGTTTCCTGGCCCCAAGCCTCCTGTTCCAAAGGGGCCAAACATGCTTTAGCCCTCAGGATCCGGTTTCTACGTGCAAACCCAGCCTGTGGAGCAGCCCCTTCTGCTCAGCTACAAGAGAGCCATGCGACACACCAGGCGCTCCTGTGAGGAGCCTTTTGTAAGCAGAGGTTCTCTGCAAGGTGACGTGCCTAGCCAAGACAGCGCTTCAGTCAGGCGTTGTCGACCCTGGAACTTTCAATCTCCCAGCAGTGCTTCGGGAAAAGTGTCCATCATTTTAGGCTGGTTGTAAAGTTACATTTCTGCTGGAGGTGAAGGGTCGTCAGCTTTGAGTTCGTAGAATCCATGTAACTCGCCGGGTATGATTCAGTGCAGCTAATAGCTAAGCCGGGAGTCTGACAGGCATTGCACGTGACACCGTTGCCCCACTCTGGTACCAAGACTGCTTTCCAGAGTTGGAGGTCTGGCTCTCCGCCGGAGCAAGCCGTGTGTTGCCCTGCCCTCTGCATGCGCAGAATGGAGGCCAAACACCCAATTGGCTGCATGTTACTACTCTGAAGCCGCAGTTGACACTTTGGCTACAACGTGTTCTTCCTTGACCTGGGTCCAGGCGTGAGAGAGCCTGCAGTCCTGAGAGGCCTACCAGTGTTAAGGCAGTACCTTCACTAAGGCTTCTCAGAAAGATCTGCACTGCAACACTTTTCATGGCACACGCGGACCTTCCTTTGGCGGCATGGGGGCAGGTTTCCTAACCACTAGCCAAGAAGGCTTTGGGATGAGCTCCTAGTGAGGAACTGCACACACACCCTGGTTCTTTCGAGAAAACTCACTCTTCCTCCATTGCCTCCTAGGGAACTCCTACGGTGATTACAAAACAGGGAGCAGGACTTGGTTTCAGGCAGGTCTGAGCACGCAGCTCTCCGGACTGCCAACGGGACAGATTTTGCTTTTCTCGTCCAGCCCCCTTTTCACGGTTGCCACACAGCTCATGTAGCTGAAGTCCCCGGGCGGCCAAAAGAGACCCATGTCACATACTGTACCCATTCGCTGAAAGCACTTTGGAAAGCCAGGTTTCCTCCGGCAGGGAATTGCGCGAGCCAGTGTACGCCTTCGTTTCTCCTAGGTCATGGTACATCTTGCAACGGCCTAGCAGTCTTTGAAGGACGACGGCCTATTTCTCCCTCGAGAGGTGAAGTCCGGGTGCTGCTTCAGGGAGCAAGAGGTCAAGTATGGATTCCGAGAACTCGTGTAAGCACGGTGTTTTTCCAAAAGCAGCTCAGGGTTACAAAAGGAGGCCACCTCGCATTGCCCAGAAGCCCCGTTACAAACGTGTTCTTCAGGCATCCTCTAAGCTCTCCAAGTCGAGCTCTCCGATGGAGGAAAAACGTTGTTGCCCAGCCTCCTGCATACAAAACAGTAGAGTCCAAAGACCCTTGTGGCTGGGTGTTGCTCAGCAGGCTCAGATGCCACTTCTGCTCCACAGTGACCTTCCTCGGAATACGGTGCAGACGCTCGCATCGCATCCTCATCCTTACAGAGTCTTGAAAGGCACACCAGCATTTACAGCAGTTCAGTCGGGAAGGCCTCTTTGAAACTGCTGACTGCGACTGTGCTGGTGGAAAGAAACACTGCACCTTACCTTGAGTCTGGCGCTCGTCTGAATTATGCCCTAGACAACGTCCTCTGCTGGATGTACTCCTAGCAAGCAATTGCCAGCATTCCGTTTCACTGGGCAAAGTCTCCGTTCCTCCCTGGGTATTCTCGCAGGGTTGAGAAGGTTGGCGACCGCAGGGCTTTTCATTAAGCACTCATCATGGAAAACACGGACCTTCCTTGCAACACGCGGGCAAGTTTCCTTCCCACTGGCCAAGAAGGCTTTGGGATGAGAACCTAGCAAGGAACTGCACGCACTCTGGTTCGTTCAAGAAAATTCACTCTGCCTCAGGTTGCCTCTCAGGGTAATCCAGGGGTGAATAGAAGACGGGCAACAGGACTGTTTCTCAGGCAGCTCTGAGGACGCAGCTCTCCGGTTGGTCACTGGGGCAAATTGTGCCCTTCCCGTCCCCCTCCACTTTCACGGTTGACACCTAGCTCGTGTACCTGAAGTTCACAAGCAGGCCACATAGACACATGCCACACACATGGGCCCTTCCATGACAACACTTTGGCTAGCAGGAGTCCTCCTGAGCTGAATGGCGTGAGCCGGTGAACGCCTTAGTGTCGCCTACCTCACCGTGGATCTTGCAAAGGCCTAACAGTCTTCAAAGGCTGAGAGCACATGTCTCCAGCTGGATCTGAAGTCGACGTGCTGCTTGCGAGGGGAAGACGTCAGCTAGGAATTCTGAGAACCCTTGCCATGGCGGTGTTGGTTCCAGTGCAGCTCAGGTTTACCAACTGGGGTCCCCTTGCCTTGCACAGCAGACCAGGGAGAAAACTCTTCCTGAGGATTCTTCCAAGCTGTGGCTATCTGGCTCTCCGACGGAAGACACACATTGCTGCCTGGCCTTCGGCACACCAACAGCAGCGCCCAAAGACCATCATGAGGCATGAGGTTGCTCAGAAGGCACAGACGACACTTTCGGTACACAGTGATTTTCCTCGGAAAAGGGTGCAGTCGCGAGCGTCCTCAGATATGTAAAAGGCACACCAGCATTACAGCACTTCAGTGGTGAAAGCCTCGGGTCTACTTGTGACCACCAAGTTTGCTGATGGAAACACTGCCCCTTATGTTGAGTATGCCACTCAGCCGACCTTCTCCTTAGCTGAAGTAGTCTGCTGCATGACCTCCTGGCAAGGAGTGGCAGGCACACTGTTTCTTTCGAGAACACTCACTCTTCCTCCCGAGGAATTCCTGCAGGGTGCCCAAGATGGGCGCCCGCCCGCCTCTGCCCCCGTGCTTTTCCTTCAGTTTCCTGGCCCCAAGCCTCCTGTTCCAAAGGGGCCAAACATGCTTTAGCCCTCAGGATCCGGTTTCTACGTGCAAACCCAGCCTGTGGAGCAGCCCCTTCTGCTCAGCTACAAGAGAGCCATGCGACACACCAGGCGCTCCTGTGAGGAGCCTTTTGTAAGCAGAGGTTCTCTGCAAGGTGACGTGCCTAGCCAAGACAGCGCTTCAGTCAGGCGTTGTCGACCCTGGAACTTTCAATCTCCCAGCAGTGCTTCGGGAAAAGTGTCCATCATTTTAGGCTGGTTGTAAAGTTACATTTCTGCTGGAGGTGAAGGGTCGTCAGCTTTGAGTTCGTAGAATCCATGTAACTCGCCGGGTATGATTCAGTGCAGCTAATAGCTAAGCCGGGAGTCTGACAGGCATTGCACGTGACACCGTTGCCCCACTCTGGTACCAAGACTGCTTTCCAGAGTTGGAGGTCTGGCTCTCCGCCGGAGCAAGCCGTGTGTTGCCCTGCCCTCTGCATGCGCAGAATGGAGGCCAAACACCCAATTGGCTGCATGTTACTACTCTGAAGCCGCAGTTGACACTTTGGCTACAACGTGTTCTTCCTTGACCTGGGTCCAGGCGTGAGAGAGCCTGCAGTCCTGAGAGGCCTACCAGTGTTAAGGCAGTACCTTCACTAAGGCTTCTCAGAAAGATCTGCACTGCAACACTTTTCATGGCACACGCGGACCTTCCTTTGGCGGCATGGGGGCAGGTTTCCTAACCACTAGCCAAGAAGGCTTTGGGATGAGCTCCTAGTGAGGAACTGCACACACACCCTGGTTCTTTCGAGAAAACTCACTCTTCCTCCATTGCCTCCTAGGGAACTCCTACGGTGATTACAAAACAGGGAGCAGGACTTGGTTTCAGGCAGGTCTGAGCACGCAGCTCTCCGGACTGCCAACGGGACAGATTTTGCTTTTCTCGTCCAGCCCCCTTTTCACGGTTGCCACACAGCTCATGTAGCTGAAGTCCCCGGGCAGCCAAAAGAGACCCATGTCACATACTGTACCCATTCGCTGAAAGCACTTTGGAAAGCCAGGTTTCCTCCGGCAGGGAATTGCGCGAGCCAGTGTACGCCTTCGTTTCTCCTAGGTCATGGTACATCTTGCAACGGCCTAGCAGTCTTTGAAGGACGACGGCCTATTTCTCCCTCGAGAGGTGAAGTCCGGGTGCTGCTTCAGGGAGCAAGAGGTCAAGTATGGATTCCGAGAACTCGTGTAAGCACGGTGTTTTTCCAAAAGCAGCTCAGGGTTACAAAAGGAGGCCACCTCGCATTGCCCAGAAGCCCCGTTACAAACGTGTTCTTCAGGCATCCTCTAAGCTCTCCAAGTCGAGCTCTCCGATGGAGGAAAAACGTTGTTGCCCAGCCTCCTGCATACAAAACAGTAGAGTCCAAAGACCCTTGTGGCTGGGTGTTGCTCAGCAGGCTCAGATGCCACTTCTGCTCCACAGTGACCTTCCTCGGAATACGGTGCAGACGCTCGCATCGCATCCTCATCCTTACAGAGTCTTGAAAGGCACACCAGCATTTACAGCAGTTCAGTCGGGAAGGCCTCTTTGAAACTGCTGACTGCGACTGTGCTGGTGGAAAGAAACACTGCACCTTACCTTGAGTCTGGCGCTCGTCTGAATTATGCCCTAGACAACGTCCTCTGCTGGATGTACTCCTAGCAAGCAATTGCCAGCATTCCGTTTCACTGGGCAAAGTCTCCGTTCCTCCCTGGGTATTCTCGCAGGGTTGAGAAGGTTGGCGACCGCAGGGCTTTTCATTAAGCACTCATCATGGAAAACACGGACCTTCCTTGCAACACGCGGGCAAGTTTCCTTCCCACTGGCCAAGAAGGCTTTGGGATGAGAACCTAGCAAGGAACTGCATGCACTCTGGTTCGTTCAAGAAAATTCACTCTGCCTCAGGTTGCCTCTCAGGGTAATCCAGGGGTGAATAGAAGACGGGCAACAGGACTGTTTCTCAGGCAGCTCTGAGGACGCAGCTCTCCGGTTGGTCACTGGGGCAAATTGTGCCCTTCCCGTCCCCCTCCACTTTCACGGTTGACACCTAGCTCGTGTACCTGAAGTTCACAAGCAGGCCACATAGACACATGCCACACACATGGGCCCTTCCATGACAACACTTTGGCTAGCAGGAGTCCTCCTGAGCTGAATGGCGTGAGCCGGTGAACGCCTTAGTGTCGCCTACCTCACCGTGGATCTTGCAAAGGCCTAACAGTCTTCAAAGGCTGAGAGCACATGTCTCCAGCTGGATCTGAAGTCGACGTGCTGCTTGCGAGGGGAAGACGTCAGCTAGGAATTCTGAGAACCCTTGCCATGGCGGTGTTGGTTCCAGTGCAGCTCAGGTTTACCAACTGGGGTCCCCTTGCCTTGCACAGCAGACCAGGGAGAAAACTCTTCCTGAGGATTCTTCCAAGCTGTGGCTATCTGGCTCTCCGACGGAAAAAACACATTGCTGCCTGGCCTTCGGCACACCAACAGCAGCGCCCAAAGACCATCATGAGGCATGAGGTTGCTCAGAAGGCACAGACGACACTTTCGGTACACAGTGATTTTCCTCGGAAAAGGGTGCAGTCGCGAGCGTCCTCAGATATGTAAAAGGCACACCAGCATTACAGCACTTCAGTGGTGAAAGCCTCGGGTCTACTTGTGACCACCAAGTTTGCTGATGGAAACACTGCCCCTTATGTTGAGTATGCCACTCAGCCGACCTTCTCCTTAGCTGAAGTAGTCTGCTGCATGACCTCCTGGCAAGGAGTGGCAGGCACACTGTTTCTTTCGAGAACACTCACTCTTCCTCCCGAGGAATTCCTGCAGGGTGCCCAAGATGGGCGCCCGCCCGCCTCTGCCCCCGTGCTTTTCCTTCAGTTTCCTGGCCCCAAGCCTCCTGTTCCAAAGGGGCCAAACATGCTTTAGCCCTCAGGATCCGGTTTCTACGTGCAAACCCAGCCTGTGGAGCAGCCCCTTCTGCTCAGCTACAAGAGAGCCATGCGACACACCAGGCGCTCCTGTGAGGAGCCTTTTGTAAGCAGAGGTTCTCTGCAAGGTGACGTGCCTAGCCAAGACAGCGCTTCAGTCAGGCGTTGTCGACCCTGGAACTTTCAATCTCCCAGCAGTGCTTCGGGAAAAGTGTCCATCATTTTAGGCTGGTTGTAAAGTTACATTTCTGCTGGAGGTGAAGGGTCGTCAGCTTTGAGTTCGTAGAATCCATGTAACTCGCCGGGTATGATTCAGTGCAGCTAATAGCTAAGCCGGGAGTCTGACAGGCATTGCACGTGACACCGTTGCCCCACTCTGGTACCAAGACTGCTTTCCAGAGTTGGAGGTCTGGCTCTCCGCCGGAGCAAGCCGTGTGTTGCCCTGCCCTCTGCATGCGCAGAATGGAGGCCAAACACCCAATTGGCTGCATGTTACTACTCTGAAGCCGCAGTTGACACTTTGGCTACAACGTGTTCTTCCTTGACCTGGGTCCAGGCGTGAGAGAGCCTGCAGTCCTGAGAGGCCTACCAGTGTTAAGGCAGTACCTTCACTAAGGCTTCTCAGAAAGATCTGCACTGCAACACTTTTCATGGCACACGCGGACCTTCCTTTGGCGGCATGGGGGCAGGTTTCCTAACCACTAGCCAAGAAGGCTTTGGGATGAGCTCCTAGTGAGGAACTGCACACACACCCTGGTTCTTTCGAGAAAACTCACTCTTCCTCCATTGCCTCCTAGGGAACTCCTACGGTGATTACAAAACAGGGAGCAGGACTTGGTTTCAGGCAGGTCTGAGCACGCAGCTCTCCGGACTGCCAACGGGACAGATTTTGCTTTTCTCGTCCAGCCCCCTTTTCACGGTTGCCACACAGCTCATGTAGCTGAAGTCCCCGGGCGGCCAAAAGAGACCCATGTCACATACTGTACCCATTCGCTGAAAGCACTTTGGAAAGCCAGGTTTCCTCCGGCAGGGAATTGCGCGAGCCAGTGTACGCCTTCGTTTCTCCTAGGTCATGGTACATCTTGCAACGGCCTAGCAGTCTTTGAAGGACGACGGCCTATTTCTCCCTCGAGAGGTGAAGTCCGGGTGCTGCTTCAGGGAGCAAGAGGTCAAGTATGGATTCCGAGAACTCGTGTAAGCACGGTGTTTTTCCAAAAGCAGCTCAGGGTTACAAAAGGAGGCCACCTCGCATTGCCCAGAAGCCCCGTTACAAACGTGTTCTTCAGGCATCCTCTAAGCTCTCCAAGTCGAGCTCTCCGATGGAGGAAAAACGTTGTTGCCCAGCCTCCTGCATACAAAACAGTAGAGTCCAAAGACCCTTGTGGCTGGGTGTTGCTCAGCAGGCTCAGATGCCACTTCTGCTCCACAGTGACCTTCCTCGGAATACGGTGCAGACGCTCGCATCGCATCCTCATCCTTACAGAGTCTTGAAAGGCACACCAGCATTTACAGCAGTTCAGTCGGGAAGGCCTCTTTGAAACTGCTGACTGCGACTGTGCTGGTGGAAAGAAACACTGCACCTTACCTTGAGTCTGGCGCTCGTCTGAATTATGCCCTAGACAACGTCCTCTGCTGGATGTACTCCTAGCAAGCAATTGCCAGCATTCCGTTTCACTGGGCAAAGTCTCCGTTCCTCCCTGGGTATTCTCGCAGGGTTGAGAAGGTTGGCGACCGCAGGGCTTTTCATTAAGCACTCATCATGGAAAACACGGACCTTCCTTGCAACACGCGGGCAAGTTTCCTTCCCACTGGCCAAGAAGGCTTTGGGATGAGAACCTAGCAAGGAACTGCACGCACTCTGGTTCGTTCAAGAAAATTCACTCTGCCTCAGGTTGCCTCTCAGGGTAATCCAGGGGTGAATAGAAGACGGGCAACAGGACTGTTTCTCAGGCAGCTCTGAGGACGCAGCTCTCCGGTTGGTCACTGGGGCAAATTGTGCCCTTCCCGTCCCCCTCCACTTTCACGGTTGACACCTAGCTCGTGTACCTGAAGTTCACAAGCAGGCCACATAGACACATGCCACACACATGGGCCCTTCCATGACAACACTTTGGCTAGCAGGAGTCCTCCTGAGCTGAATGGCGTGAGCCGGTGAACGCCTTAGTGTCGCCTACCTCACCGTGGATCTTGCAAAGGCCTAACAGTCTTCAAAGGCTGAGAGCACATGTCTCCAGCTGGATCTGAAGTCGACGTGCTGCTTGCGAGGGGAAGACGTCAGCTAGGAATTCTGAGAACCCTTGCCATGGCGGTGTTGGTTCCAGTGCAGCTCAGGTTTACCAACTGGGGTCCCCTTGCCTTGCACAGCAGACCAGGGAGAAAACTCTTCCTGAGGATTCTTCCAAGCTGTGGCTATCTGGCTCTCCGACGGAAGACACACATTGCTGCCTGGCCTTCGGCACACCAACAGCAGCGCCCAAAGACCATCATGAGGCATGAGGTTGCTCAGAAGGCACAGACGACACTTTCGGTACACAGTGATTTTCCTCGGAAAAGGGTGCAGTCGCGAGCGTCCTCAGATATGTAAAAGGCACACCAGCATTACAGCACTTCAGTGGTGAAAGCCTCGGGTCTACTTGTGACCACCAAGTTTGCTGATGGAAACACTGCCCCTTATGTTGAGTATGCCACTCAGCCGACCTTCTCCTTAGCTGAAGTAGTCTGCTGCATGACCTCCTGGCAAGGAGTGGCAGGCACACTGTTTCTTTCGAGAACACGCACTCTTCCTCCCGAGGAATTCCTGCAGGGTGCCCAAGATGGGCGCCCGCCCGCCTCTGCCCCCGTGCTTTTCCTTCAGTTTCCTGGCCCCAAGCCTCCTGTTCCAAAGGGGCCAAACATGCTTTAGCCCTCAGGATCCGGTTTCTACGTGCAAACCCAGCCTGTGGAGCAGCCCCTTCTGCTCAGCTACAAGAGAGCCATGCGACACACCAGGCGCTCCTGTGAGGAGCCTTTTGTAAGCAGAGGTTCTCTGCAAGGTGACGTGCCTAGCCAAGACAGCGCTTCAGTCAGGCGTTGTCGACCCTGGAACTTTCAATCTCCCAGCAGTGCTTCGGGAAAAGTGTCCATCATTTTAGGCTGGTTGTAAAGTTACATTTCTGCTGGAGGTGAAGGGTCGTCAGCTTTGAGTTCGTAGAATCCATGTAACTCGCCGGGTATGATTCAGTGCAGCTAATAGCTAAGCCGGGAGTCTGACAGGCATTGCACGTGACACCGTTGCCCCACTCTGGTACCAAGACTGCTTTCCAGAGTTGGAGGTCTGGCTCTCCGCCGGAGCAAGCCGTGTGTTGCCCTGCCCTCTGCATGCGCAGAATGGAGGCCAAACACCCAATTGGCTGCATGTTACTACTCTGAAGCCGCAGTTGACACTTTGGCTACAACGTGTTCTTCCTTGACCTGGGTCCAGGCGTGAGAGAGCCTGCAGTCCTGAGAGGCCTACCAGTGTTAAGGCAGTACCTTCACTAAGGCTTCTCAGAAAGATCTGCACTGCAACACTTTTCATGGCACACGCGGACCTTCCTTTGGCGGCATGGGGGCAGGTTTCCTAACCACTAGCCAAGAAGGCTTTGGGATGAGCTCCTAGTGAGGAACTGCACACACACCCTGGTTCTTTCGAGAAAACTCACTCTTCCTCCATTGCCTCCTAGGGAACTCCTACGGTGATTACAAAACAGGGAGCAGGACTTGGTTTCAGGCAGGTCTGAGCACGCAGCTCTCCGGACTGCCAACGGGACAGATTTTGCTTTTCTCGTCCAGCCCCCTTTTCACGGTTGCCACACAGCTCATGTAGCTGAAGTCCCCGGGCAGCCAAAAGAGACCCATGTCACATACTGTACCCATTCGCTGAAAGCACTTTGGAAAGCCAGGTTTCCTCCGGCAGGGAATTGCGCGAGCCAGTGTACGCCTTCGTTTCTCCTAGGTCATGGTACATCTTGCAACGGCCTAGCAGTCTTTGAAGGACGACGGCCTATTTCTCCCTCGAGAGGTGAAGTCCGGGTGCTGCTTCAGGGAGCAAGAGGTCAAGTATGGATTCCGAGAACTCGTGTAAGCACGGTGTTTTTCCAAAAGCAGCTCAGGGTTACAAAAGGAGGCCACCTCGCATTGCCCAGAAGCCCCGTTACAAACGTGTTCTTCAGGCATCCTCTAAGCTCTCCAAGTCGAGCTCTCCGATGGAGGAAAAACGTTGTTGCCCAGCCTCCTGCATACAAAACAGTAGAGTCCAAAGACCCTTGTGGCTGGGTGTTGCTCAGCAGGCTCAGATGCCACTTCTGCTCCACAGTGACCTTCCTCGGAATACGGTGCAGACGCTCGCATCGCATCCTCATCCTTACAGAGTCTTGAAAGGCACACCAGCATTTACAGCAGTTCAGTCGGGAAGGCCTCTTTGAAACTGCTGACTGCGACTGTGCTGGTGGAAAGAAACACTGCACCTTACCTTGAGTCTGGCGCTCGTCTGAATTATGCCCTAGACAACGTCCTCTGCTGGATGTACTCCTAGCAAGCAATTGCCAGCATTCCGTTTCACTGGGCAAAGTCTCCGTTCCTCCCTGGGTATTCTCGCAGGGTTGAGAAGGTTGGCGACCGCAGGGCTTTTCATTAAGCACTCATCATGGAAAACACGGACCTTCCTTGCAACACGCGGGCAAGTTTCCTTCCCACTGGCCAAGAAGGCTTTGGGATGAGAACCTAGCAAGGAACTGCACGCACTCTGGTTCGTTCAAGAAAATTCACTCTGCCTCAGGTTGCCTCTCAGGGTAATCCAGGGGTGAATAGAAGACGGGCAACAGGACTGTTTCTCAGGCAGCTCTGAGGACGCAGCTCTCCGGTTGGTCACTGGGGCAAATTGTGCCCTTCCCGTCCCCCTCCACTTTCACGGTTGACACCTAGCTCGTGTACCTGAAGTTCACAAGCAGGCCACATAGACACATGCCACACACATGGGCCCTTCCATGACAACACTTTGGCTAGCAGGAGTCCTCCTGAGCTGAATGGCGTGAGCCGGTGAACGCCTTAGTGTCGCCTACCTCACCGTGGATCTTGCAAAGGCCTAACAGTCTTCAAAGGCTGAGAGCACATGTCTCCAGCTGGATCTGAAGTCGACGTGCTGCTTGCGAGGGGAAGACGTCAGCTAGGAATTCTGAGAACCCTTGCCATGGCGGTGTTGGTTCCAGTGCAGCTCAGGTTTACCAACTGGGGTCCCCTTGCATTGCACAGCAGACCAGGGAGAAAACTCTTCCTGAGGATTCTTCCAAGCTGTGGCTATCTGGCTCTCCGACGGAAAAAACACATTGCTGCCTGGCCTTCGGCACACCAACAGCAGCGCCCAAAGACCATCATGAGGCATGAGGTTGCTCAGAAGGCACAGACGACACTTTCGGTACACAGTGATTTTCCTCGGAAAAGGGTGCAGTCGCGAGCGTCCTCAGATATGTAAAAGGCACACCAGCATTACAGCACTTCAGTGGTGAAAGCCTCGGGTCTACTTGTGACCACCAAGTTTGCTGATGGAAACACTGCCCCTTATGTTGAGTATGCCACTCAGCCGACCTTCTCCTTAGCTGAAGTAGTCTGCTGCATGACCTCCTGGCAAGGAGTGGCAGGCACACTGTTTCTTTCGAGAACACTCACTCTTCCTCCCGAGGAATTCCTGCAGGGTGCCCAAGATGGGCGCCCGCCCGCCTCTGCCCCCGTGCTTTTCCTTCAGTTTCCTGGCCCCAAGCCTCCTGTTCCAAAGGGGCCAAACATGCTTTAGCCCTCAGGATCCGGTTTCTACGTGCAAACCCAGCCTGTGGAGCAGCCCCTTCTGCTCAGCTACAAGAGAGCCATGCGACACACCAGGCGCTCCTGTGAGGAGCCTTTTGTAAGCAGAGGTTCTCTGCAAGGTGACGTGCCTAGCCAAGACAGCGCTTCAGTCAGGCGTTGTCGACCCTGGAACTTTCAATCTCCCAGCAGTGCTTCGGGAAAAGTGTCCATCATTTTAGGCTGGTTGTAAAGTTACATTTCTGCTGGAGGTGAAGGGTCGTCAGCTTTGAGTTCGTAGAATCCATGTAACTCGCCGGGTATGATTCAGTGCAGCTAATAGCTAAGCCGGGAGTCTGACAGGCATTGCACGTGACACCGTTGCCCCACTCTGGTACCAAGACTGCTTTCCAGAGTTGGAGGTCTGGCTCTCCGCCGGAGCAAGCCGTGTGTTGCCCTGCCCTCTGCATGCGCAGAATGGAGGCCAAACACCCAATTGGCTGCATGTTACTACTCTGAAGCCGCAGTTGACACTTTGGCTACAACGTGTTCTTCCTTGACCTGGGTCCAGGCGTGAGAGAGCCTGCAGTCCTGAGAGGCCTACCAGTGTTAAGGCAGTACCTTCACTAAGGCTTCTCAGAAAGATCTGCACTGCAACACTTTTCATGGCACACGCGGACCTTCCTTTGGCGGCATGGGGGCAGGTTTCCTAACCACTAGCCAAGAAGGCTTTGGGATGAGCTCCTAGTGAGGAACTGCACACACACCCTGGTTCTTTCGAGAAAACTCACTCTTCCTCCATTGCCTCCTAGGGAACTCCTACGGTGATTACAAAACAGGGAGCAGGACTTGGTTTCAGGCAGGTCTGAGCACGCAGCTCTCCGGACTGCCAACGGGACAGATTTTGCTTTTCTCGTCCAGCCCCCTTTTCACGGTTGCCACACAGCTCATGTAGCTGAAGTCCCCGGGCGGCCAAAAGAGACCCATGTCACATACTGTACCCATTCGCTGAAAGCACTTTGGAAAGCCAGGTTTCCTCCGGCAGGGAATTGCGCGAGCCAGTGTACGCCTTCGTTTCTCCTAGGTCATGGTACATCTTGCAACGGCCTAGCAGTCTTTGAAGGACGACGGCCTATTTCTCCCTCGAGAGGTGAAGTCCGGGTGCTGCTTCAGGGAGCAAGAGGTCAAGTATGGATTCCGAGAACTCGTGTAAGCACGGTGTTTTTCCAAAAGCAGCTCAGGGTTACAAAAGGAGGCCACCTCGCATTGCCCAGAAGCCCCGTTACAAACGTGTTCTTCAGGCATCCTCTAAGCTCTCCAAGTCGAGCTCTCCGATGGAGGAAAAACGTTGTTGCCCAGCCTCCTGCATACAAAACAGTAGAGTCCAAAGACCCTTGTGGCTGGGTGTTGCTCAGCAGGCTCAGATGCCACTTCTGCTCCACAGTGACCTTCCTCGGAATACGGTGCAGACGCTCGCATCGCATCCTCATCCTTACAGAGTCTTGAAAGGCACACCAGCATTTACAGCAGTTCAGTCGGGAAGGCCTCTTTGAAACTGCTGACTGCGACTGTGCTGGTGGAAAGAAACACTGCACCTTACCTTGAGTCTGGCGCTCGTCTGAATTATGCCCTAGACAACGTCCTCTGCTGGATGTACTCCTAGCAAGCAATTGCCAGCATTCCGTTTCACTGGGCAAAGTCTCCGTTCCTCCCTGGGTATTCTCGCAGGGTTGAGAAGGTTGGCGACCGCAGGGCTTTTCATTAAGCACTCATCATGGAAAACACGGACCTTCCTTGCAACACGCGGGCAAGTTTCCTTCCCACTGGCCAAGAAGGCTTTGGGATGAGAACCTAGCAAGGAACTGCACGCACTCTGGTTCGTTCAAGAAAATTCACTCTGCCTCAGGTTGCCTCTCAGGGTAATCCAGGGGTGAATAGAAGACGGGCAACAGGACTGTTTCTCAGGCAGCTCTGAGGACGCAGCTCTCCGGTTGGTCACTGGGGCAAATTGTGCCCTTCCCGTCCCCCTCCACTTTCACGGTTGACACCTAGCTCGTGTACCTGAAGTTCACAAGCAGGCCACATAGACACATGCCACACACATGGGCCCTTCCATGACAACACTTTGGCTAGCAGGAGTCCTCCTGAGCTGAATGGCGTGAGCCGGTGAACGCCTTAGTGTCGCCTACCTCACCGTGGATCTTGCAAAGGCCTAACAGTCTTCAAAGGCTGAGAGCACATGTCTCCAGCTGGATCTGAAGTCGACGTGCTGCTTGCGAGGGGAAGACGTCAGCTAGGAATTCTGAGAACCCTTGCCATGGCGGTGTTGGTTCCAGTGCAGCTCAGGTTTACCAACTGGGGTCCCCTTGCCTTGCACAGCAGACCAGGGAGAAAACTCTTCCTGAGGATTCTTCCAAGCTGTGGCTATCTGGCTCTCCGACGGAAGACACACATTGCTGCCTGGCCTTCGGCACACCAACAGCAGCGCCCAAAGACCATCATGAGGCATGAGGTTGCTCAGAAGGCACAGACGACACTTTCGGTACACAGTGATTTTCCTCGGAAAAGGGTGCAGTCGCGAGCGTCCTCAGATATGTAAAAGGCACACCAGCATTACAGCACTTCAGTGGTGAAAGCCTCGGGTCTACTTGTGACCACCAAGTTTGCTGATGGAAACACTGCCCCTTATGTTGAGTATGCCACTCAGCCGACCTTCTCCTTAGCTGAAGTAGTCTGCTGCATGACCTCCTGGCAAGGAGTGGCAGGCACACTGTTTCTTTCGAGAACACTCACTCTTCCTCCCGAGGAATTCCTGCAGGGTGCCCAAGATGGGCGCCCGCCCGCCTCTGCCCCCGTGCTTTTCCTTCAGTTTCCTGGCCCCAAGCCTCCTGTTCCAAAGGGGCCAAACATGCTTTAGCCCTCAGGATCCGGTTTCTACGTGCAAACCCAGCCTGTGGAGCAGCCCCTTCTGCTCAGCTACAAGAGAGCCATGCGACACACCAGGCGCTCCTGTGAGGAGCCTTTTGTAAGCAGAGGTTCTCTGCAAGGTGACGTGCCTAGCCAAGACAGCGCTTCAGTCAGGCGTTGTCGACCCTGGAACTTTCAATCTCCCAGCAGTGCTTCGGGAAAAGTGTCCATCATTTTAGGCTGGTTGTAAAGTTACATTTCTGCTGGAGGTGAAGGGTCGTCAGCTTTGAGTTCGTAGAATCCATGTAACTCGCCGGGTATGATTCAGTGCAGCTAATAGCTAAGCCGGGAGTCTGACAGGCATTGCACGTGACACCGTTGCCCCACTCTGGTACCAAGACTGCTTTCCAGAGTTGGAGGTCTGGCTCTCCGCCGGAGCAAGCCGTGTGTTGCCCTGCCCTCTGCATGCGCAGAATGGAGGCCAAACACCCAATTGGCTGCATGTTACTACTCTGAAGCCGCAGTTGACACTTTGGCTACAACGTGTTCTTCCTTGACCTGGGTCCAGGCGTGAGAGAGCCTGCAGTCCTGAGAGGCCTACCAGTGTTAAGGCAGTACCTTCACTAAGGCTTCTCAGAAAGATCTGCACTGCAACACTTTTCATGGCACACGCGGACCTTCCTTTGGCGGCATGGGGGCAGGTTTCCTAACCACTAGCCAAGAAGGCTTTGGGATGAGCTCCTAGTGAGGAACTGCACACACACCCTGGTTCTTTCGAGAAAACTCACTCTTCCTCCATTGCCTCCTAGGGAACTCCTACGGTGATTACAAAACAGGGAGCAGGACTTGGTTTCAGGCAGGTCTGAGCACGCAGCTCTCCGGACTGCCAACGGGACAGATTTTGCTTTTCTCGTCCAGCCCCCTTTTCACGGTTGCCACACAGCTCATGTAGCTGAAGTCCCCGGGCGGCCAAAAGAGACCCATGTCACATACTGTACCCATTCGCTGAAAGCACTTTGGAAAGCCAGGTTTCCTCCGGCAGGGAATTGCGCGAGCCAGTGTACGCCTTCGTTTCTCCTAGGTCATGGTACATCTTGCAACGGCCTAGCAGTCTTTGAAGGACGACGGCCTATTTCTCCCTCGAGAGGTGAAGTCCGGGTGCTGCTTCAGGGAGCAAGAGGTCAAGTATGGATTCCGAGAACTCGTGTAAGCACGGTGTTTTTCCAAAAGCAGCTCAGGGTTACAAAAGGAGGCCACCTCGCATTGCCCAGAAGCCCCGTTACAAACGTGTTCTTCAGGCATCCTCTAAGCTCTCCAAGTCGAGCTCTCCGATGGAGGAAAAACGTTGTTGCCCAGCCTCCTGCATACAAAACAGTAGAGTCCAAAGACCCTTGTGGCTGGGTGTTGCTCAGCAGGCTCAGATGCCACTTCTGCTCCACAGTGACCTTCCTCGGAATACGGTGCAGACGCTCGCATCGCATCCTCATCCTTACAGAGTCTTGAAAGGCACACCAGCATTTACAGCAGTTCAGTCGGGAAGGCCTCTTTGAAACTGCTGACTGCGACTGTGCTGGTGGAAAGAAACACTGCACCTTACCTTGAGTCTGGCGCTCGTCTGAATTATGCCCTAGACAACGTCCTCTGCTGGATGTACTCCTAGCAAGCAATTGCCAGCATTCCGTTTCACTGGGCAAAGTCTCCGTTCCTCCCTGGGTATTCTCGCAGGGTTGAGAAGGTTGGCGACCGCAGGGCTTTTCATTAAGCACTCATCATGGAAAACACGGACCTTCCTTGCAACACGCGGGCAAGTTTC
This sequence comes from Balaenoptera borealis, assembly GCF_965194805.1. Taxonomy (NCBI): domain Eukaryota; kingdom Metazoa; phylum Chordata; class Mammalia; order Artiodactyla; family Balaenopteridae; genus Balaenoptera; species Balaenoptera borealis. The sequence goes on from NW_028123867.1 coordinate 265,321, forward strand.
CTTCCCACTGGCCAAGAAGGCTTTGGGATGAGAACCTAGCAAGGAACTGCACGCACTCTGGTTCGTTCAAGAAAATTCACTCTGCCTCAGGTTGCCTCTCAGGGTAATCCAGGGGTGAATAGAAGACGGGCAACAGGACTGTTTCTCAGGCAGCTCTGAGGACGCAGCTCTCCGGTTGGTCACTGGGGCAAATTGTGCCCTTCCCGTCCCCCTCCACTTTCACGGTTGACACCTAGCTCGTGTACCTGAAGTTCACAAGCAGGCCACATAGACACATGCCACACACATGGGCCCTTCCATGACAACACTTTGGCTAGCAGGAGTCCTCCTGAGCTGAATGGCGTGAGCCGGTGAACGCCTTAGTGTCGCCTACCTCACCGTGGATCTTGCAAAGGCCTAACAGTCTTCAAAGGCTGAGAGCACATGTCTCCAGCTGGATCTGAAGTCGACGTGCTGCTTGCGAGGGGAAGACGTCAGCTAGGAATTCTGAGAACCCTTGCCATGGCGGTGTTGGTTCCAGTGCAGCTCAGGTTTACCAACTGGGGTCCCCTTGCCTTGCACAGCAGACCAGGGAGAAAACTCTTCCTGAGGATTCTTCCAAGCTGTGGCTATCTGGCTCTCCGACGGAAAAAACACATTGCTGCCTGGCCTTCGGCACACCAACAGCAGCGCCCAAAGACCATCATGAGGCATGAGGTTGCTCAGAAGGCACAGACGACACTTTCGGTACACAGTGATTTTCCTCGGAAAAGGGTGCAGTCGCGAGCGTCCTCAGATATGTAAAAGGCACACCAGCATTACAGCACTTCAGTGGTGAAAGCCTCGGGTCTACTTGTGACCACCAAGTTTGCTGATGGAAACACTGCCCCTTATGTTGAGTATGCCACTCAGCCGACCTTCTCCTTAGCTGAAGTAGTCTGCTGCATGACCTCCTGGCAAGGAGTGGCAGGCACACTGTTTCTTTCGAGAACACTCACTCTTCCTCCCGAGGAATTCCTGCAGGGTGCCCAAGATGGGCGCCCGCCCGCCTCTGCCCCCGTGCTTTTCCTTCAGTTTCCTGGCCCCAAGCCTCCTGTTCCAAAGGGGCCAAACATGCTTTAGCCCTCAGGATCCGGTTTCTACGTGCAAACCCAGCCTGTGGAGCAGCCCCTTCTGCTCAGCTACAAGAGAGCCATGCGACACACCAGGCGCTCCTGTGAGGAGCCTTTTGTAAGCAGAGGTTCTCTGCAAGGTGACGTGCCTAGCCAAGACAGCGCTTCAGTCAGGCGTTGTCGACCCTGGAACTTTCAATCTCCCAGCAGTGCTTCGGGAAAAGTGTCCATCATTTTAGGCTGGTTGTAAAGTTACATTTCTGCTGGAGGTGAAGGGTCGTCAGCTTTGAGTTCGTAGAATCCATGTAACTCGCCGGGTATGATTCAGTGCAGCTAATAGCTAAGCCGGGAGTCTGACAGGCATTGCACGTGACACCGTTGCCCCACTCTGGTACCAAGACTGCTTTCCAGAGTTGGAGGTCTGGCTCTCCGCCGGAGCAAGCCGTGTGTTGCCCTGCCCTCTGCATGCGCAGAATGGAGGCCAAACACCCAATTGGCTGCATGTTACTACTCTGAAGCCGCAGTTGACACTTTGGCTACAACGTGTTCTTCCTTGACCTGGGTCCAGGCGTGAGAGAGCCTGCAGTCCTGAGAGGCCTACCAGTGTTAAGGCAGTACCTTCACTAAGGCTTCTCAGAAAGATCTGCACTGCAACACTTTTCATGGCACACGCGGACCTTCCTTTGGCGGCATGGGGGCAGGTTTCCTAACCACTAGCCAAGAAGGCTTTGGGATGAGCTCCTAGTGAGGAACTGCACACACACCCTGGTTCTTTCGAGAAAACTCACTCTTCCTCCATTGCCTCCTAGGGAACTCCTACGGTGATTACAAAACAGGGAGCAGGACTTGGTTTCAGGCAGGTCTGAGCACGCAGCTCTCCGGACTGCCAACGGGACAGATTTTGCTTTTCTCGTCCAGCCCCCTTTTCACGGTTGCCACACAGCTCATGTAGCTGAAGTCCCCGGGCGGCCAAAAGAGACCCATGTCACATACTGTACCCATTCGCTGAAAGCACTTTGGAAAGCCAGGTTTCCTCCGGCAGGGAATTGCGCGAGCCAGTGTACGCCTTCGTTTCTCCTAGGTCATGGTACATCTTGCAACGGCCTAGCAGTCTTTGAAGGACGACGGCCTATTTCTCCCTCGAGAGGTGAAGTCCGGGTGCTGCTTCAGGGAGCAAGAGGTCAAGTATGGATTCCGAGAACTCGTGTAAGCACGGTGTTTTTCCAAAAGCAGCTCAGGGTTACAAAAGGAGGCCACCTCGCATTGCCCAGAAGCCCCGTTACAAACGTGTTCTTCAGGCATCCTCTAAGCTCTCCAAGTCGAGCTCTCCGATGGAGGAAAAACGTTGTTGCCCAGCCTCCTGCATACAAAACAGTAGAGTCCAAAGACCCTTGTGGCTGGGTGTTGCTCAGCAGGCTCAGATGCCACTTCTGCTCCACAGTGACCTTCCTCGGAATACGGTGCAGACGCTCGCATCGCATCCTCATCCTTACAGAGTCTTGAAAGGCACACCAGCATTTACAGCAGTTCAGTCGGGAAGGCCTCTTTGAAACTGCTGACTGCGACTGTGCTGGTGGAAAGAAACACTGCACCTTACCTTGAGTCTGGCGCTCGTCTGAATTATGCCCTAGACAACGTCCTCTGCTGGATGTACTCCTAGCAAGCAATTGCCAGCATTCCGTTTCACTGGGCAAAGTCTCCGTTCCTCCCTGGGTATTCTCGCAGGGTTGAGAAGGTTGGCGACCGCAGGGCTTTTCATTAAGCACTCATCATGGAAAACACGGACCTTCCTTGCAACACGCGGGCAAGTTTCCTTCCCACTGGCCAAGAAGGCTTTGGGATGAGAACCTAGCAAGGAACTGCACGCACTCTGGTTCGTTCAAGAAAATTCACTCTGCCTCAGGTTGCCTCTCAGGGTAATCCAGGGGTGAATAGAAGACGGGCAACAGGACTGTTTCTCAGGCAGCTCTGAGGACGCAGCTCTCCGGTTGGTCACTGGGGCAAATTGTGCCCTTCCCGTCCCCCTCCACTTTCACGGTTGACACCTAGCTCGTGTACCTGAAGTTCACAAGCAGGCCACATAGACACATGCCACACACATGGGCCCTTCCATGACAACACTTTGGCTAGCAGGAGTCCTCCTGAGCTGAATGGCGTGAGCCGGTGAACGCCTTAGTGTCGCCTACCTCACCGTGGATCTTGCAAAGGCCTAACAGTCTTCAAAGGCTGAGAGCACATGTCTCCAGCTGGATCTGAAGTCGACGTGCTGCTTGCGAGGGGAAGACGTCAGCTAGGAATTCTGAGAACCCTTGCCATGGCGGTGTTGGTTCCAGTGCAGCTCAGGTTTACCAACTGGGGTCCCCTTGCCTTGCACAGCAGACCAGGGAGAAAACTCTTCCTGAGGATTCTTCCAAGCTGTGGCTATCTGGCTCTCCGACGGAAAAAACACATTGCTGCCTGGCCTTCGGCACACCAACAGCAGCGCCCAAAGACCATCATGAGGCATGAGGTTGCTCAGAAGGCACAGACGACACTTTCGGTACACAGTGATTTTCCTCGGAAAAGGGTGCAGTCGCGAGCGTCCTCAGATATGTAAAAGGCACACCAGCATTACAGCACTTCAGTGGTGAAAGCCTCGGGTCTACTTGTGACCACCAAGTTTGCTGATGGAAACACTGCCCCTTATGTTGAGTATGCCACTCAGCCGACCTTCTCCTTAGCTGAAGTAGTCTGCTGCATGACCTCCTGGCAAGGAGTGGCAGGCACACTGTTTCTTTCGAGAACACTCACTCTTCCTCCCGAGGAATTCCTGCAGGGTGCCCAAGATGGGCGCCCGCCCGCCTCTGCCCCCGTGCTTTTCCTTCAGTTTCCTGGCCCCAAGCCTCCTGTTCCAAAGGGGCCAAACATGCTTTAGCCCTCAGGATCCGGTTTCTACGTGCAAACCCAGCCTGTGGAGCAGCCCCTTCTGCTCAGCTACAAGAGAGCCATGCGACACACCAGGCGCTCCTGTGAGGAGCCTTTTGTAAGCAGAGGTTCTCTGCAAGGTGACGTGCCTAGCCAAGACAGCGCTTCAGTCAGGCGTTGTCGACCCTGGAACTTTCAATCTCCCAGCAGTGCTTCGGGAAAAGTGTCCATCATTTTAGGCTGGTTGTAAAGTTACATTTCTGCTGGAGGTGAAGGGTCGTCAGCTTTGAGTTCGTAGAATCCATGTAACTCGCCGGGTATGATTCAGTGCAGCTAATAGCTAAGCCGGGAGTCTGACAGGCATTGCACGTGACACCGTTGCCCCACTCTGGTACCAAGACTGCTTTCCAGAGTTGGAGGTCTGGCTCTCCGCCGGAGCAAGCCGTGTGTTGCCCTGCCCTCTGCATGCGCAGAATGGAGGCCAAACACCCAATTGGCTGCATGTTACTACTCTGAAGCCGCAGTTGACACTTTGGCTACAACGTGTTCTTCCTTGACCTGGGTCCAGGCGTGAGAGAGCCTGCAGTCCTGAGAGGCCTACCAGTGTTAAGGCAGTACCTTCACTAAGGCTTCTCAGAAAGATCTGCACTGCAACACTTTTCATGGCACACGCGGACCTTCCTTTGGCGGCATGGGGGCAGGTTTCCTAACCACTAGCCAAGAAGGCTTTGGGATGAGCTCCTAGTGAGGAACTGCACACACACCCTGGTTCTTTCGAGAAAACTCACTCTTCCTCCATTGCCTCCTAGGGAACTCCTACGGTGATTACAAAACAGGGAGCAGGACTTGGTTTCAGGCAGGTCTGAGCACGCAGCTCTCCGGACTGCCAACGGGACAGATTTTGCTTTTCTCGTCCAGCCCCCTTTTCACGGTTGCCACACAGCTCATGTAGCTGAAGTCCCCGGGCGGCCAAAAGAGACCCATGTCACATACTGTACCCATTCGCTGAAAGCACTTTGGAAAGCCAGGTTTCCTCCGGCAGGGAATTGCGCGAGCCAGTGTACGCCTTCGTTTCTCCTAGGTCATGGTACATCTTGCAACGGCCTAGCAGTCTTTGAAGGACGACGGCCTATTTCTCCCTCGAGAGGTGAAGTCCGGGTGCTGCTTCAGGGAGCAAGAGGTCAAGTATGGATTCCGAGAACTCGTGTAAGCACGGTGTTTTTCCAAAAGCAGCTCAGGGTTACAAAAGGAGGCCACCTCGCATTGCCCAGAAGCCCCGTTACAAACGTGTTCTTCAGGCATCCTCTAAGCTCTCCAAGTCGAGCTCTCCGATGGAGGAAAAACGTTGTTGCCCAGCCTCCTGCATACAAAACAGTAGAGTCCAAAGACCCTTGTGGCTGGGTGTTGCTCAGCAGGCTCAGATGCCACTTCTGCTCCACAGTGACCTTCCTCGGAATACGGTGCAGACGCTCGCATCGCATCCTCATCCTTACAGAGTCTTGAAAGGCACACCAGCATTTACAGCAGTTCAGTCGGGAAGGCCTCTTTGAAACTGCTGACTGCGACTGTGCTGGTGGAAAGAAACACTGCACCTTACCTTGAGTCTGGCGCTCGTCTGAATTATGCCCTAGACAACGTCCTCTGCTGGATGTACTCCTAGCAAGCAATTGCCAGCATTCCGTTTCACTGGGCAAAGTCTCCGTTCCTCCCTGGGTATTCTCGCAGGGTTGAGAAGGTTGGCGACCGCAGGGCTTTTCATTAAGCACTCATCATGGAAAACACGGACCTTCCTTGCAACACGCGGGCAAGTTTCCTTCCCACTGGCCAAGAAGGCTTTGGGATGAGAACCTAGCAAGGAACTGCACGCACTCTGGTTCGTTCAAGAAAATTCACTCTGCCTCAGGTTGCCTCTCAGGGTAATCCAGGGGTGAATAGAAGACGGGCAACAGGACTGTTTCTCAGGCAGCTCTGAGGACGCAGCTCTCCGGTTGGTCACTGGGGCAAATTGTGCCCTTCCCGTCCCCCTCCACTTTCACGGTTGACACCTAGCTCGTGTACCTGAAGTTCACAAGCAGGCCACATAGACACATGCCACACACATGGGCCCTTCCATGACAACACTTTGGCTAGCAGGAGTCCTCCTGAGCTGAATGGCGTGAGCCGGTGAACGCCTTAGTGTCGCCTACCTCACCGTGGATCTTGCAAAGGCCTAACAGTCTTCAAAGGCTGAGAGCACATGTCTCCAGCTGGATCTGAAGTCGACGTGCTGCTTGCGAGGGGAAGACGTCAGCTAGGAATTCTGAGAACCCTTGCCATGGCGGTGTTGGTTCCAGTGCAGCTCAGGTTTACCAACTGGGGTCCCCTTGCCTTGCACAGCAGACCAGGGAGAAAACTCTTCCTGAGGATTCTTCCAAGCTGTGGCTATCTGGCTCTCCGACGGAAAAAACACATTGCTGCCTGGCCTTCGGCACACCAACAGCAGCGCCCAAAGACCATCATGAGGCATGAGGTTGCTCAGAAGGCACAGACGACACTTTCGGTACACAGTGATTTTCCTCGGAAAAGGGTGCAGTCGCGAGCGTCCTCAGATATGTAAAAGGCACACCAGCATTACAGCACTTCAGTGGTGAAAGCCTCGGGTCTACTTGTGACCACCAAGTTTGCTGATGGAAACACTGCCCCTTATGTTGAGTATGCCACTCAGCCGACCTTCTCCTTAGCTGAAGTAGTCTGCTGCATGACCTCCTGGCAAGGAGTGGCAGGCACACTGTTTCTTTCGAGAACACTCACTCTTCCTCCCGAGGAATTCCTGCAGGGTGCCCAAGATGGGCGCCCGCCCGCCTCTGCCCCCGTGCTTTTCCTTCAGTTTCCTGGCCCCAAGCCTCCTGTTCCAAAGGGGCCAAACATGCTTTAGCCCTCAGGATCCGGTTTCTACGTGCAAACCCAGCCTGTGGAGCAGCCCCTTCTGCTCAGCTACAAGAGAGCCATGCGACACACCAGGCGCTCCTGTGAGGAGCCTTTTGTAAGCAGAGGTTCTCTGCAAGGTGACGTGCCTAGCCAAGACAGCGCTTCAGTCAGGCGTTGTCGACCCTGGAACTTTCAATCTCCCAGCAGTGCTTCGGGAAAAGTGTCCATCATTTTAGGCTGGTTGTAAAGTTACATTTCTGCTGGAGGTGAAGGGTCGTCAGCTTTGAGTTCGTAGAATCCATGTAACTCGCCGGGTATGATTCAGTGCAGCTAATAGCTAAGCCGGGAGTCTGACAGGCATTGCACGTGACACCGTTGCCCCACTCTGGTACCAAGACTGCTTTCCAGAGTTGGAGGTCTGGCTCTCCGCCGGAGCAAGCCGTGTGTTGCCCTGCCCTCTGCATGCGCAGAATGGAGGCCAAACACCCAATTGGCTGCATGTTACTACTCTGAAGCCGCAGTTGACACTTTGGCTACAACGTGTTCTTCCTTGACCTGGGTCCAGGCGTGAGAGAGCCTGCAGTCCTGAGAGGCCTACCAGTGTTAAGGCAGTACCTTCACTAAGGCTTCTCAGAAAGATCTGCACTGCAACACTTTTCATGGCACACGCGGACCTTCCTTTGGCGGCATGGGGGCAGGTTTCCTAACCACTAGCCAAGAAGGCTTTGGGATGAGCTCCTAGTGAGGAACTGCACACACACCCTGGTTCTTTCGAGAAAACTCACTCTTCCTCCATTGCCTCCTAGGGAACTCCTACGGTGATTACAAAACAGGGAGCAGGACTTGGTTTCAGGCAGGTCTGAGCACGCAGCTCTCCGGACTGCCAACGGGACAGATTTTGCTTTTCTCGTCCAGCCCCCTTTTCACGGTTGCCACACAGCTCATGTAGCTGAAGTCCCCGGGCAGCCAAAAGAGACCCATGTCACATACTGTACCCATTCGCTGAAAGCACTTTGGAAAGCCAGGTTTCCTCCGGCAGGGAATTGCGCGAGCCAGTGTACGCCTTCGTTTCTCCTAGGTCATGGTACATCTTGCAACGGCCTAGCAGTCTTTGAAGGACGACGGCCTATTTCTCCCTCGAGAGGTGAAGTCCGGGTGCTGCTTCAGGGAGCAAGAGGTCAAGTATGGATTCCGAGAACTCGTGTAAGCACGGTGTTTTTCCAAAAGCAGCTCAGGGTTACAAAAGGAGGCCACCTCGCATTGCCCAGAAGCCCCGTTACAAACGTGTTCTTCAGGCATCCTCTAAGCTCTCCAAGTCGAGCTCTCCGATGGAGGAAAAACGTTGTTGCCCAGCCTCCTGCATACAAAACAGTAGAGTCCAAAGACCCTTGTGGCTGGGTGTTGCTCAGCAGGCTCAGATGCCACTTCTGCTCCACAGTGACCTTCCTCGGAATACGGTGCAGACGCTCGCATCGCATCCTCATCCTTACAGAGTCTTGAAAGGCACACCAGCATTTACAGCAGTTCAGTCGGGAAGGCCTCTTTGAAACTGCTGACTGCGACTGTGCTGGTGGAAAGAAACACTGCACCTTACCTTGAGTCTGGCGCTCGTCTGAATTATGCCCTAGACAACGTCCTCTGCTGGATGTACTCCTAGCAAGCAATTGCCAGCATTCCGTTTCACTGGGCAAAGTCTCCGTTCCTCCCTGGGTATTCTCGCAGGGTTGAGAAGGTTGGCGACCGCAGGGCTTTTCATTAAGCACTCATCATGGAAAACACGGACCTTCCTTGCAACACGCGGGCAAGTTTCCTTCCCACTGGCCAAGAAGGCTTTGGGATGAGAACCTAGCAAGGAACTGCACGCACTCTGGTTCGTTCAAGAAAATTCACTCTGCCTCAGGTTGCCTCTCAGGGTAATCCAGGGGTGAATAGAAGACGGGCAACAGGACTGTTTCTCAGGCAGCTCTGAGGACGCAGCTCTCCGGTTGGTCACTGGGGCAAATTGTGCCCTTCCCGTCCCCCTCCACTTTCACGGTTGACACCTAGCTCGTGTACCTGAAGTTCACAAGCAGGCCACATAGACACATGCCACACACATGGGCCCTTCCATGACAACACTTTGGCTAGCAGGAGTCCTCCTGAGCTGAATGGCGTGAGCCGGTGAACGCCTTAGTGTCGCCTACCTCACCGTGGATCTTGCAAAGGCCTAACAGTCTTCAAAGGCTGAGAGCACATGTCTCCAGCTGGATCTGAAGTCGACGTGCTGCTTGCGAGGGGAAGACGTCAGCTAGGAATTCTGAGAACCCTTGCCATGGCGGTGTTGGTTCCAGTGCAGCTCAGGTTTACCAACTGGGGTCCCCTTGCCTTGCACAGCAGACCAGGGAGAAAACTCTTCCTGAGGATTCTTCCAAGCTGTGGCTATCTGGCTCTCCGACGGAAAAAACACATTGCTGCCTGGCCTTCGGCACACCAACAGCAGCGCCCAAAGACCATCATGAGGCATGAGGTTGCTCAGAAGGCACAGACGACACTTTCGGTACACAGTGATTTTCCTCGGAAAAGGGTGCAGTCGCGAGCGTCCTCAGATATGTAAAAGGCACACCAGCATTACAGCACTTCAGTGGTGAAAGCCTCGGGTCTACTTGTGACCACCAAGTTTGCTGATGGAAACACTGCCCCTTATGTTGAGTATGCCACTCAGCCGACCTTCTCCTTAGCTGAAGTAGTCTGCTGCATGACCTCCTGGCAAGGAGTGGCAGGCACACTGTTTCTTTCGAGAACACTCACTCTTCCTCCCGAGGAATTCCTGCAGGGTGCCCAAGATGGGCGCCCGCCCGCCTCTGCCCCCGTGCTTTTCCTTCAGTTTCCTGGCCCCAAGCCTCCTGTTCCAAAGGGGCCAAACATGCTTTAGCCCTCAGGATCCGGTTTCTACGTGCAAACCCAGCCTGTGGAGCAGCCCCTTCTGCTCAGCTACAAGAGAGCCATGCGACACACCAGGCGCTCCTGTGAGGAGCCTTTTGTAAGCAGAGGTTCTCTGCAAGGTGACGTGCCTAGCCAAGACAGCGCTTCAGTCAGGCGTTGTCGACCCTGGAACTTTCAATCTCCCAGCAGTGCTTCGGGAAAAGTGTCCATCATTTTAGGCTGGTTGTAAAGTTACATTTCTGCTGGAGGTGAAGGGTCGTCAGCTTTGAGTTCGTAGAATCCATGTAACTCGCCGGGTATGATTCAGTGCAGCTAATAGCTAAGCCGGGAGTCTGACAGGCATTGCACGTGACACCGTTGCCCCACTCTGGTACCAAGACTGCTTTCCAGAGTTGGAGGTCTGGCTCTCCGCCGGAGCAAGCCGTGTGTTGCCCTGCCCTCTGCATGCGCAGAATGGAGGCCAAACACCCAATTGGCTGCATGTTACTACTCTGAAGCCGCAGTTGACACTTTGGCTACAACGTGTTCTTCCTTGACCTGGGTCCAGGCGTGAGAGAGCCTGCAGTCCTGAGAGGCCTACCAGTGTTAAGGCAGTACCTTCACTAAGGCTTCTCAGAAAGATCTGCACTGCAACACTTTTCATGGCACACGCGGACCTTCCTTTGGCGGCATGGGGGCAGGTTTCCTAACCACTAGCCAAGAAGGCTTTGGGATGAGCTCCTAGTGAGGAACTGCACACACACCCTGGTTCTTTCGAGAAAACTCACTCTTCCTCCATTGCCTCCTAGGGAACTCCTACGGTGATTACAAAACAGGGAGCAGGACTTGGTTTCAGGCAGGTCTGAGCACGCAGCTCTCCGGACTGCCAACGGGACAGATTTTGCTTTTCTCGTCCAGCCCCCTTTTCACGGTTGCCACACAGCTCATGTAGCTGAAGTCCCCGGGCGGCCAAAAGAGACCCATGTCACATACTGTACCCATTCGCTGAAAGCACTTTGGAAAGCCAGGTTTCCTCCGGCAGGGAATTGCGCGAGCCAGTGTACGCCTTCGTTTCTCCTAGGTCATGGTACATCTTGCAACGGCCTAGCAGTCTTTGAAGGACGACGGCCTATTTCTCCCTCGAGAGGTGAAGTCCGGGTGCTGCTTCAGGGAGCAAGAGGTCAAGTATGGATTCCGAGAACTCGTGTAAGCACGGTGTTTTTCCAAAAGCAGCTCAGGGTTACAAAAGGAGGCCACCTCGCATTGCCCAGAAGCCCCGTTACAAACGTGTTCTTCAGGCATCCTCTAAGCTCTCCAAGTCGAGCTCTCTGATGGAGGAAAAACGTTGTTGCCCAGCCTCCTGCATACAAAACAGTAGAGTCCAAAGACCCTTGTGGCTGGGTGTTGCTCAGCAGGCTCAGATGCCACTTCTGCTCCACAGTGACCTTCCTCGGAATACGGTGCAGACGCTCGCATCGCATCCTCATCCTTACAGAGTCTTGAAAGGCACACCAGCATTTACAGCAGTTCAGTCGGGAAGGCCTCTTTGAAACTGCTGACTGCGACTGTGCTGGTGGAAAGAAACACTGCACCTTACCTTGAGTCTGGCGCTCGTCTGAATTATGCCCTAGACAACGTCCTCTGCTGGATGTACTCCTAGCAAGCAATTGCCAGCATTCCGTTTCACTGGGCAAAGTCTCCGTTCCTCCCTGGGTATTCTCGCAGGGTTGAGAAGGTTGGCGACCGCAGGGCTTTTCATTAAGCACTCATCATGGAAAACACGGACCTTCCTTGCAACACGCGGGCAAGTTTCCTTCCCACTGGCCAAGAAGGCTTTGGGATGAGAACCTAGCAAGGAACTGCACGCACTCTGGTTCGTTCAAGAAAATTCACTCTGCCTCAGGTTGCCTCTCAGGGTAATCCAGGGGTGAATAGAAGACGGGCAACAGGACTGTTTCTCAGGCAGCTCTGAGGACGCAGCTCTCCGGTTGGTCACTGGGGCAAATTGTGCCCTTCCCGTCCCCCTCCACTTTCACGGTTGACACCTAGCTCGTGTACCTGAAGTTCACAAGCAGGCCACATAGACACATGCCACACACATGGGCCCTTCCATGACAACACTTTGGCTAGCAGGAGTCCTCCTGAGCTGAATGGCGTGAGCCGGTGAACGCCTTAGTGTCGCCTACCTCACCGTGGATCTTGCAAAGGCCTAACAGTCTTCAAAGGCTGAGAGCACATGTCTCCAGCTGGATCTGAAGTCGACGTGCTGCTTGCGAGGGGAAGACGTCAGCTAGGAATTCTGAGAACCCTTGCCATGGCGGTGTTGGTTCCAGTGCAGCTCAGGTTTACCAACTGGGGTCCCCTTGCCTTGCACAGCAGACCAGGGAGAAAACTCTTCCTGAGGATTCTTCCAAGCTGTGGCTATCTGGCTCCCCGACGGAAAAAACACATTGCTGCCTGGCCTTCGGCACACCAACAGCAGCGCCCAAAGACCATCATGAGGCATGAGGTTGCTCAGAAGGCACAGACGACACTTTCGGTACACAGTGATTTTCCTCGGAAAAGGGTGCAGTCGCGAGCGTCCTCAGATATGTAAAAGGCACACCAGCATTACAGCACTTCAGTGGTGAAAGCCTCGGGTCTACTTGTGACCACCAAGTTTGCTGATGGAAACACTGCCCCTTATGTTGAGTATGCCACTCAGCCGACCTTCTCCTTAGCTGAAGTAGTCTGCTGCATGACCTCCTGGCAAGGAGTGGCAGGCACACTGTTTCTTTCGAGAACACTCACTCTTCCTCCCGAGGAATTCCTGCAGGGTGCCCAAGATGGGCGCCCGCCCGCTCTGCCCCCGTGCTTTTCCTTCAGTTTCCTGGCCCCAAGCCTCCTGTTCCAAAGGGGCCAAACATGCTTTAGCCCTCGGATCCGGTTTCTACGTGCAAACCCAGCCTGTGGAGCAGCCCCTTCTGCTCAGCTACAAGAGAGCCATGCACACACAGGCGCTCCTGTGAGGAGCCTTTTGTAAGCAGAGGTCTCTGCAAGGTGACGTGCCTAGCCAAGACAGCGCTTCAGTCAGGCGTTGTCGACCCTGGAACTTTCAATCTCCCAGCAGTGCTTCCGGGAAAAGTGTCCATCATTTTAGGCCTGGTTGTAAAGTTACATTTCTGCTGGAGGTGAAGGGTCGTCAGCTTTGAGTTCGTAGAAATCCATGTAACTCGCCGGGTATGATTCAGTGCAGCTAATAGCTAAGCCGGGAGTCTGACAGGCATTGCACGTGACACCGTTGCCCCACTCTGGTACCAAGACTGCTTTCCAGAGTTGGAGGTCTGGCTCTCCCGCCGGAGCAAGCCGTGTGTTGCCCTGCCCTCTGCATGCGCAGAATGGAGGCCAAACACCCCAATGGCTGCATGTTACTACTCTGAAGCCGCAGTTGACACTTTGGCTACAACGTGTTCTTCCTTGACCTGGGTCCAGGCGTGAGAGAGCCTGCAGTCCTGGAGAGGCCTACCAGTGTTAAGGCAGTACCTTCACTAAGGCTTCTCAGAAAGATCTGCACTGCAACACTTTTCATGGCACACGCGGACCTTCCTTTGGCGGCATGGGGGCAGGTTTCCTAACCACTAGCCAAGAAGGCTTTGGGATGAGCTCCTAGTGAGGAACTGCACACACACCCTGGTTCTTTCGAGAAAACTCACTCTTCCTCCATTGCCTCCTAGGGAACTCCTACGGTGATTACAAAACAGGGAGCAGGACTTGGTTTCAGGCAGGTCTGAGCACGCAGCTCTCCGGACTGCCAACGGGACAGATTTTGCTTTTCTCGTCCAGCCCCCTTTTCACGGTTGCCACACAGCTCATGTAGCTGAAGTCCCCGGGCGGCCAAAAGAGACCCATGTCACATACTGTACCCATTCGCTGAAAGCACTTTGGAAAGCCAGGTTTCCTCCGGCAGGGAATTGCGCGAGCCAGTGTACGCCTTCGTTTCTCCTAGGTCATGGTACATCTTGCAACGGCCTAGCAGTCTTTGAAGGACGACGGCCTATTTCTCCCTCGAGAGGTGAAGTCCGGGTGCTGCTTCAGGGAGCAAGAGGTCAAGTATGGATTCCGAGAACTCGTGTAAGCACGGTGTTTTTCCAAAAGCAGCTCAGGGTTACAAAAGGAGGCCACCTCGCATTGCCCAGAAGCCCCGTTACAAACGTGTTCTTCAGGCATCCTCTAAGCTCTCCAAGTCGAGCTCTCCGATGGAGGAAAAACGTTGTTGCCCAGCCTCCTGCATACAAAACAGTAGAGTCCAAAGACCCTTGTGGCTGGGTGTTGCTCAGCAGGCTCAGATGCCACTTCTGCTCCACAGTGACCTTCCTCGGAATGCGGTGCAGACGCTCGCATCCTCATCCTTACAGAGTCTTGAAAGGCACACCAGCATTTACAGCAGTTCAGTCGGGAAGGCCTCTTTGAAACTGCTGACTGCGACTGTGCTGGTGGAAAGAAACACTGCACCTTACCTTGAGTCTGGCGCTCGTCTGAATTATGCCCTAGACAACGTCCTCTGCTGGATGTACTCCTAGCAAGCAATTGCCAGCATTCCGTTTCACTGGGCAAAGTCTCCGTTCCTCCCTGGGTATTCTCGCAGGGTTGAGAAGGTTGGCGACCGCAGGGCTTTTCATTAAGCACTCATCATGGAAAACACGGACCTTCCTTGCAACACGCGGGCAAGTTTCCTTCCCACTGGCCAAGAAGGCTTTGGGATGAGAACCTAGCAAGGAACTGCACGCACTCTGGTTCGTTCAAGAAAATTCACTCTGCCTCAGGTTGCCTCTCAGGGTAATCCAGGGGTGAATAGAAGACGGGCAACAGGACTGTTTCTCAGGCAGCTCTGAGGACGCAGCTCTCCGGTTGGTCACTGGGGCAAATTGTGCCCTTCCCGTCCCCCTCCACTTTCACGGTTGACACCTAGCTCGTGTACCTGAAGTTCACAAGCAGGCCACATAGACACATGCCACACACATGGGCCCTTCCATGACAACACTTTGGCTAGCAGGAGTCCTCCTGAGCTGAATGGCGTGAGCCGGTGAACGCCTTAGTGTCGCCTACCTCACCGTGGATCTTGCAAAGGCCTAACAGTCTTCAAAGGCTGAGAGCACATGTCTCCAGCTGGATCTGAAGTCGACGTGCTGCTTGCGAGGGGAAGACGTCAGCTAGGAATTCTGAGAACCCTTGCCATGGCGGTGTTGGTTCCAGTGCAGCTCAGGTTTACCAACTGGGGTCCCCTTGCCTTGCACAGCAGACCAGGGAGAAAACTCTTCCTGAGGATTCTTCCAAGCTGTGGCTATCTGGCTCTCCGACGGAAGACACACATTGCTGCCTGGCCTTCGGCACACCAACAGCAGCGCCCAAAGACCATCATGAGGCATGAGGTTGCTCAGAAGGCACAGACGACACTTTCGGTACACAGTGATTTTCCTCGGAAAAGGGTGCAGTCGCGAGCGTCCTCAGATATGTAAAAGGCACACCAGCATTACAGCACTTCAGTGGTGAAAGCCTCGGGTCTACTTGTGACCACCAAGTTTGCTGATGGAAACACTGCCCCTTATGTTGAGTATGCCACTCAGCCGACCTTCTCCTTAGCTGAAGTAGTCTGCTGCATGACCTCCTGGCAAGGAGTGGCAGGCACACTGTTTCTTTCGAGAACACTCACTCTTCCTCCCGAGGAATTCCTGCAGGGTGCCCAAGATGGGCGCCCGCCCGCCTCTGCCCCCGTGCTTTTCCTTCAGTTTCCTGGCCCCAAGCCTCCTGTTCCAAAGGGGCCAAACATGCTTTAGCCCTCAGGATCCGGTTTCTACGTGCAAACCCAGCCTGTGGAGCAGCCCCTTCTGCTCAGCTACAAGAGAGCCATGCGACACACCAGGCGCTCCTGTGAGGAGCCTTTTGTAAGCAGAGGTTCTCTGCAAGGTGACGTGCCTAGCCAAGACAGCGCTTCAGTCAGGCGTTGTCGACCCTGGAACTTTCAATCTCCCAGCAGTGCTTCGGGAAAAGTGTCCATCATTTTAGGCTGGTTGTAAAGTTACATTTCTGCTGGAGGTGAAGGGTCGTCAGCTTTGAGTTCGTAGAATCCATGTAACTCGCCGGGTATGATTCAGTGCAGCTAATAGCTAAGCCGGGAGTCTGACAGGCATTGCACGTGACACCGTTGCCCCACTCTGGTACCAAGACTGCTTTCCAGAGTTGGAGGTCTGGCTCTCCGCCGGAGCAAGCCGTGTGTTGCCCTGCCCTCTGCATGCGCAGAATGGAGGCCAAACACCCAATTGGCTGCATGTTACTACTCTGAAGCCGCAGTTGACACTTTGGCTACAACGTGTTCTTCCTTGACCTGGGTCCAGGCGTGAGAGAGCCTGCAGTCCTGAGAGGCCTACCAGTGTTAAGGCAGTACCTTCACTAAGGCTTCTCAGAAAGATCTGCACTGCAACACTTTTCATGGCACACGCGGACCTTCCTTTGGCGGCATGGGGGCAGGTTTCCTAACCACTAGCCAAGAAGGCTTTGGGATGAGCTCCTAGTGAGGAACTGCACACACACCCTGGTTCTTTCGAGAAAACTCACTCTTCCTCCATTGCCTCCTAGGGAACTCCTACGGTGATTACAAAACAGGGAGCAGGACTTGGTTTCAGGCAGGTCTGAGCACGCAGCTCTCCGGACTGCCAACGGGACAGATTTTGCTTTTCTCGTCCAGCCCCCTTTTCACGGTTGCCACACAGCTCATGTAGCTGAAGTCCCCGGGCAGCCAAAAGAGACCCATGTCACATACTGTACCCATTCGCTGAAAGCACTTTGGAAAGCCAGGTTTCCTCCGGCAGGGAATTGCGCGAGCCAGTGTACGCCTTCGTTTCTCCTAGGTCATGGTACATCTTGCAACGGCCTAGCAGTCTTTGAAGGACGACGGCCTATTTCTCCCTCGAGAGGTGAAGTCCGGGTGCTGCTTCAGGGAGCAAGAGGTCAAGTATGGATTCCGAGAACTCGTGTAAGCACGGTGTTTTTCCAAAAGCAGCTCAGGGTTACAAAAGGAGGCCACCTCGCATTGCCCAGAAGCCCCGTTACAAACGTGTTCTTCAGGCATCCTCTAAGCTCTCCAAGTCGAGCTCTCCGATGGAGGAAAAACGTTGTTGCCCAGCCTCCTGCATACAAAACAGTAGAGTCCAAAGACCCTTGTGGCTGGGTGTTGCTCAGCAGGCTCAGATGCCACTTCTGCTCCACAGTGACCTTCCTCGGAATACGGTGCAGACGCTCGCATCGCATCCTCATCCTTACAGAGTCTTGAAAGGCACACCAGCATTTACAGCAGTTCAGTCGGGAAGGCCTCTTTGAAACTGCTGACTGCGACTGTGCTGGTGGAAAGAAACACTGCACCTTACCTTGAGTCTGGCGCTCGTCTGAATTATGCCCTAGACAACGTCCTCTGCTGGATGTACTCCTAGCAAGCAATTGCCAGCATTCCGTTTCACTGGGCAAAGTCTCCGTTCCTCCCTGGGTATTCTCGCAGGGTTGAGAAGGTTGGCGACCGCAGGGCTTTTCATTAAGCACTCATCATGGAAAACACGGACCTTCCTTGCAACACGCGGGCAAGTTTCCTTCCCACTGGCCAAGAAGGCTTTGGGATGAGAACCTAGCAAGGAACTGCACGCACTCTGGTTCGTTCAAGAAAATTCACTCTGCCTCAGGTTGCCTCTCAGGGTAATCCAGGGGTGAATAGAAGACGGGCAACAGGACTGTTTCTCAGGCAGCTCTGAGGACGCAGCTCTCCGGTTGGTCACTGGGGCAAATTGTGCCCTTCCCGTCCCCCTCCACTTTCACGGTTGACACCTAGCTCGTGTACCTGAAGTTCACAAGCAGGCCACATAGACACATGCCACACACATGGGCCCTTCCATGACAACACTTTGGCTAGCAGGAGTCCTCCTGAGCTGAATGGCGTGAGCCGGTGAACGCCTTAGTGTCGCCTACCTCACCGTGGATCTTGCAAAGGCCTAACAGTCTTCAAAGGCTGAGAGCACATGTCTCCAGCTGGATCTGAAGTCGACGTGCTGCTTGCGAGGGGAAGACGTCAGCTAGGAATTCTGAGAACCCTTGCCATGGCGGTGTTGGTTCCAGTGCAGCTCAGGTTTACCAACTGGGGTCCCCTTGCCTTGCACAGCAGACCAGGGAGAAAACTCTTCCTGAGGATTCTTCCAAGCTGTGGCTATCTGGCTCTCCGACGGAAGACACACATTGCTGCCTGGCCTTCGGCACACCAACAGCAGCGCCCAAAGACCATCATGAGGCATGAGGTTGCTCAGAAGGCACAGACGACACTTTCGGTACACAGTGATTTTCCTCGGAAAAGGGTGCAGTCGCGAGCGTCCTCAGATATGTAAAAGGCACACCAGCATTACAGCACTTCAGTGGTGAAAGCCTCGGGTCTACTTGTGACCACCAAGTTTGCTGATGGAAACACTGCCCCTTATGTTGAGTATGCCACTCAGCCGACCTTCTCCTTAGCTGAAGTAGTCTGCTGCATGACCTCCTGGCAAGGAGTGGCAGGCACACTGTTTCTTTCGAGAACACTCACTCTTCCTCCCGAGGAATTCCTGCAGGGTGCCCAAGATGGGCGCCCGCCCGCCTCTGCCCCCGTGCTTTTCCTTCAGTTTCCTGGCCCCAAGCCTCCTGTTCCAAAGGGGCCAAACATGCTTTAGCCCTCAGGATCCGGTTTCTACGTGCAAACCCAGCCTGTGGAGCAGCCCCTTCTGCTCAGCTACAAGAGAGCCATGCGACACACCAGGCGCTCCTGTGAGGAGCCTTTTGTAAGCAGAGGTTCTCTGCAAGGTGACGTGCCTAGCCAAGACAGCGCTTCAGTCAGGCGTTGTCGACCCTGGAACTTTCAATCTCCCAGCAGTGCTTCGGGAAAAGTGTCCATCATTTTAGGCTGGTTGTAAAGTTACATTTCTGCTGGAGGTGAAGGGTCGTCAGCTTTGAGTTCGTAGAATCCATGTAACTCGCCGGGTATGATTCAGTGCAGCTAATAGCTAAGCCGGGAGTCTGACAGGCATTGCACGTGACACCGTTGCCCCACTCTGGTACCAAGACTGCTTTCCAGAGTTGGAGGTCTGGCTCTCCGCCGGAGCAAGCCGTGTGTTGCCCTGCCCTCTGCATGCGCAGAATGGAGGCCAAACACCCAATTGGCTGCATGTTACTACTCTGAAGCCGCAGTTGACACTTTGGCTACAACGTGTTCTTCCTTGACCTGGGTCCAGGCGTGAGAGAGCCTGCAGTCCTGAGAGGCCTACCAGTGTTAAGGCAGTACCTTCACTAAGGCTTCTCAGAAAGATCTGCACTGCAACACTTTTCATGGCACACGCGGACCTTCCTTTGGCGGCATGGGGGCAGGTTTCCTAACCACTAGCCAAGAAGGCTTTGGGATGAGCTCCTAGTGAGGAACTGCACACACACCCTGGTTCTTTCGAGAAAACTCACTCTTCCTCCATTGCCTCCTAGGGAACTCCTACGGTGATTACAAAACAGGGAGCAGGACTTGGTTTCAGGCAGGTCTGAGCACGCAGCTCTCCGGACTGCCAACGGGACAGATTTTGCTTTTCTCGTCCAGCCCCCTTTTCACGGTTGCCACACAGCTCATGTAGCTGAAGTCCCCGGGCGGCCAAAAGAGACCCATGTCACATACTGTACCCATTCGCTGAAAGCACTTTGGAAAGCCAGGTTTCCTCCGGCAGGGAATTGCGCGAGCCAGTGTACGCCTTCGTTTCTCCTAGGTCATGGTACATCTTGCAACGGCCTAGCAGTCTTTGAAGGACGACGGCCTATTTCTCCCTCGAGAGGTGAAGTCCGGGTGCTGCTTCAGGGAGCAAGAGGTCAAGTATGGATTCCGAGAACTCGTGTAAGCACGGTGTTTTTCCAAAAGCAGCTCAGGGTTACAAAAGGAGGCCACCTCGCATTGCCCAGAAGCCCCGTTACAAACGTGTTCTTCAGGCATCCTCTAAGCTCTCCAAGTCGAGCTCTCCGATGGAGGAAAAACGTTGTTGCCCAGCCTCCTGCATACAAAACAGTAGAGTCCAAAGACCCTTGTGGCTGGGTGTTGCTCAGCAGGCTCAGATGCCACTTCTGCTCCACAGTGACCTTCCTCGGAATACGGTGCAGACGCTCGCATCGCATCCTCATCCTTACAGAGTCTTGAAAGGCACACCAGCATTTACAGCAGTTCAGTCGGGAAGGCCTCTTTGAAACTGCTGACTGCGACTGTGCTGGTGGAAAGAAACACTGCACCTTACCTTGAGTCTGGCGCTCGTCTGAATTATGCCCTAGACAACGTCCTCTGCTGGATGTACTCCTAGCAAGCAATTGCCAGCATTCCGTTTCACTGGGCAAAGTCTCCGTTCCTCCCTGGGTATTCTCGCAGGGTTGAGAAGGTTGGCGACCGCAGGGCTTTTCATTAAGCACTCATCATGGAAAACACGGACCTTCCTTGCAACACGCGGGCAAGTTTCCTTCCCACTGGCCAAGAAGGCTTTGGGATGAGAACCTAGCAAGGAACTGCACGCACTCTGGTTCGTTCAAGAAAATTCACTCTGCCTCAGGTTGCCTCTCAGGGTAATCCAGGGGTGAATAGAAGACGGGCAACAGGACTGTTTCTCAGGCAGCTCTGAGGACGCAGCTCTCCGGTTGGTCACTGGGGCAAATTGTGCCCTTCCCGTCCCCCTCCACTTTCACGGTTGACACCTAGCTCGTGTACCTGAAGTTCACAAGCAGGCCACATAGACACATGCCACACACATGGGCCCTTCCATGACAACACTTTGGCTAGCAGGAGTCCTCCTGAGCTGAATGGCGTGAGCCGGTGAACGCCTTAGTGTCGCCTACCTCACCGTGGATCTTGCAAAGGCCTAACAGTCTTCAAAGGCTGAGAGCACATGTCTCCAGCTGGATCTGAAGTCGACGTGCTGCTTGCGAGGGGAAGACGTCAGCTAGGAATTCTGAGAACCCTTGCCATGGCGGTGTTGGTTCCAGTGCAGCTCAGGTTTACCAACTGGGGTCCCCTTGCCTTGCACAGCAGACCAGGGAGAAAACTCTTCCTGAGGATTCTTCCAAGCTGTGGCTATCTGGCTCTCCGACGGAAGACACACATTGCTGCCTGGCCTTCGGCACACCAACAGCAGCGCCCAAAGACCATCATGAGGCATGAGGTTGCTCAGAAGGCACAGACGACACTTTCGGTACACAGTGATTTTCCTCGGAAAAGGGTGCAGTCGCGAGCGTCCTCAGATATGTAAAAGGCACACCAGCATTACAGCACTTCAGTGGTGAAAGCCTCGGGTCTACTTGTGACCACCAAGTTTGCTGATGGAAACACTGCCCCTTATGTTGAGTATGCCACTCAGCCGACCTTCTCCTTAGCTGAAGTAGTCTGCTGCATGACCTCCTGGCAAGGAGTGGCAGGCACACTGTTTCTTTCGAGAACACTCACTCTTCCTCCCGAGGAATTCCTGCAGGGTGCCCAAGATGGGCGCCCGCCCGCCTCTGCCCCCGTGCTTTTCCTTCAGTTTCCTGGCCCCAAGCCTCCTGTTCCAAAGGGGCCAAACATGCTTTAGCCCTCAGGATCCGGTTTCTACGTGCAAACCCAGCCTGTGGAGCAGCCCCTTCTGCTCAGCTACAAGAGAGCCATGCGACACACCAGGCGCTCCTGTGAGGAGCCTTTTGTAAGCAGAGGTTCTCTGCAAGGTGACGTGCCTAGCCAAGACAGCGCTTCAGTCAGGCGTTGTCGACCCTGGAACTTTCAATCTCCCAGCAGTGCTTCGGGAAAAGTGTCCATCATTTTAGGCTGGTTGTAAAGTTACATTTCTGCTGGAGGTGAAGGGTCGTCAGCTTTGAGTTCGTAGAATCCATGTAACTCGCCGGGTATGATTCAGTGCAGCTAATAGCTAAGCCGGGAGTCTGACAGGCATTGCACGTGACACCGTTGCCCCACTCTGGTACCAAGACTGCTTTCCAGAGTTGGAGGTCTGGCTCTCCGCCGGAGCAAGCCGTGTGTTGCCCTGCCCTCTGCATGCGCAGAATGGAGGCCAAACACCCAATTGGCTGCATGTTACTACTCTGAAGCCGCAGTTGACACTTTGGCTACAACGTGTTCTTCCTTGACCTGGGTCCAGGCGTGAGAGAGCCTGCAGTCCTGAGAGGCCTACCAGTGTTAAGGCAGTACCTTCACTAAGGCTTCTCAGAAAGATCTGCACTGCAACACTTTTCATGGCACACGCGGACCTTCCTTTGGTGGCATGGGGGCAGGTTTCCTAACCACTAGCCAAGAAGGCTTTGGGATGAGCTCCTAGTGAGGAACTGCACACACACCCTGGTTCTTTCGAGAAAACTCACTCTTCCTCCATTGCCTCCTAGGGAACTCCTACGGTGATTACAAAACAGGGAGCAGGACTTGGTTTCAGGCAGGTCTGAGCACGCAGCTCTCCGGACTGCCAACGGGACAGATTTTGCTTTTCTCGTCCAGCCCCCTTTTCACGGTTGCCACACAGCTCATGTAGCTGAAGTCCCCGGGCAGCCAAAAGAGACCCATGTCACATACTGTACCCATTCGCTGAAAGCACTTTGGAAAGCCAGGTTTCCTCCGGCAGGGAATTGCGCGAGCCAGTGTACGCCTTCGTTTCTCCTAGGTCATGGTACATCTTGCAACGGCCTAGCAGTCTTTGAAGGACGACGGCCTATTTCTCCCTCGAGAGGTGAAGTCCGGGTGCTGCTTCAGGGAGCAAGAGGTCAAGTATGGATTCCGAGAACTCGTGTAAGCACGGTGTTTTTCCAAAAGCAGCTCAGGGTTACAAAAGGAGGCCACCTCGCATTGCCCAGAAGCCCCGTTACAAACGTGTTCTTCAGGCATCCTCTAAGCTCTCCAAGTCGAGCTCTCCGATGGAGGAAAAACGTTGTTGCCCAGCCTCCTGCATACAAAACAGTAGAGTCCAAAGACCCTTGTGGCTGGGTGTTGCTCAGCAGGCTCAGATGCCACTTCTGCTCCACAGTGACCTTCCTCGGAATACGGTGCAGACGCTCGCATCGCATCCTCATCCTTACAGAGTCTTGAAAGGCACACCAGCATTTACAGCAGTTCAGTCGGGAAGGCCTCTTTGAAACTGCTGACTGCGACTGTGCTGGTGGAAAGAAACACTGCACCTTACCTTGAGTCTGGCGCTCGTCTGAATTATGCCCTAGACAACGTCCTCTGCTGGATGTACTCCTAGCAAGCAATTGCCAGCATTCCGTTTCACTGGGCAAAGTCTCCGTTCCTCCCTGGGTATTCTCGCAGGGTTGAGAAGGTTGGCGACCGCAGGGCTTTTCATTAAGCACTCATCATGGAAAACACGGACCTTCCTTGCAACACGCGGGCAAGTTTCCTTCCCACTGGCCAAGAAGGCTTTGGGATGAGAACCTAGCAAGGAACTGCACGCACTCTGGTTCGTTCAAGAAAATTCACTCTGCCTCAGGTTGCCTCTCAGGGTAATCCAGGGGTGAATAGAAGACGGGCAACAGGACTGTTTCTCAGGCAGCTCTGAGGACGCAGCTCTCCGGTTGGTCACTGGGGCAAATTGTGCCCTTCCCGTCCCCCTCCACTTTCACGGTTGACACCTAGCTCGTGTACCTGAAGTTCACAAGCAGGCCACATAGACACATGCCACACACATGGGCCCTTCCATGACAACACTTTGGCTAGCAGGAGTCCTCCTGAGCTGAATGGCGTGAGCCGGTGAACGCCTTAGTGTCGCCTACCTCACCGTGGATCTTGCAAAGGCCTAACAGTCTTCAAAGGCTGAGAGCACATGTCTCCAGCTGGATCTGAAGTCGACGTGCTGCTTGCGAGGGGAAGACGTCAGCTAGGAATTCTGAGAACCCTTGCCATGGCGGTGTTGGTTCCAGTGCAGCTCAGGTTTACCAACTGGGGTCCCCTTGCCTTGCACAGCAGACCAGGGAGAAAACTCTTCCTGAGGATTCTTCCAAGCTGTGGCTATCTGGCTCTCCGACGGAAGACACACATTGCTGCCTGGCCTTCGGCACACCAACAGCAGCGCCCAAAGACCATCATGAGGCATGAGGTTGCTCAGAAGGCACAGACGACACTTTCGGTACACAGTGATTTTCCTCGGAAAAGGGTGCAGTCGCGAGCGTCCTCAGATATGTAAAAGGCACACCAGCATTACAGCACTTCAGTGGTGAAAGCCTCGGGTCTACTTGTGACCACCAAGTTTGCTGATGGAAACACTGCCCCTTATGTTGAGTATGCCACTCAGCCGACCTTCTCCTTAGCTGAAGTAGTCTGCTGCATGACCTCCTGGCAAGGAGTGGCAGGCACACTGTTTCTTTCGAGAACACTCACTCTTCCTCCCGAGGAATTCCTGCAGGGTGCCCAAGATGGGCGCCCGCCCGCCTCTGCCCCCGTGCTTTTCCTTCAGTTTCCTGGCCCCAAGCCTCCTGTTCCAAAGGGGCCAAACATGCTTTAGCCCTCAGGATCCGGTTTCTACGTGCAAACCCAGCCTGTGGAGCAGCCCCTTCTGCTCAGCTACAAGAGAGCCATGCGACACACCAGGCGCTCCTGTGAGGAGCCTTTTGTAAGCAGAGGTTCTCTGCAAGGTGACGTGCCTAGCCAAGACAGCGCTTCAGTCAGGCGTTGTCGACCCTGGAACTTTCAATCTCCCAGCAGTGCTTCGGGAAAAGTGTCCATCATTTTAGGCTGGTTGTAAAGTTACATTTCTGCTGGAGGTGAAGGGTCGTCAGCTTTGAGTTCGTAGAATCCATGTAACTCGCCGGGTATGATTCAGTGCAGCTAATAGCTAAGCCGGGAGTCTGACAGGCATTGCACGTGACACCGTTGCCCCACTCTGGTACCAAGACTGCTTTCCAGAGTTGGAGGTCTGGCTCTCCGCCGGAGCAAGCCGTGTGTTGCCCTGCCCTCTGCATGCGCAGAATGGAGGCCAAACACCCAATTGGCTGCATGTTACTACTCTGAAGCCGCAGTTGACACTTTGGCTACAACGTGTTCTTCCTTGACCTGGGTCCAGGCGTGAGAGAGCCTGCAGTCCTGAGAGGCCTACCAGTGTTAAGGCAGTACCTTCACTAAGGCTTCTCAGAAAGATCTGCACTGCAACACTTTTCATGGCACACGCGGACCTTCCTTTGGCGGCATGGGGGCAGGTTTCCTAACCACTAGCCAAGAAGGCTTTGGGATGAGCTCCTAGTGAGGAACTGCACACACACCCTGGTTCTTTCGAGAAAACTCACTCTTCCTCCATTGCCTCCTAGGGAACTCCTACGGTGATTACAAAACAGGGAGCAGGACTTGGTTTCAGGCAGGTCTGAGCACGCAGCTCTCCGGACTGCCAACGGGACAGATTTTGCTTTTCTCGTCCAGCCCCCTTTTCACGGTTGCCACACAGCTCATGTAGCTGAAGTCCCCGGGCGGCCAAAAGAGACCCATGTCACATACTGTACCCATTCGCTGAAAGCACTTTGGAAAGCCAGGTTTCCTCCGGCAGGGAATTGCGCGAGCCAGTGTACGCCTTCGTTTCTCCTAGGTCATGGTACATCTTGCAACGGCCTAGCAGTCTTTGAAGGACGACGGCCTATTTCTCCCTCGAGAGGTGAAGTCCGGGTGCTGCTTCAGGGAGCAAGAGGTCAAGTATGGATTCCGAGAACTCGTGTAAGCACGGTGTTTTTCCAAAAGCAGCTCAGGGTTACAAAAGGAGGCCACCTCGCATTGCCCAGAAGCCCCGTTACAAACGTGTTCTTCAGGCATCCTCTAAGCTCTCCAAGTCGAGCTCTCCGATGGAGGAAAAACGTTGTTGCCCAGCCTCCTGCATACAAAACAGTAGAGTCCAAAGACCCTTGTGGCTGGGTGTTGCTCAGCAGGCTCAGATGCCACTTCTGCTCCACAGTGACCTTCCTCGGAATACGGTGCAGACGCTCGCATCGCATCCTCATCCTTACAGAGTCTTGAAAGGCACACCAGCATTTACAGCAGTTCAGTCGGGAAGGCCTCTTTGAAACTGCTGACTGCGACTGTGCTGGTGGAAAGAAACACTGCACCTTACCTTGAGTCTGGCGCTCGTCTGAATTATGCCCTAGACAACGTCCTCTGCTGGATGTACTCCTAGCAAGCAATTGCCAGCATTCCGTTTCACTGGGCAAAGTCTCCGTTCCTCCCTGGGTATTCTCGCAGGGTTGAGAAGGTTGGCGACCGCAGGGCTTTTCATTAAGCACTCATCATGGAAAACACGGACCTTCCTTGCAACACGCGGGCAAGTTTCCTTCCCACTGGCCAAGAAGGCTTTGGGATGAGAACCTAGCAAGGAACTGCACGCACTCTGGTTCGTTCAAGAAAATTCACTCTGCCTCAGGTTGCCTCTCAGGGTAATCCAGGGGTGAATAGAAGACGGGCAACAGGACTGTTTCTCAGGCAGCTCTGAGGACGCAGCTCTCCGGTTGGTCACTGGGGCAAATTGTGCCCTTCCCGTCCCCCTCCACTTTCACGGTTGACACCTAGCTCGTGTACCTGAAGTTCACAAGCAGGCCACATAGACACATGCCACACACATGGGCCCTTCCATGACAACACTTTGGCTAGCAGGAGTCCTCCTGAGCTGAATGGCGTGAGCCGGTGAACGCCTTAGTGTCGCCTACCTCACCGTGGATCTTGCAAAGGCCTAACAGTCTTCAAAGGCTGAGAGCACATGTCTCCAGCTGGATCTGAAGTCGACGTGCTGCTTGCGAGGGGAAGACGTCAGCTAGGAATTCTGAGAACCCTTGCCATGGCGGTGTTGGTTCCAGTGCAGCTCAGGTTTACCAACTGGGGTCCCCTCGCCTTGCACAGCAGACCAGGGAGAAAACTCTTCCTGAGGATTCTTCCAAGCTGTGGCTATCTGGCTCTCCGACGGAAGACACACATTGCTGCCTGGCCTTCGGCACACCAACAGCAGCGCCCAAAGACCATCATGAGGCATGAGGTTGCTCAGAAGGCACAGACGACACTTTCGGTACACAGTGATTTTCCTCGGAAAAGGGTGCAGTCGCGAGCGTCCTCAGATATGTAAAAGGCACACCAGCATTACAGCACTTCAGTGGTGAAAGCCTCGGGTCTACTTGTGACCACCAAGTTTGCTGATGGAAACACTGCCCCTTATGTTGAGTATGCCACTCAGCCGACCTTCTCCTTAGCTGAAGTAGTCTGCTGCATGACCTCCTGGCAAGGAGTGGCAGGCACACTGTTTCTTTCGAGAACACGCACTCTTCCTCCCGAGGAATTCCTGCAGGGTGCCCAAGATGGGCGCCCGCCCGCCTCTGCCCCCGTGCTTTTCCTTCAGTTTCCTGGCCCCAAGCCTCCTGTTCCAAAGGGGCCAAACATGCTTTAGCCCTCAGGATCCGGTTTCTACGTGCAAACCCAGCCTGTGGAGCAGCCCCTTCTGCTCAGCTACAAGAGAGCCATGCGACACACCAGGCGCTCCTGTGAGGAGCCTTTTGTAAGCAGAGGTTCTCTGCAAGGTGACGTGCCTAGCCAAGACAGCGCTTCAGTCAGGCGTTGTCGACCCTGGAACTTTCAATCTCCCAGCAGTGCTTCGGGAAAAGTGTCCATCATTTTAGGCTGGTTGTAAAGTTACATTTCTGCTGGAGGTGAAGGGTCGTCAGCTTTGAGTTCGTAGAATCCATGTAACTCGCCGGGTATGATTCAGTGCAGCTAATAGCTAAGCCGGGAGTCTGACAGGCATTGCACGTGACACCGTTGCCCCACTCTGGTACCAAGACTGCTTTCCAGAGTTGGAGGTCTGGCTCTCCGCCGGAGCAAGCCGTGTGTTGCCCTGCCCTCTGCATGCGCAGAATGGAGGCCAAACACCCAATTGGCTGCATGTTACTACTCTGAAGCCGCAGTTGACACTTTGGCTACAACGTGTTCTTCCTTGACCTGGGTCCAGGCGTGAGAGAGCCTGCAGTCCTGAGAGGCCTACCAGTGTTAAGGCAGTACCTTCACTAAGGCTTCTCAGAAAGATCTGCACTGCAACACTTTTCATGGCACACGCGGACCTTCCTTTGGCGGCATGGGGGCAGGTTTCCTAACCACTAGCCAAGAAGGCTTTGGGATGAGCTCCTAGTGAGGAACTGCACACACACCCTGGTTCTTTCGAGAAAACTCACTCTTCCTCCATTGCCTCCTAGGGAACTCCTACGGTGATTACAAAACAGGGAGCAGGACTTGGTTTCAGGCAGGTCTGAGCACGCAGCTCTCCGGACTGCCAACGGGACAGATTTTGCTTTTCTCGTCCAGCCCCCTTTTCACGGTTGCCACACAGCTCATGTAGCTGAAGTCCCCGGGCGGCCAAAAGAGACCCATGTCACATACTGTACCCATTCGCTGAAAGCACTTTGGAAAGCCAGGTTTCCTCCGGCAGGGAATTGCGCGAGCCAGTGTACGCCTTCGTTTCTCCTAGGTCATGGTACATCTTGCAACGGCCTAGCAGTCTTTGAAGGACGACGGCCTATTTCTCCCTCGAGAGGTGAAGTCCGGGTGCTGCTTCAGGGAGCAAGAGGTCAAGTATGGATTCCGAGAACTCGTGTAAGCACGGTGTTTTTCCAAAAGCAGCTCAGGGTTACAAAAGGAGGCCACCTCGCATTGCCCAGAAGCCCCGTTACAAACGTGTTCTTCAGGCATCCTCTAAGCTCTCCAAGTCGAGCTCTCCGATGGAGGAAAAACGTTGTTGCCCAGCCTCCTGCATACAAAACAGTAGAGTCCAAAGACCCTTGTGGCTGGGTGTTGCTCAGCAGGCTCAGATGCCACTTCTGCTCCACAGTGACCTTCCTCGGAATACGGTGCAGACGCTCGCATCGCATCCTCATCCTTACAGAGTCTTGAAAGGCACACCAGCATTTACAGCAGTTCAGTCGGGAAGGCCTCTTTGAAACTGCTGACTGCGACTGTGCTGGTGGAAAGAAACACTGCACCTTACCTTGAGTCTGGCGCTCGTCTGAATTATGCCCTAGACAACGTCCTCTGCTGGATGTACTCCTAGCAAGCAATTGCCAGCATTCCGTTTCACTGGGCAAAGTCTCCGTTCCTCCCTGGGTATTCTCGCAGGGTTGAGAAGGTTGGCGACCGCAGGGCTTTTCATTAAGCACTCATCATGGAAAACACGGACCTTCCTTGCAACACGCGGGCAAGTTTCCTTCCCACTGGCCAAGAAGGCTTTGGGATGAGAACCTAGCAAGGAACTGCACGCACTCTGGTTCGTTCAAGAAAATTCACTCTGCCTCAGGTTGCCTCTCAGGGTAATCCAGGGGTGAATAGAAGACGGGCAACAGGACTGTTTCTCAGGCAG
The DNA here is from genome assembly GCF_965194805.1 of Balaenoptera borealis. Lineage (NCBI taxonomy): Eukaryota > Metazoa > Chordata > Mammalia > Artiodactyla > Balaenopteridae > Balaenoptera > Balaenoptera borealis. The sequence goes on from NW_028123867.1 coordinate 294,509, forward strand.
CTCTGAGGACGCAGCTCTCCGGTTGGTCACTGGGGCAAATTGTGCCCTTCCCGTCCCCCTCCACTTTCACGGTTGACACCTAGCTCGTGTACCTGAAGTTCACAAGCAGGCCACATAGACACATGCCACACACATGGGCCCTTCCATGACAACACTTTGGCTAGCAGGAGTCCTCCTGAGCTGAATGGCGTGAGCCGGTGAACGCCTTAGTGTCGCCTACCTCACCGTGGATCTTGCAAAGGCCTAACAGTCTTCAAAGGCTGAGAGCACATGTCTCCAGCTGGATCTGAAGTCGACGTGCTGCTTGCGAGGGGAAGACGTCAGCTAGGAATTCTGAGAACCCTTGCCATGGCGGTGTTGGTTCCAGTGCAGCTCAGGTTTACCAACTGGGGTCCCCTTGCCTTGCACAGCAGACCAGGGAGAAAACTCTTCCTGAGGATTCTTCCAAGCTGTGGCTATCTGGCTCTCCGACGGAAGACACACATTGCTGCCTGGCCTTCGGCACACCAACAGCAGCGCCCAAAGACCATCATGAGGCATGAGGTTGCTCAGAAGGCACAGACGACACTTTCGGTACACAGTGATTTTCCTCGGAAAAGGGTGCAGTCGCGAGCGTCCTCAGATATGTAAAAGGCACACCAGCATTACAGCACTTCAGTGGTGAAAGCCTCGGGTCTACTTGTGACCACCAAGTTTGCTGATGGAAACACTGCCCCTTATGTTGAGTATGCCACTCAGCCGACCTTCTCCTTAGCTGAAGTAGTCTGCTGCATGACCTCCTGGCAAGGAGTGGCAGGCACACTGTTTCTTTCGAGAACACGCACTCTTCCTCCCGAGGAATTCCTGCAGGGTGCCCAAGATGGGCGCCCGCCCGCCTCTGCCCCCGTGCTTTTCCTTCAGTTTCCTGGCCCCAAGCCTCCTGTTCCAAAGGGGCCAAACATGCTTTAGCCCTCAGGATCCGGTTTCTACGTGCAAACCCAGCCTGTGGAGCAGCCCCTTCTGCTCAGCTACAAGAGAGCCATGCGACACACCAGGCGCTCCTGTGAGGAGCCTTTTGTAAGCAGAGGTTCTCTGCAAGGTGACGTGCCTAGCCAAGACAGCGCTTCAGTCAGGCGTTGTCGACCCTGGAACTTTCAATCTCCCAGCAGTGCTTCGGGAAAAGTGTCCATCATTTTAGGCTGGTTGTAAAGTTACATTTCTGCTGGAGGTGAAGGGTCGTCAGCTTTGAGTTCGTAGAATCCATGTAACTCGCCGGGTATGATTCAGTGCAGCTAATAGCTAAGCCGGGAGTCTGACAGGCATTGCACGTGACACCGTTGCCCCACTCTGGTACCAAGACTGCTTTCCAGAGTTGGAGGTCTGGCTCTCCGCCGGAGCAAGCCGTGTGTTGCCCTGCCCTCTGCATGCGCAGAATGGAGGCCAAACACCCAATTGGCTGCATGTTACTACTCTGAAGCCGCAGTTGACACTTTGGCTACAACGTGTTCTTCCTTGACCTGGGTCCAGGCGTGAGAGAGCCTGCAGTCCTGAGAGGCCTACCAGTGTTAAGGCAGTACCTTCACTAAGGCTTCTCAGAAAGATCTGCACTGCAACACTTTTCATGGCACACGCGGACCTTCCTTTGGCGGCATGGGGGCAGGTTTCCTAACCACTAGCCAAGAAGGCTTTGGGATGAGCTCCTAGTGAGGAACTGCACACACACCCTGGTTCTTTCGAGAAAACTCACTCTTCCTCCATTGCCTCCTAGGGAACTCCTACGGTGATTACAAAACAGGGAGCAGGACTTGGTTTCAGGCAGGTCTGAGCACGCAGCTCTCCGGACTGCCAACGGGACAGATTTTGCTTTTCTCGTCCAGCCCCCTTTTCACGGTTGCCACACAGCTCATGTAGCTGAAGTCCCCGGGCGGCCAAAAGAGACCCATGTCACATACTGTACCCATTCGCTGAAAGCACTTTGGAAAGCCAGGTTTCCTCCGGCAGGGAATTGCGCGAGCCAGTGTACGCCTTCGTTTCTCCTAGGTCATGGTACATCTTGCAACGGCCTAGCAGTCTTTGAAGGACGACGGCCTATTTCTCCCTCGAGAGGTGAAGTCCGGGTGCTGCTTCAGGGAGCAAGAGGTCAAGTATGGATTCCGAGAACTCGTGTAAGCACGGTGTTTTTCCAAAAGCAGCTCAGGGTTACAAAAGGAGGCCACCTCGCATTGCCCAGAAGCCCCGTTACAAACGTGTTCTTCAGGCATCCTCTAAGCTCTCCAAGTCGAGCTCTCCGATGGAGGAAAAACGTTGTTGCCCAGCCTCCTGCATACAAAACAGTAGAGTCCAAAGACCCTTGTGGCTGGGTGTTGCTCAGCAGGCTCAGATGCCACTTCTGCTCCACAGTGACCTTCCTCGGAATACGGTGCAGACGCTCGCATCGCATCCTCATCCTTACAGAGTCTTGAAAGGCACACCAGCATTTACAGCAGTTCAGTCGGGAAGGCCTCTTTGAAACTGCTGACTGCGACTGTGCTGGTGGAAAGAAACACTGCACCTTACCTTGAGTCTGGCGCTCGTCTGAATTATGCCCTAGACAACGTCCTCTGCTGGATGTACTCCTAGCAAGCAATTGCCAGCATTCCGTTTCACTGGGCAAAGTCTCCGTTCCTCCCTGGGTATTCTCGCAGGGTTGAGAAGGTTGGCGACCGCAGGGCTTTTCATTAAGCACTCATCATGGAAAACACGGACCTTCCTTGCAACACGCGGGCAAGTTTCCTTCCCACTGGCCAAGAAGGCTTTGGGATGAGAACCTAGCAAGGAACTGCACGCACTCTGGTTCGTTCAAGAAAATTCACTCTGCCTCAGGTTGCCTCTCAGGGTAATCCAGGGGTGAATAGAAGACGGGCAACAGGACTGTTTCTCAGGCAGCTCTGAGGACGCAGCTCTCCGGTTGGTCACTGGGGCAAATTGTGCCCTTCCCGTCCCCCTCCACTTTCACGGTTGACACCTAGCTCGTGTACCTGAAGTTCACAAGCAGGCCACATAGACACATGCCACACACATGGGCCCTTCCATGACAACACTTTGGCTAGCAGGAGTCCTCCTGAGCTGAATGGCGTGAGCCGGTGAACGCCTTAGTGTCGCCTACCTCACCATGGATCTTGCAAAGGCCTAACAGTCTTCAAAGGCTGAGAGCACATGTCTCCAGCTGGATCTGAAGTCGACGTGCTGCTTGCGAGGGGAAGACGTCAGCTAGGAATTCTGAGAACCCTTGCCATGGCGGTGTTGGTTCCAGTGCAGCTCAGGTTTACCAACTGGGGTCCCCTTGCCTTGCACAGCAGACCAGGGAGAAAACTCTTCCTGAGGATTCTTCCAAGCTGTGGCTATCTGGCTCTCCGACGGAAGACACACATTGCTGCCTGGCCTTCGGCACACCAACAGCAGCGCCCAAAGACCATCATGAGGCATGAGGTTGCTCAGAAGGCACAGACGACACTTTCGGTACACAGTGATTTTCCTCGGAAAAGGGTGCAGTCGCGAGCGTCCTCAGATATGTAAAAGGCACACCAGCATTACAGCACTTCAGTGGTGAAAGCCTCGGGTCTACTTGTGACCACCAAGTTTGCTGATGGAAACACTGCCCCTTATGTTGAGTATGCCACTCAGCCGACCTTCTCCTTAGCTGAAGTAGTCTGCTGCATGACCTCCTGGCAAGGAGTGGCAGGCACACTGTTTCTTTCGAGAACACTCACTCTTCCTCCCGAGGAATTCCTGCAGGGTGCCCAAGATGGGCGCCCGCCCGCCTCTGCCCCCGTGCTTTTCCTTCAGTTTCCTGGCCCCAAGCCTCCTGTTCCAAAGGGGCCAAACATGCTTTAGCCCTCAGGATCCGGTTTCTACGTGCAAACCCAGCCTGTGGAGCAGCCCCTTCTGCTCAGCTACAAGAGAGCCATGCGACACACCAGGCGCTCCTGTGAGGAGCCTTTTGTAAGCAGAGGTTCTCTGCAAGGTGACGTGCCTAGCCAAGACAGCGCTTCAGTCAGGCGTTGTCGACCCTGGAACTTTCAATCTCCCAGCAGTGCTTCGGGAAAAGTGTCCATCATTTTAGGCTGGTTGTAAAGTTACATTTCTGCTGGAGGTGAAGGGTCGTCAGCTTTGAGTTCGTAGAATCCATGTAACTCGCCGGGTATGATTCAGTGCAGCTAATAGCTAAGCCGGGAGTCTGACAGGCATTGCACGTGACACCGTTGCCCCACTCTGGTACCAAGACTGCTTTCCAGAGTTGGAGGTCTGGCTCTCCGCCGGAGCAAGCCGTGTGTTGCCCTGCCCTCTGCATGCGCAGAATGGAGGCCAAACACCCAATTGGCTGCATGTTACTACTCTGAAGCCGCAGTTGACACTTTGGCTACAACGTGTTCTTCCTTGACCTGGGTCCAGGCGTGAGAGAGCCTGCAGTCCTGAGAGGCCTACCAGTGTTAAGGCAGTACCTTCACTAAGGCTTCTCAGAAAGATCTGCACTGCAACACTTTTCATGGCACACGCGGACCTTCCTTTGGCGGCATGGGGGCAGGTTTCCTAACCACTAGCCAAGAAGGCTTTGGGATGAGCTCCTAGTGAGGAACTGCACACACACCCTGGTTCTTTCGAGAAAACTCACTCTTCCTCCATTGCCTCCTAGGGAACTCCTACGGTGATTACAAAACAGGGAGCAGGACTTGGTTTCAGGCAGGTCTGAGCACGCAGCTCTCCGGACTGCCAACGGGACAGATTTTGCTTTTCTCGTCCAGCCCCCTTTTCACGGTTGCCACACAGCTCATGTAGCTGAAGTCCCCGGGCAGCCAAAAGAGACCCATGTCACATACTGTACCCATTCGCTGAAAGCACTTTGGAAAGCCAGGTTTCCTCCGGCAGGGAATTGCGCGAGCCAGTGTACGCCTTCGTTTCTCCTAGGTCATGGTACATCTTGCAACGGCCTAGCAGTCTTTGAAGGACGACGGCCTATTTCTCCCTCGAGAGGTGAAGTCCGGGTGCTGCTTCAGGGAGCAAGAGGTCAAGTATGGATTCCGAGAACTCGTGTAAGCACGGTGTTTTTCCAAAAGCAGCTCAGGGTTACAAAAGGAGGCCACCTCGCATTGCCCAGAAGCCCCGTTACAAACGTGTTCTTCAGGCATCCTCTAAGCTCTCCAAGTCGAGCTCTCCGATGGAGGAAAAACGTTGTTGCCCAGCCTCCTGCATACAAAACAGTAGAGTCCAAAGACCCTTGTGGCTGGGTGTTGCTCAGCAGGCTCAGATGCCACTTCTGCTCCACAGTGACCTTCCTCGGAATACGGTGCAGACGCTCGCATCGCATCCTCATCCTTACAGAGTCTTGAAAGGCACACCAGCATTTACAGCAGTTCAGTCGGGAAGGCCTCTTTGAAACTGCTGACTGCGACTGTGCTGGTGGAAAGAAACACTGCACCTTACCTTGAGTCTGGCGCTCGTCTGAATTATGCCCTAGACAACGTCCTCTGCTGGATGTACTCCTAGCAAGCAATTGCCAGCATTCCGTTTCACTGGGCAAAGTCTCCGTTCCTCCCTGGGTATTCTCGCAGGGTTGAGAAGGTTGGCGACCGCAGGGCTTTTCATTAAGCACTCATCATGGAAAACACGGACCTTCCTTGCAACACGCGGGCAAGTTTCCTTCCCACTGGCCAAGAAGGCTTTGGGATGAGAACCTAGCAAGGAACTGCACGCACTCTGGTTCGTTCAAGAAAATTCACTCTGCCTCAGGTTGCCTCTCAGGGTAATCCAGGGGTGAATAGAAGACGGGCAACAGGACTGTTTCTCAGGCAGCTCTGAGGACGCAGCTCTCCGGTTGGTCACTGGGGCAAATTGTGCCCTTCCCGTCCCCCTCCACTTTCACGGTTGACACCTAGCTCGTGTACCTGAAGTTCACAAGCAGGCCACATAGACACATGCCACACACATGGGCCCTTCCATGACAACACTTTGGCTAGCAGGAGTCCTCCTGAGCTGAATGGCGTGAGCCGGTGAACGCCTTAGTGTCGCCTACCTCACCGTGGATCTTGCAAAGGCCTAACAGTCTTCAAAGGCTGAGAGCACATGTCTCCAGCTGGATCTGAAGTCGACGTGCTGCTTGCGAGGGGAAGACGTCAGCTAGGAATTCTGAGAACCCTTGCCATGGCGGTGTTGGTTCCAGTGCAGCTCAGGTTTACCAACTGGGGTCCCCTTGCCTTGCACAGCAGACCAGGGAGAAAACTCTTCCTGAGGATTCTTCCAAGCTGTGGCTATCTGGCTCTCCGACGGAAGACACACATTGCTGCCTGGCCTTCGGCACACCAACAGCAGCGCCCAAAGACCATCATGAGGCATGAGGTTGCTCAGAAGGCACAGACGACACTTTCGGTACACAGTGATTTTCCTCGGAAAAGGGTGCAGTCGCGAGCGTCCTCAGATATGTAAAAGGCACACCAGCATTACAGCACTTCAGTGGTGAAAGCCTCGGGTCTACTTGTGACCACCAAGTTTGCTGATGGAAACACTGCCCCTTATGTTGAGTATGCCACTCAGCCGACCTTCTCCTTAGCTGAAGTAGTCTGCTGCATGACCTCCTGGCAAGGAGTGGCAGGCACACTGTTTCTTTCGAGAACACTCACTCTTCCTCCCGAGGAATTCCTGCAGGGTGCCCAAGATGGGCGCCCGCCCGCCTCTGCCCCCGTGCTTTTCCTTCAGTTTCCTGGCCCCAAGCCTCCTGTTCCAAAGGGGCCAAACATGCTTTAGCCCTCAGGATCCGGTTTCTACGTGCAAACCCAGCCTGTGGAGCAGCCCCTTCTGCTCAGCTACAAGAGAGCCATGCGACACACCAGGCGCTCCTGTGAGGAGCCTTTTGTAAGCAGAGGTTCTCTGCAAGGTGACGTGCCTAGCCAAGACAGCGCTTCAGTCAGGCGTTGTCGACCCTGGAACTTTCAATCTCCCAGCAGTGCTTCGGGAAAAGTGTCCATCATTTTAGGCTGGTTGTAAAGTTACATTTCTGCTGGAGGTGAAGGGTCGTCAGCTTTGAGTTCGTAGAATCCATGTAACTCGCCGGGTATGATTCAGTGCAGCTAATAGCTAAGCCGGGAGTCTGACAGGCATTGCACGTGACACCGTTGCCCCACTCTGGTACCAAGACTGCTTTCCAGAGTTGGAGGTCTGGCTCTCCGCCGGAGCAAGCCGTGTGTTGCCCTGCCCTCTGCATGCGCAGAATGGAGGCCAAACACCCAATTGGCTGCATGTTACTACTCTGAAGCCGCAGTTGACACTTTGGCTACAACGTGTTCTTCCTTGACCTGGGTCCAGGCGTGAGAGAGCCTGCAGTCCTGAGAGGCCTACCAGTGTTAAGGCAGTACCTTCACTAAGGCTTCTCAGAAAGATCTGCACTGCAACACTTTTCATGGCACACGCGGACCTTCCTTTGGCGGCATGGGGGCAGGTTTCCTAACCACTAGCCAAGAAGGCTTTGGGATGAGCTCCTAGTGAGGAACTGCACACACACCCTGGTTCTTTCGAGAAAACTCACTCTTCCTCCATTGCCTCCTAGGGAACTCCTACGGTGATTACAAAACAGGGAGCAGGACTTGGTTTCAGGCAGGTCTGAGCACGCAGCTCTCCGGACTGCCAACGGGACAGATTTTGCTTTTCTCGTCCAGCCCCCTTTTCACGGTTGCCACACAGCTCATGTAGCTGAAGTCCCCGGGCGGCCAAAAGAGACCCATGTCACATACTGTACCCATTCGCTGAAAGCACTTTGGAAAGCCAGGTTTCCTCCGGCAGGGAATTGCGCGAGCCAGTGTACGCCTTCGTTTCTCCTAGGTCATGGTACATCTTGCAACGGCCTAGCAGTCTTTGAAGGACGACGGCCTATTTCTCCCTCGAGAGGTGAAGTCCGGGTGCTGCTTCAGGGAGCAAGAGGTCAAGTATGGATTCCGAGAACTCGTGTAAGCACGGTGTTTTTCCAAAAGCAGCTCAGGGTTACAAAAGGAGGCCACCTCGCATTGCCCAGAAGCCCCGTTACAAACGTGTTCTTCAGGCATCCTCTAAGCTCTCCAAGTCGAGCTCTCCGATGGAGGAAAAACGTTGTTGCCCAGCCTCCTGCATACAAAACAGTAGAGTCCAAAGACCCTTGTGGCTGGGTGTTGCTCAGCAGGCTCAGATGCCACTTCTGCTCCACAGTGACCTTCCTCGGAATACGGTGCAGACGCTCGCATCGCATCCTCATCCTTACAGAGTCTTGAAAGGCACACCAGCATTTACAGCAGTTCAGTCGGGAAGGCCTCTTTGAAACTGCTGACTGCGACTGTGCTGGTGGAAAGAAACACTGCACCTTACCTTGAGTCTGGCGCTCGTCTGAATTATGCCCTAGACAACGTCCTCTGCTGGATGTACTCCTAGCAAGCAATTGCCAGCATTCCGTTTCACTGGGCAAAGTCTCCGTTCCTCCCTGGGTATTCTCGCAGGGTTGAGAAGGTTGGCGACCGCAGGGCTTTTCATTAAGCACTCATCATGGAAAACACGGACCTTCCTTGCAACACGCGGGCAAGTTTCCTTCCCACTGGCCAAGAAGGCTTTGGGATGAGAACCTAGCAAGGAACTGCACGCACTCTGGTTCGTTCAAGAAAATTCACTCTGCCTCAGGTTGCCTCTCAGGGTAATCCAGGGGTGAATAGAAGACGGGCAACAGGACTGTTTCTCAGGCAGCTCTGAGGACGCAGCTCTCCGGTTGGTCACTGGGGCAAATTGTGCCCTTCCCGTCCCCCTCCACTTTCACGGTTGACACCTAGCTCGTGTACCTGAAGTTCACAAGCAGGCCACATAGACACATGCCACACACATGGGCCCTTCCATGACAACACTTTGGCTAGCAGGAGTCCTCCTGAGCTGAATGGCGTGAGCCGGTGAACGCCTTAGTGTCGCCTACCTCACCGTGGATCTTGCAAAGGCCTAACAGTCTTCAAAGGCTGAGAGCACATGTCTCCAGCTGGATCTGAAGTCGACGTGCTGCTTGCGAGGGGAAGACGTCAGCTAGGAATTCTGAGAACCCTTGCCATGGCGGTGTTGGTTCCAGTGCAGCTCAGGTTTACCAACTGGGGTCCCCTCGCCTTGCACAGCAGACCAGGGAGAAAACTCTTCCTGAGGATTCTTCCAAGCTGTGGCTATCTGGCTCTCCGACGGAAGACACACATTGCTGCCTGGCCTTCGGCACACCAACAGCAGCGCCCAAAGACCATCATGAGGCATGAGGTTGCTCAGAAGGCACAGACGACACTTTCGGTACACAGTGATTTTCCTCGGAAAAGGGTGCAGTCGCGAGCGTCCTCAGATATGTAAAAGGCACACCAGCATTACAGCACTTCAGTGGTGAAAGCCTCGGGTCTACTTGTGACCACCAAGTTTGCTGATGGAAACACTGCCCCTTATGTTGAGTATGCCACTCAGCCGACCTTCTCCTTAGCTGAAGTAGTCTGCTGCATGACCTCCTGGCAAGGAGTGGCAGGCACACTGTTTCTTTCGAGAACACGCACTCTTCCTCCCGAGGAATTCCTGCAGGGTGCCCAAGATGGGCGCCCGCCCGCCTCTGCCCCCGTGCTTTTCCTTCAGTTTCCTGGCCCCAAGCCTCCTGTTCCAAAGGGGCCAAACATGCTTTAGCCCTCAGGATCCGGTTTCTACGTGCAAACCCAGCCTGTGGAGCAGCCCCTTCTGCTCAGCTACAAGAGAGCCATGCGACACACCAGGCGCTCCTGTGAGGAGCCTTTTGTAAGCAGAGGTTCTCTGCAAGGTGACGTGCCTAGCCAAGACAGCGCTTCAGTCAGGCGTTGTCGACCCTGGAACTTTCAATCTCCCAGCAGTGCTTCGGGAAAAGTGTCCATCATTTTAGGCTGGTTGTAAAGTTACATTTCTGCTGGAGGTGAAGGGTCGTCAGCTTTGAGTTCGTAGAATCCATGTAACTCGCCGGGTATGATTCAGTGCAGCTAATAGCTAAGCCGGGAGTCTGACAGGCATTGCACGTGACACCGTTGCCCCACTCTGGTACCAAGACTGCTTTCCAGAGTTGGAGGTCTGGCTCTCCGCCGGAGCAAGCCGTGTGTTGCCCTGCCCTCTGCATGCGCAGAATGGAGGCCAAACACCCAATTGGCTGCATGTTACTACTCTGAAGCCGCAGTTGACACTTTGGCTACAACGTGTTCTTCCTTGACCTGGGTCCAGGCGTGAGAGAGCCTGCAGTCCTGAGAGGCCTACCAGTGTTAAGGCAGTACCTTCACTAAGGCTTCTCAGAAAGATCTGCACTGCAACACTTTTCATGGCACACGCGGACCTTCCTTTGGCGGCATGGGGGCAGGTTTCCTAACCACTAGCCAAGAAGGCTTTGGGATGAGCTCCTAGTGAGGAACTGCACACACACCCTGGTTCTTTCGAGAAAACTCACTCTTCCTCCATTGCCTCCTAGGGAACTCCTACGGTGATTACAAAACAGGGAGCAGGACTTGGTTTCAGGCAGGTCTGAGCACGCAGCTCTCCGGACTGCCAACGGGACAGATTTTGCTTTTCTCGTCCAGCCCCCTTTTCACGGTTGCCACACAGCTCATGTAGCTGAAGTCCCCGGGCGGCCAAAAGAGACCCATGTCACATACTGTACCCATTCGCTGAAAGCACTTTGGAAAGCCAGGTTTCCTCCGGCAGGGAATTGCGCGAGCCAGTGTACGCCTTCGTTTCTCCTAGGTCATGGTACATCTTGCAACGGCCTAGCAGTCTTTGAAGGACGACGGCCTATTTCTCCCTCGAGAGGTGAAGTCCGGGTGCTGCTTCAGGGAGCAAGAGGTCAAGTATGGATTCCGAGAACTCGTGTAAGCACGGTGTTTTTCCAAAAGCAGCTCAGGGTTACAAAAGGAGGCCACCTCGCATTGCCCAGAAGCCCCGTTACAAACGTGTTCTTCAGGCATCCTCTAAGCTCTCCAAGTCGAGCTCTCCGATGGAGGAAAAACGTTGTTGCCCAGCCTCCTGCATACAAAACAGTAGAGTCCAAAGACCCTTGTGGCTGGGTGTTGCTCAGCAGGCTCAGATGCCACTTCTGCTCCACAGTGACCTTCCTCGGAATACGGTGCAGACGCTCGCATCGCATCCTCATCCTTACAGAGTCTTGAAAGGCACACCAGCATTTACAGCAGTTCAGTCGGGAAGGCCTCTTTGAAACTGCTGACTGCGACTGTGCTGGTGGAAAGAAACACTGCACCTTACCTTGAGTCTGGCGCTCGTCTGAATTATGCCCTAGACAACGTCCTCTGCTGGATGTACTCCTAGCAAGCAATTGCCAGCATTCCGTTTCACTGGGCAAAGTCTCCGTTCCTCCCTGGGTATTCTCGCAGGGTTGAGAAGGTTGGCGACCGCAGGGCTTTTCATTAAGCACTCATCATGGAAAACACGGACCTTCCTTGCAACACGCGGGCAAGTTTCCTTCCCACTGGCCAAGAAGGCTTTGGGATGAGAACCTAGCAAGGAACTGCACGCACTCTGGTTCGTTCAAGAAAATTCACTCTGCCTCAGGTTGCCTCTCAGGGTAATCCAGGGGTGAATAGAAGACGGGCAACAGGACTGTTTCTCAGGCAGCTCTGAGGACGCAGCTCTCCGGTTGGTCACTGGGGCAAATTGTGCCCTTCCCGTCCCCCTCCACTTTCACGGTTGACACCTAGCTCGTGTACCTGAAGTTCACAAGCAGGCCACATAGACACATGCCACACACATGGGCCCTTCCATGACAACACTTTGGCTAGCAGGAGTCCTCCTGAGCTGAATGGCGTGAGCCGGTGAACGCCTTAGTGTCGCCTACCTCACCGTGGATCTTGCAAAGGCCTAACAGTCTTCAAAGGCTGAGAGCACATGTCTCCAGCTGGATCTGAAGTCGACGTGCTGCTTGCGAGGGGAAGACGTCAGCTAGGAATTCTGAGAACCCTTGCCATGGCGGTGTTGGTTCCAGTGCAGCTCAGGTTTACCAACTGGGGTCCCCTTGCCTTGCACAGCAGACCAGGGAGAAAACTCTTCCTGAGGATTCTTCCAAGCTGTGGCTATCTGGCTCTCCGACGGAAGACACACATTGCTGCCTGGCCTTCGGCACACCAACAGCAGCGCCCAAAGACCATCATGAGGCATGAGGTTGCTCAGAAGGCACAGACGACACTTTCGGTACACAGTGATTTTCCTCGGAAAAGGGTGCAGTCGCGAGCGTCCTCAGATATGTAAAAGGCACACCAGCATTACAGCACTTCAGTGGTGAAAGCCTCGGGTCTACTTGTGACCACCAAGTTTGCTGATGGAAACACTGCCCCTTATGTTGAGTATGCCACTCAGCCGACCTTCTCCTTAGCTGAAGTAGTCTGCTGCATGACCTCCTGGCAAGGAGTGGCAGGCACACTGTTTCTTTCGAGAACACGCACTCTTCCTCCCGAGGAATTCCTGCAGGGTGCCCAAGATGGGCGCCCGCCCGCCTCTGCCCCCGTGCTTTTCCTTCAGTTTCCTGGCCCCAAGCCTCCTGTTCCAAAGGGGCCAAACATGCTTTAGCCCTCAGGATCCGGTTTCTACGTGCAAACCCAGCCTGTGGAGCAGCCCCTTCTGCTCAGCTACAAGAGAGCCATGCGACACACCAGGCGCTCCTGTGAGGAGCCTTTTGTAAGCAGAGGTTCTCTGCAAGGTGACGTGCCTAGCCAAGACAGCGCTTCAGTCAGGCGTTGTCGACCCTGGAACTTTCAATCTCCCAGCAGTGCTTCGGGAAAAGTGTCCATCATTTTAGGCTGGTTGTAAAGTTACATTTCTGCTGGAGGTGAAGGGTCGTCAGCTTTGAGTTCGTAGAATCCATGTAACTCGCCGGGTATGATTCAGTGCAGCTAATAGCTAAGCCGGGAGTCTGACAGGCATTGCACGTGACACCGTTGCCCCACTCTGGTACCAAGACTGCTTTCCAGAGTTGGAGGTCTGGCTCTCCGCCGGAGCAAGCCGTGTGTTGCCCTGCCCTCTGCATGCGCAGAATGGAGGCCAAACACCCAATTGGCTGCATGTTACTACTCTGAAGCCGCAGTTGACACTTTGGCTACAACGTGTTCTTCCTTGACCTGGGTCCAGGCGTGAGAGAGCCTGCAGTCCTGAGAGGCCTACCAGTGTTAAGGCAGTACCTTCACTAAGGCTTCTCAGAAAGATCTGCACTGCAACACTTTTCATGGCACACGCGGACCTTCCTTTGGCGGCATGGGGGCAGGTTTCCTAACCACTAGCCAAGAAGGCTTTGGGATGAGCTCCTAGTGAGGAACTGCACACACACCCTGGTTCTTTCGAGAAAACTCACTCTTCCTCCATTGCCTCCTAGGGAACTCCTACGGTGATTACAAAACAGGGAGCAGGACTTGGTTTCAGGCAGGTCTGAGCACGCAGCTCTCCGGACTGCCAACGGGACAGATTTTGCTTTTCTCGTCCAGCCCCCTTTTCACGGTTGCCACACAGCTCATGTAGCTGAAGTCCCCGGGCGGCCAAAAGAGACCCATGTCACATACTGTACCCATTCGCTGAAAGCACTTTGGAAAGCCAGGTTTCCTCCGGCAGGGAATTGCGCGAGCCAGTGTACGCCTTCGTTTCTCCTAGGTCATGGTACATCTTGCAACGGCCTAGCAGTCTTTGAAGGACGACGGCCTATTTCTCCCTCGAGAGGTGAAGTCCGGGTGCTGCTTCAGGGAGCAAGAGGTCAAGTATGGATTCCGAGAACTCGTGTAAGCACGGTGTTTTTCCAAAAGCAGCTCAGGGTTACAAAAGGAGGCCACCTCGCATTGCCCAGAAGCCCCGTTACAAACGTGTTCTTCAGGCATCCTCTAAGCTCTCCAAGTCGAGCTCTCCGATGGAGGAAAAACGTTGTTGCCCAGCCTCCTGCATACAAAACAGTAGAGTCCAAAGACCCTTGTGGCTGGGTGTTGCTCAGCAGGCTCAGATGCCACTTCTGCTCCACAGTGACCTTCCTCGGAATACGGTGCAGACGCTCGCATCGCATCCTCATCCTTACAGAGTCTTGAAAGGCACACCAGCATTTACAGCAGTTCAGTCGGGAAGGCCTCTTTGAAACTGCTGACTGCGACTGTGCTGGTGGAAAGAAACACTGCACCTTACCTTGAGTCTGGCGCTCGTCTGAATTATGCCCTAGACAACGTCCTCTGCTGGATGTACTCCTAGCAAGCAATTGCCAGCATTCCGTTTCACTGGGCAAAGTCTCCGTTCCTCCCTGGGTATTCTCGCAGGGTTGAGAAGGTTGGCGACCGCAGGGCTTTTCATTAAGCACTCATCATGGAAAACACGGACCTTCCTTGCAACACGCGGGCAAGTTTCCTTCCCACTGGCCAAGAAGGCTTTGGGATGAGAACCTAGCAAGGAACTGCACGCACTCTGGTTCGTTCAAGAAAATTCACTCTGCCTCAGGTTGCCTCTCAGGGTAATCCAGGGGTGAATAGAAGACGGGCAACAGGACTGTTTCTCAGGCAGCTCTGAGGACGCAGCTCTCCGGTTGGTCACTGGGGCAAATTGTGCCCTTCCCGTCCCCCTCCACTTTCACGGTTGACACCTAGCTCGTGTACCTGAAGTTCACAAGCAGGCCACATAGACACATGCCACACACATGGGCCCTTCCATGACAACACTTTGGCTAGCAGGAGTCCTCCTGAGCTGAATGGCGTGAGCCGGTGAACGCCTTAGTGTCGCCTACCTCACCGTGGATCTTGCAAAGGCCTAACAGTCTTCAAAGGCTGAGAGCACATGTCTCCAGCTGGATCTGAAGTCGACGTGCTGCTTGCGAGGGGAAGACGTCAGCTAGGAATTCTGAGAACCCTTGCCATGGCGGTGTTGGTTCCAGTGCAGCTCAGGTTTACCAACTGGGGTCCCCTTGCCTTGCACAGCAGACCAGGGAGAAAACTCTTCCTGAGGATTCTTCCAAGCTGTGGCTATCTGGCTCTCCGACGGAAGACACACATTGCTGCCTGGCCTTCGGCACACCAACAGCAGCGCCCAAAGACCATCATGAGGCATGAGGTTGCTCAGAAGGCACAGACGACACTTTCGGTACACAGTGATTTTCCTCGGAAAAGGGTGCAGTCGCGAGCGTCCTCAGATATGTAAAAGGCACACCAGCATTACAGCACTTCAGTGGTGAAAGCCTCGGGTCTACTTGTGACCACCAAGTTTGCTGATGGAAACACTGCCCCTTATGTTGAGTATGCCACTCAGCCGACCTTCTCCTTAGCTGAAGTAGTCTGCTGCATGACCTCCTGGCAAGGAGTGGCAGGCACACTGTTTCTTTCGAGAACACGCACTCTTCCTCCCGAGGAATTCCTGCAGGGTGCCCAAGATGGGCGCCCGCCCGCCTCTGCCCCCGTGCTTTTCCTTCAGTTTCCTGGCCCCAAGCCTCCTGTTCCAAAGGGGCCAAACATGCTTTAGCCCTCAGGATCCGGTTTCTACGTGCAAACCCAGCCTGTGGAGCAGCCCCTTCTGCTCAGCTACAAGAGAGCCATGCGACACACCAGGCGCTCCTGTGAGGAGCCTTTTGTAAGCAGAGGTTCTCTGCAAGGTGACGTGCCTAGCCAAGACAGCGCTTCAGTCAGGCGTTGTCGACCCTGGAACTTTCAATCTCCCAGCAGTGCTTCGGGAAAAGTGTCCATCATTTTAGGCTGGTTGTAAAGTTACATTTCTGCTGGAGGTGAAGGGTCGTCAGCTTTGAGTTCGTAGAATCCATGTAACTCGCCGGGTATGATTCAGTGCAGCTAATAGCTAAGCCGGGAGTCTGACAGGCATTGCACGTGACACCGTTGCCCCACTCTGGTACCAAGACTGCTTTCCAGAGTTGGAGGTCTGGCTCTCCGCCGGAGCAAGCCGTGTGTTGCCCTGCCCTCTGCATGCGCAGAATGGAGGCCAAACACCCAATTGGCTGCATGTTACTACTCTGAAGCCGCAGTTGACACTTTGGCTACAACGTGTTCTTCCTTGACCTGGGTCCAGGCGTGAGAGAGCCTGCAGTCCTGAGAGGCCTACCAGTGTTAAGGCAGTACCTTCACTAAGGCTTCTCAGAAAGATCTGCACTGCAACACTTTTCATGGCACACGCGGACCTTCCTTTGGCGGCATGGGGGCAGGTTTCCTAACCACTAGCCAAGAAGGCTTTGGGATGAGCTCCTAGTGAGGAACTGCACACACACCCTGGTTCTTTCGAGAAAACTCACTCTTCCTCCATTGCCTCCTAGGGAACTCCTACGGTGATTACAAAACAGGGAGCAGGACTTGGTTTCAGGCAGGTCTGAGCACGCAGCTCTCCGGACTGCCAACGGGACAGATTTTGCTTTTCTCGTCCAGCCCCCTTTTCACGGTTGCCACACAGCTCATGTAGCTGAAGTCCCCGGGCGGCCAAAAGAGACCCATGTCACATACTGTACCCATTCGCTGAAAGCACTTTGGAAAGCCAGGTTTCCTCCGGCAGGGAATTGCGCGAGCCAGTGTACGCCTTCGTTTCTCCTAGGTCATGGTACATCTTGCAACGGCCTAGCAGTCTTTGAAGGACGACGGCCTATTTCTCCCTCGAGAGGTGAAGTCCGGGTGCTGCTTCAGGGAGCAAGAGGTCAAGTATGGATTCCGAGAACTCGTGTAAGCACGGTGTTTTTCCAAAAGCAGCTCAGGGTTACAAAAGGAGGCCACCTCGCATTGCCCAGAAGCCCCGTTACAAACGTGTTCTTCAGGCATCCTCTAAGCTCTCCAAGTCGAGCTCTCCGATGGAGGAAAAACGTTGTTGCCCAGCCTCCTGCATACAAAACAGTAGAGTCCAAAGACCCTTGTGGCTGGGTGTTGCTCAGCAGGCTCAGATGCCACTTCTGCTCCACAGTGACCTTCCTCGGAATACGGTGCAGACGCTCGCATCGCATCCTCATCCTTACAGAGTCTTGAAAGGCACACCAGCATTTACAGCAGTTCAGTCGGGAAGGCCTCTTTGAAACTGCTGACTGCGACTGTGCTGGTGGAAAGAAACACTGCACCTTACCTTGAGTCTGGCGCTCGTCTGAATTATGCCCTAGACAACGTCCTCTGCTGGATGTACTCCTAGCAAGCAATTGCCAGCATTCCGTTTCACTGGGCAAAGTCTCCGTTCCTCCCTGGGTATTCTCGCAGGGTTGAGAAGGTTGGCGACCGCAGGGCTTTTCATTAAGCACTCATCATGGAAAACACGGACCTTCCTTGCAACACGCGGGCAAGTTTCCTTCCCACTGGCCAAGAAGGCTTTGGGATGAGAACCTAGCAAGGAACTGCACGCACTCTGGTTCGTTCAAGAAAATTCACTCTGCCTCAGGTTGCCTCTCAGGGTAATCCAGGGGTGAATAGAAGACGGGCAACAGGACTGTTTCTCAGGCAGCTCTGAGGACGCAGCTCTCCGGTTGGTCACTGGGGCAAATTGTGCCCTTCCCGTCCCCCTCCACTTTCACGGTTGACACCTAGCTCGTGTACCTGAAGTTCACAAGCAGGCCACATAGACACATGCCACACACATGGGCCCTTCCATGACAACACTTTGGCTAGCAGGAGTCCTCCTGAGCTGAATGGCGTGAGCCGGTGAACGCCTTAGTGTCGCCTACCTCACCGTGGATCTTGCAAAGGCCTAACAGTCTTCAAAGGCTGAGAGCACATGTCTCCAGCTGGATCTGAAGTCGACGTGCTGCTTGCGAGGGGAAGACGTCAGCTAGGAATTCTGAGAACCCTTGCCATGGCGGTGTTGGTTCCAGTGCAGCTCAGGTTTACCAACTGGGGTCCCCTTGCCTTGCACAGCAGACCAGGGAGAAAACTCTTCCTGAGGATTCTTCCAAGCTGTGGCTATCTGGCTCTCCGACGGAAGACACACATTGCTGCCTGGCCTTCGGCACACCAACAGCAGCGCCCAAAGACCATCATGAGGCATGAGGTTGCTCAGAAGGCACAGACGACACTTTCGGTACACAGTGATTTTCCTCGGAAAAGGGTGCAGTCGCGAGCGTCCTCAGATATGTAAAAGGCACACCAGCATTACAGCACTTCAGTGGTGAAAGCCTCGGGTCTACTTGTGACCACCAAGTTTGCTGATGGAAACACTGCCCCTTATGTTGAGTATGCCACTCAGCCGACCTTCTCCTTAGCTGAAGTAGTCTGCTGCATGACCTCCTGGCAAGGAGTGGCAGGCACACTGTTTCTTTCGAGAACACGCACTCTTCCTCCCGAGGAATTCCTGCAGGGTGCCCAAGATGGGCGCCCGCCCGCCTCTGCCCCCGTGCTTTTCCTTCAGTTTCCTGGCCCCAAGCCTCCTGTTCCAAAGGGGCCAAACATGCTTTAGCCCTCAGGATCCGGTTTCTACGTGCAAACCCAGCCTGTGGAGCAGCCCCTTCTGCTCAGCTACAAGAGAGCCATGCGACACACCAGGCGCTCCTGTGAGGAGCCTTTTGTAAGCAGAGGTTCTCTGCAAGGTGACGTGCCTAGCCAAGACAGCGCTTCAGTCAGGCGTTGTCGACCCTGGAACTTTCAATCTCCCAGCAGTGCTTCGGGAAAAGTGTCCATCATTTTAGGCTGGTTGTAAAGTTACATTTCTGCTGGAGGTGAAGGGTCGTCAGCTTTGAGTTCGTAGAATCCATGTAACTCGCCGGGTATGATTCAGTGCAGCTAATAGCTAAGCCGGGAGTCTGACAGGCATTGCACGTGACACCGTTGCCCCACTCTGGTACCAAGACTGCTTTCCAGAGTTGGAGGTCTGGCTCTCCGCCGGAGCAAGCCGTGTGTTGCCCTGCCCTCTGCATGCGCAGAATGGAGGCCAAACACCCAATTGGCTGCATGTTACTACTCTGAAGCCGCAGTTGACACTTTGGCTACAACGTGTTCTTCCTTGACCTGGGTCCAGGCGTGAGAGAGCCTGCAGTCCTGAGAGGCCTACCAGTGTTAAGGCAGTACCTTCACTAAGGCTTCTCAGAAAGATCTGCACTGCAACACTTTTCATGGCACACGCGGACCTTCCTTTGGCGGCATGGGGGCAGGTTTCCTAACCACTAGCCAAGAAGGCTTTGGGATGAGCTCCTAGTGAGGAACTGCACACACACCCTGGTTCTTTCGAGAAAACTCACTCTTCCTCCATTGCCTCCTAGGGAACTCCTACGGTGATTACAAAACAGGGAGCAGGACTTGGTTTCAGGCAGGTCTGAGCACGCAGCTCTCCGGACTGCCAACGGGACAGATTTTGCTTTTCTCGTCCAGCCCCCTTTTCACGGTTGCCACACAGCTCATGTAGCTGAAGTCCCCGGGCGGCCAAAAGAGACCCATGTCACATACTGTACCCATTCGCTGAAAGCACTTTGGAAAGCCAGGTTTCCTCCGGCAGGGAATTGCGCGAGCCAGTGTACGCCTTCGTTTCTCCTAGGTCATGGTACATCTTGCAACGGCCTAGCAGTCTTTGAAGGACGACGGCCTATTTCTCCCTCGAGAGGTGAAGTCCGGGTGCTGCTTCAGGGAGCAAGAGGTCAAGTATGGATTCCGAGAACTCGTGTAAGCACGGTGTTTTTCCAAAAGCAGCTCAGGGTTACAAAAGGAGGCCACCTCGCATTGCCCAGAAGCCCCGTTACAAACGTGTTCTTCAGGCATCCTCTAAGCTCTCCAAGTCGAGCTCTCCGATGGAGGAAAAACGTTGTTGCCCAGCCTCCTGCATACAAAACAGTAGAGTCCAAAGACCCTTGTGGCTGGGTGTTGCTCAGCAGGCTCAGATGCCACTTCTGCTCCACAGTGACCTTCCTCGGAATGCGGTGCAGACGCTCGCATCGCATCCTCATCCTTACAGAGTCTTGAAAGGCACACCAGCATTTACAGCAGTTCAGTCGGGAAGGCCTCTTTGAAACTGCTGACTGCGACTGTGCTGGTGGAAAGAAACACTGCACCTTACCTTGAGTCTGGCGCTCGTCTGAATTATGCCCTAGACAACGTCCTCTGCTGGATGTACTCCTAGCAAGCAATTGCCAGCATTCCGTTTCACTGGGCAAAGTCTCCGTTCCTCCCTGGGTATTCTCGCAGGGTTGAGAAGGTTGGCGACCGCAGGGCTTTTCATTAAGCACTCATCATGGAAAACACGGACCTTCCTTGCAACACGCGGGCAAGTTTCCTTCCCACTGGCCAAGAAGGCTTTGGGATGAGAACCTAGCAAGGAACTGCACGCACTCTGGTTCGTTCAAGAAAATTCACTCTGCCTCAGGTTGCCTCTCAGGGTAATCCAGGGGTGAATAGAAGACGGGCAACAGGACTGTTTCTCAGGCAGCTCTGAGGACGCAGCTCTCCGGTTGGTCACTGGGGCAAATTGTGCCCTTCCCGTCCCCCTCCACTTTCACGGTTGACACCTAGCTCGTGTACCTGAAGTTCACAAGCAGGCCACATAGACACATGCCACACACATGGGCCCTTCCATGACAACACTTTGGCTAGCAGGAGTCCTCCTGAGCTGAATGGCGTGAGCCGGTGAACGCCTTAGTGTCGCCTACCTCACCGTGGATCTTGCAAAGGCCTAACAGTCTTCAAAGGCTGAGAGCACATGTCTCCAGCTGGATCTGAAGTCGACGTGCTGCTTGCGAGGGGAAGACGTCAGCTAGGAATTCTGAGAACCCTTGCCATGGCGGTGTTGGTTCCAGTGCAGCTCAGGTTTACCAACTGGGGTCCCCTTGCCTTGCACAGCAGACCAGGGAGAAAACTCTTCCTGAGGATTCTTCCAAGCTGTGGCTATCTGGCTCTCCGACGGAAGACACACATTGCTGCCTGGCCTTCGGCACACCAACAGCAGCGCCCAAAGACCATCATGAGGCATGAGGTTGCTCAGAAGGCACAGACGACACTTTCGGTACACAGTGATTTTCCTCGGAAAAGGGTGCAGTCGCGAGCGTCCTCAGATATGTAAAAGGCACACCAGCATTACAGCACTTCAGTGGTGAAAGCCTCGGGTCTACTTGTGACCACCAAGTTTGCTGATGGAAACACTGCCCCTTATGTTGAGTATGCCACTCAGCCGACCTTCTCCTTAGCTGAAGTAGTCTGCTGCATGACCTCCTGGCAAGGAGTGGCAGGCACACTGTTTCTTTCGAGAACACGCACTCTTCCTCCCGAGGAATTCCTGCAGGGTGCCCAAGATGGGCGCCCGCCCGCCTCTGCCCCCGTGCTTTTCCTTCAGTTTCCTGGCCCCAAGCCTCCTGTTCCAAAGGGGCCAAACATGCTTTAGCCCTCAGGATCCGGTTTCTACGTGCAAACCCAGCCTGTGGAGCAGCCCCTTCTGCTCAGCTACAAGAGAGCCATGCGACACACCAGGCGCTCCTGTGAGGAGCCTTTTGTAAGCAGAGGTTCTCTGCAAGGTGACGTGCCTAGCCAAGACAGCGCTTCAGTCAGGCGTTGTCGACCCTGGAACTTTCAATCTCCCAGCAGTGCTTCGGGAAAAGTGTCCATCATTTTAGGCTGGTTGTAAAGTTACATTTCTGCTGGAGGTGAAGGGTCGTCAGCTTTGAGTTCGTAGAATCCATGTAACTCGCCGGGTATGATTCAGTGCAGCTAATAGCTAAGCCGGGAGTCTGACAGGCATTGCACGTGACACCGTTGCCCCACTCTGGTACCAAGACTGCTTTCCAGAGTTGGAGGTCTGGCTCTCCGCCGGAGCAAGCCGTGTGTTGCCCTGCCCTCTGCATGCGCAGAATGGAGGCCAAACACCCAATTGGCTGCATGTTACTACTCTGAAGCCGCAGTTGACACTTTGGCTACAACGTGTTCTTCCTTGACCTGGGTCCAGGCGTGAGAGAGCCTGCAGTCCTGAGAGGCCTACCAGTGTTAAGGCAGTACCTTCACTAAGGCTTCTCAGAAAGATCTGCACTGCAACACTTTTCATGGCACACGCGGACCTTCCTTTGGCGGCATGGGGGCAGGTTTCCTAACCACTAGCCAAGAAGGCTTTGGGATGAGCTCCTAGTGAGGAACTGCACACACACCCTGGTTCTTTCGAGAAAACTCACTCTTCCTCCATTGCCTCCTAGGGAACTCCTACGGTGATTACAAAACAGGGAGCAGGACTTGGTTTCAGGCAGGTCTGAGCACGCAGCTCTCCGGACTGCCAACGGGACAGATTTTGCTTTTCTCGTCCAGCCCCCTTTTCACGGTTGCCACACAGCTCATGTAGCTGAAGTCCCCGGGCGGCCAAAAGAGACCCATGTCACATACTGTACCCATTCGCTGAAAGCACTTTGGAAAGCCAGGTTTCCTCCGGCAGGGAATTGCGCGAGCCAGTGTACGCCTTCGTTTCTCCTAGGTCATGGTACATCTTGCAACGGCCTAGCAGTCTTTGAAGGACGACGGCCTATTTCTCCCTCGAGAGGTGAAGTCCGGGTGCTGCTTCAGGGAGCAAGAGGTCAAGTATGGATTCCGAGAACTCGTGTAAGCACGGTGTTTTTCCAAAAGCAGCTCAGGGTTACAAAAGGAGGCCACCTCGCATTGCCCAGAAGCCCCGTTACAAACGTGTTCTTCAGGCATCCTCTAAGCTCTCCAAGTCGAGCTCTCCGATGGAGGAAAAACGTTGTTGCCCAGCCTCCTGCATACAAAACAGTAGAGTCCAAAGACCCTTGTGGCTGGGTGTTGCTCAGCAGGCTCAGATGCCACTTCTGCTCCACAGTGACCTTCCTCGGAATACGGTGCAGACGCTCGCATCGCATCCTCATCCTTACAGAGTCTTGAAAGGCACACCAGCATTTACAGCAGTTCAGTCGGGAAGGCCTCTTTGAAACTGCTGACTGCGACTGTGCTGGTGGAAAGAAACACTGCACCTTACCTTGAGTCTGGCGCTCGTCTGAATTATGCCCTAGACAACGTCCTCTGCTGGATGTACTCCTAGCAAGCAATTGCCAGCATTCCGTTTCACTGGGCAAAGTCTCCGTTCCTCCCTGGGTATTCTCGCAGGGTTGAGAAGGTTGGCGACCGCAGGGCTTTTCATTAAGCACTCATCATGGAAAACACGGACCTTCCTTGCAACACGCGGGCAAGTTTCCTTCCCACTGGCCAAGAAGGCTTTGGGATGAGAACCTAGCAAGGAACTGCACGCACTCTGGTTCGTTCAAGAAAATTCACTCTGCCTCAGGTTGCCTCTCAGGGTAATCCAGGGGTGAATAGAAGACGGGCAACAGGACTGTTTCTCAGGCAGCTCTGAGGACGCAGCTCTCCGGTTGGTCACTGGGGCAAATTGTGCCCTTCCCGTCCCCCTCCACTTTCACGGTTGACACCTAGCTCGTGTACCTGAAGTTCACAAGCAGGCCACATAGACACATGCCACACACATGGGCCCTTCCATGACAACACTTTGGCTAGCAGGAGTCCTCCTGAGCTGAATGGCGTGAGCCGGTGAACGCCTTAGTGTCGCCTACCTCACCGTGGATCTTGCAAAGGCCTAACAGTCTTCAAAGGCTGAGAGCACATGTCTCCAGCTGGATCTGAAGTCGACGTGCTGCTTGCGAGGGGAAGACGTCAGCTAGGAATTCTGAGAACCCTTGCCATGGCGGTGTTGGTTCCAGTGCAGCTCAGGTTTACCAACTGGGGTCCCCTTGCCTTGCACAGCAGACCAGGGAGAAAACTCTTCCTGAGGATTCTTCCAAGCTGTGGCTATCTGGCTCTCCGACGGAAAAAACACATTGCTGCCTGGCCTTCGGCACACCAACAGCAGCGCCCAAAGACCATCATGAGGCATGAGGTTGCTCAGAAGGCACAGACGACACTTTCGGTACACAGTGATTTTCCTCGGAAAAGGGTGCAGTCGCGAGCGTCCTCAGATATGTAAAAGGCACACCAGCATTACAGCACTTCAGTGGTGAAAGCCTCGGGTCTACTTGTGACCACCAAGTTTGCTGATGGAAACACTGCCCCTTATGTTGAGTATGCCACTCAGCCGACCTTCTCCTTAGCTGAAGTAGTCTGCTGCATGACCTCCTGGCAAGGAGTGGCAGGCACACTGTTTCTTTCGAGAACACTCACTCTTCCTCCCGAGGAATTCCTGCAGGGTGCCCAAGATGGGCGCCCGCCCGCCTCTGCCCCCGTGCTTTTCCTTCAGTTTCCTGGCCCCAAGCCTCCTGTTCCAAAGGGGCCAAACATGCTTTAGCCCTCAGGATCCGGTTTCTACGTGCAAACCCAGCCTGTGGAGCAGCCCCTTCTGCTCAGCTACAAGAGAGCCATGCGACACACCAGGCGCTCCTGTGAGGAGCCTTTTGTAAGCAGAGGTTCTCTGCAAGGTGACGTGCCTAGCCAAGACAGCGCTTCAGTCAGGCGTTGTCGACCCTGGAACTTTCAATCTCCCAGCAGTGCTTCGGGAAAAGTGTCCATCATTTTAGGCTGGTTGTAAAGTTACATTTCTGCTGGAGGTGAAGGGTCGTCAGCTTTGAGTTCGTAGAATCCATGTAACTCGCCGGGTATGATTCAGTGCAGCTAATAGCTAAGCCGGGAGTCTGACAGGCATTGCACGTGACACCGTTGCCCCACTCTGGTACCAAGACTGCTTTCCAGAGTTGGAGGTCTGGCTCTCCGCCGGAGCAAGCCGTGTGTTGCCCTGCCCTCTGCATGCGCAGAATGGAGGCCAAACACCCAATTGGCTGCATGTTACTACTCTGAAGCCGCAGTTGACACTTTGGCTACAACGTGTTCTTCCTTGACCTGGGTCCAGGCGTGAGAGAGCCTGCAGTCCTGAGAGGCCTACCAGTGTTAAGGCAGTACCTTCACTAAGGCTTCTCAGAAAGATCTGCACTGCAACACTTTTCATGGCACACGCGGACCTTCCTTTGGCGGCATGGGGGCAGGTTTCCTAACCACTAGCCAAGAAGGCTTTGGGATGAGCTCCTAGTGAGGAACTGCACACACACCCTGGTTCTTTCGAGAAAACTCACTCTTCCTCCATTGCCTCCTAGGGAACTCCTACGGTGATTACAAAACAGGGAGCAGGACTTGGTTTCAGGCAGGTCTGAGCACGCAGCTCTCCGGACTGCCAACGGGACAGATTTTGCTTTTCTCGTCCAGCCCCCTTTTCACGGTTGCCACACAGCTCATGTAGCTGAAGTCCCCGGGCGGCCAAAAGAGACCCATGTCACATACTGTACCCATTCGCTGAAAGCACTTTGGAAAGCCAGGTTTCCTCCGGCAGGGAATTGCGCGAGCCAGTGTACGCCTTCGTTTCTCCTAGGTCATGGTACATCTTGCAACGGCCTAGCAGTCTTTGAAGGACGACGGCCTATTTCTCCCTCGAGAGGTGAAGTCCGGGTGCTGCTTCAGGGAGCAAGAGGTCAAGTATGGATTCCGAGAACTCGTGTAAGCACGGTGTTTTTCCAAAAGCAGCTCAGGGTTACAAAAGGAGGCCACCTCGCATTGCCCAGAAGCCCCGTTACAAACGTGTTCTTCAGGCATCCTCTAAGCTCTCCAAGTCGAGCTCTCCGATGGAGGAAAAACGTTGTTGCCCAGCCTCCTGCATACAAAACAGTAGAGTCCAAAGACCCTTGTGGCTGGGTGTTGCTCAGCAGGCTCAGATGCCACTTCTGCTCCACAGTGACCTTCCTCGGAATACGGTGCAGACGCTCGCATCGCATCCTCATCCTTACAGAGTCTTGAAAGGCACACCAGCATTTACAGCAGTTCAGTCGGGAAGGCCTCTTTGAAACTGCTGACTGCGACTGTGCTGGTGGAAAGAAACACTGCACCTTACCTTGAGTCTGGCGCTCGTCTGAATTATGCCCTAGACAACGTCCTCTGCTGGATGTACTCCTAGCAAGCAATTGCCAGCATTCCGTTTCACTGGGCAAAGTCTCCGTTCCTCCCTGGGTATTCTCGCAGGGTTGAGAAGGTTGGCGACCGCAGGGCTTTTCATTAAGCACTCATCATGGAAAACACGGACCTTCCTTGCAACACGCGGGCAAGTTTCCTTCCCACTGGCCAAGAAGGCTTTGGGATGAGAACCTAGCAAGGAACTGCACGCACTCTGGTTCGTTCAAGAAAATTCACTCTGCCTCAGGTTGCCTCTCAGGGTAATCCAGGGGTGAATAGAAGACGGGCAACAGGACTGTTTCTCAGGCAGCTCTGAGGACGCAGCTCTCCGGTTGGTCACTGGGGCAAATTGTGCCCTTCCCGTCCCCCTCCACTTTCACGGTTGACACCTAGCTCGTGTACCTGAAGTTCACAAGCAGGCCACATAGACACATGCCACACACATGGGCCCTTCCATGACAACACTTTGGCTAGCAGGAGTCCTCCTGAGCTGAATGGCGTGAGCCGGTGAACGCCTTAGTGTCGCCTACCTCACCGTGGATCTTGCAAAGGCCTAACAGTCTTCAAAGGCTGAGAGCACATGTCTCCAGCTGGATCTGAAGTCGACGTGCTGCTTGCGAGGGGAAGACGTCAGCTAGGAATTCTGAGAACCCTTGCCATGGCGGTGTTGGTTCCAGTGCAGCTCAGGTTTACCAACTGGGGTCCCCTTGCCTTGCACAGCAGACCAGGGAGAAAACTCTTCCTGAGGATTCTTCCAAGCTGTGGCTATCTGGCTCCCCGACGGAAAAAACACATTGCTGCCTGGCCTTCGGCACACCAACAGCAGCGCCCAAAGACCATCATGAGGCATGAGGTTGCTCAGAAGGCACAGACGACACTTTCGGTACACAGTGATTTTCCTCGGAAAAGGGTGCAGTCGCGAGCGTCCTCAGATATGTAAAAGGCACACCAGCATTACAGCACTTCAGTGGTGAAAGCCTCGGGTCTACTTGTGACCACCAAGTTTGCTGATGGAAACACTGCCCCTTATGTTGAGTATGCCACTCAGCCGACCTTCTCCTTAGCTGAAGTAGTCTGCTGCATGACCTCCTGGCAAGGAGTGGCAGGCACACTGTTTCTTTCGAGAACACTCACTCTTCCTCCCGAGGAATTCCTGCAGGGTGCCCAAGATGGGCGCCCGCCCGCCTCTGCCCCCGTGCTTTTCCTTCAGTTTCCTGGCCCCAAGCCTCCTGTTCCAAAGGGGCCAAACATGCTTTAGCCCTCAGGATCCGGTTTCTACGTGCAAACCCAGCCTGTGGAGCAGCCCCTTCTGCTCAGCTACAAGAGAGCCATGCGACACACCAGGCGCTCCTGTGAGGAGCCTTTTGTAAGCAGAGGTTCTCTGCAAGGTGACGTGCCTAGCCAAGACAGCGCTTCAGTCAGGCGTTGTCGACCCTGGAACTTTCAATCTCCCAGCAGTGCTTCGGGAAAAGTGTCCATCATTTTAGGCTGGTTGTAAAGTTACATTTCTGCTGGAGGTGAAGGGTCGTCAGCTTTGAGTTCGTAGAATCCATGTAACTCGCCGGGTATGATTCAGTGCAGCTAATAGCTAAGCCGGGAGTCTGACAGGCATTGCACGTGACACCGTTGCCCCACTCTGGTACCAAGACTGCTTTCCAGAGTTGGAGGTCTGGCTCTCCGCCGGAGCAAGCCGTGTGTTGCCCTGCCCTCTGCATGCGCAGAATGGAGGCCAAACACCCAATTGGCTGCATGTTACTACTCTGAAGCCGCAGTTGACACTTTGGCTACAACGTGTTCTTCCTTGACCTGGGTCCAGGCGTGAGAGAGCCTGCAGTCCTGAGAGGCCTACCAGTGTTAAGGCAGTACCTTCACTAAGGCTTCTCAGAAAGATCTGCACTGCAACACTTTTCATGGCACACGCGGACCTTCCTTTGGCGGCATGGGGGCAGGTTTCCTAACCACTAGCCAAGAAGGCTTTGGGATGAGCTCCTAGTGAGGAACTGCACACACACCCTGGTTCTTTCGAGAAAACTCACTCTTCCTCCATTGCCTCCTAGGGAACTCCTACGGTGATTACAAAACAGGGAGCAGGACTTGGTTTCAGGCAGGTCTGAGCACGCAGCTCTCCGGACTGCCAACGGGACAGATTTTGCTTTTCTCGTCCAGCCCCCTTTTCACGGTTGCCACACAGCTCATGTAGCTGAAGTCCCCGGGCGGCCAAAAGAGACCCATGTCACATACTGTACCCATTCGCTGAAAGCACTTTGGAAAGCCAGGTTTCCTCCGGCAGGGAATTGCGCGAGCCAGTGTACGCCTTCGTTTCTCCTAGGTCATGGTACATCTTGCAACGGCCTAGCAGTCTTTGAAGGACGACGGCCTATTTCTCCCTCGAGAGGTGAAGTCCGGGTGCTGCTTCAGGGAGCAAGAGGTCAAGTATGGATTCCGAGAACTCGTGTAAGCACGGTGTTTTTCCAAAAGCAGCTCAGGGTTACAAAAGGAGGCCACCTCGCATTGCCCAGAAGCCCCGTTACAAACGTGTTCTTCAGGCATCCTCTAAGCTCTCCAAGTCGAGCTCTCCGATGGAGGAAAAACGTTGTTGCCCAGCCTCCTGCATACAAAACAGTAGAGTCCAAAGACCCTTGTGGCTGGGTGTTGCTCAGCAGGCTCAGATGCCACTTCTGCTCCACAGTGACCTTCCTCGGAATACGGTGCAGACGCTCGCATCGCATCCTCATCCTTACAGAGTCTTGAAAGGCACACCAGCATTTACAGCAGTTCAGTCGGGAAGGCCTCTTTGAAACTGCTGACTGCGACTGTGCTGGTGGAAAGAAACACTGCACCTTACCTTGAGTCTGGCGCTCGTCTGAATTATGCCCTAGACAACGTCCTCTGCTGGATGTACTCCTAGCAAGCAATTGCCAGCATTCCGTTTCACTGGGCAAAGTCTCCGTTCCTCCCTGGGTATTCTCGCAGGGTTGAGAAGGTTGGCGACCGCAGGGCTTTTCATTAAGCACTCATCATGGAAAACACGGACCTTCCTTGCAACACGCGGGCAAGTTTCCTTCCCACTGGCCAAGAAGGCTTTGGGATGAGAACCTAGCAAGGAACTGCACGCACTCTGGTTCGTTCAAGAAAATTCACTCTGCCTCAGGTTGCCTCTCAGGGTAATCCAGGGGTGAATAGAAGACGGGCAACAGGACTGTTTCTCAGGCAGCTCTGAGGACGCAGCTCTCCGGTTGGTCACTGGGGCAAATTGTGCCCTTCCCGTCCCCCTCCACTTTCACGGTTGACACCTAGCTCGTGTACCTGAAGTTCACAAGCAGGCCACATAGACACATGCCACACACATGGGCCCTTCCATGACAACACTTTGGCTAGCAGGAGTCCTCCTGAGCTGAATGGCGTGAGCCGGTGAACGCCTTAGTGTCGCCTACCTCACCGTGGATCTTGCAAAGGCCTAACAGTCTTCAAAGGCTGAGAGCACATGTCTCCAGCTGGATCTGAAGTCGACGTGCTGCTTGCGAGGGGAAGACGTCAGCTAGGAATTCTGAGAACCCTTGCCATGGCGGTGTTGGTTCCAGTGCAGCTCAGGTTTACCAACTGGGGTCCCCTTGCCTTGCACAGCAGACCAGGGAGAAAACTCTTCCTGAGGATTCTTCCAAGCTGTGGCTATCTGGCTCCCCGACGGAAAAAACACATTGCTGCCTGGCCTTCGGCACACCAACAGCAGCGCCCAAAGACCATCATGAGGCATGAGGTTGCTCAGAAGGCACAGACGACACTTTCGGTACACAGTGATTTTCCTCGGAAAAGGGTGCAGTCGCGAGCGTCCTCAGATATGTAAAAGGCACACCAGCATTACAGCACTTCAGTGGTGAAAGCCTCGGGTCTACTTGTGACCACCAAGTTTGCTGATGGAAACACTGCCCCTTATGTTGAGTATGCCACTCAGCCGACCTTCTCCTTAGCTGAAGTAGTCTGCTGCATGACCTCCTGGCAAGGAGTGGCAGGCACACTGTTTCTTTCGAGAACACTCACTCTTCCTCCCGAGGAATTCCTGCAGGGTGCCCAAGATGGGCGCCCGCCCGCCTCTGCCCCCGTGCTTTTCCTTCAGTTTCCTGGCCCCAAGCCTCCTGTTCCAAAGGGGCCAAACATGCTTTAGCCCTCAGGATCCGGTTTCTACGTGCAAACCCAGCCTGTGGAGCAGCCCCTTCTGCTCAGCTACAAGAGAGCCATGCGACACACCAGGCGCTCCTGTGAGGAGCCTTTTGTAAGCAGAGGTTCTCTGCAAGGTGACGTGCCTAGCCAAGACAGCGCTTCAGTCAGGCGTTGTCGACCCTGGAACTTTCAATCTCCCAGCAGTGCTTCGGGAAAAGTGTCCATCATTTTAGGCTGGTTGTAAAGTTACATTTCTGCTGGAGGTGAAGGGTCGTCAGCTTTGAGTTCGTAGAATCCATGTAACTCGCCGGGTATGATTCAGTGCAGCTAATAGCTAAGCCGGGAGTCTGACAGGCATTGCACGTGACACCGTTGCCCCACTCTGGTACCAAGACTGCTTTCCAGAGTTGGAGGTCTGGCTCTCCGCCGGAGCAAGCCGTGTGTTGCCCTGCCCTCTGCATGCGCAGAATGGAGGCCAAACACCCAATTGGCTGCATGTTACTACTCTGAAGCCGCAGTTGACACTTTGGCTACAACGTGTTCTTCCTTGACCTGGGTCCAGGCGTGAGAGAGCCTGCAGTCCTGAGAGGCCTACCAGTGTTAAGGCAGTACCTTCACTAAGGCTTCTCAGAAAGATCTGCACTGCAACACTTTTCATGGCACACGCGGACCTTCCTTTGGCGGCATGGGGGCAGGTTTCCTAACCACTAGCCAAGAAGGCTTTGGGATGAGCTCCTAGTGAGGAACTGCACACACACCCTGGTTCTTTCGAGAAAACTCACTCTTCCTCCATTGCCTCCTAGGGAACTCCTACGGTGATTACAAAACAGGGAGCAGGACTTGGTTTCAGGCAGGTCTGAGCACGCAGCTCTCCGGACTGCCAACGGGACAGATTTTGCTTTTCTCGTCCAGCCCCCTTTTCACGGTTGCCACACAGCTCATGTAGCTGAAGTCCCCGGGCGGCCAAAAGAGACCCATGTCACATACTGTACCCATTCGCTGAAAGCACTTTGGAAAGCCAGGTTTCCTCCGGCAGGGAATTGCGCGAGCCAGTGTACGCCTTCGTTTCTCCTAGGTCATGGTACATCTTGCAACGGCCTAGCAGTCTTTGAAGGACGACGGCCTATTTCTCCCTCGAGAGGTGAAGTCCGGGTGCTGCTTCAGGGAGCAAGAGGTCAAGTATGGATTCCGAGAACTCGTGTAAGCACGGTGTTTTTCCAAAAGCAGCTCAGGGTTACAAAAGGAGGCCACCTCGCATTGCCCAGAAGCCCCGTTACAAACGTGTTCTTCAGGCATCCTCTAAGCTCTCCAAGTCGAGCTCTCCGATGGAGGAAAAACGTTGTTGCCCAGCCTCCTGCATACAAAACAGTAGAGTCCAAAGACCCTTGTGGCTGGGTGTTGCTCAGCAGGCTCAGATGCCACTTCTGCTCCACAGTGACCTTCCTCGGAATGCGGTGCAGACGCTCGCATCCTCATCCTTACAGAGTCTTGAAAGGCACACCAGCATTTACAGCAGTTCAGTCGGGAAGGCCTCTTTGAAACTGCTGACTGCGACTGTGCTGGTGGAAAGAAACACTGCACCTTACCTTGAGTCTGGCGCTCGTCTGAATTATGCCCTAGACAACGTCCTCTGCTGGATGTACTCCTAGCAAGCAATTGCCAGCATTCCGTTTCACTGGGCAAAGTCTCCGTTCCTCCCTGGGTATTCTCGCAGGGTTGAGAAGGTTGGCGACCGCAGGGCTTTTCATTAAGCACTCATCATGGAAAACACGGACCTTCCTTGCAACACGCGGGCAAGTTTCCTTCCCACTGGCCAAGAAGGCTTTGGGATGAGAACCTAGCAAGGAACTGCACGCACTCTGGTTCGTTCAAGAAAATTCACTCTGCCTCAGGTTGCCTCTCAGGGTAATCCAGGGGTGAATAGAAGACGGGCAACAGGACTGTTTCTCAGGCAGCTCTGAGGACGCAGCTCTCCGGTTGGTCACTGGGGCAAATTGTGCCCTTCCCGTCCCCCTCCACTTTCACGGTTGACACCTAGCTCGTGTACCTGAAGTTCACAAGCAGGCCACATAGACACATGCCACACACATGGGCCCTTCCATGACAACACTTTGGCTAGCAGGAGTCCTCCTGAGCTGAATGGCGTGAGCCGGTGAACGCCTTAGTGTCGCCTACCTCACCGTGGATCTTGCAAAGGCCTAACAGTCTTCAAAGGCTGAGAGCACATGTCTCCAGCTGGATCTGAAGTCGACGTGCTGCTTGCGAGGGGAAGACGTCAGCTAGGAATTCTGAGAACCCTTGCCATGGCGGTGTTGGTTCCAGTGCAGCTCAGGTTTACCAACTGGGGTCCCCTTGCCTTGCACAGCAGACCAGGGAGAAAACTCTTCCTGAGGATTCTTCCAAGCTGTGGCTATCTGGCTCTCCGACGGAAGACACACATTGCTGCCTGGCCTTCGGCACACCAACAGCAGCGCCCAAAGACCATCATGAGGCATGAGGTTGCTCAGAAGGCACAGACGACACTTTCGGTACACAGTGATTTTCCTCGGAAAAGGGTGCAGTCGCGAGCGTCCTCAGATATGTAAAAGGCACACCAGCATTACAGCACTTCAGTGGTGAAAGCCTCGGGTCTACTTGTGACCACCAAGTTTGCTGATGGAAACACTGCCCCTTATGTTGAGTATGCCACTCAGCCGACCTTCTCCTTAGCTGAAGTAGTCTGCTGCATGACCTCCTGGCAAGGAGTGGCAGGCACACTGTTTCTTTCGAGAACACTCACTCTTCCTCCCGAGGAATTCCTGCAGGGTGCCCAAGATGGGCGCCCGCCCGCCTCTGCCCCCGTGCTTTTCCTTCAGTTTCCTGGCCCCAAGCCTCCTGTTCCAAAGGGGCCAAACATGCTTTAGCCCTCAGGATCCGGTTTCTACGTGCAAACCCAGCCTGTGGAGCAGCCCCTTCTGCTCAGCTACAAGAGAGCCATGCGACACACCAGGCGCTCCTGTGAGGAGCCTTTTGTAAGCAGAGGTTCTCTGCAAGGTGACGTGCCTAGCCAAGACAGCGCTTCAGTCAGGCGTTGTCGACCCTGGAACTTTCAATCTCCCAGCAGTGCTTCGGGAAAAGTGTCCATCATTTTAGGCTGGTTGTAAAGTTACATTTCTGCTGGAGGTGAAGGGTCGTCAGCTTTGAGTTCGTAGAATCCATGTAACTCGCCGGGTATGATTCAGTGCAGCTAATAGCTAAGCCGGGAGTCTGACAGGCATTGCACGTGACACCGTTGCCCCACTCTGGTACCAAGACTGCTTTCCAGAGTTGGAGGTCTGGCTCTCCGCCGGAGCAAGCCGTGTGTTGCCCTGCCCTCTGCATGCGCAGAATGGAGGCCAAACACCCAATTGGCTGCATGTTACTACTCTGAAGCCGCAGTTGACACTTTGGCTACAACGTGTTCTTCCTTGACCTGGGTCCAGGCGTGAGAGAGCCTGCAGTCCTGAGAGGCCTACCAGTGTTAAGGCAGTACCTTCACTAAGGCTTCTCAGAAAGATCTGCACTGCAACACTTTTCATGGCACACGCGGACCTTCCTTTGGCGGCATGGGGGCAGGTTTCCTAACCACTAGCCAAGAAGGCTTTGGGATGAGCTCCTAGTGAGGAACTGCACACACACCCTGGTTCTTTCGAGAAAACTCACTCTTCCTCCATTGCCTCCTAGGGAACTCCTACGGTGATTACAAAACAGGGAGCAGGACTTGGTTTCAGGCAGGTCTGAGCACGCAGCTCTCCGGACTGCCAACGGGACAGATTTTGCTTTTCTCGTCCAGCCCCCTTTTCACGGTTGCCACACAGCTCATGTAGCTGAAGTCCCCGGGCAGCCAAAAGAGACCCATGTCACATACTGTACCCATTCGCTGAAAGCACTTTGGAAAGCCAGGTTTCCTCCGGCAGGGAATTGCGCGAGCCAGTGTACGCCTTCGTTTCTCCTAGGTCATGGTACATCTTGCAACGGCCTAGCAGTCTTTGAAGGACGACGGCCTATTTCTCCCTCGAGAGGTGAAGTCCGGGTGCTGCTTCAGGGAGCAAGAGGTCAAGTATGGATTCCGAGAACTCGTGTAAGCACGGTGTTTTTCCAAAAGCAGCTCAGGGTTACAAAAGGAGGCCACCTCGCATTGCCCAGAAGCCCCGTTACAAACGTGTTCTTCAGGCATCCTCTAAGCTCTCCAAGTCGAGCTCTCCGATGGAGGAAAAACGTTGTTGCCCAGCCTCCTGCATACAAAACAGTAGAGTCCAAAGACCCTTGTGGCTGGGTGTTGCTCAGCAGGCTCAGATGCCACTTCTGCTCCACAGTGACCTTCCTCGGAATACGGTGCAGACGCTCGCATCGCATCCTCATCCTTACAGAGTCTTGAAAGGCACACCAGCATTTACAGCAGTTCAGTCGGGAAGGCCTCTTTGAAACTGCTGACTGCGACTGTGCTGGTGGAAAGAAACACTGCACCTTACCTTGAGTCTGGCGCTCGTCTGAATTATGCCCTAGACAACGTCCTCTGCTGGATGTACTCCTAGCAAGCAATTGCCAGCATTCCGTTTCACTGGGCAAAGTCTCCGTTCCTCCCTGGGTATTCTCGCAGGGTTGAGAAGGTTGGCGACCGCAGGGCTTTTCATTAAGCACTCATCATGGAAAACACGGACCTTCCTTGCAACACGCGGGCAAGTTTCCTTCCCACTGGCCAAGAAGGCTTTGGGATGAGAACCTAGCAAGGAACTGCACGCACTCTGGTTCGTTCAAGAAAATTCACTCTGCCTCAGGTTGCCTCTCAGGGTAATCCAGGGGTGAATAGAAGACGGGCAACAGGACTGTTTCTCAGGCAGCTCTGAGGACGCAGCTCTCCGGTTGGTCACTGGGGCAAATTGTGCCCTTCCCGTCCCCCTCCACTTTCACGGTTGACACCTAGCTCATGTACCTGAAGTTCACAAGCAGGCCACATAGACACATGCCACACACATGGGCCCTTCCATGACAACACTTTGGCTAGCAGGAGTCCTCCTGAGCTGAATGGCGTGAGCCGGTGAACGCCTTAGTGTCGCCTACCTCACCGTGGATCTTGCAAAGGCCTAACAGTCTTCAAAGGCTGAGAGCACATGTCTCCAGCTGGATCTGAAGTCGACGTGCTGCTTGCGAGGGGAAGACGTCAGCTAGGAATTCTGAGAACCCTTGCCATGGCGGTGTTGGTTCCAGTGCAGCTCAGGTTTACCAACTGGGGTCCCCTCGCATTGCACAGCAGACCAGGGAGAAAACTCTTCCTGAGGATTCTTCTAAGCTGTGGCTATCTGGCTCCCCGACGAAAGAAACACATTGCTGCCTGGCCTTCGGCACACCAACAGCAGCGCCCAAAGACCATCATGAGGCATGAGGTTGCTCAGAAGGCACAGACGACACTTTCGGTACACAGTGATTTTCCTCGGAAAAGGGTGCAGTCGCGAGCGTCCTCAGATATGTAAAAGGCACACCAGCATTACAGCACTTCAGTGGTGAAAGCCTCGGGTCTACTTGTGACCACCAAGTTTGCTGATGGAAACACTGCCCCTTATGTTGAGTATGCCACTCAGCCGACCTTCTCCTTAGCTGAAGTAGTCTGCTGCATGACCTCCTGGCAAGGAGTGGCAGGCACACTGTTTCTTTCGAGAACACGCACTCTTCCTCCCGAGGAATTCCTGCAGGGTGCCCAAGATGGGCGCCCGCCCGCCTCTGCCCCCGTGCTTTTCCTTCAGTTTCCTGGCCCCAAGCCTCCTGTTCCAAAGGGGCCAAACATGCTTTAGCCCTCAGGATCCGGTTTCTACGTGCAAACCCAGCCTGTGGAGCAGCCCCTTCTGCTCAGCTACAAGAGAGCCATGCGACACACCAGGCGCTCCTGTGAGGAGCCTTTTGTAAGCAGAGGTTCTCTGCAAGGTGACGTGCCTAGCCAAGACAGCGCTTCAGTCAGGCGTTGTCGACCCTGGAACTTTCAATCTCCCAGCAGTGCTTCGGGAAAAGTGTCCATCATTTTAGGCTGGTTGTAAAGTTACATTTCTGCTGGAGGTGAAGGGTCGTCAGCTTTGAGTTCGTAGAATCCATGTAACTCGCCGGGTATGATTCAGTGCAGCTAATAGCTAAGCCGGGAGTCTGACAGGCATTGCACGTGACACCGTTGCCCCACTCTGGTACCAAGACTGCTTTCCAGAGTTGGAGGTCTGGCTCTCCGCCGGAGCAAGCCGTGTGTTGCCCTGCCCTCTGCATGCGCAGAATGGAGGCCAAACACCCAATTGGCTGCATGTTACTACTCTGAAGCCGCAGTTGACACTTTGGCTACAACGTGTTCTTCCTTGACCTGGGTCCAGGCGTGAGAGAGCCTGCAGTCCTGAGAGGCCTACCAGTGTTAAGGCAGTACCTTCACTAAGGCTTCTCAGAAAGATCTGCACTGCAACACTTTTCATGGCACACGCGGACCTTCCTTTGGCGGCATGGGGGCAGGTTTCCTAACCACTAGCCAAGAAGGCTTTGGGATGAGCTCCTAGTGAGGAACTGCACACACACCCTGGTTCTTTCGAGAAAACTCACTCTTCCTCCATTGCCTCCTAGGGAACTCCTACGGTGATTACAAAACAGGGAGCAGGACTTGGTTTCAGGCAGGTCTGAGCACGCAGCTCTCCGGACTGCCAACGGGACAGATTTTGCTTTTCTCGTCCAGCCCCCTTTTCACGGTTGCCACACAGCTCATGTAGCTGAAGTCCCCGGGCGGCCAAAAGAGACCCATGTCACATACTGTACCCATTCGCTGAAAGCACTTTGGAAAGCCAGGTTTCCTCCGGCAGGGAATTGCGCGAGCCAGTGTACGCCTTCGTTTCTCCTAGGTCATGGTACATCTTGCAACGGCCTAGCAGTCTTTGAAGGACGACGGCCTATTTCTCCCTCGAGAGGTGAAGTCCGGGTGCTGCTTCAGGGAGCAAGAGGTCAAGTATGGATTCCGAGAACTCGTGTAAGCACGGTGTTTTTCCAAAAGCAGCTCAGGGTTACAAAAGGAGGCCACCTCGCATTGCCCAGAAGCCCCGTTACAAACGTGTTCTTCAGGCATCCTCTAAGCTCTCCAAGTCGAGCTCTCCGATGGAGGAAAAACGTTGTTGCCCAGCCTCCTGCATACAAAACAGTAGAGTCCAAAGACCCTTGTGGCTGGGTGTTGCTCAGCAGGCTCAGATGCCACTTCTGCTCCACAGTGACCTTCCTCGGAATACGGTGCAGACGCTCGCATCGCATCCTCATCCTTACAGAGTCTTGAAAGGCACACCAGCATTTACAGCAGTTCAGTCGGGAAGGCCTCTTTGAAACTGCTGACTGCGACTGTGCTGGTGGAAAGAAACACTGCACCTTACCTTGAGTCTGGCGCTCGTCTGAATTATGCCCTAGACAACGTCCTCTGCTGGATGTACTCCTAGCAAGCAATTGCCAGCATTCCGTTTCACTGGGCAAAGTCTCCGTTCCTCCCTGGGTATTCTCGCAGGGTTGAGAAGGTTGGCGACCGCAGGGCTTTTCATTAAGCACTCATCATGGAAAACACGGACCTTCCTTGCAACACGCGGGCAAGTTTCCTTCCCACTGGCCAAGAAGGCTTTGGGATGAGAACCTAGCAAGGAACTGCACGCACTCTGGTTCGTTCAAGAAAATTCACTCTGCCTCAGGTTGCCTCTCAGGGTAATCCAGGGGTGAATAGAAGACGGGCAACAGGACTGTTTCTCAGGCAGCTCTGAGGACGCAGCTCTCCGGTTGGTCACTGGGGCAAATTGTGCCCTTCCCGTCCCCCTCCACTTTCACGGTTGACACCTAGCTCGTGTACCTGAAGTTCACAAGCAGGCCACATAGACACATGCCACACACATGGGCCCTTCCATGACAACACTTTGGCTAGCAGGAGTCCTCCTGAGCTGAATGGCGTGAGCCGGTGAACGCCTTAGTGTCGCCTACCTCACCGTGGATCTTGCAAAGGCCTAACAGTCTTCAAAGGCTGAGAGCACATGTCTCCAGCTGGATCTGAAGTCGACGTGCTGCTTGCGAGGGGAAGACGTCAGCTAGGAATTCTGAGAACCCTTGCCATGGCGGTGTTGGTTCCAGTGCAGCTCAGGTTTACCAACTGGGGTCCCCTTGCCTTGCACAGCAGACCAGGGAGAAAACTCTTCCTGAGGATTCTTCCAAGCTGTGGCTATCTGGCTCTCCGACGGAAGACACACATTGCTGCCTGGCCTTCGGCACACCAACAGCAGCGCCCAAAGACCATCATGAGGCATGAGGTTGCTCAGAAGGCACAGACGACACTTTCGGTACACAGTGATTTTCCTCGGAAAAGGGTGCAGTCGCGAGCGTCCTCAGATATGTAAAAGGCACACCAGCATTACAGCACTTCAGTGGTGAAAGCCTCGGGTCTACTTGTGACCACCAAGTTTGCTGATGGAAACACTGCCCCTTATGTTGAGTATGCCACTCAGCCGACCTTCTCCTTAGCTGAAGTAGTCTGCTGCATGACCTCCTGGCAAGGAGTGGCAGGCACACTGTTTCTTTCGAGAACACTCACTCTTCCTCCCGAGGAATTCCTGCAGGGTGCCCAAGATGGGCGCCCGCCCGCCTCTGCCCCCGTGCTTTTCCTTCAGTTTCCTGGCCCCAAGCCTCCTGTTCCAAAGGGGCCAAACATGCTTTAGCCCTCAGGATCCGGTTTCTACGTGCAAACCCAGCCTGTGGAGCAGCCCCTTCTGCTCAGCTACAAGAGAGCCATGCGACACACCAGGCGCTCCTGTGAGGAGCCTTTTGTAAGCAGAGGTTCTCTGCAAGGTGACGTGCCTAGCCAAGACAGCGCTTCAGTCAGGCGTTGTCGACCCTGGAACTTTCAATCTCCCAGCAGTGCTTCGGGAAAAGTGTCCATCATTTTAGGCTGGTTGTAAAGTTACATTTCTGCTGGAGGTGAAGGGTCGTCAGCTTTGAGTTCGTAGAATCCATGTAACTCGCCGGGTATGATTCAGTGCAGCTAATAGCTAAGCCGGGAGTCTGACAGGCATTGCACGTGACACCGTTGCCCCACTCTGGTACCAAGACTGCTTTCCAGAGTTGGAGGTCTGGCTCTCCGCCGGAGCAAGCCGTGTGTTGCCCTGCCCTCTGCATGCGCAGAATGGAGGCCAAACACCCAATTGGCTGCATGTTACTACTCTGAAGCCGCAGTTGACACTTTGGCTACAACGTGTTCTTCCTTGACCTGGGTCCAGGCGTGAGAGAGCCTGCAGTCCTGAGAGGCCTACCAGTGTTAAGGCAGTACCTTCACTAAGGCTTCTCAGAAAGATCTGCACTGCAACACTTTTCATGGCACACGCGGACCTTCCTTTGGCGGCATGGGGGCAGGTTTCCTAACCACTAGCCAAGAAGGCTTTGGGATGAGCTCCTAGTGAGGAACTGCACACACACCCTGGTTCTTTCGAGAAAACTCACTCTTCCTCCATTGCCTCCTAGGGAACTCCTACGGTGATTACAAAACAGGGAGCAGGACTTGGTTTCAGGCAGGTCTGAGCACGCAGCTCTCCGGACTGCCAACGGGACAGATTTTGCTTTTCTCGTCCAGCCCCCTTTTCACGGTTGCCACACAGCTCATGTAGCTGAAGTCCCCGGGCGGCCAAAAGAGACCCATGTCACATACTGTACCCATTCGCTGAAAGCACTTTGGAAAGCCAGGTTTCCTCCGGCAGGGAATTGCGCGAGCCAGTGTACGCCTTCGTTTCTCCTAGGTCATGGTACATCTTGCAACGGCCTAGCAGTCTTTGAAGGACGACGGCCTATTTCTCCCTCGAGAGGTGAAGTCCGGGTGCTGCTTCAGGGAGCAAGAGGTCAAGTATGGATTCCGAGAACTCGTGTAAGCACGGTGTTTTTCCAAAAGCAGCTCAGGGTTACAAAAGGAGGCCACCTCGCATTGCCCAGAAGCCCCGTTACAAACGTGTTCTTCAGGCATCCTCTAAGCTCTCCAAGTCGAGCTCTCCGATGGAGGAAAAACGTTGTTGCCCAGCCTCCTGCATACAAAACAGTAGAGTCCAAAGACCCTTGTGGCTGGGTGTTGCTCAGCAGGCTCAGATGCCACTTCTGCTCCACAGTGACCTTCCTCGGAATACGGTGCAGACGCTCGCATCGCATCCTCATCCTTACAGAGTCTTGAAAGGCACACCAGCATTTACAGCAGTTCAGTCGGGAAGGCCTCTTTGAAACTGCTGACTGCGACTGTGCTGGTGGAAAGAAACACTGCACCTTACCTTGAGTCTGGCGCTCGTCTGAATTATGCCCTAGACAACGTCCTCTGCTGGATGTACTCCTAGCAAGCAATTGCCAGCATTCCGTTTCACTGGGCAAAGTCTCCGTTCCTCCCTGGGTATTCTCGCAGGGTTGAGAAGGTTGGCGACCGCAGGGCTTTTCATTAAGCACTCATCATGGAAAACACGGACCTTCCTTGCAACACGCGGGCAAGTTTCCTTCCCACTGGCCAAGAAGGCTTTGGGATGAGAACCTAGCAAGGAACTGCACGCACTCTGGTTCGTTCAAGAAAATTCACTCTGCCTCAGGTTGCCTCTCAGGGTAATCCAGGGGTGAATAGAAGACGGGCAACAGGACTGTTTCTCAGGCAGCTCTGAGGACGCAGCTCTCCGGTTGGTCACTGGGGCAAATTGTGCCCTTCCCGTCCCCCTCCACTTTCACGGTTGACACCTAGCTCGTGTACCTGAAGTTCACAAGCAGGCCACATAGACACATGCCACACACATGGGCCCTTCCATGACAACACTTTGGCTAGCAGGAGTCCTCCTGAGCTGAATGGCGTGAGCCGGTGAACGCCTTAGTGTCGCCTACCTCACCGTGGATCTTGCAAAGGCCTAACAGTCTTCAAAGGCTGAGAGCACATGTCTCCAGCTGGATCTGAAGTCGACGTGCTGCTTGCGAGGGGAAGACGTCAGCTAGGAATTCTGAGAACCCTTGCCATGGCGGTGTTGGTTCCAGTGCAGCTCAGGTTTACCAACTGGGGTCCCCTTGCCTTGCACAGCAGACCAGGGAGAAAACTCTTCCTGAGGATTCTTCCAAGCTGTGGCTATCTGGCTCTCCGACGGAAGACACACATTGCTGCCTGGCCTTCGGCACACCAACAGCAGCGCCCAAAGACCATCATGAGGCATGAGGTTGCTCAGAAGGCACAGACGACACTTTCGGTACACAGTGATTTTCCTCGGAAAAGGGTGCAGTCGCGAGCGTCCTCAGATATGTAAAAGGCACACCAGCATTACAGCACTTCAGTGGTGAAAGCCTCGGGTCTACTTGTGACCACCAAGTTTGCTGATGGAAACACTGCCCCTTATGTTGAGTATGCCACTCAGCCGACCTTCTCCTTAGCTGAAGTAGTCTGCTGCATGACCTCCTGGCAAGGAGTGGCAGGCACACTGTTTCTTTCGAGAACACTCACTCTTCCTCCCGAGGAATTCCTGCAGGGTGCCCAAGATGGGCGCCCGCCCGCCTCTGCCCCCGTGCTTTTCCTTCAGTTTCCTGGCCCCAAGCCTCCTGTTCCAAAGGGGCCAAACATGCTTTAGCCCTCAGGATCCGGTTTCTACGTGCAAACCCAGCCTGTGGAGCAGCCCCTTCTGCTCAGCTACAAGAGAGCCATGCGACACACCAGGCGCTCCTGTGAGGAGCCTTTTGTAAGCAGAGGTTCTCTGCAAGGTGACGTGCCTAGCCAAGACAGCGCTTCAGTCAGGCGTTGTCGACCCTGGAACTTTCAATCTCCCAGCAGTGCTTCGGGAAAAGTGTCCATCATTTTAGGCTGGTTGTAAAGTTACATTTCTGCTGGAGGTGAAGGGTCGTCAGCTTTGAGTTCGTAGAATCCATGTAACTCGCCGGGTATGATTCAGTGCAGCTAATAGCTAAGCCGGGAGTCTGACAGGCATTGCACGTGACACCGTTGCCCCACTCTGGTACCAAGACTGCTTTCCAGAGTTGGAGGTCTGGCTCTCCGCCGGAGCAAGCCGTGTGTTGCCCTGCCCTCTGCATGCGCAGAATGGAGGCCAAACACCCAATTGGCTGCATGTTACTACTCTGAAGCCGCAGTTGACACTTTGGCTACAACGTGTTCTTCCTTGACCTGGGTCCAGGCGTGAGAGAGCCTGCAGTCCTGAGAGGCCTACCAGTGTTAAGGCAGTACCTTCACTAAGGCTTCTCAGAAAGATCTGCACTGCAACACTTTTCATGGCACACGCGGACCTTCCTTTGGCGGCATGGGGGCAGGTTTCCTAACCACTAGCCAAGAAGGCTTTGGGATGAGCTCCTAGTGAGGAACTGCACACACACCCTGGTTCTTTCGAGAAAACTCACTCTTCCTCCATTGCCTCCTAGGGAACTCCTACGGTGATTACAAAACAGGGAGCAGGACTTGGTTTCAGGCAGGTCTGAGCACGCAGCTCTCCGGACTGCCAACGGGACAGATTTTGCTTTTCTCGTCCAGCCCCCTTTTCACGGTTGCCACACAGCTCATGTAGCTGAAGTCCCCGGGCGGCCAAAAGAGACCCATGTCACATACTGTACCCATTCGCTGAAAGCACTTTGGAAAGCCAGGTTTCCTCCGGCAGGGAATTGCGCGAGCCAGTGTACGCCTTCGTTTCTCCTAGGTCATGGTACATCTTGCAACGGCCTAGCAGTCTTTGAAGGACGACGGCCTATTTCTCCCTCGAGAGGTGAAGTCCGGGTGCTGCTTCAGGGAGCAAGAGGTCAAGTATGGATTCCGAGAACTCGTGTAAGCACGGTGTTTTTCCAAAAGCAGCTCAGGGTTACAAAAGGAGGCCACCTCGCATTGCCCAGAAGCCCCGTTACAAACGTGTTCTTCAGGCATCCTCTAAGCTCTCCAAGTCGAGCTCTCCGATGGAGGAAAAACGTTGTTGCCCAGCCTCCTGCATACAAAACAGTAGAGTCCAAAGACCCTTGTGGCTGGGTGTTGCTCAGCAGGCTCAGATGCCACTTCTGCTCCACAGTGACCTTCCTCGGAATACGGTGCAGACGCTCGCATCGCATCCTCATCCTTACAGAGTCTTGAAAGGCACACCAGCATTTACAGCAGTTCAGTCGGGAAGGCCTCTTTGAAACTGCTGACTGCGACTGTGCTGGTGGAAAGAAACACTGCACCTTACCTTGAGTCTGGCGCTCGTCTGAATTATGCCCTAGACAACGTCCTCTGCTGGATGTACTCCTAGCAAGCAATTGCCAGCATTCCGTTTCACTGGGCAAAGTCTCCGTTCCTCCCTGGGTATTCTCGCAGGGTTGAGAAGGTTGGCGACCGCAGGGCTTTTCATTAAGCACTCATCATGGAAAACAC
This sequence comes from Balaenoptera borealis, assembly GCF_965194805.1. Lineage (NCBI taxonomy): Eukaryota > Metazoa > Chordata > Mammalia > Artiodactyla > Balaenopteridae > Balaenoptera > Balaenoptera borealis. The sequence continues at coordinate 337,880 of NW_028123867.1, forward strand.
GGACCTTCCTTGCAACACGCGGGCAAGTTTCCTTCCCACTGGCCAAGAAGGCTTTGGGATGAGAACCTAGCAAGGAACTGCACGCACTCTGGTTCGTTCAAGAAAATTCACTCTGCCTCAGGTTGCCTCTCAGGGTAATCCAGGGGTGAATAGAAGACGGGCAACAGGACTGTTTCTCAGGCAGCTCTGAGGACGCAGCTCTCCGGTTGGTCACTGGGGCAAATTGTGCCCTTCCCGTCCCCCTCCACTTTCACGGTTGACACCTAGCTCGTGTACCTGAAGTTCACAAGCAGGCCACATAGACACATGCCACACACATGGGCCCTTCCATGACAACACTTTGGCTAGCAGGAGTCCTCCTGAGCTGAATGGCGTGAGCCGGTGAACGCCTTAGTGTCGCCTACCTCACCGTGGATCTTGCAAAGGCCTAACAGTCTTCAAAGGCTGAGAGCACATGTCTCCAGCTGGATCTGAAGTCGACGTGCTGCTTGCGAGGGGAAGACGTCAGCTAGGAATTCTGAGAACCCTTGCCATGGCGGTGTTGGTTCCAGTGCAGCTCAGGTTTACCAACTGGGGTCCCCTTGCCTTGCACAGCAGACCAGGGAGAAAACTCTTCCTGAGGATTCTTCCAAGCTGTGGCTATCTGGCTCTCCGACGGAAGACACACATTGCTGCCTGGCCTTCGGCACACCAACAGCAGCGCCCAAAGACCATCATGAGGCATGAGGTTGCTCAGAAGGCACAGACGACACTTTCGGTACACAGTGATTTTCCTCGGAAAAGGGTGCAGTCGCGAGCGTCCTCAGATATGTAAAAGGCACACCAGCATTACAGCACTTCAGTGGTGAAAGCCTCGGGTCTACTTGTGACCACCAAGTTTGCTGATGGAAACACTGCCCCTTATGTTGAGTATGCCACTCAGCCGACCTTCTCCTTAGCTGAAGTAGTCTGCTGCATGACCTCCTGGCAAGGAGTGGCAGGCACACTGTTTCTTTCGAGAACACTCACTCTTCCTCCCGAGGAATTCCTGCAGGGTGCCCAAGATGGGCGCCCGCCCGCCTCTGCCCCCGTGCTTTTCCTTCAGTTTCCTGGCCCCAAGCCTCCTGTTCCAAAGGGGCCAAACATGCTTTAGCCCTCAGGATCCGGTTTCTACGTGCAAACCCAGCCTGTGGAGCAGCCCCTTCTGCTCAGCTACAAGAGAGCCATGCGACACACCAGGCGCTCCTGTGAGGAGCCTTTTGTAAGCAGAGGTTCTCTGCAAGGTGACGTGCCTAGCCAAGACAGCGCTTCAGTCAGGCGTTGTCGACCCTGGAACTTTCAATCTCCCAGCAGTGCTTCGGGAAAAGTGTCCATCATTTTAGGCTGGTTGTAAAGTTACATTTCTGCTGGAGGTGAAGGGTCGTCAGCTTTGAGTTCGTAGAATCCATGTAACTCGCCGGGTATGATTCAGTGCAGCTAATAGCTAAGCCGGGAGTCTGACAGGCATTGCACGTGACACCGTTGCCCCACTCTGGTACCAAGACTGCTTTCCAGAGTTGGAGGTCTGGCTCTCCGCCGGAGCAAGCCGTGTGTTGCCCTGCCCTCTGCATGCGCAGAATGGAGGCCAAACACCCAATTGGCTGCATGTTACTACTCTGAAGCCGCAGTTGACACTTTGGCTACAACGTGTTCTTCCTTGACCTGGGTCCAGGCGTGAGAGAGCCTGCAGTCCTGAGAGGCCTACCAGTGTTAAGGCAGTACCTTCACTAAGGCTTCTCAGAAAGATCTGCACTGCAACACTTTTCATGGCACACGCGGACCTTCCTTTGGCGGCATGGGGGCAGGTTTCCTAACCACTAGCCAAGAAGGCTTTGGGATGAGCTCCTAGTGAGGAACTGCACACACACCCTGGTTCTTTCGAGAAAACTCACTCTTCCTCCATTGCCTCCTAGGGAACTCCTACGGTGATTACAAAACAGGGAGCAGGACTTGGTTTCAGGCAGGTCTGAGCACGCAGCTCTCCGGACTGCCAACGGGACAGATTTTGCTTTTCTCGTCCAGCCCCCTTTTCACGGTTGCCACACAGCTCATGTAGCTGAAGTCCCCGGGCGGCCAAAAGAGACCCATGTCACATACTGTACCCATTCGCTGAAAGCACTTTGGAAAGCCAGGTTTCCTCCGGCAGGGAATTGCGCGAGCCAGTGTACGCCTTCGTTTCTCCTAGGTCATGGTACATCTTGCAACGGCCTAGCAGTCTTTGAAGGACGACGGCCTATTTCTCCCTCGAGAGGTGAAGTCCGGGTGCTGCTTCAGGGAGCAAGAGGTCAAGTATGGATTCCGAGAACTCGTGTAAGCACGGTGTTTTTCCAAAAGCAGCTCAGGGTTACAAAAGGAGGCCACCTCGCATTGCCCAGAAGCCCCGTTACAAACGTGTTCTTCAGGCATCCTCTAAGCTCTCCAAGTCGAGCTCTCCGATGGAGGAAAAACGTTGTTGCCCAGCCTCCTGCATACAAAACAGTAGAGTCCAAAGACCCTTGTGGCTGGGTGTTGCTCAGCAGGCTCAGATGCCACTTCTGCTCCACAGTGACCTTCCTCGGAATACGGTGCAGACGCTCGCATCGCATCCTCATCCTTACAGAGTCTTGAAAGGCACACCAGCATTTACAGCAGTTCAGTCGGGAAGGCCTCTTTGAAACTGCTGACTGCGACTGTGCTGGTGGAAAGAAACACTGCACCTTACCTTGAGTCTGGCGCTCGTCTGAATTATGCCCTAGACAACGTCCTCTGCTGGATGTACTCCTAGCAAGCAATTGCCAGCATTCCGTTTCACTGGGCAAAGTCTCCGTTCCTCCCTGGGTATTCTCGCAGGGTTGAGAAGGTTGGCGACCGCAGGGCTTTTCATTAAGCACTCATCATGGAAAACACGGACCTTCCTTGCAACACGCGGGCAAGTTTCCTTCCCACTGGCCAAGAAGGCTTTGGGATGAGAACCTAGCAAGGAACTGCACGCACTCTGGTTCGTTCAAGAAAATTCACTCTGCCTCAGGTTGCCTCTCAGGGTAATCCAGGGGTGAATAGAAGACGGGCAACAGGACTGTTTCTCAGGCAGCTCTGAGGACGCAGCTCTCCGGTTGGTCACTGGGGCAAATTGTGCCCTTCCCGTCCCCCTCCACTTTCACGGTTGACACCTAGCTCGTGTACCTGAAGTTCACAAGCAGGCCACATAGACACATGCCACACACATGGGCCCTTCCATGACAACACTTTGGCTAGCAGGAGTCCTCCTGAGCTGAATGGCGTGAGCCGGTGAACGCCTTAGTGTCGCCTACCTCACCGTGGATCTTGCAAAGGCCTAACAGTCTTCAAAGGCTGAGAGCACATGTCTCCAGCTGGATCTGAAGTCGACGTGCTGCTTGCGAGGGGAAGACGTCAGCTAGGAATTCTGAGAACCCTTGCCATGGCGGTGTTGGTTCCAGTGCAGCTCAGGTTTACCAACTGGGGTCCCCTTGCCTTGCACAGCAGACCAGGGAGAAAACTCTTCCTGAGGATTCTTCCAAGCTGTGGCTATCTGGCTCTCCGACGGAAGACACACATTGCTGCCTGGCCTTCGGCACACCAACAGCAGCGCCCAAAGACCATCATGAGGCATGAGGTTGCTCAGAAGGCACAGACGACACTTTCGGTACACAGTGATTTTCCTCGGAAAAGGGTGCAGTCGCGAGCGTCCTCAGATATGTAAAAGGCACACCAGCATTACAGCACTTCAGTGGTGAAAGCCTCGGGTCTACTTGTGACCACCAAGTTTGCTGATGGAAACACTGCCCCTTATGTTGAGTATGCCACTCAGCCGACCTTCTCCTTAGCTGAAGTAGTCTGCTGCATGACCTCCTGGCAAGGAGTGGCAGGCACACTGTTTCTTTCGAGAACACTCACTCTTCCTCCCGAGGAATTCCTGCAGGGTGCCCAAGATGGGCGCCCGCCCGCCTCTGCCCCCGTGCTTTTCCTTCAGTTTCCTGGCCCCAAGCCTCCTGTTCCAAAGGGGCCAAACATGCTTTAGCCCTCAGGATCCGGTTTCTACGTGCAAACCCAGCCTGTGGAGCAGCCCCTTCTGCTCAGCTACAAGAGAGCCATGCGACACACCAGGCGCTCCCGTGAGGAGCCTTTTGTAAGCAGAGGTTCTCTGCAAGGTGACGTGCCTAGCCAAGACAGCGCTTCAGTCAGGCGTTGTCGACCCTGGAACTTTCAATCTCCCAGCAGTGCTTCGGGAAAAGTGTCCATCATTTTAGGCTGGTTGTAAAGTTACATTTCTGCTGGAGGTGAAGGGTCGTCAGCTTTGAGTTCGTAGAATCCATGTAACTCGCCGGGTATGATTCAGTGCAGCTAATAGCTAAGCCGGGAGTCTGACAGGCATTGCACGTGACACCGTTGCCCCACTCTGGTACCAAGACTGCTTTCCAGAGTTGGAGGTCTGGCTCTCCGCCGGAGCAAGCCGTGTGTTGCCCTGCCCTCTGCATGCGCAGAATGGAGGCCAAACACCCAATTGGCTGCATGTTACTACTCTGAAGCCGCAGTTGACACTTTGGCTACAACGTGTTCTTCCTTGACCTGGGTCCAGGCGTGAGAGAGCCTGCAGTCCTGAGAGGCCTACCAGTGTTAAGGCAGTACCTTCACTAAGGCTTCTCAGAAAGATCTGCACTGCAACACTTTTCATGGCACACGCGGACCTTCCTTTGGCGGCATGGGGGCAGGTTTCCTAACCACTAGCCAAGAAGGCTTTGGGATGAGCTCCTAGTGAGGAACTGCACACACACCCTGGTTCTTTCGAGAAAACTCACTCTTCCTCCATTGCCTCCTAGGGAACTCCTACGGTGATTACAAAACAGGGAGCAGGACTTGGTTTCAGGCAGGTCTGAGCACGCAGCTCTCCGGACTGCCAACGGGACAGATTTTGCTTTTCTCGTCCAGCCCCCTTTTCACGGTTGCCACACAGCTCATGTAGCTGAAGTCCCCGGGCGGCCAAAAGAGACCCATGTCACATACTGTACCCATTCGCTGAAAGCACTTTGGAAAGCCAGGTTTCCTCCGGCAGGGAATTGCGCGAGCCAGTGTACGCCTTCGTTTCTCCTAGGTCATGGTACATCTTGCAACGGCCTAGCAGTCTTTGAAGGACGACGGCCTATTTCTCCCTCGAGAGGTGAAGTCCGGGTGCTGCTTCAGGGAGCAAGAGGTCAAGTATGGATTCCGAGAACTCGTGTAAGCACGGTGTTTTTCCAAAAGCAGCTCAGGGTTACAAAAGGAGGCCACCTCGCATTGCCCAGAAGCCCCGTTACAAACGTGTTCTTCAGGCATCCTCTAAGCTCTCCAAGTCGAGCTCTCCGATGGAGGAAAAACGTTGTTGCCCAGCCTCCTGCATACAAAACAGTAGAGTCCAAAGACCCTTGTGGCTGGGTGTTGCTCAGCAGGCTCAGATGCCACTTCTGCTCCACAGTGACCTTCCTCGGAATACGGTGCAGACGCTCGCATCGCATCCTCATCCTTACAGAGTCTTGAAAGGCACACCAGCATTTACAGCAGTTCAGTCGGGAAGGCCTCTTTGAAACTGCTGACTGCGACTGTGCTGGTGGAAAGAAACACTGCACCTTACCTTGAGTCTGGCGCTCGTCTGAATTATGCCCTAGACAACGTCCTCTGCTGGATGTACTCCTAGCAAGCAATTGCCAGCATTCCGTTTCACTGGGCAAAGTCTCCGTTCCTCCCTGGGTATTCTCGCAGGGTTGAGAAGGTTGGCGACCGCAGGGCTTTTCATTAAGCACTCATCATGGAAAACACGGACCTTCCTTGCAACACGCGGGCAAGTTTCCTTCCCACTGGCCAAGAAGGCTTTGGGATGAGAACCTAGCAAGGAACTGCACGCACTCTGGTTCGTTCAAGAAAATTCACTCTGCCTCAGGTTGCCTCTCAGGGTAATCCAGGGGTGAATAGAAGACGGGCAACAGGACTGTTTCTCAGGCAGCTCTGAGGACGCAGCTCTCCGGTTGGTCACTGGGGCAAATTGTGCCCTTCCCGTCCCCCTCCACTTTCACGGTTGACACCTAGCTCGTGTACCTGAAGTTCACAAGCAGGCCACATAGACACATGCCACACACATGGGCCCTTCCATGACAACACTTTGGCTAGCAGGAGTCCTCCTGAGCTGAATGGCGTGAGCCGGTGAACGCCTTAGTGTCGCCTACCTCACCGTGGATCTTGCAAAGGCCTAACAGTCTTCAAAGGCTGAGAGCACATGTCTCCAGCTGGATCTGAAGTCGACGTGCTGCTTGCGAGGGGAAGACGTCAGCTAGGAATTCTGAGAACCCTTGCCATGGCGGTGTTGGTTCCAGTGCAGCTCAGGTTTACCAACTGGGGTCCCCTTGCCTTGCACAGCAGACCAGGGAGAAAACTCTTCCTGAGGATTCTTCCAAGCTGTGGCTATCTGGCTCTCCGACGGAAGACACACATTGCTGCCTGGCCTTCGGCACACCAACAGCAGCGCCCAAAGACCATCATGAGGCATGAGGTTGCTCAGAAGGCACAGACGACACTTTCGGTACACAGTGATTTTCCTCGGAAAAGGGTGCAGTCGCGAGCGTCCTCAGATATGTAAAAGGCACACCAGCATTACAGCACTTCAGTGGTGAAAGCCTCGGGTCTACTTGTGACCACCAAGTTTGCTGATGGAAACACTGCCCCTTATGTTGAGTATGCCACTCAGCCGACCTTCTCCTTAGCTGAAGTAGTCTGCTGCATGACCTCCTGGCAAGGAGTGGCAGGCACACTGTTTCTTTCGAGAACACTCACTCTTCCTCCCGAGGAATTCCTGCAGGGTGCCCAAGATGGGCGCCCGCCCGCCTCTGCCCCCGTGCTTTTCCTTCAGTTTCCTGGCCCCAAGCCTCCTGTTCCAAAGGGGCCAAACATGCTTTAGCCCTCAGGATCCGGTTTCTACGTGCAAACCCAGCCTGTGGAGCAGCCCCTTCTGCTCAGCTACAAGAGAGCCATGCGACACACCAGGCGCTCCTGTGAGGAGCCTTTTGTAAGCAGAGGTTCTCTGCAAGGTGACATGCCTAGCCAAGACAGCGCTTCAGTCAGGCGTTGTCGACCCTGGAACTTTCAATCTCCCAGCAGTGCTTCGGGAAAAGTGTCCATCATTTTAGGCTGGTTGTAAAGTTACATTTCTGCTGGAGGTGAAGGGTCGTCAGCTTTGAGTTCGTAGAATCCATGTAACTCGCCGGGTATGATTCAGTGCAGCTAATAGCTAAGCCGGGAGTCTGACAGGCATTGCACGTGACACCGTTGCCCCACTCTGGTACCAAGACTGCTTTCCAGAGTTGGAGGTCTGGCTCTCCGCCGGAGCAAGCCGTGTGTTGCCCTGCCCTCTGCATGCGCAGAATGGAGGCCAAACACCCAATTGGCTGCATGTTACTACTCTGAAGCCGCAGTTGACACTTTGGCTACAACGTGTTCTTCCTTGACCTGGGTCCAGGCGTGAGAGAGCCTGCAGTCCTGAGAGGCCTACCAGTGTTAAGGCAGTACCTTCACTAAGGCTTCTCAGAAAGATCTGCACTGCAACACTTTTCATGGCACACGCGGACCTTCCTTTGGCGGCATGGGGGCAGGTTTCCTAACCACTAGCCAAGAAGGCTTTGGGATGAGCTCCTAGTGAGGAACTGCACACACACCCTGGTTCTTTCGAGAAAACTCACTCTTCCTCCATTGCCTCCTAGGGAACTCCTACGGTGATTACAAAACAGGGAGCAGGACTTGGTTTCAGGCAGGTCTGAGCACGCAGCTCTCCGGACTGCCAACGGGACAGATTTTGCTTTTCTCGTCCAGCCCCCTTTTCACGGTTGCCACACAGCTCATGTAGCTGAAGTCCCCGGGCGGCCAAAAGAGACCCATGTCACATACTGTACCCATTCGCTGAAAGCACTTTGGAAAGCCAGGTTTCCTCCGGCAGGGAATTGCGCGAGCCAGTGTACGCCTTCGTTTCTCCTAGGTCATGGTACATCTTGCAACGGCCTAGCAGTCTTTGAAGGACGACGGCCTATTTCTCCCTCGAGAGGTGAAGTCCGGGTGCTGCTTCAGGGAGCAAGAGGTCAAGTATGGATTCCGAGAACTCGTGTAAGCACGGTGTTTTTCCAAAAGCAGCTCAGGGTTACAAAAGGAGGCCACCTCGCATTGCCCAGAAGCCCCGTTACAAACGTGTTCTTCAGGCATCCTCTAAGCTCTCCAAGTCGAGCTCTCCGATGGAGGAAAAACGTTGTTGCCCAGCCTCCTGCATACAAAACAGTAGAGTCCAAAGACCCTTGTGGCTGGGTGTTGCTCAGCAGGCTCAGATGCCACTTCTGCTCCACAGTGACCTTCCTCGGAATACGGTGCAGACGCTCGCATCGCATCCTCATCCTTACAGAGTCTTGAAAGGCACACCAGCATTTACAGCAGTTCAGTCGGGAAGGCCTCTTTGAAACTGCTGACTGCGACTGTGCTGGTGGAAAGAAACACTGCACCTTACCTTGAGTCTGGCGCTCGTCTGAATTATGCCCTAGACAACGTCCTCTGCTGGATGTACTCCTAGCAAGCAATTGCCAGCATTCCGTTTCACTGGGCAAAGTCTCCGTTCCTCCCTGGGTATTCTCGCAGGGTTGAGAAGGTTGGCGACCGCAGGGCTTTTCATTAAGCACTCATCATGGAAAACACGGACCTTCCTTGCAACACGCGGGCAAGTTTCCTTCCCACTGGCCAAGAAGGCTTTGGGATGAGAACCTAGCAAGGAACTGCACGCACTCTGGTTCGTTCAAGAAAATTCACTCTGCCTCAGGTTGCCTCTCAGGGTAATCCAGGGGTGAATAGAAGACGGGCAACAGGACTGTTTCTCAGGCAGCTCTGAGGACGCAGCTCTCCGGTTGGTCACTGGGGCAAATTGTGCCCTTCCCGTCCCCCTCCACTTTCACGGTTGACACCTAGCTCGTGTACCTGAAGTTCACAAGCAGGCCACATAGACACATGCCACACACATGGGCCCTTCCATGACAACACTTTGGCTAGCAGGAGTCCTCCTGAGCTGAATGGCGTGAGCCGGTGAACGCCTTAGTGTCGCCTACCTCACCGTGGATCTTGCAAAGGCCTAACAGTCTTCAAAGGCTGAGAGCACATGTCTCCAGCTGGATCTGAAGTCGACGTGCTGCTTGCGAGGGGAAGACGTCAGCTAGGAATTCTGAGAACCCTTGCCATGGCGGTGTTGGTTCCAGTGCAGCTCAGGTTTACCAACTGGGGTCCCCTTGCCTTGCACAGCAGACCAGGGAGAAAACTCTTCCTGAGGATTCTTCCAAGCTGTGGCTATCTGGCTCTCCGACGGAAAAAACACATTGCTGCCTGGCCTTCGGCACACCAACAGCAGCGCCCAAAGACCATCATGAGGCATGAGGTTGCTCAGAAGGCACAGACGACACTTTCGGTACACAGTGATTTTCCTCGGAAAAGGGTGCAGTCGCGAGCGTCCTCAGATATGTAAAAGGCACACCAGCATTACAGCACTTCAGTGGTGAAAGCCTCGGGTCTACTTGTGACCACCAAGTTTGCTGATGGAAACACTGCCCCTTATGTTGAGTATGCCACTCAGCCGACCTTCTCCTTAGCTGAAGTAGTCTGCTGCATGACCTCCTGGCAAGGAGTGGCAGGCACACTGTTTCTTTCGAGAACACGCACTCTTCCTCCCGAGGAATTCCTGCAGGGTGCCCAAGATGGGCGCCCGCCCGCCTCTGCCCCCGTGCTTTTCCTTCAGTTTCCTGGCCCCAAGCCTCCTGTTCCAAAGGGGCCAAACATGCTTTAGCCCTCAGGATCCGGTTTCTACGTGCAAACCCAGCCTGTGGAGCAGCCCCTTCTGCTCAGCTACAAGAGAGCCATGCGACACACCAGGCGCTCCTGTGAGGAGCCTTTTGTAAGCAGAGGTTCTCTGCAAGGTGACGTGCCTAGCCAAGACAGCGCTTCAGTCAGGCGTTGTCGACCCTGGAACTTTCAATCTCCCAGCAGTGCTTCGGGAAAAGTGTCCATCATTTTAGGCTGGTTGTAAAGTTACATTTCTGCTGGAGGTGAAGGGTCGTCAGCTTTGAGTTCGTAGAATCCATGTAACTCGCCGGGTATGATTCAGTGCAGCTAATAGCTAAGCCGGGAGTCTGACAGGCATTGCACGTGACACCGTTGCCCCACTCTGGTACCAAGACTGCTTTCCAGAGTTGGAGGTCTGGCTCTCCGCCGGAGCAAGCCGTGTGTTGCCCTGCCCTCTGCATGCGCAGAATGGAGGCCAAACACCCAATTGGCTGCATGTTACTACTCTGAAGCCGCAGTTGACACTTTGGCTACAACGTGTTCTTCCTTGACCTGGGTCCAGGCGTGAGAGAGCCTGCAGTCCTGAGAGGCCTACCAGTGTTAAGGCAGTACCTTCACTAAGGCTTCTCAGAAAGATCTGCACTGCAACACTTTTCATGGCACACGCGGACCTTCCTTTGGCGGCATGGGGGCAGGTTTCCTAACCACTAGCCAAGAAGGCTTTGGGATGAGCTCCTAGTGAGGAACTGCACACACACCCTGGTTCTTTCGAGAAAACTCACTCTTCCTCCATTGCCTCCTAGGGAACTCCTACGGTGATTACAAAACAGGGAGCAGGACTTGGTTTCAGGCAGGTCTGAGCACGCAGCTCTCCGGACTGCCAACGGGACAGATTTTGCTTTTCTCGTCCAGCCCCCTTTTCACGGTTGCCACACAGCTCATGTAGCTGAAGTCCCCGGGCAGCCAAAAGAGACCCATGTCACATACTGTACCCATTCGCTGAAAGCACTTTGGAAAGCCAGGTTTCCTCCGGCAGGGAATTGCGCGAGCCAGTGTACGCCTTCGTTTCTCCTAGGTCATGGTACATCTTGCAACGGCCTAGCAGTCTTTGAAGGACGACGGCCTATTTCTCCCTCGAGAGGTGAAGTCCGGGTGCTGCTTCAGGGAGCAAGAGGTCAAGTATGGATTCCGAGAACTCGTGTAAGCACGGTGTTTTTCCAAAAGCAGCTCAGGGTTACAAAAGGAGGCCACCTCGCATTGCCCAGAAGCCCCGTTACAAACGTGTTCTTCAGGCATCCTCTAAGCTCTCCAAGTCGAGCTCTCCGATGGAGGAAAAACGTTGTTGCCCAGCCTCCTGCATACAAAACAGTAGAGTCCAAAGACCCTTGTGGCTGGGTGTTGCTCAGCAGGCTCAGATGCCACTTCTGCTCCACAGTGACCTTCCTCGGAATACGGTGCAGACGCTCGCATCGCATCCTCATCCTTACAGAGTCTTGAAAGGCACACCAGCATTTACAGCAGTTCAGTCGGGAAGGCCTCTTTGAAACTGCTGACTGCGACTGTGCTGGTGGAAAGAAACACTGCACCTTACCTTGAGTCTGGCGCTCGTCTGAATTATGCCCTAGACAACGTCCTCTGCTGGATGTACTCCTAGCAAGCAATTGCCAGCATTCCGTTTCACTGGGCAAAGTCTCCGTTCCTCCCTGGGTATTCTCGCAGGGTTGAGAAGGTTGGCGACCGCAGGGCTTTTCATTAAGCACTCATCATGGAAAACACGGACCTTCCTTGCAACACGCGGGCAAGTTTCCTTCCCACTGGCCAAGAAGGCTTTGGGATGAGAACCTAGCAAGGAACTGCACGCACTCTGGTTCGTTCAAGAAAATTCACTCTGCCTCAGGTTGCCTCTCAGGGTAATCCAGGGGTGAATAGAAGACGGGCAACAGGACTGTTTCTCAGGCAGCTCTGAGGACGCAGCTCTCCGGTTGGTCACTGGGGCAAATTGTGCCCTTCCCGTCCCCCTCCACTTTCACGGTTGACACCTAGCTCGTGTACCTGAAGTTCACAAGCAGGCCACATAGACACATGCCACACACATGGGCCCTTCCATGACAACACTTTGGCTAGCAGGAGTCCTCCTGAGCTGAATGGCGTGAGCCGGTGAACGCCTTAGTGTCGCCTACCTCACCGTGGATCTTGCAAAGGCCTAACAGTCTTCAAAGGCTGAGAGCACATGTCTCCAGCTGGATCTGAAGTCGACGTGCTGCTTGCGAGGGGAAGACGTCAGCTAGGAATTCTGAGAACCCTTGCCATGGCGGTGTTGGTTCCAGTGCAGCTCAGGTTTACCAACTGGGGTCCCCTTGCCTTGCACAGCAGACCAGGGAGAAAACTCTTCCTGAGGATTCTTCCAAGCTGTGGCTATCTGGCTCTCCGACGGAAGACACACATTGCTGCCTGGCCTTCGGCACACCAACAGCAGCGCCCAAAGACCATCATGAGGCATGAGGTTGCTCAGAAGGCACAGACGACACTTTCGGTACACAGTGATTTTCCTCGGAAAAGGGTGCAGTCGCGAGCGTCCTCAGATATGTAAAAGGCACACCAGCATTACAGCACTTCAGTGGTGAAAGCCTCGGGTCTACTTGTGACCACCAAGTTTGCTGATGGAAACACTGCCCCTTATGTTGAGTATGCCACTCAGCCGACCTTCTCCTTAGCTGAAGTAGTCTGCTGCATGACCTCCTGGCAAGGAGTGGCAGGCACACTGTTTCTTTCGAGAACACTCACTCTTCCTCCCGAGGAATTCCTGCAGGGTGCCCAAGATGGGCGCCCGCCCGCCTCTGCCCCCGTGCTTTTCCTTCAGTTTCCTGGCCCCAAGCCTCCTGTTCCAAAGGGGCCAAACATGCTTTAGCCCTCAGGATCCGGTTTCTACGTGCAAACCCAGCCTGTGGAGCAGCCCCTTCTGCTCAGCTACAAGAGAGCCATGCGACACACCAGGCGCTCCTGTGAGGAGCCTTTTGTAAGCAGAGGTTCTCTGCAAGGTGACGTGCCTAGCCAAGACAGCGCTTCAGTCAGGCGTTGTCGACCCTGGAACTTTCAATCTCCCAGCAGTGCTTCGGGAAAAGTGTCCATCATTTTAGGCTGGTTGTAAAGTTACATTTCTGCTGGAGGTGAAGGGTCGTCAGCTTTGAGTTCGTAGAATCCATGTAACTCGCCGGGTATGATTCAGTGCAGCTAATAGCTAAGCCGGGAGTCTGACAGGCATTGCACGTGACACCGTTGCCCCACTCTGGTACCAAGACTGCTTTCCAGAGTTGGAGGTCTGGCTCTCCGCCGGAGCAAGCCGTGTGTTGCCCTGCCCTCTGCATGCGCAGAATGGAGGCCAAACACCCAATTGGCTGCATGTTACTACTCTGAAGCCGCAGTTGACACTTTGGCTACAACGTGTTCTTCCTTGACCTGGGTCCAGGCGTGAGAGAGCCTGCAGTCCTGAGAGGCCTACCAGTGTTAAGGCAGTACCTTCACTAAGGCTTCTCAGAAAGATCTGCACTGCAACACTTTTCATGGCACACGCGGACCTTCCTTTGGCGGCATGGGGGCAGGTTTCCTAACCACTAGCCAAGAAGGCTTTGGGATGAGCTCCTAGTGAGGAACTGCACACACACCCTGGTTCTTTCGAGAAAACTCACTCTTCCTCCATTGCCTCCTAGGGAACTCCTACGGTGATTACAAAACAGGGAGCAGGACTTGGTTTCAGGCAGGTCTGAGCACGCAGCTCTCCGGACTGCCAACGGGACAGATTTTGCTTTTCTCGTCCAGCCCCCTTTTCACGGTTGCCACACAGCTCATGTAGCTGAAGTCCCCGGGCGGCCAAAAGAGACCCATGTCACATACTGTACCCATTCGCTGAAAGCACTTTGGAAAGCCAGGTTTCCTCCGGCAGGGAATTGCGCGAGCCAGTGTACGCCTTCGTTTCTCCTAGGTCATGGTACATCTTGCAACGGCCTAGCAGTCTTTGAAGGACGACGGCCTATTTCTCCCTCGAGAGGTGAAGTCCGGGTGCTGCTTCAGGGAGCAAGAGGTCAAGTATGGATTCCGAGAACTCGTGTAAGCACGGTGTTTTTCCAAAAGCAGCTCAGGGTTACAAAAGGAGGCCACCTCGCATTGCCCAGAAGCCCCGTTACAAACGTGTTCTTCAGGCATCCTCTAAGCTCTCCAAGTCGAGCTCTCCGATGGAGGAAAAACGTTGTTGCCCAGCCTCCTGCATACAAAACAGTAGAGTCCAAAGACCCTTGTGGCTGGGTGTTGCTCAGCAGGCTCAGATGCCACTTCTGCTCCACAGTGACCTTCCTCGGAATACGGTGCAGACGCTCGCATCGCATCCTCATCCTTACAGAGTCTTGAAAGGCACACCAGCATTTACAGCAGTTCAGTCGGGAAGGCCTCTTTGAAACTGCTGACTGCGACTGTGCTGGTGGAAAGAAACACTGCACCTTACCTTGAGTCTGGCGCTCGTCTGAATTATGCCCTAGACAACGTCCTCTGCTGGATGTACTCCTAGCAAGCAATTGCCAGCATTCCGTTTCACTGGGCAAAGTCTCCGTTCCTCCCTGGGTATTCTCGCAGGGTTGAGAAGGTTGGCGACCGCAGGGCTTTTCATTAAGCACTCATCATGGAAAACACGGACCTTCCTTGCAACACGCGGGCAAGTTTCCTTCCCACTGGCCAAGAAGGCTTTGGGATGAGAACCTAGCAAGGAACTGCACGCACTCTGGTTCGTTCAAGAAAATTCACTCTGCCTCAGGTTGCCTCTCAGGGTAATCCAGGGGTGAATAGAAGACGGGCAACAGGACTGTTTCTCAGGCAGCTCTGAGGACGCAGCTCTCCGGTTGGTCACTGGGGCAAATTGTGCCCTTCCCGTCCCCCTCCACTTTCACGGTTGACACCTAGCTCGTGTACCTGAAGTTCACAAGCAGGCCACATAGACACATGCCACACACATGGGCCCTTCCATGACAACACTTTGGCTAGCAGGAGTCCTCCTGAGCTGAATGGCGTGAGCCGGTGAACGCCTTAGTGTCGCCTACCTCACCGTGGATCTTGCAAAGGCCTAACAGTCTTCAAAGGCTGAGAGCACATGTCTCCAGCTGGATCTGAAGTCGACGTGCTGCTTGCGAGGGGAAGACGTCAGCTAGGAATTCTGAGAACCCTTGCCATGGCGGTGTTGGTTCCAGTGCAGCTCAGGTTTACCAACTGGGGTCCCCTTGCCTTGCACAGCAGACCAGGGAGAAAACTCTTCCTGAGGATTCTTCCAAGCTGTGGCTATCTGGCTCTCCGACGGAAGACACACATTGCTGCCTGGCCTTCGGCACACCAACAGCAGCGCCCAAAGACCATCATGAGGCATGAGGTTGCTCAGAAGGCACAGACGACACTTTCGGTACACAGTGATTTTCCTCGGAAAAGGGTGCAGTCGCGAGCGTCCTCAGATATGTAAAAGGCACACCAGCATTACAGCACTTCAGTGGTGAAAGCCTCGGGTCTACTTGTGACCACCAAGTTTGCTGATGGAAACACTGCCCCTTATGTTGAGTATGCCACTCAGCCGACCTTCTCCTTAGCTGAAGTAGTCTGCTGCATGACCTCCTGGCAAGGAGTGGCAGGCACACTGTTTCTTTCGAGAACACTCACTCTTCCTCCCGAGGAATTCCTGCAGGGTGCCCAAGATGGGCGCCCGCCCGCCTCTGCCCCCGTGCTTTTCCTTCAGTTTCCTGGCCCCAAGCCTCCTGTTCCAAAGGGGCCAAACATGCTTTAGCCCTCAGGATCCGGTTTCTACGTGCAAACCCAGCCTGTGGAGCAGCCCCTTCTGCTCAGCTACAAGAGAGCCATGCGACACACCAGGCGCTCCTGTGAGGAGCCTTTTGTAAGCAGAGGTTCTCTGCAAGGTGACGTGCCTAGCCAAGACAGCGCTTCAGTCAGGCGTTGTCGACCCTGGAACTTTCAATCTCCCAGCAGTGCTTCGGGAAAAGTGTCCATCATTTTAGGCTGGTTGTAAAGTTACATTTCTGCTGGAGGTGAAGGGTCGTCAGCTTTGAGTTCGTAGAATCCATGTAACTCGCCGGGTATGATTCAGTGCAGCTAATAGCTAAGCCGGGAGTCTGACAGGCATTGCACGTGACACCGTTGCCCCACTCTGGTACCAAGACTGCTTTCCAGAGTTGGAGGTCTGGCTCTCCGCCGGAGCAAGCCGTGTGTTGCCCTGCCCTCTGCATGCGCAGAATGGAGGCCAAACACCCAATTGGCTGCATGTTACTACTCTGAAGCCGCAGTTGACACTTTGGCTACAACGTGTTCTTCCTTGACCTGGGTCCAGGCGTGAGAGAGCCTGCAGTCCTGAGAGGCCTACCAGTGTTAAGGCAGTACCTTCACTAAGGCTTCTCAGAAAGATCTGCACTGCAACACTTTTCATGGCACACGCGGACCTTCCTTTGGCGGCATGGGGGCAGGTTTCCTAACCACTAGCCAAGAAGGCTTTGGGATGAGCTCCTAGTGAGGAACTGCACACACACCCTGGTTCTTTCGAGAAAACTCACTCTTCCTCCATTGCCTCCTAGGGAACTCCTACGGTGATTACAAAACAGGGAGCAGGACTTGGTTTCAGGCAGGTCTGAGCACGCAGCTCTCCGGACTGCCAACGGGACAGATTTTGCTTTTCTCGTCCAGCCCCCTTTTCACGGTTGCCACACAGCTCATGTAGCTGAAGTCCCCGGGCGGCCAAAAGAGACCCATGTCACATACTGTACCCATTCGCTGAAAGCACTTTGGAAAGCCAGGTTTCCTCCGGCAGGGAATTGCGCGAGCCAGTGTACGCCTTCGTTTCTCCTAGGTCATGGTACATCTTGCAACGGCCTAGCAGTCTTTGAAGGACGACGGCCTATTTCTCCCTCGAGAGGTGAAGTCCGGGTGCTGCTTCAGGGAGCAAGAGGTCAAGTATGGATTCCGAGAACTCGTGTAAGCACGGTGTTTTTCCAAAAGCAGCTCAGGGTTACAAAAGGAGGCCACCTCGCATTGCCCAGAAGCCCCGTTACAAACGTGTTCTTCAGGCATCCTCTAAGCTCTCCAAGTCGAGCTCTCCGATGGAGGAAAAACGTTGTTGCCCAGCCTCCTGCATACAAAACAGTAGAGTCCAAAGACCCTTGTGGCTGGGTGTTGCTCAGCAGGCTCAGATGCCACTTCTGCTCCACAGTGACCTTCCTCGGAATACGGTGCAGACGCTCGCATCGCATCCTCATCCTTACAGAGTCTTGAAAGGCACACCAGCATTTACAGCAGTTCAGTCGGGAAGGCCTCTTTGAAACTGCTGACTGCGACTGTGCTGGTGGAAAGAAACACTGCACCTTACCTTGAGTCTGGCGCTCGTCTGAATTATGCCCTAGACAACGTCCTCTGCTGGATGTACTCCTAGCAAGCAATTGCCAGCATTCCGTTTCACTGGGCAAAGTCTCCGTTCCTCCCTGGGTATTCTCGCAGGGTTGAGAAGGTTGGCGACCGCAGGGCTTTTCATTAAGCACTCATCATGGAAAACACGGACCTTCCTTGCAACACGCGGGCAAGTTTCCTTCCCACTGGCCAAGAAGGCTTTGGGATGAGAACCTAGCAAGGAACTGCACGCACTCTGGTTCGTTCAAGAAAATTCACTCTGCCTCAGGTTGCCTCTCAGGGTAATCCAGGGGTGAATAGAAGACGGGCAACAGGACTGTTTCTCAGGCAGCTCTGAGGACGCAGCTCTCCGGTTGGTCACTGGGGCAAATTGTGCCCTTCCCGTCCCCCTCCACTTTCACGGTTGACACCTAGCTCGTGTACCTGAAGTTCACAAGCAGGCCACATAGACACATGCCACACACATGGGCCCTTCCATGACAACACTTTGGCTAGCAGGAGTCCTCCTGAGCTGAATGGCGTGAGCCGGTGAACGCCTTAGTGTCGCCTACCTCACCGTGGATCTTGCAAAGGCCTAACAGTCTTCAAAGGCTGAGAGCACATGTCTCCAGCTGGATCTGAAGTCGACGTGCTGCTTGCGAGGGGAAGACGTCAGCTAGGAATTCTGAGAACCCTTGCCATGGCGGTGTTGGTTCCAGTGCAGCTCAGGTTTACCAACTGGGGTCCCCTTGCCTTGCACAGCAGACCAGGGAGAAAACTCTTCCTGAGGATTCTTCCAAGCTGTGGCTATCTGGCTCTCCGACGGAAGACACACATTGCTGCCTGGCCTTCGGCACACCAACAGCAGCGCCCAAAGACCATCATGAGGCATGAGGTTGCTCAGAAGGCACAGACGACACTTTCGGTACACAGTGATTTTCCTCGGAAAAGGGTGCAGTCGCGAGCGTCCTCAGATATGTAAAAGGCACACCAGCATTACAGCACTTCAGTGGTGAAAGCCTCGGGTCTACTTGTGACCACCAAGTTTGCTGATGGAAACACTGCCCCTTATGTTGAGTATGCCACTCAGCCGACCTTCTCCTTAGCTGAAGTAGTCTGCTGCATGACCTCCTGGCAAGGAGTGGCAGGCACACTGTTTCTTTCGAGAACACTCACTCTTCCTCCCGAGGAATTCCTGCAGGGTGCCCAAGATGGGCGCCCGCCCGCCTCTGCCCCCGTGCTTTTCCTTCAGTTTCCTGGCCCCAAGCCTCCTGTTCCAAAGGGGCCAAACATGCTTTAGCCCTCAGGATCCGGTTTCTACGTGCAAACCCAGCCTGTGGAGCAGCCCCTTCTGCTCAGCTACAAGAGAGCCATGCGACACACCAGGCGCTCCTGTGAGGAGCCTTTTGTAAGCAGAGGTTCTCTGCAAGGTGACGTGCCTAGCCAAGACAGCGCTTCAGTCAGGCGTTGTCGACCCTGGAACTTTCAATCTCCCAGCAGTGCTTCGGGAAAAGTGTCCATCATTTTAGGCTGGTTGTAAAGTTACATTTCTGCTGGAGGTGAAGGGTCGTCAGCTTTGAGTTCGTAGAATCCATGTAACTCGCCGGGTATGATTCAGTGCAGCTAATAGCTAAGCCGGGAGTCTGACAGGCATTGCACGTGACACCGTTGCCCCACTCTGGTACCAAGACTGCTTTCCAGAGTTGGAGGTCTGGCTCTCCGCCGGAGCAAGCCGTGTGTTGCCCTGCCCTCTGCATGCGCAGAATGGAGGCCAAACACCCAATTGGCTGCATGTTACTACTCTGAAGCCGCAGTTGACACTTTGGCTACAACGTGTTCTTCCTTGACCTGGGTCCAGGCGTGAGAGAGCCTGCAGTCCTGAGAGGCCTACCAGTGTTAAGGCAGTACCTTCACTAAGGCTTCTCAGAAAGATCTGCACTGCAACACTTTTCATGGCACACGCGGACCTTCCTTTGGCGGCATGGGGGCAGGTTTCCTAACCACTAGCCAAGAAGGCTTTGGGATGAGCTCCTAGTGAGGAACTGCACACACACCCTGGTTCTTTCGAGAAAACTCACTCTTCCTCCATTGCCTCCTAGGGAACTCCTACGGTGATTACAAAACAGGGAGCAGGACTTGGTTTCAGGCAGGTCTGAGCACGCAGCTCTCCGGACTGCCAACGGGACAGATTTTGCTTTTCTCGTCCAGCCCCCTTTTCACGGTTGCCACACAGCTCATGTAGCTGAAGTCCCCGGGCGGCCAAAAGAGACCCATGTCACATACTGTACCCATTCGCTGAAAGCACTTTGGAAAGCCAGGTTTCCTCCGGCAGGGAATTGCGCGAGCCAGTGTACGCCTTCGTTTCTCCTAGGTCATGGTACATCTTGCAACGGCCTAGCAGTCTTTGAAGGACGACGGCCTATTTCTCCCTCGAGAGGTGAAGTCCGGGTGCTGCTTCAGGGAGCAAGAGGTCAAGTATGGATTCCGAGAACTCGTGTAAGCACGGTGTTTTTCCAAAAGCAGCTCAGGGTTACAAAAGGAGGCCACCTCGCATTGCCCAGAAGCCCCGTTACAAACGTGTTCTTCAGGCATCCTCTAAGCTCTCCAAGTCGAGCTCTCCGATGGAGGAAAAACGTTGTTGCCCAGCCTCCTGCATACAAAACAGTAGAGTCCAAAGACCCTTGTGGCTGGGTGTTGCTCAGCAGGCTCAGATGCCACTTCTGCTCCACAGTGACCTTCCTCGGAATACGGTGCAGACGCTCGCATCGCATCCTCATCCTTACAGAGTCTTGAAAGGCACACCAGCATTTACAGCAGTTCAGTCGGGAAGGCCTCTTTGAAACTGCTGACTGCGACTGTGCTGGTGGAAAGAAACACTGCACCTTACCTTGAGTCTGGCGCTCGTCTGAATTATGCCCTAGACAACGTCCTCTGCTGGATGTACTCCTAGCAAGCAATTGCCAGCATTCCGTTTCACTGGGCAAAGTCTCCGTTCCTCCCTGGGTATTCTCGCAGGGTTGAGAAGGTTGGCGACCGCAGGGCTTTTCATTAAGCACTCATCATGGAAAACACGGACCTTCCTTGCAACACGCGGGCAAGTTTCCTTCCCACTGGCCAAGAAGGCTTTGGGATGAGAACCTAGCAAGGAACTGCACGCACTCTGGTTCGTTCAAGAAAATTCACTCTGCCTCAGGTTGCCTCTCAGGGTAATCCAGGGGTGAATAGAAGACGGGCAACAGGACTGTTTCTCAGGCAGCTCTGAGGACGCAGCTCTCCGGTTGGTCACTGGGGCAAATTGTGCCCTTCCCGTCCCCCTCCACTTTCACGGTTGACACCTAGCTCGTGTACCTGAAGTTCACAAGCAGGCCACATAGACACATGCCACACACATGGGCCCTTCCATGACAACACTTTGGCTAGCAGGAGTCCTCCTGAGCTGAATGGCGTGAGCCGGTGAACGCCTTAGTGTCGCCTACCTCACCGTGGATCTTGCAAAGGCCTAACAGTCTTCAAAGGCTGAGAGCACATGTCTCCAGCTGGATCTGAAGTCGACGTGCTGCTTGCGAGGGGAAGACGTCAGCTAGGAATTCTGAGAACCCTTGCCATGGCGGTGTTGGTTCCAGTGCAGCTCAGGTTTACCAACTGGGGTCCCCTTGCCTTGCACAGCAGACCAGGGAGAAAACTCTTCCTGAGGATTCTTCCAAGCTGTGGCTATCTGGCTCTCCGACGGAAGACACACATTGCTGCCTGGCCTTCGGCACACCAACAGCAGCGCCCAAAGACCATCATGAGGCATGAGGTTGCTCAGAAGGCACAGACGACACTTTCGGTACACAGTGATTTTCCTCGGAAAAGGGTGCAGTCGCGAGCGTCCTCAGATATGTAAAAGGCACACCAGCATTACAGCACTTCAGTGGTGAAAGCCTCGGGTCTACTTGTGACCACCAAGTTTGCTGATGGAAACACTGCCCCTTATGTTGAGTATGCCACTCAGCCGACCTTCTCCTTAGCTGAAGTAGTCTGCTGCATGACCTCCTGGCAAGGAGTGGCAGGCACACTGTTTCTTTCGAGAACACTCACTCTTCCTCCCGAGGAATTCCTGCAGGGTGCCCAAGATGGGCGCCCGCCCGCCTCTGCCCCCGTGCTTTTCCTTCAGTTTCCTGGCCCCAAGCCTCCTGTTCCAAAGGGGCCAAACATGCTTTAGCCCTCAGGATCCGGTTTCTACGTGCAAACCCAGCCTGTGGAGCAGCCCCTTCTGCTCAGCTACAAGAGAGCCATGCGACACACCAGGCGCTCCTGTGAGGAGCCTTTTGTAAGCAGAGGTTCTCTGCAAGGTGACGTGCCTAGCCAAGACAGCGCTTCAGTCAGGCGTTGTCGACCCTGGAACTTTCAATCTCCCAGCAGTGCTTCGGGAAAAGTGTCCATCATTTTAGGCTGGTTGTAAAGTTACATTTCTGCTGGAGGTGAAGGGTCGTCAGCTTTGAGTTCGTAGAATCCATGTAACTCGCCGGGTATGATTCAGTGCAGCTAATAGCTAAGCCGGGAGTCTGACAGGCATTGCACGTGACACCGTTGCCCCACTCTGGTACCAAGACTGCTTTCCAGAGTTGGAGGTCTGGCTCTCCGCCGGAGCAAGCCGTGTGTTGCCCTGCCCTCTGCATGCGCAGAATGGAGGCCAAACACCCAATTGGCTGCATGTTACTACTCTGAAGCCGCAGTTGACACTTTGGCTACAACGTGTTCTTCCTTGACCTGGGTCCAGGCGTGAGAGAGCCTGCAGTCCTGAGAGGCCTACCAGTGTTAAGGCAGTACCTTCACTAAGGCTTCTCAGAAAGATCTGCACTGCAACACTTTTCATGGCACACGCAGACCTTCCTTTGGCGGCATGGGGGCAGGTTTCCTAACCACTAGCCAAGAAGGCTTTGGGATGAGCTCCTAGTGAGGAACTGCACACACACCCTGGTTCTTTCGAGAAAACTCACTCTTCCTCCATTGCCTCCTAGGGAACTCCTACGGTGATTACAAAACAGGGAGCAGGACTTGGTTTCAGGCAGGTCTGAGCACGCAGCTCTCCGGACTGCCAACGGGACAGATTTTGCTTTTCTCGTCCAGCCCCCTTTTCACGGTTGCCACACAGCTCATGTAGCTGAAGTCCCCGGGCGGCCAAAAGAGACCCATGTCACATACTGTACCCATTCGCTGAAAGCACTTTGGAAAGCCAGGTTTCCTCCGGCAGGGAATTGCGCGAGCCAGTGTACGCCTTCGTTTCTCCTAGGTCATGGTACATCTTGCAACGGCCTAGCAGTCTTTGAAGGACGATGGCCTATTTCTCCCTCGAGAGGTGAAGTCCGGGTGCTGCTTCAGGGAGCAAGAGGTCAAGTATGGATTCCGAGAACTCGTGTAAGCACGGTGTTTTTCCAAAAGCAGCTCAGGGTTACAAAAGGAGGCCACCTCGCATTGCCCAGAAGCCCCGTTACAAACGTGTTCTTCAGGCATCCTCTAAGCTCTCCAAGTCGAGCTCTCCGATGGAGGAAAAACGTTGTTGCCCAGCCTCCTGCATACAAAACAGTAGAGTCCAAAGACCCTTGTGGCTGGGTGTTGCTCAGCAGGCTCAGATGCCACTTCTGCTCCACAGTGACCTTCCTCGGAATACGGTGCAGACGCTCGCATCGCATCCTCATCCTTACAGAGTCTTGAAAGGCACACCAGCATTTACAGCAGTTCAGTCGGGAAGGCCTCTTTGAAACTGCTGACTGCGACTGTGCTGGTGGAAAGAAACACTGCACCTTACCTTGAGTCTGGCGCTCGTCTGAATTATGCCCTAGACAACGTCCTCTGCTGGATGTACTCCTAGCAAGCAATTGCCAGCATTCCGTTTCACTGGGCAAAGTCTCCGTTCCTCCCTGGGTATTCTCGCAGGGTTGAGAAGGTTGGCGACCGCAGGGCTTTTCATTAAGCACTCATCATGGAAAACACGGACCTTCCTTGCAACACGCGGGCAAGTTTCCTTCCCACTGGCCAAGAAGGCTTTGGGATGAGAACCTAGCAAGGAACTGCACGCACTCTGGTTCGTTCAAGAAAATTCACTCTGCCTCAGGTTGCCTCTCAGGGTAATCCAGGGGTGAATAGAAGACGGGCAACAGGACTGTTTCTCAGGCAGCTCTGAGGACGCAGCTCTCCGGTTGGTCACTGGGGCAAATTGTGCCCTTCCCGTCCCCCTCCACTTTCACGGTTGACACCTAGCTCGTGTACCTGAAGTTCACAAGCAGGCCACATAGACACATGCCACACACATGGGCCCTTCCATGACAACACTTTGGCTAGCAGGAGTCCTCCTGAGCTGAATGGCGTGAGCCGGTGAACGCCTTAGTGTCGCCTACCTCACCGTGGATCTTGCAAAGGCCTAACAGTCTTCAAAGGCTGAGAGCACATGTCTCCAGCTGGATCTGAAGTCGACGTGCTGCTTGCGAGGGGAAGACGTCAGCTAGGAATTCTGAGAACCCTTGCCATGGCGGTGTTGGTTCCAGTGCAGCTCAGGTTTACCAACTGGGGTCCCCTTGCCTTGCACAGCAGACCAGGGAGAAAACTCTTCCTGAGGATTCTTCCAAGCTGTGGCTATCTGGCTCCCCGACGGAAGACACACATTGCTGCCTGGCCTTCGGCACACCAACAGCAGCGCCCAAAGACCATCATGAGGCATGAGGTTGCTCAGAAGGCACAGACGACACTTTCGGTACACAGTGATTTTCCTTGGAAAAGGGTGCAGTCGCGAGCGTCCTCAGATATGTAAAAGGCACACCAGCATTACAGCACTTCAGTGGTGAAAGCCTCGGGTCTACTTGTGACCACCAAGTTTGCTGATGGAAACACTGCCCCTTATGTTGAGTATGCCACTCAGCCGACCTTCTCCTTAGCTGAAGTAGTCTGCTGCATGACCTCCTGGCAAGGAGTGGCAGGCACACTGTTTCTTTCGAGAACACGCACTCTTCCTCCCGAGGAATTCCTGCAGGGTGCCCAAGATGGGCGCCCGCCCGCCTCTGCCCCCGTGCTTTTCCTTCAGTTTCCTGGCCCCAAGCCTCCTGTTCCAAAGGGGCCAAACATGCTTTAGCCCTCAGGATCCGGTTTCTACGTGCAAACCCAGCCTGTGGAGCAGCCCCTTCTGCTCAGCTACAAGAGAGCCATGCGACACACCAGGCGCTCCTGTGAGGAGCCTTTTGTAAGCAGAGGTTCTCTGCAAGGTGACGTGCCTAGCCAAGACAGCGCTTCAGTCAGGCGTTGTCGACCCTGGAACTTTCAATCTCCCAGCAGTGCTTCGGGAAAAGTGTCCATCATTTTAGGCTGGTTGTAAAGTTACATTTCTGCTGGAGGTGAAGGGTCGTCAGCTTTGAGTTCGTAGAATCCATGTAACTCGCCGGGTATGATTCAGTGCAGCTAATAGCTAAGCCGGGAGTCTGACAGGCATTGCACGTGACACCGTTGCCCCACTCTGGTACCAAGACTGCTTTCCAGAGTTGGAGGTCTGGCTCTCCGCCGGAGCAAGCCGTGTGTTGCCCTGCCCTCTGCATGCGCAGAATGGAGGCCAAACACCCAATTGGCTGCATGTTACTACTCTGAAGCCGCAGTTGACACTTTGGCTACAACGTGTTCTTCCTTGACCTGGGTCCAGGCGTGAGAGAGCCTGCAGTCCTGAGAGGCCTACCAGTGTTAAGGCAGTACCTTCACTAAGGCTTCTCAGAAAGATCTGCACTGCAACACTTTTCATGGCACACGCGGACCTTCCTTTGGCGGCATGGGGGCAGGTTTCCTAACCACTAGCCAAGAAGGCTTTGGGATGAGCTCCTAGTGAGGAACTGCACACACACCCTGGTTCTTTCGAGAAAACTCACTCTTCCTCCATTGCCTCCTAGGGAACTCCTACGGTGATTACAAAACAGGGAGCAGGACTTGGTTTCAGGCAGGTCTGAGCACGCAGCTCTCCGGACTGCCAACGGGACAGATTTTGCTTTTCTCGTCCAGCCCCCTTTTCACGGTTGCCACACAGCTCATGTAGCTGAAGTCCCCGGGCAGCCAAAAGAGACCCATGTCACATACTGTACCCATTCGCTGAAAGCACTTTGGAAAGCCAGGTTTCCTCCGGCAGGGAATTGCGCGAGCCAGTGTACGCCTTCGTTTCTCCTAGGTCATGGTACATCTTGCAACGGCCTAGCAGTCTTTGAAGGACGACGGCCTATTTCTCCCTCGAGAGGTGAAGTCCGGGTGCTGCTTCAGGGAGCAAGAGGTCAAGTATGGATTCCGAGAACTCGTGTAAGCACGGTGTTTTTCCAAAAGCAGCTCAGGGTTACAAAAGGAGGCCACCTCGCATTGCCCAGAAGCCCCGTTACAAACGTGTTCTTCAGGCATCCTCTAAGCTCTCCAAGTCGAGCTCTCCGATGGAGGAAAAACGTTGTTGCCCAGCCTCCTGCATACAAAACAGTAGAGTCCAAAGACCCTTGTGGCTGGGTGTTGCTCAGCAGGCTCAGATGCCACTTCTGCTCCACAGTGACCTTCCTCGGAATACGGTGCAGACGCTCGCATCGCATCCTCATCCTTACAGAGTCTTGAAAGGCACACCAGCATTTACAGCAGTTCAGTCGGGAAGGCCTCTTTGAAACTGCTGACTGCGACTGTGCTGGTGGAAAGAAACACTGCACCTTACCTTGAGTCTGGCGCTCGTCTGAATTATGCCCTAGACAACGTCCTCTGCTGGATGTACTCCTAGCAAGCAATTGCCAGCATTCCGTTTCACTGGGC
The DNA here is from genome assembly GCF_965194805.1 of Balaenoptera borealis. Lineage (NCBI taxonomy): Eukaryota > Metazoa > Chordata > Mammalia > Artiodactyla > Balaenopteridae > Balaenoptera > Balaenoptera borealis. Next base: position 363,926 of record NW_028123867.1, read on the forward strand.
AAAGTCTCCGTTCCTCCCTGGGTATTCTCGCAGGGTTGAGAAGGTTGGCGACCGCAGGGCTTTTCATTAAGCACTCATCATGGAAAACACGGACCTTCCTTGCAACACGCGGGCAAGTTTCCTTCCCACTGGCCAAGAAGGCTTTGGGATGAGAACCTAGCAAGGAACTGCACGCACTCTGGTTCGTTCAAGAAAATTCACTCTGCCTCAGGTTGCCTCTCAGGGTAATCCAGGGGTGAATAGAAGACGGGCAACAGGACTGTTTCTCAGGCAGCTCTGAGGACGCAGCTCTCCGGTTGGTCACTGGGGCAAATTGTGCCCTTCCCGTCCCCCTCCACTTTCACGGTTGACACCTAGCTCGTGTACCTGAAGTTCACAAGCAGGCCACATAGACACATGCCACACACATGGGCCCTTCCATGACAACACTTTGGCTAGCAGGAGTCCTCCTGAGCTGAATGGCGTGAGCCGGTGAACGCCTTAGTGTCGCCTACCTCACCGTGGATCTTGCAAAGGCCTAACAGTCTTCAAAGGCTGAGAGCACATGTCTCCAGCTGGATCTGAAGTCGACGTGCTGCTTGCGAGGGGAAGACGTCAGCTAGGAATTCTGAGAACCCTTGCCATGGCGGTGTTGGTTCCAGTGCAGCTCAGGTTTACCAACTGGGGTCCCCTTGCCTTGCACAGCAGACCAGGGAGAAAACTCTTCCTGAGGATTCTTCCAAGCTGTGGCTATCTGGCTCTCCGACGGAAGACACACATTGCTGCCTGGCCTTCGGCACACCAACAGCAGCGCCCAAAGACCATCATGAGGCATGAGGTTGCTCAGAAGGCACAGACGACACTTTCGGTACACAGTGATTTTCCTCGGAAAAGGGTGCAGTCGCGAGCGTCCTCAGATATGTAAAAGGCACACCAGCATTACAGCACTTCAGTGGTGAAAGCCTCGGGTCTACTTGTGACCACCAAGTTTGCTGATGGAAACACTGCCCCTTATGTTGAGTATGCCACTCAGCCGACCTTCTCCTTAGCTGAAGTAGTCTGCTGCATGACCTCCTGGCAAGGAGTGGCAGGCACACTGTTTCTTTCGAGAACACTCACTCTTCCTCCCGAGGAATTCCTGCAGGGTGCCCAAGATGGGCGCCCGCCCGCCTCTGCCCCCGTGCTTTTCCTTCAGTTTCCTGGCCCCAAGCCTCCTGTTCCAAAGGGGCCAAACATGCTTTAGCCCTCAGGATCCGGTTTCTACGTGCAAACCCAGCCTGTGGAGCAGCCCCTTCTGCTCAGCTACAAGAGAGCCATGCGACACACCAGGCGCTCCTGTGAGGAGCCTTTTGTAAGCAGAGGTTCTCTGCAAGGTGACGTGCCTAGCCAAGACAGCGCTTCAGTCAGGCGTTGTCGACCCTGGAACTTTCAATCTCCCAGCAGTGCTTCGGGAAAAGTGTCCATCATTTTAGGCTGGTTGTAAAGTTACATTTCTGCTGGAGGTGAAGGGTCGTCAGCTTTGAGTTCGTAGAATCCATGTAACTCGCCGGGTATGATTCAGTGCAGCTAATAGCTAAGCCGGGAGTCTGACAGGCATTGCACGTGACACCGTTGCCCCACTCTGGTACCAAGACTGCTTTCCAGAGTTGGAGGTCTGGCTCTCCGCCGGAGCAAGCCGTGTGTTGCCCTGCCCTCTGCATGCGCAGAATGGAGGCCAAACACCCAATTGGCTGCATGTTACTACTCTGAAGCCGCAGTTGACACTTTGGCTACAACGTGTTCTTCCTTGACCTGGGTCCAGGCGTGAGAGAGCCTGCAGTCCTGAGAGGCCTACCAGTGTTAAGGCAGTACCTTCACTAAGGCTTCTCAGAAAGATCTGCACTGCAACACTTTTCATGGCACACGCGGACCTTCCTTTGGCGGCATGGGGGCAGGTTTCCTAACCACTAGCCAAGAAGGCTTTGGGATGAGCTCCTAGTGAGGAACTGCACACACACCCTGGTTCTTTCGAGAAAACTCACTCTTCCTCCATTGCCTCCTAGGGAACTCCTACGGTGATTACAAAACAGGGAGCAGGACTTGGTTTCAGGCAGGTCTGAGCACGCAGCTCTCCGGACTGCCAACGGGACAGATTTTGCTTTTCTCGTCCAGCCCCCTTTTCACGGTTGCCACACAGCTCATGTAGCTGAAGTCCCCGGGCAGCCAAAAGAGACCCATGTCACATACTGTACCCATTCGCTGAAAGCACTTTGGAAAGCCAGGTTTCCTCCGGCAGGGAATTGCGCGAGCCAGTGTACGCCTTCGTTTCTCCTAGGTCATGGTACATCTTGCAACGGCCTAGCAGTCTTTGAAGGACGACGGCCTATTTCTCCCTCGAGAGGTGAAGTCCGGGTGCTGCTTCAGGGAGCAAGAGGTCAAGTATGGATTCCGAGAACTCGTGTAAGCACGGTGTTTTTCCAAAAGCAGCTCAGGGTTACAAAAGGAGGCCACCTCGCATTGCCCAGAAGCCCCGTTACAAACGTGTTCTTCAGGCATCCTCTAAGCTCTCCAAGTCGAGCTCTCCGATGGAGGAAAAACGTTGTTGCCCAGCCTCCTGCATACAAAACAGTAGAGTCCAAAGACCCTTGTGGCTGGGTGTTGCTCAGCAGGCTCAGATGCCACTTCTGCTCCACAGTGACCTTCCTCGGAATACGGTGCAGACGCTCGCATCGCATCCTCATCCTTACAGAGTCTTGAAAGGCACACCAGCATTTACAGCAGTTCAGTCGGGAAGGCCTCTTTGAAACTGCTGACTGCGACTGTGCTGGTGGAAAGAAACACTGCACCTTACCTTGAGTCTGGCGCTCGTCTGAATTATGCCCTAGACAACGTCCTCTGCTGGATGTACTCCTAGCAAGCAATTGCCAGCATTCCGTTTCACTGGGCAAAGTCTCCGTTCCTCCCTGGGTATTCTCGCAGGGTTGAGAAGGTTGGCGACCGCAGGGCTTTTCATTAAGCACTCATCATGGAAAACACGGACCTTCCTTGCAACACGCGGGCAAGTTTCCTTCCCACTGGCCAAGAAGGCTTTGGGATGAGAACCTAGCAAGGAACTGCACGCACTCTGGTTCGTTCAAGAAAATTCACTCTGCCTCAGGTTGCCTCTCAGGGTAATCCAGGGGTGAATAGAAGACGGGCAACAGGACTGTTTCTCAGGCAGCTCTGAGGACGCAGCTCTCCGGTTGGTCACTGGGGCAAATTGTGCCCTTCCCGTCCCCCTCCACTTTCACGGTTGACACCTAGCTCGTGTACCTGAAGTTCACAAGCAGGCCACATAGACACATGCCACACACATGGGCCCTTCCATGACAACACTTTGGCTAGCAGGAGTCCTCCTGAGCTGAATGGCGTGAGCCGGTGAACGCCTTAGTGTCGCCTACCTCACCGTGGATCTTGCAAAGGCCTAACAGTCTTCAAAGGCTGAGAGCACATGTCTCCAGCTGGATCTGAAGTCGACGTGCTGCTTGCGAGGGGAAGACGTCAGCTAGGAATTCTGAGAACCCTTGCCATGGCGGTGTTGGTTCCAGTGCAGCTCAGGTTTACCAACTGGGGTCCCCTTGCCTTGCACAGCAGACCAGGGAGAAAACTCTTCCTGAGGATTCTTCCAAGCTGTGGCTATCTGGCTCTCCGACGGAAGACACACATTGCTGCCTGGCCTTCGGCACACCAACAGCAGCGCCCAAAGACCATCATGAGGCATGAGGTTGCTCAGAAGGCACAGACGACACTTTCGGTACACAGTGATTTTCCTCGGAAAAGGGTGCAGTCGCGAGCGTCCTCAGATATGTAAAAGGCACACCAGCATTACAGCACTTCAGTGGTGAAAGCCTCGGGTCTACTTGTGACCACCAAGTTTGCTGATGGAAACACTGCCCCTTATGTTGAGTATGCCACTCAGCCGACCTTCTCCTTAGCTGAAGTAGTCTGCTGCATGACCTCCTGGCAAGGAGTGGCAGGCACACTGTTTCTTTCGAGAACACTCACTCTTCCTCCCGAGGAATTCCTGCAGGGTGCCCAAGATGGGCGCCCGCCCGCCTCTGCCCCCGTGCTTTTCCTTCAGTTTCCTGGCCCCAAGCCTCCTGTTCCAAAGGGGCCAAACATGCTTTAGCCCTCAGGATCCGGTTTCTACGTGCAAACCCAGCCTGTGGAGCAGCCCCTTCTGCTCAGCTACAAGAGAGCCATGCGACACACCAGGCGCTCCTGTGAGGAGCCTTTTGTAAGCAGAGGTTCTCTGCAAGGTGACGTGCCTAGCCAAGACAGCGCTTCAGTCAGGCGTTGTCGACCCTGGAACTTTCAATCTCCCAGCAGTGCTTCGGGAAAAGTGTCCATCATTTTAGGCTGGTTGTAAAGTTACATTTCTGCTGGAGGTGAAGGGTCGTCAGCTTTGAGTTCGTAGAATCCATGTAACTCGCCGGGTATGATTCAGTGCAGCTAATAGCTAAGCCGGGAGTCTGACAGGCATTGCACGTGACACCGTTGCCCCACTCTGGTACCAAGACTGCTTTCCAGAGTTGGAGGTCTGGCTCTCCGCCGGAGCAAGCCGTGTGTTGCCCTGCCCTCTGCATGCGCAGAATGGAGGCCAAACACCCAATTGGCTGCATGTTACTACTCTGAAGCCGCAGTTGACACTTTGGCTACAACGTGTTCTTCCTTGACCTGGGTCCAGGCGTGAGAGAGCCTGCAGTCCTGAGAGGCCTACCAGTGTTAAGGCAGTACCTTCACTAAGGCTTCTCAGAAAGATCTGCACTGCAACACTTTTCATGGCACACGCGGACCTTCCTTTGGCGGCATGGGGGCAGGTTTCCTAACCACTAGCCAAGAAGGCTTTGGGATGAGCTCCTAGTGAGGAACTGCACACACACCCTGGTTCTTTCGAGAAAACTCACTCTTCCTCCATTGCCTCCTAGGGAACTCCTACGGTGATTACAAAACAGGGAGCAGGACTTGGTTTCAGGCAGGTCTGAGCACGCAGCTCTCCGGACTGCCAACGGGACAGATTTTGCTTTTCTCGTCCAGCCCCCTTTTCACGGTTGCCACACAGCTCATGTAGCTGAAGTCCCCGGGCGGCCAAAAGAGACCCATGTCACATACTGTACCCATTCGCTGAAAGCACTTTGGAAAGCCAGGTTTCCTCCGGCAGGGAATTGCGCGAGCCAGTGTACGCCTTCGTTTCTCCTAGGTCATGGTACATCTTGCAACGGCCTAGCAGTCTTTGAAGGACGACGGCCTATTTCTCCCTCGAGAGGTGAAGTCCGGGTGCTGCTTCAGGGAGCAAGAGGTCAAGTATGGATTCCGAGAACTCGTGTAAGCACGGTGTTTTTCCAAAAGCAGCTCAGGGTTACAAAAGGAGGCCACCTCGCATTGCCCAGAAGCCCCGTTACAAACGTGTTCTTCAGGCATCCTCTAAGCTCTCCAAGTCGAGCTCTCCGATGGAGGAAAAACGTTGTTGCCCAGCCTCCTGCATACAAAACAGTAGAGTCCAAAGACCCTTGTGGCTGGGTGTTGCTCAGCAGGCTCAGATGCCACTTCTGCTCCACAGTGACCTTCCTCGGAATACGGTGCAGACGCTCGCATCGCATCCTCATCCTTACAGAGTCTTGAAAGGCACACCAGCATTTACAGCAGTTCAGTCGGGAAGGCCTCTTTGAAACTGCTGACTGCGACTGTGCTGGTGGAAAGAAACACTGCACCTTACCTTGAGTCTGGCGCTCGTCTGAATTATGCCCTAGACAACGTCCTCTGCTGGATGTACTCCTAGCAAGCAATTGCCAGCATTCCGTTTCACTGGGCAAAGTCTCCGTTCCTCCCTGGGTATTCTCGCAGGGTTGAGAAGGTTGGCGACCGCAGGGCTTTTCATTAAGCACTCATCATGGAAAACACGGACCTTCCTTGCAACACGCGGGCAAGTTTCCTTCCCACTGGCCAAGAAGGCTTTGGGATGAGAACCTAGCAAGGAACTGCACGCACTCTGGTTCGTTCAAGAAAATTCACTCTGCCTCAGGTTGCCTCTCAGGGTAATCCAGGGGTGAATAGAAGACGGGCAACAGGACTGTTTCTCAGGCAGCTCTGAGGACGCAGCTCTCCGGTTGGTCACTGGGGCAAATTGTGCCCTTCCCGTCCCCCTCCACTTTCACGGTTGACACCTAGCTCGTGTACCTGAAGTTCACAAGCAGGCCACATAGACACATGCCACACACATGGGCCCTTCCATGACAACACTTTGGCTAGCAGGAGTCCTCCTGAGCTGAATGGCGTGAGCCGGTGAACGCCTTAGTGTCGCCTACCTCACCGTGGATCTTGCAAAGGCCTAACAGTCTTCAAAGGCTGAGAGCACATGTCTCCAGCTGGATCTGAAGTCGACGTGCTGCTTGCGAGGGGAAGACGTCAGCTAGGAATTCTGAGAACCCTTGCCATGGCGGTGTTGGTTCCAGTGCAGCTCAGGTTTACCAACTGGGGTCCCCTTGCCTTGCACAGCAGACCAGGGAGAAAACTCTTCCTGAGGATTCTTCCAAGCTGTGGCTATCTGGCTCTCCGACGGAAGACACACATTGCTGCCTGGCCTTCGGCACACCAACAGCAGCGCCCAAAGACCATCATGAGGCATGAGGTTGCTCAGAAGGCACAGACGACACTTTCGGTACACAGTGATTTTCCTCGGAAAAGGGTGCAGTCGCGAGCGTCCTCAGATATGTAAAAGGCACACCAGCATTACAGCACTTCAGTGGTGAAAGCCTCGGGTCTACTTGTGACCACCAAGTTTGCTGATGGAAACACTGCCCCTTATGTTGAGTATGCCACTCAGCCGACCTTCTCCTTAGCTGAAGTAGTCTGCTGCATGACCTCCTGGCAAGGAGTGGCAGGCACACTGTTTCTTTCGAGAACACTCACTCTTCCTCCCGAGGAATTCCTGCAGGGTGCCCAAGATGGGCGCCCGCCCGCCTCTGCCCCCGTGCTTTTCCTTCAGTTTCCTGGCCCCAAGCCTCCTGTTCCAAAGGGGCCAAACATGCTTTAGCCCTCAGGATCCGGTTTCTACGTGCAAACCCAGCCTGTGGAGCAGCCCCTTCTGCTCAGCTACAAGAGAGCCATGCGACACACCAGGCGCTCCTGTGAGGAGCCTTTTGTAAGCAGAGGTTCTCTGCAAGGTGACGTGCCTAGCCAAGACAGCGCTTCAGTCAGGCGTTGTCGACCCTGGAACTTTCAATCTCCCAGCAGTGCTTCGGGAAAAGTGTCCATCATTTTAGGCTGGTTGTAAAGTTACATTTCTGCTGGAGGTGAAGGGTCGTCAGCTTTGAGTTCGTAGAATCCATGTAACTCGCCGGGTATGATTCAGTGCAGCTAATAGCTAAGCCGGGAGTCTGACAGGCATTGCACGTGACACCGTTGCCCCACTCTGGTACCAAGACTGCTTTCCAGAGTTGGAGGTCTGGCTCTCCGCCGGAGCAAGCCGTGTGTTGCCCTGCCCTCTGCATGCGCAGAATGGAGGCCAAACACCCAATTGGCTGCATGTTACTACTCTGAAGCCGCAGTTGACACTTTGGCTACAACGTGTTCTTCCTTGACCTGGGTCCAGGCGTGAGAGAGCCTGCAGTCCTGAGAGGCCTACCAGTGTTAAGGCAGTACCTTCACTAAGGCTTCTCAGAAAGATCTGCACTGCAACACTTTTCATGGCACACGCGGACCTTCCTTTGGCGGCATGGGGGCAGGTTTCCTAACCACTAGCCAAGAAGGCTTTGGGATGAGCTCCTAGTGAGGAACTGCACACACACCCTGGTTCTTTCGAGAAAACTCACTCTTCCTCCATTGCCTCCTAGGGAACTCCTACGGTGATTACAAAACAGGGAGCAGGACTTGGTTTCAGGCAGGTCTGAGCACGCAGCTCTCCGGACTGCCAACGGGACAGATTTTGCTTTTCTCGTCCAGCCCCCTTTTCACGGTTGCCACACAGCTCATGTAGCTGAAGTCCCCGGGCGGCCAAAAGAGACCCATGTCACATACTGTACCCATTCGCTGAAAGCACTTTGGAAAGCCAGGTTTCCTCCGGCAGGGAATTGCGCGAGCCAGTGTACGCCTTCGTTTCTCCTAGGTCATGGTACATCTTGCAACGGCCTAGCAGTCTTTGAAGGACGACGGCCTATTTCTCCCTCGAGAGGTGAAGTCCGGGTGCTGCTTCAGGGAGCAAGAGGTCAAGTATGGATTCCGAGAACTCGTGTAAGCACGGTGTTTTTCCAAAAGCAGCTCAGGGTTACAAAAGGAGGCCACCTCGCATTGCCCAGAAGCCCCGTTACAAACGTGTTCTTCAGGCATCCTCTAAGCTCTCCAAGTCGAGCTCTCCGATGGAGGAAAAACGTTGTTGCCCAGCCTCCTGCATACAAAACAGTAGAGTCCAAAGACCCTTGTGGCTGGGTGTTGCTCAGCAGGCTCAGATGCCACTTCTGCTCCACAGTGACCTTCCTCGGAATACGGTGCAGACGCTCGCATCGCATCCTCATCCTTACAGAGTCTTGAAAGGCACACCAGCATTTACAGCAGTTCAGTCGGGAAGGCCTCTTTGAAACTGCTGACTGCGACTGTGCTGGTGGAAAGAAACACTGCACCTTACCTTGAGTCTGGCGCTCGTCTGAATTATGCCCTAGACAACGTCCTCTGCTGGATGTACTCCTAGCAAGCAATTGCCAGCATTCCGTTTCACTGGGCAAAGTCTCCGTTCCTCCCTGGGTATTCTCGCAGGGTTGAGAAGGTTGGCGACCGCAGGGCTTTTCATTAAGCACTCATCATGGAAAACACGGACCTTCCTTGCAACACGCGGGCAAGTTTCCTTCCCACTGGCCAAGAAGGCTTTGGGATGAGAACCTAGCAAGGAACTGCACGCACTCTGGTTCGTTCAAGAAAATTCACTCTGCCTCAGGTTGCCTCTCAGGGTAATCCAGGGGTGAATAGAAGACGGGCAACAGGACTGTTTCTCAGGCAGCTCTGAGGACGCAGCTCTCCGGTTGGTCACTGGGGCAAATTGTGCCCTTCCCGTCCCCCTCCACTTTCACGGTTGACACCTAGCTCGTGTACCTGAAGTTCACAAGCAGGCCACATAGACACATGCCACACACATGGGCCCTTCCATGACAACACTTTGGCTAGCAGGAGTCCTCCTGAGCTGAATGGCGTGAGCCGGTGAACGCCTTAGTGTCGCCTACCTCACCGTGGATCTTGCAAAGGCCTAACAGTCTTCAAAGGCTGAGAGCACATGTCTCCAGCTGGATCTGAAGTCGACGTGCTGCTTGCGAGGGGAAGACGTCAGCTAGGAATTCTGAGAACCCTTGCCATGGCGGTGTTGGTTCCAGTGCAGCTCAGGTTTACCAACTGGGGTCCCCTTGCCTTGCACAGCAGACCAGGGAGAAAACTCTTCCTGAGGATTCTTCCAAGCTGTGGCTATCTGGCTCTCCGACGGAAGAAACACATTGCTGCCTGGCCTTCGGCACACCAACAGCAGCGCCCAAAGACCATCATGAGGCATGAGGTTGCTCAGAAGGCACAGACGACACTTTTGGTACACAGTGATTTTCCTCGGAAAAGGGTGCAGTCGCGAGCGTCCTCAGATATGTAAAAGGCACACCAGCATTACAGCACTTCAGTGGTGAAAGCCTCGGGTCTACTTGTGACCACCAAGTTTGCTGATGGAAACACTGCCCCTTATGTTGAGTATGCCACTCAGCCGACCTTCTCCTTAGCTGAAGTAGTCTGCTGCATGACCTCCTGGCAAGGAGTGGCAGGCACACTGTTTCTTTCGAGAACACTCACTCTTCCTCCCGAGGAATTCCTGCAGGGTGCCCAAGATGGGCGCCCGCCCGCCTCTGCCCCCGTGCTTTTCCTTCAGTTTCCTGGCCCCAAGCCTCCTGTTCCAAAGGGGCCAAACATGCTTTAGCCCTCAGGATCCGGTTTCTACGTGCAAACCCAGCCTGTGGAGCAGCCCCTTCTGCTCAGCTACAAGAGAGCCATGCGACACACCAGGCGCTCCTGTGAGGAGCCTTTTGTAAGCAGAGGTTCTCTGCAAGGTGACGTGCCTAGCCAAGACAGCGCTTCAGTCAGGCGTTGTCGACCCTGGAACTTTCAATCTCCTAGCAGTGCTTCGGGAAAAGTGTCCATCATTTTAGGCTGGTTGTAAAGTTACATTTCTGCTGGAGGTGAAGGGTCGTCAGCTTTGAGTTCGTAGAATCCATGTAACTCGCCGGGTATGATTCAGTGCAGCTAATAGCTAAGCCGGGAGTCTGACAGGCATTGCACGTGACACCGTTGCCCCACTCTGGTACCAAGACTGCTTTCCAGAGTTGGAGGTCTGGCTCTCCGCCGGAGCAAGCCGTGTGTTGCCCTGCCCTCTGCATGCGCAGAATGGAGGCCAAACACCCAATTGGCTGCATGTTACTACTCTGAAGCCGCAGTTGACACTTTGGCTACAACGTGTTCTTCCTTGACCTGGGTCCAGGCGTGAGAGAGCCTGCAGTCCTGAGAGGCCTACCAGTGTTAAGGCAGTACCTTCACTAAGGCTTCTCAGAAAGATCTGCACTGCAACACTTTTCATGGCACACGCGGACCTTCCTTTGGCGGCATGGGGGCAGGTTTCCTAACCACTAGCCAAGAAGGCTTTGGGATGAGCTCCTAGTGAGGAACTGCACACACACCCTGGTTCTTTCGAGAAAACTCACTCTTCCTCCATTGCCTCCTAGGGAACTCCTACGGTGATTACAAAACAGGGAGCAGGACTTGGTTTCAGGCAGGTCTGAGCACGCAGCTCTCCGGACTGCCAACGGGACAGATTTTGCTTTTCTCGTCCAGCCCCCTTTTCACGGTTGCCACACAGCTCATGTAGCTGAAGTCCCCGGGCAGCCAAAAGAGACCCATGTCACATACTGTACCCATTCGCTGAAAGCACTTTGGAAAGCCAGGTTTCCTCCGGCAGGGAATTGCGCGAGCCAGTGTACGCCTTCGTTTCTCCTAGGTCATGGTACATCTTGCAACGGCCTAGCAGTCTTTGAAGGACGACGGCCTATTTCTCCCTCGAGAGGTGAAGTCCGGGTGCTGCTTCAGGGAGCAAGAGGTCAAGTATGGATTCCGAGAACTCGTGTAAGCACGGTGTTTTTCCAAAAGCAGCTCAGGGTTACAAAAGGAGGCCACCTCGCATTGCCCAGAAGCCCCGTTACAAACGTGTTCTTCAGGCATCCTCTAAGCTCTCCAAGTCGAGCTCTCCGATGGAGGAAAAACGTTGTTGCCCAGCCTCCTGCATACAAAACAGTAGAGTCCAAAGACCCTTGTGGCTGGGTGTTGCTCAGCAGGCTCAGATGCCACTTCTGCTCCACAGTGACCTTCCTCGGAATACGGTGCAGACGCTCGCATCGCATCCTCATCCTTACAGAGTCTTGAAAGGCACACCAGCATTTACAGCAGTTCAGTCGGGAAGGCCTCTTTGAAACTGCTGACTGCGACTGTGCTGGTGGAAAGAAACACTGCACCTTACCTTGAGTCTGGCGCTCGTCTGAATTATGCCCTAGACAACGTCCTCTGCTGGATGTACTCCTAGCAAGCAATTGCCAGCATTCCGTTTCACTGGGCAAAGTCTCCGTTCCTCCCTGGGTATTCTCGCAGGGTTGAGAAGGTTGGCGACCGCAGGGCTTTTCATTAAGCACTCATCATGGAAAACACGGACCTTCCTTGCAACACGCGGGCAAGTTTCCTTCCCACTGGCCAAGAAGGCTTTGGGATGAGAACCTAGCAAGGAACTGCACGCACTCTGGTTCGTTCAAGAAAATTCACTCTGCCTCAGGTTGCCTCTCAGGGTAATCCAGGGGTGAATAGAAGACGGGCAACAGGACTGTTTCTCAGGCAGCTCTGAGGACGCAGCTCTCCGGTTGGTCACTGGGGCAAATTGTGCCCTTCCCGTCCCCCTCCACTTTCACGGTTGACACCTAGCTCGTGTACCTGAAGTTCACAAGCAGGCCACATAGACACATGCCACACACATGGGCCCTTCCATGACAACACTTTGGCTAGCAGGAGTCCTCCTGAGCTGAATGGCGTGAGCCGGTGAACGCCTTAGTGTCGCCTACCTCACCGTGGATCTTGCAAAGGCCTAACAGTCTTCAAAGGCTGAGAGCACATGTCTCCAGCTGGATCTGAAGTCGACGTGCTGCTTGCGAGGGGAAGACGTCAGCTAGGAATTCTGAGAACCCTTGCCATGGCGGTGTTGGTTCCAGTGCAGCTCAGGTTTACCAACTGGGGTCCCCTTGCCTTGCACAGCAGACCAGGGAGAAAACTCTTCCTGAGGATTCTTCTAAGCTGTGGCTATCTGGCTCTCCGACGGAAGAAACACATTGTTGCCTGGCCTTCGGCACACCAACAGCAGCGCCCAAAGACCATCATGAGGCATGAGGTTGCTCAGAAGGCACAGACGACACTTTCGGTACACAGTGATTTTCCTCGGAAAAGGGTGCAGTCGCGAGCGTCCTCAGATATGTAAAAGGCACACCAGCATTACAGCACTTCAGTGGTGAAAGCCTCGGGTCTACTTGTGACCACCAAGTTTGCTGATGGAAACACTGCCCCTTATGTTGAGTATGCCACTCAGCCGACCTTCTCCTTAGCTGAAGTAGTCTGCTGCATGACCTCCTGGCAAGGAGTGGCAGGCACACTGTTTCTTTCGAGAACACGCACTCTTCCTCCCGAGGAATTCCTGCAGGGTGCCCAAGATGGGCGCCCGCCCGCCTCTGCCCCCGTGCTTTTCCTTCAGTTTCCTGGCCCCAAGCCTCCTGTTCCAAAGGGGCCAAACATGCTTTAGCCCTCAGGATCCGGTTTCTACGTGCAAACCCAGCCTGTGGAGCAGCCCCTTCTGCTCAGCTACAAGAGAGCCATGCGACACACCAGGCGCTCCTGTGAGGAGCCTTTTGTAAGCAGAGGTTCTCTGCAAGGTGACGTGCCTAGCCAAGACAGCGCTTCAGTCAGGCGTTGTCGACCCTGGAACTTTCAATCTCCCAGCAGTGCTTCGGGAAAAGTGTCCATCATTTTAGGCTGGTTGTAAAGTTACATTTCTGCTGGAGGTGAAGGGTCGTCAGCTTTGAGTTCGTAGAATCCATGTAACTCGCCGGGTATGATTCAGTGCAGCTAATAGCTAAGCCGGGAGTCTGACAGGCATTGCACGTGACACCGTTGCCCCACTCTGGTACCAAGACTGCTTTCCAGAGTTGGAGGTCTGGCTCTCCGCCGGAGCAAGCCGTGTGTTGCCCTGCCCTCTGCATGCGCAGAATGGAGGCCAAACACCCAATTGGCTGCATGTTACTACTCTGAAGCCGCAGTTGACACTTTGGCTACAACGTGTTCTTCCTTGACCTGGGTCCAGGCGTGAGAGAGCCTGCAGTCCTGAGAGGCCTACCAGTGTTAAGGCAGTACCTTCACTAAGGCTTCTCAGAAAGATCTGCACTGCAACACTTTTCATGGCACACGCGGACCTTCCTTTGGCGGCATGGGGGCAGGTTTCCTAACCACTAGCCAAGAAGGCTTTGGGATGAGCTCCTAGTGAGGAACTGCACACACACCCTGGTTCTTTCGAGAAAACTCACTCTTCCTCCATTGCCTCCTAGGGAACTCCTACGGTGATTACAAAACAGGGAGCAGGACTTGGTTTCAGGCAGGTCTGAGCACGCAGCTCTCCGGACTGCCAACGGGACAGATTTTGCTTTTCTCGTCCAGCCCCCTTTTCACGGTTGCCACACAGCTCATGTAGCTGAAGTCCCCGGGCAGCCAAAAGAGACCCATGTCACATACTGTACCCATTCGCTGAAAGCACTTTGGAAAGCCAGGTTTCCTCCGGCAGGGAATTGCGCGAGCCAGTGTACGCCTTCGTTTCTCCTAGGTCATGGTACATCTTGCAACGGCCTAGCAGTCTTTGAAGGACGACGGCCTATTTCTCCCTCGAGAGGTGAAGTCCGGGTGCTGCTTCAGGGAGCAAGAGGTCAAGTATGGATTCCGAGAACTCGTGTAAGCACGGTGTTTTTCCAAAAGCAGCTCAGGGTTACAAAAGGAGGCCACCTCGCATTGCCCAGAAGCCCCGTTACAAACGTGTTCTTCAGGCATCCTCTAAGCTCTCCAAGTCGAGCTCTCCGATGGAGGAAAAACGTTGTTGCCCAGCCTCCTGCATACAAAACAGTAGAGTCCAAAGACCCTTGTGGCTGGGTGTTGCTCAGCAGGCTCAGATGCCACTTCTGCTCCACAGTGACCTTCCTCGGAATACGGTGCAGACGCTCGCATCGCATCCTCATCCTTACAGAGTCTTGAAAGGCACACCAGCATTTACAGCAGTTCAGTCGGGAAGGCCTCTTTGAAACTGCTGACTGCGACTGTGCTGGTGGAAAGAAACACTGCACCTTACCTTGAGTCTGGCGCTCGTCTGAATTATGCCCTAGACAACGTCCTCTGCTGGATGTACTCCTAGCAAGCAATTGCCAGCATTCCGTTTCACTGGGCAAAGTCTCCGTTCCTCCCTGGGTATTCTCGCAGGGTTGAGAAGGTTGGCGACCGCAGGGCTTTTCATTAAGCACTCATCATGGAAAACACGGACCTTCCTTGCAACACGCGGGCAAGTTTCCTTCCCACTGGCCAAGAAGGCTTTGGGATGAGAACCTAGCAAGGAACTGCACGCACTCTGGTTCGTTCAAGAAAATTCACTCTGCCTCAGGTTGCCTCTCAGGGTAATCCAGGGGTGAATAGAAGACGGGCAACAGGACTGTTTCTCAGGCAGCTCTGAGGACGCAGCTCTCCGGTTGGTCACTGGGGCAAATTGTGCCCTTCCCGTCCCCCTCCACTTTCACGGTTGACACCTAGCTCGTGTACCTGAAGTTCACAAGCAGGCCACATAGACACATGCCACACACATGGGCCCTTCCATGACAACACTTTGGCTAGCAGGAGTCCTCCTGAGCTGAATGGCGTGAGCCGGTGAACGCCTTAGTGTCGCCTACCTCACCGTGGATCTTGCAAAGGCCTAACAGTCTTCAAAGGCTGAGAGCACATGTCTCCAGCTGGATCTGAAGTCGACGTGCTGCTTGCGAGGGGAAGACGTCAGCTAGGAATTCTGAGAACCCTTGCCATGGCGGTGTTGGTTCCAGTGCAGCTCAGGTTTACCAACTGGGGTCCCCTTGCATTGCACAGCAGACCAGGGAGAAAACTCTTCCTGAGGATTCTTCCAAGCTGTGGCTATCTGGCTCCCCGACGGAAGAAACACATTGCTGCCTGGCCTTCGGCACACCAACAGCAGCGCCCAAAGACCATCATGAGGCATGAGGTTGCTCAGAAGGCACAGACGACACTTTCGGTACACAGTGATTTTCCTCGGAAAAGGGTGCAGTCGCGAGCGTCCTCAGATATGTAAAAGGCACACCAGCATTACAGCACTTCAGTGGTGAAAGCCTCGGGTCTACTTGTGACCACCAAGTTTGCTGATGGAAACACTGCCCCTTATGTTGAGTATGCCACTCAGCCGACCTTCTCCTTAGCTGAAGTAGTCTGCTGCATGACCTCCTGGCAAGGAGTGGCAGGCACACTGTTTCTTTCGAGAACACGCACTCTTCCTCCCGAGGAATTCCTGCAGGGTGCCCAAGATGGGCGCCCGCCCGCCTCTGCCCCCGTGCTTTTCCTTCAGTTTCCTGGCCCCAAGCCTCCTGTTCCAAAGGGGCCAAACATGCTTTAGCCCTCAGGATCCGGTTTCTACGTGCAAACCCAGCCTGTGGAGCAGCCCCTTCTGCTCAGCTACAAGAGAGCCATGCGACACACCAGGCGCTCCTGTGAGGAGCCTTTTGTAAGCAGAGGTTCTCTGCAAGGTGACGTGCCTAGCCAAGACAGCGCTTCAGTCAGGCGTTGTCGACCCTGGAACTTTCAATCTCCCAGCAGTGCTTCGGGAAAAGTGTCCATCATTTTAGGCTGGTTGTAAAGTTACATTTCTGCTGGAGGTGAAGGGTCGTCAGCTTTGAGTTCGTAGAATCCATGTAACTCGCCGGGTATGATTCAGTGCAGCTAATAGCTAAGCCGGGAGTCTGACAGGCATTGCACGTGACACCGTTGCCCCACTCTGGTACCAAGACTGCTTTCCAGAGTTGGAGGTCTGGCTCTCCGCCGGAGCAAGCCGTGTGTTGCCCTGCCCTCTGCATGCGCAGAATGGAGGCCAAACACCCAATTGGCTGCATGTTACTACTCTGAAGCCGCAGTTGACACTTTGGCTACAACGTGTTCTTCCTTGACCTGGGTCCAGGCGTGAGAGAGCCTGCAGTCCTGAGAGGCCTACCAGTGTTAAGGCAGTACCTTCACTAAGGCTTCTCAGAAAGATCTGCACTGCAACACTTTTCATGGCACACGCGGACCTTCCTTTGGCGGCATGGGGGCAGGTTTCCTAACCACTAGCCAAGAAGGCTTTGGGATGAGCTCCTAGTGAGGAACTGCACACACACCCTGGTTCTTTCGAGAAAACTCACTCTTCCTCCATTGCCTCCTAGGGAACTCCTACGGTGATTACAAAACAGGGAGCAGGACTTGGTTTCAGGCAGGTCTGAGCACGCAGCTCTCCGGACTGCCAACGGGACAGATTTTGCTTTTCTCGTCCAGCCCCCTTTTCATGGTTGCCACACAGCTCATGTAGCTGAAGTCCCCGGGCAGCCAAAAGAGACCCATGTCACATACTGTACCCATTCGCTGAAAGCACTTTGGAAAGCCAGGTTTCCTCCGGCAGGGAATTGCGCGAGCCAGTGTACGCCTTCGTTTCTCCTAGGTCATGGTACATCTTGCAACGGCCTAGCAGTCTTTGAAGGACGACGGCCTATTTCTCCCTCGAGAGGTGAAGTCCGGGTGCTGCTTCAGGGAGCAAGAGGTCAAGTATGGATTCCGAGAACTCGTGTAAGCACGGTGTTTTTCCAAAAGCAGCTCAGGGTTACAAAAGGAGGCCACCTCGCATTGCCCAGAAGCCCCGTTACAAACGTGTTCTTCAGGCATCCTCTAAGCTCTCCAAGTCGAGCTCTCCGATGGAGGAAAAACGTTGTTGCCCAGCCTCCTGCATACAAAACAGTAGAGTCCAAAGACCCTTGTGGCTGGGTGTTGCTCAGCAGGCTCAGATGCCACTTCTGCTCCACAGTGACCTTCCTCGGAATGCGGTGCAGACGCTCGCATCCTCATCCTTACAGAGTCTTGAAAGGCACACCAGCATTTACAGCAGTTCAGTCGGGAAGGCCTCTTTGAAACTGCTGACTGCGACTGTGCTGGTGGAAAGAAACACTGCACCTTACCTTGAGTCTGGCGCTCGTCTGAATTATGCCCTAGACAACGTCCTCTGCTGGATGTACTCCTAGCAAGCAATTGCCAGCATTCCGTTTCACTGGGCAAAGTCTCCGTTCCTCCCTGGGTATTCTCGCAGGGTTGAGAAGGTTGGCGACCGCAGGGCTTTTCATTAAGCACTCATCATGGAAAACACGGACCTTCCTTGCAACACGCGGGCAAGTTTCCTTCCCACTGGCCAAGAAGGCTTTGGGATGAGAACCTAGCAAGGAACTGCACGCACTCTGGTTCGTTCAAGAAAATTCACTCTGCCTCAGGTTGCCTCTCAGGGTAATCCAGGGGTGAATAGAAGACGGGCAACAGGACTGTTTCTCAGGCAGCTCTGAGGACGCAGCTCTCCGGTTGGTCACTGGGGCAAATTGTGCCCTTCCCGTCCCCCTCCACTTTCACGGTTGACACCTAGCTCGTGTACCTGAAGTTCACAAGCAGGCCACATAGACACATGCCACACACATGGGCCCTTCCATGACAACACTTTGGCTAGCAGGAGTCCTCCTGAGCTGAATGGCGTGAGCCGGTGAACGCCTTAGTGTCGCCTACCTCACCGTGGATCTTGCAAAGGCCTAACAGTCTTCAAAGGCTGAGAGCACATGTCTCCAGCTGGATCTGAAGTCGACGTGCTGCTTGCGAGGGGAAGACGTCAGCTAGGAATTCTGAGAACCCTTGCCATGGCGGTGTTGGTTCCAGTGCAGCTCAGGTTTACCAACTGGGGTCCCCTTGCCTTGCACAGCAGACCAGGGAGAAAACTCTTCCTGAGGATTCTTCCAAGCTGTGGCTATCTGGCTCTCCGACGGAAGACACACATTGCTGCCTGGCCTTCGGCACACCAACAGCAGCGCCCAAAGACCATCATGAGGCATGAGGTTGCTCAGAAGGCACAGACGACACTTTCGGTACACAGTGATTTTCCTCGGAAAAGGGTGCAGTCGCGAGCGTCCTCAGATATGTAAAAGGCACACCAGCATTACAGCACTTCAGTGGTGAAAGCCTCGGGTCTACTTGTGACCACCAAGTTTGCTGATGGAAACACTGCCCCTTATGTTGAGTATGCCACTCAGCCGACCTTCTCCTTAGCTGAAGTAGTCTGCTGCATGACCTCCTGGCAAGGAGTGGCAGGCACACTGTTTCTTTCGAGAACACGCACTCTTCCTCCCGAGGAATTCCTGCAGGGTGCCCAAGATGGGCGCCCGCCCGCCTCTGCCCCCGTGCTTTTCCTTCAGTTTCCTGGCCCCAAGCCTCCTGTTCCAAAGGGGCCAAACATGCTTTAGCCCTCAGGATCCGGTTTCTACGTGCAAACCCAGCCTGTGGAGCAGCCCCTTCTGCTCAGCTACAAGAGAGCCATGCGACACACCAGGCGCTCCTGTGAGGAGCCTTTTGTAAGCAGAGGTTCTCTGCAAGGTGACGTGCCTAGCCAAGACAGCGCTTCAGTCAGGCGTTGTCGACCCTGGAACTTTCAATCTCCCAGCAGTGCTTCGGGAAAAGTGTCCATCATTTTAGGCTGGTTGTAAAGTTACATTTCTGCTGGAGGTGAAGGGTCGTCAGCTTTGAGTTCGTAGAATCCATGTAACTCGCCGGGTATGATTCAGTGCAGCTAATAGCTAAGCCGGGAGTCTGACAGGCATTGCACGTGACACCGTTGCCCCACTCTGGTACCAAGACTGCTTTCCAGAGTTGGAGGTCTGGCTCTCCGCCGGAGCAAGCCGTGTGTTGCCCTGCCCTCTGCATGCGCAGAATGGAGGCCAAACACCCAATTGGCTGCATGTTACTACTCTGAAGCCGCAGTTGACACTTTGGCTACAACGTGTTCTTCCTTGACCTGGGTCCAGGCGTGAGAGAGCCTGCAGTCCTGAGAGGCCTACCAGTGTTAAGGCAGTACCTTCACTAAGGCTTCTCAGAAAGATCTGCACTGCAACACTTTTCATGGCACACGCGGACCTTCCTTTGGCGGCATGGGGGCAGGTTTCCTAACCACTAGCCAAGAAGGCTTTGGGATGAGCTCCTAGTGAGGAACTGCACACACACCCTGGTTCTTTCGAGAAAACTCACTCTTCCTCCATTGCCTCCTAGGGAACTCCTACGGTGATTACAAAACAGGGAGCAGGACTTGGTTTCAGGCAGGTCTGAGCACGCAGCTCTCCGGACTGCCAACGGGACAGATTTTGCTTTTCTCGTCCAGCCCCCTTTTCACGGTTGCCACACAGCTCATGTAGCTGAAGTCCCCGGGCGGCCAAAAGAGACCCATGTCACATACTGTACCCATTCGCTGAAAGCACTTTGGAAAGCCAGGTTTCCTCCGGCAGGGAATTGCGCGAGCCAGTGTACGCCTTCGTTTCTCCTAGGTCATGGTACATCTTGCAACGGCCTAGCAGTCTTTGAAGGACGACGGCCTATTTCTCCCTCGAGAGGTGAAGTCCGGGTGCTGCTTCAGGGAGCAAGAGGTCAAGTATGGATTCCGAGAACTCGTGTAAGCACGGTGTTTTTCCAAAAGCAGCTCAGGGTTACAAAAGGAGGCCACCTCGCATTGCCCAGAAGCCCCGTTACAAACGTGTTCTTCAGGCATCCTCTAAGCTCTCCAAGTCGAGCTCTCCGATGGAGGAAAAACGTTGTTGCCCAGCCTCCTGCATACAAAACAGTAGAGTCCAAAGACCCTTGTGGCTGGGTGTTGCTCAGCAGGCTCAGATGCCACTTCTGCTCCACAGTGACCTTCCTCGGAATACGGTGCAGACGCTCGCATCGCATCCTCATCCTTACAGAGTCTTGAAAGGCACACCAGCATTTACAGCAGTTCAGTCGGGAAGGCCTCTTTGAAACTGCTGACTGCGACTGTGCTGGTGGAAAGAAACACTGCACCTTACCTTGAGTCTGGCGCTCGTCTGAATTATGCCCTAGACAACGTCCTCTGCTGGATGTACTCCTAGCAAGCAATTGCCAGCATTCCGTTTCACTGGGCAAAGTCTCCGTTCCTCCCTGGGTATTCTCGCAGGGTTGAGAAGGTTGGCGACCGCAGGGCTTTTCATTAAGCACTCATCATGGAAAACACGGACCTTCCTTGCAACACGCGGGCAAGTTTCCTTCCCACTGGCCAAGAAGGCTTTGGGATGAGAACCTAGCAAGGAACTGCACGCACTCTGGTTCGTTCAAGAAAATTCACTCTGCCTCAGGTTGCCTCTCAGGGTAATCCAGGGGTGAATAGAAGACGGGCAACAGGACTGTTTCTCAGGCAGCTCTGAGGACGCAGCTCTCCGGTTGGTCACTGGGGCAAATTGTGCCCTTCCCGTCCCCCTCCACTTTCACGGTTGACACCTAGCTCGTGTACCTGAAGTTCACAAGCAGGCCACATAGACACATGCCACACACATGGGCCCTTCCATGACAACACTTTGGCTAGCAGGAGTCCTCCTGAGCTGAATGGCGTGAGCCGGTGAACGCCTTAGTGTCGCCTACCTCACCGTGGATCTTGCAAAGGCCTAACAGTCTTCAAAGGCTGAGAGCACATGTCTCCAGCTGGATCTGAAGTCGACGTGCTGCTTGCGAGGGGAAGACGTCAGCTAGGAATTCTGAGAACCCTTGCCATGGCGGTGTTGGTTCCAGTGCAGCTCAGGTTTACCAACTGGGGTCCCCTTGCATTGCACAGCAGACCAGGGAGAAAACTCTTCCTGAGGATTCTTCCAAGCTGTGGCTATCTGGCTCCCCGACGGAAGAAACACATTGCTGCCTGGCCTTCGGCACACCAACAGCAGCGCCCAAAGACCATCATGAGGCATGAGGTTGCTCAGAAGGCACAGACGACACTTTCGGTACACAGTGATTTTCCTCGGAAAAGGGTGCAGTCGCGAGCGTCCTCAGATATGTAAAAGGCACACCAGCATTACAGCACTTCAGTGGTGAAAGCCTCGGGTCTACTTGTGACCACCAAGTTTGCTGATGGAAACACTGCCCCTTATGTTGAGTATGCCACTCAGCCGACCTTCTCCTTAGCTGAAGTAGTCTGCTGCATGACCTCCTGGCAAGGAGTGGCAGGCACACTGTTTCTTTCGAGAACACTCACTCTTCCTCCCGAGGAATTCCTGCAGGGTGCCCAAGATGGGCGCCCGCCCGCCTCTGCCCCCGTGCTTTTCCTTCAGTTTCCTGGCCCCAAGCCTCCTGTTCCAAAGGGGCCAAACATGCTTTAGCCCTCAGGATCCGGTTTCTACGTGCAAACCCAGCCTGTGGAGCAGCCCCTTCTGCTCAGCTACAAGAGAGCCATGCGACACACCAGGCGCTCCTGTGAGGAGCCTTTTGTAAGCAGAGGTTCTCTGCAAGGTGACGTGCCTAGCCAAGACAGCGCTTCAGTCAGGCGTTGTCGACCCTGGAACTTTCAATCTCCCAGCAGTGCTTCGGGAAAAGTGTCCATCATTTTAGGCTGGTTGTAAAGTTACATTTCTGCTGGAGGTGAAGGGTCGTCAGCTTTGAGTTCGTAGAATCCATGTAACTCGCCGGGTATGATTCAGTGCAGCTAATAGCTAAGCCGGGAGTCTGACAGGCATTGCACGTGACACCGTTGCCCCACTCTGGTACCAAGACTGCTTTCCAGAGTTGGAGGTCTGGCTCTCCGCCGGAGCAAGCCGTGTGTTGCCCTGCCCTCTGCATGCGCAGAATGGAGGCCAAACACCCAATTGGCTGCATGTTACTACTCTGAAGCTGCAGTTGACACTTTGGCTACAACGTGTTCTTCCTTGACCTGGGTCCAGGCGTGAGAGAGCCTGCAGTCCTGAGAGGCCTACCAGTGTTAAGGCAGTACCTTCACTAAGGCTTCTCAGAAAGATCTGCACTGCAACACTTTTCATGGCACACGCGGACCTTCCTTTGGCGGCATGGGGGCAGGTTTCCTAACCACTAGCCAAGAAGGCTTTGGGATGAGCTCCTAGTGAGGAACTGCACACACACCCTGGTTCTTTCGAGAAAACTCACTCTTCCTCCATTGCCTCCTAGGGAACTCCTACGGTGATTACAAAACAGGGAGCAGGACTTGGTTTCAGGCAGGTCTGAGCACGCAGCTCTCCGGACTGCCAACGGGACAGATTTTGCTTTTCTCGTCCAGCCCCCTTTTCACGGTTGCCACACAGCTCATGTAGCTGAAGTCCCCGGGCAGCCAAAAGAGACCCATGTCACATACTGTACCCATTCGCTGAAAGCACTTTGGAAAGCCAGGTTTCCTCCGGCAGGGAATTGCGCGAGCCAGTGTACGCCTTCGTTTCTCCTAGGTCATGGTACATCTTGCAACGGCCTAGCAGTCTTTGAAGGACGACGGCCTATTTCTCCCTCGAGAGGTGAAGTCCGGGTGCTGCTTCAGGGAGCAAGAGGTCAAGTATGGATTCCGAGAACTCGTGTAAGCACGGTGTTTTTCCAAAAGCAGCTCAGGGTTACAAAAGGAGGCCACCTCGCATTGCCCAGAAGCCCCGTTACAAACGTGTTCTTCAGGCATCCTCTAAGCTCTCCAAGTCGAGCTCTCCGATGGAGGAAAAACGTTGTTGCCCAGCCTCCTGCATACAAAACAGTAGAGTCCAAAGACCCTTGTGGCTGGGTGTTGCTCAGCAGGCTCAGATGCCACTTCTGCTCCACAGTGACCTTCCTCGGAATGCGGTGCAGACGCTCGCATCCTCATCCTTACAGAGTCTTGAAAGGCACACCAGCATTTACAGCAGTTCAGTCGGGAAGGCCTCTTTGAAACTGCTGACTGCGACTGTGCTGGTGGAAAGAAACACTGCACCTTACCTTGAGTCTGGCGCTCGTCTGAATTATGCCCTAGACAACGTCCTCTGCTGGATGTACTCCTAGCAAGCAATTGCCAGCATTCCGTTTCACTGGGCAAAGTCTCCGTTCCTCCCTGGGTATTCTCGCAGGGTTGAGAAGGTTGGCGACCGCAGGGCTTTTCATTAAGCACTCATCATGGAAAACACGGACCTTCCTTGCAACACGCGGGCAAGTTTCCTTCCCACTGGCCAAGAAGGCTTTGGGATGAGAACCTAGCAAGGAACTGCACGCACTCTGGTTCGTTCAAGAAAATTCACTCTGCCTCAGGTTGCCTCTCAGGGTAATCCAGGGGTGAATAGAAGACGGGCAACAGGACTGTTTCTCAGGCAGCTCTGAGGACGCAGCTCTCCGGTTGGTCACTGGGGCAAATTGTGCCCTTCCCGTCCCCCTCCACTTTCACGGTTGACACCTAGCTCGTGTACCTGAAGTTCACAAGCAGGCCACATAGACACATGCCACACACATGGGCCCTTCCATGACAACACTTTGGCTAGCAGGAGTCCTCCTGAGCTGAATGGCGTGAGCCGGTGAACGCCTTAGTGTCGCCTACCTCACCGTGGATCTTGCAAAGGCCTAACAGTCTTCAAAGGCTGAGAGCACATGTCTCCAGCTGGATCTGAAGTCGACGTGCTGCTTGCGAGGGGAAGACGTCAGCTAGGAATTCTGAGAACCCTTGCCATGGCGGTGTTGGTTCCAGTGCAGCTCAGGTTTACCAACTGGGGTCCCCTTGCCTTGCACAGCAGACCAGGGAGAAAACTCTTCCTGAGGATTCTTCCAAGCTGTGGCTATCTGGCTCTCCGACGGAAGACACACATTGCTGCCTGGCCTTCGGCACACCAACAGCAGCGCCCAAAGACCATCATGAGGCATGAGGTTGCTCAGAAGGCACAGACGACACTTTCGGTACACAGTGATTTTCCTCGGAAAAGGGTGCAGTCGCGAGCGTCCTCAGATATGTAAAAGGCACACCAGCATTACAGCACTTCAGTGGTGAAAGCCTCGGGTCTACTTGTGACCACCAAGTTTGCTGATGGAAACACTGCCCCTTATGTTGAGTATGCCACTCAGCCGACCTTCTCCTTAGCTGAAGTAGTCTGCTGCATGACCTCCTGGCAAGGAGTGGCAGGCACACTGTTTCTTTCGAGAACACGCACTCTTCCTCCCGAGGAATTCCTGCAGGGTGCCCAAGATGGGCGCCCGCCCGCCTCTGCCCCCGTGCTTTTCCTTCAGTTTCCTGGCCCCAAGCCTCCTGTTCCAAAGGGGCCAAACATGCTTTAGCCCTCAGGATCCGGTTTCTACGTGCAAACCCAGCCTGTGGAGCAGCCCCTTCTGCTCAGCTACAAGAGAGCCATGCGACACACCAGGCGCTCCTGTGAGGAGCCTTTTGTAAGCAGAGGTTCTCTGCAAGGTGACGTGCCTAGCCAAGACAGCGCTTCAGTCAGGCGTTGTCGACCCTGGAACTTTCAATCTCCCAGCAGTGCTTCGGGAAAAGTGTCCATCATTTTAGGCTGGTTGTAAAGTTACATTTCTGCTGGAGGTGAAGGGTCGTCAGCTTTGAGTTCGTAGAATCCATGTAACTCGCCGGGTATGATTCAGTGCAGCTAATAGCTAAGCCGGGAGTCTGACAGGCATTGCACGTGACACCGTTGCCCCACTCTGGTACCAAGACTGCTTTCCAGAGTTGGAGGTCTGGCTCTCCGCCGGAGCAAGCCGTGTGTTGCCCTGCCCTCTGCATGCGCAGAATGGAGGCCAAACACCCAATTGGCTGCATGTTACTACTCTGAAGCCGCAGTTGACACTTTGGCTACAACGTGTTCTTCCTTGACCTGGGTCCAGGCGTGAGAGAGCCTGCAGTCCTGAGAGGCCTACCAGTGTTAAGGCAGTACCTTCACTAAGGCTTCTCAGAAAGATCTGCACTGCAACACTTTTCATGGCACACGCGGACCTTCCTTTGGCGGCATGGGGGCAGGTTTCCTAACCACTAGCCAAGAAGGCTTTGGGATGAGCTCCTAGTGAGGAACTGCACACACACCCTGGTTCTTTCGAGAAAACTCACTCTTCCTCCATTGCCTCCTAGGGAACTCCTACGGTGATTACAAAACAGGGAGCAGGACTTGGTTTCAGGCAGGTCTGAGCACGCAGCTCTCCGGACTGCCAACGGGACAGATTTTGCTTTTCTCGTCCAGCCCCCTTTTCACGGTTGCCACACAGCTCATGTAGCTGAAGTCCCCGGGCAGCCAAAAGAGACCCATGTCACATACTGTACCCATTCGCTGAAAGCACTTTGGAAAGCCAGGTTTCCTCCGGCAGGGAATTGCGCGAGCCAGTGTACGCCTTCGTTTCTCCTAGGTCATGGTACATCTTGCAACGGCCTAGCAGTCTTTGAAGGACGACGGCCTATTTCTCCCTCGAGAGGTGAAGTCCGGGTGCTGCTTCAGGGAGCAAGAGGTCAAGTATGGATTCCGAGAACTCGTGTAAGCACGGTGTTTTTCCAAAAGCAGCTCAGGGTTACAAAAGGAGGCCACCTCGCATTGCCCAGAAGCCCCGTTACAAACGTGTTCTTCAGGCATCCTCTAAGCTCTCCAAGTCGAGCTCTCCGATGGAGGAAAAACGTTGTTGCCCAGCCTCCTGCATACAAAACAGTAGAGTCCAAAGACCCTTGTGGCTGGGTGTTGCTCAGCAGGCTCAGATGCCACTTCTGCTCCACAGTGACCTTCCTCGGAATGCGGTGCAGACGCTCGCATCCTCATCCTTACAGAGTCTTGAAAGGCACACCAGCATTTACAGCAGTTCAGTCGGGAAGGCCTCTTTGAAACTGCTGACTGCGACTGTGCTGGTGGAAAGAAACACTGCACCTTACCTTGAGTCTGGCGCTCGTCTGAATTATGCCCTAGACAACGTCCTCTGCTGGATGTACTCCTAGCAAGCAATTGCCAGCATTCCGTTTCACTGGGCAAAGTCTCCGTTCCTCCCTGGGTATTCTCGCAGGGTTGAGAAGGTTGGCGACCGCAGGGCTTTTCATTAAGCACTCATCATGGAAAACACGGACCTTCCTTGCAACACGCGGGCAAGTTTCCTTCCCACTGGCCAAGAAGGCTTTGGGATGAGAACCTAGCAAGGAACTGCACGCACTCTGGTTCGTTCAAGAAAATTCACTCTGCCTCAGGTTGCCTCTCAGGGTAATCCAGGGGTGAATAGAAGACGGGCAACAGGACTGTTTCTCAGGCAGCTCTGAGGACGCAGCTCTCCGGTTGGTCACTGGGGCAAATTGTGCCCTTCCCGTCCCCCTCCACTTTCACGGTTGACACCTAGCTCGTGTACCTGAAGTTCACAAGCAGGCCACATAGACACATGCCACACACATGGGCCCTTCCATGACAACACTTTGGCTAGCAGGAGTCCTCCTGAGCTGAATGGCGTGAGCCGGTGAACGCCTTAGTGTCGCCTACCTCACCGTGGATCTTGCAAAGGCCTAACAGTCTTCAAAGGCTGAGAGCACATGTCTCCAGCTGGATCTGAAGTCGACGTGCTGCTTGCGAGGGGAAGACGTCAGCTAGGAATTCTGAGAACCCTTGCCATGGCGGTGTTGGTTCCAGTGCAGCTCAGGTTTACCAACTGGGGTCCCCTTGCCTTGCACAGCAGACCAGGGAGAAAACTCTTCCTGAGGATTCTTCCAAGCTGTGGCTATCTGGCTCTCCAACGGAAGACACACATTGCTGCCTGGCCTTCGGCACACCAACAGCAGCGCCCAAAGACCATCATGAGGCATGAGGTTGCTCAGAAGGCACAGACGACACTTTCGGTACACAGTGATTTTCCTCGGAAAAGGGTGCAGTCGCGAGCGTCCTCAGATATGTAAAAGGCACACCAGCATTACAGCACTTCAGTGGTGAAAGCCTCGGGTCTACTTGTGACCACCAAGTTTGCTGATGGAAACACTGCCCCTTATGTTGAGTATGCCACTCAGCCGACCTTCTCCTTAGCTGAAGTAGTCTGCTGCATGACCTCCTGGCAAGGAGTGGCAGGCACACTGTTTCTTTCGAGAACACTCACTCTTCCTCCCGAGGAATTCCTGCAGGGTGCCCAAGATGGGCGCCCGCCCGCCTCTGCCCCCGTGCTTTTCCTTCAGTTTCCTGGCCCCAAGCCTCCTGTTCCAAAGGGGCCAAACATGCTTTAGCCCTCAGGATCCGGTTTCTACGTGCAAACCCAGCCTGTGGAGCAGCCCCTTCTGCTCAGCTACAAGAGAGCCATGCGACACACCAGGCGCTCCTGTGAGGAGCCTTTTGTAAGCAGAGGTTCTCTGCAAGGTGACGTGCCTAGCCAAGACAGCGCTTCAGTCAGGCGTTGTCGACCCTGGAACTTTCAATCTCCCAGCAGTGCTTCGGGAAAAGTGTCCATCATTTTAGGCTGGTTGTAAAGTTACATTTCTGCTGGAGGTGAAGGGTCGTCAGCTTTGAGTTCGTAGAATCCATGTAACTCGCCGGGTATGATTCAGTGCAGCTAATAGCTAAGCCGGGAGTCTGACAGGCATTGCACGTGACACCGTTGCCCCACTCTGGTACCAAGACTGCTTTCCAGAGTTGGAGGTCTGGCTCTCCGCCGGAGCAAGCCGTGTGTTGCCCTGCCCTCTGCATGCGCAGAATGGAGGCCAAACACCCAATTGGCTGCATGTTACTACTCTGAAGCCGCAGTTGACACTTTGGCTACAACGTGTTCTTCCTTGACCTGGGTCCAGGCGTGAGAGAGCCTGCAGTCCTGAGAGGCCTACCAGTGTTAAGGCAGTACCTTCACTAAGGCTTCTCAGAAAGATCTGCACTGCAACACTTTTCATGGCACACGCGGACCTTCCTTTGGCGGCATGGGGGCAGGTTTCCTAACCACTAGCCAAGAAGGCTTTGGGATGAGCTCCTAGTGAGGAACTGCACACACACCCTGGTTCTTTCGAGAAAACTCACTCTTCCTCCATTGCCTCCTAGGGAACTCCTACGGTGATTACAAAACAGGGAGCAGGACTTGGTTTCAGGCAGGTCTGAGCACGCAGCTCTCCGGACTGCCAACGGGACAGATTTTGCTTTTCTCGTCCAGCCCCCTTTTCACGGTTGCCACACAGCTCATGTAGCTGAAGTCCCCGGGCAGCCAAAAGAGACCCATGTCACATACTGTACCCATTCGCTGAAAGCACTTTGGAAAGCCAGGTTTCCTCCGGCAGGGAATTGCGCGAGCCAGTGTACGCCTTCGTTTCTCCTAGGTCATGGTACATCTTGCAACGGCCTAGCAGTCTTTGAAGGACGACGGCCTATTTCTCCCTCGAGAGGTGAAGTCCGGGTGCTGCTTCAGGGAGCAAGAGGTCAAGTATGGATTCCGAGAACTCGTGTAAGCACGGTGTTTTTCCAAAAGCAGCTCAGGGTTACAAAAGGAGGCCACCTCGCATTGCCCAGAAGCCCCGTTACAAACGTGTTCTTCAGGCATCCTCTAAGCTCTCCAAGTCGAGCTCTCCGATGGAGGAAAAACGTTGTTGCCCAGCCTCCTGCATACAAAACAGTAGAGTCCAAAGACCCTTGTGGCTGGGTGTTGCTCAGCAGGCTCAGATGCCACTTCTGCTCCACAGTGACCTTCCTCGGAATACGGTGCAGACGCTCGCATCGCATCCTCATCCTTACAGAGTCTTGAAAGGCACACCAGCATTTACAGCAGTTCAGTCGGGAAGGCCTCTTTGAAACTGCTGACTGCGACTGTGCTGGTGGAAAGAAACACTGCACCTTACCTTGAGTCTGGCGCTCGTCTGAATTATGCCCTAGACAACGTCCTCTGCTGGATGTACTCCTAGCAAGCAATTGCCAGCATTCCGTTTCACTGGGCAAAGTCTCCGTTCCTCCCTGGGTATTCTCGCAGGGTTGAGAAGGTTGGCGACCGCAGGGCTTTTCATTAAGCACTCATCATGGAAAACACGGACCTTCCTTGCAACACGCGGGCAAGTTTCCTTCCCACTGGCCAAGAAGGCTTTGGGATGAGAACCTAGCAAGGAACTGCACGCACTCTGGTTCGTTCAAGAAAATTCACTCTGCCTCAGGTTGCCTCTCAGGGTAATCCAGGGGTGAATAGAAGACGGGCAACAGGACTGTTTCTCAGGCAGCTCTGAGGACGCAGCTCTCCGGTTGGTCACTGGGGCAAATTGTGCCCTTCCCGTCCCCCTCCACTTTCACGGTTGACACCTAGCTCGTGTACCTGAAGTTCACAAGCAGGCCACATAGACACATGCCACACACATGGGCCCTTCCATGACAACACTTTGGCTAGCAGGAGTCCTCCTGAGCTGAATGGCGTGAGCCGGTGAACGCCTTAGTGTCGCCTACCTCACCGTGGATCTTGCAAAGGCCTAACAGTCTTCAAAGGCTGAGAGCACATGTCTCCAGCTGGATCTGAAGTCGACGTGCTGCTTGCGAGGGGAAGACGTCAGCTAGGAATTCTGAGAACCCTTGCCATGGCGGTGTTGGTTCCAGTGCAGCTCAGGTTTACCAACTGGGGTCCCCTTGCATTGCACAGCAGACCAGGGAGAAAACTCTTCCTGAGGATTCTTCCAAGCTGTGGCTATCTGGCTCCCCGACGGAAGAAACACATTGCTGCCTGGCCTTCGGCACACCAACAGCAGCGCCCAAAGACCATCATGAGGCATGAGGTTGCTCAGAAGGCACAGACGACACTTTCGGTACACAGTGATTTTCCTCGGAAAAGGGTGCAGTCGCGAGCGTCCTCAGATATGTAAAAGGCACACCAGCATTACAGCACTTCAGTGGTGAAAGCCTCGGGTCTACTTGTGACCACCAAGTTTGCTGATGGAAACACTGCCCCTTATGTTGAGTATGCCACTCAGCCGACCTTCTCCTTAGCTGAAGTAGTCTGCTGCATGACCTCCTGGCAAGGAGTGGCAGGCACACTGTTTCTTTCGAGAACACTCACTCTTCCTCCCGAGGAATTCCTGCAGGGTGCCCAAGATGGGCGCCCGCCCGCCTCTGCCCCCGTGCTTTTCCTTCAGTTTCCTGGCCCCAAGCCTCCTGTTCCAAAGGGGCCAAACATGCTTTAGCCCTCAGGATCCGGTTTCTACGTGCAAACCCAGCCTGTGGAGCAGCCCCTTCTGCTCAGCTACAAGAGAGCCATGCGACACACCAGGCGCTCCTGTGAGGAGCCTTTTGTAAGCAGAGGTTCTCTGCAAGGTGACGTGCCTAGCCAAGACAGCGCTTCAGTCAGGCGTTGTCGACCCTGGAACTTTCAATCTCCCAGCAGTGCTTCGGGAAAAGTGTCCATCATTTTAGGCTGGTTGTAAAGTTACATTTCTGCTGGAGGTGAAGGGTCGTCAGCTTTGAGTTCGTAGAATCCATGTAACTCGCCGGGTATGATTCAGTGCAGCTAATAGCTAAGCCGGGAGTCTGACAGGCATTGCACGTGACACCGTTGCCCCACTCTGGTACCAAGACTGCTTTCCAGAGTTGGAGGTCTGGCTCTCCGCCGGAGCAAGCCGTGTGTTGCCCTGCCCTCTGCATGCGCAGAATGGAGGCCAAACACCCAATTGGCTGCATGTTACTACTCTGAAGCCGCAGTTGACACTTTGGCTACAACGTGTTCTTCCTTGACCTGGGTCCAGGCGTGAGAGAGCCTGCAGTCCTGAGAGGCCTACCAGTGTTAAGGCAGTACCTTCACTAAGGCTTCTCAGAAAGATCTGCACTGCAACACTTTTCATGGCACACGCGGACCTTCCTTTGGCGGCATGGGGGCAGGTTTCCTAACCACTAGCCAAGAAGGCTTTGGGATGAGCTCCTAGTGAGGAACTGCACACACACCCTGGTTCTTTCGAGAAAACTCACTCTTCCTCCATTGCCTCCTAGGGAACTCCTACGGTGATTACAAAACAGGGAGCAGGACTTGGTTTCAGGCAGGTCTGAGCACGCAGCTCTCCGGACTGCCAACGGGACAGATTTTGCTTTTCTCGTCCAGCCCCCTTTTCACGGTTGCCACACAGCTCATGTAGCTGAAGTCCCCGGGCAGCCAAAAGAGACCCATGTCACATACTGTACCCATTCGCTGAAAGCACTTTGGAAAGCCAGGTTTCCTCCGGCAGGGAATTGCGCGAGCCAGTGTACGCCTTCGTTTCTCCTAGGTCATGGTACATCTTGCAACGGCCTAGCAGTCTTTGAAGGACGACGGCCTATTTCTCCCTCGAGAGGTGAAGTCCGGGTGCTGCTTCAGGGAGCAAGAGGTCAAGTATGGATTCCGAGAACTCGTGTAAGCACGGTGTTTTTCCAAAAGCAGCTCAGGGTTACAAAAGGAGGCCACCTCGCATTGCCCAGAAGCCCCGTTACAAACGTGTTCTTCAGGCATCCTCTAAGCTCTCCAAGTCGAGCTCTCCGATGGAGGAAAAACGTTGTTGCCCAGCCTCCTGCATACAAAACAGTAGAGTCCAAAGACCCTTGTGGCTGGGTGTTGCTCAGCAGGCTCAGATGCCACTTCTGCTCCACAGTGACCTTCCTCGGAATACGGTGCAGACGCTCGCATCGCATCCTCATCCTTACAGAGTCTTGAAAGGCACACCAGCATTTACAGCAGTTCAGTCGGGAAGGCCTCTTTGAAACTGCTGACTGCGACTGTGCTGGTGGAAAGAAACACTGCACCTTACCTTGAGTCTGGCGCTCGTCTGAATTATGCCCTAGACAACGTCCTCTGCTGGATGTACTCCTAGCAAGCAATTGCCAGCATTCCGTTTCACTGGGCAAAGTCTCCGTTCCTCCCTGGGTATTCTCGCAGGGTTGAGAAGGTTGGCGACCGCAGGGCTTTTCATTAAGCACTCATCATGGAAAACACGGACCTTCCTTGCAACACGCGGGCAAGTTTCCTTCCCACTGGCCAAGAAGGCTTTGGGATGAGAACCTAGCAAGGAACTGCACGCACTCTGGTTCGTTCAAGAAAATTCACTCTGCCTCAGGTTGCCTCTCAGGGTAATCCAGGGGTGAATAGAAGACGGGCAACAGGACTGTTTCTCAGGCAGCTCTGAGGACGCAGCTCTCCGGTTGGTCACTGGGGCAAATTGTGCCCTTCCCGTCCCCCTCCACTTTCACGGTTGACACCTAGCTCGTGTACCTGAAGTTCACAAGCAGGCCACATAGACACATGCCACACACATGGGCCCTTCCATGACAACACTTTGGCTAGCAGGAGTCCTCCTGAGCTGAATGGCGTGAGCCGGTGAACGCCTTAGTGTCGCCTACCTCACCGTGGATCTTGCAAAGGCCTAACAGTCTTCAAAGGCTGAGAGCACATGTCTCCAGCTGGATCTGAAGTCGACGTGCTGCTTGCGAGGGGAAGACGTCAGCTAGGAATTCTGAGAACCCTTGCCATGGCGGTGTTGGTTCCAGTGCAGCTCAGGTTTACCAACTGGGGTCCCCTTGCATTGCACAGCAGACCAGGGAGAAAACTCTTCCTGAGGATTCTTCCAAGCTGTGGCTATCTGGCTCCCCGACGGAAGAAACACATTGCTGCCTGGCCTTCGGCACACCAACAGCAGCGCCCAAAGACCATCATGAGGCATGAGGTTGCTCAGAAGGCACAGACGACACTTTCGGTACACAGTGATTTTCCTCGGAAAAGGGTGCAGTCGCGAGCGTCCTCAGATATGTAAAAGGCACACCAGCATTACAGCACTTCAGTGGTGAAAGCCTCGGGTCTACTTGTGACCACCAAGTTTGCTGATGGAAACACTGCCCCTTATGTTGAGTATGCCACTCAGCCGACCTTCTCCTTAGCTGAAGTAGTCTGCTGCATGACCTCCTGGCAAGGAGTGGCAGGCACACTGTTTCTTTCGAGAACACTCACTCTTCCTCCCGAGGAATTCCTGCAGGGTGCCCAAGATGGGCGCCCGCCCGCCTCTGCCCCCGTGCTTTTCCTTCAGTTTCCTGGCCCCAAGCCTCCTGTTCCAAAGGGGCCAAACATGCTTTAGCCCTCAGGATCCGGTTTCTACGTGCAAACCCAGCCTGTGGAGCAGCCCCTTCTGCTCAGCTACAAGAGAGCCATGCGACACACCAGGCGCTCCTGTGAGGAGCCTTTTGTAAGCAGAGGTTCTCTGCAAGGTGACGTGCCTAGCCAAGACAGCGCTTCAGTCAGGCGTTGTCGACCCTGGAACTTTCAATCTCCCAGCAGTGCTTCGGGAAAAGTGTCCATCATTTTAGGCTGGTTGTAAAGTTACATTTCTGCTGGAGGTGAAGGGTCGTCAGCTTTGAGTTCGTAGAATCCATGTAACTCGCCGGGTATGATTCAGTGCAGCTAATAGCTAAGCCGGGAGTCTGACAGGCATTGCACGTGACACCGTTGCCCCACTCTGGTACCAAGACTGCTTTCCAGAGTTGGAGGTCTGGCTCTCCGCCGGAGCAAGCCGTGTGTTGCCCTGCCCTCTGCATGCGCAGAATGGAGGCCAAACACCCAATTGGCTGCATG
The DNA here is from genome assembly GCF_965194805.1 of Balaenoptera borealis. Classification (NCBI taxonomy): domain Eukaryota; kingdom Metazoa; phylum Chordata; class Mammalia; order Artiodactyla; family Balaenopteridae; genus Balaenoptera; species Balaenoptera borealis. Next base: position 397,571 of record NW_028123867.1, read on the forward strand.
TTACTACTCTGAAGCCGCAGTTGACACTTTGGCTACAACGTGTTCTTCCTTGACCTGGGTCCAGGCGTGAGAGAGCCTGCAGTCCTGAGAGGCCTACCAGTGTTAAGGCAGTACCTTCACTAAGGCTTCTCAGAAAGATCTGCACTGCAACACTTTTCATGGCACACGCGGACCTTCCTTTGGCGGCATGGGGGCAGGTTTCCTAACCACTAGCCAAGAAGGCTTTGGGATGAGCTCCTAGTGAGGAACTGCACACACACCCTGGTTCTTTCGAGAAAACTCACTCTTCCTCCATTGCCTCCTAGGGAACTCCTACGGTGATTACAAAACAGGGAGCAGGACTTGGTTTCAGGCAGGTCTGAGCACGCAGCTCTCCGGACTGCCAACGGGACAGATTTTGCTTTTCTCGTCCAGCCCCCTTTTCACGGTTGCCACACAGCTCATGTAGCTGAAGTCCCCGGGCAGCCAAAAGAGACCCATGTCACATACTGTACCCATTCGCTGAAAGCACTTTGGAAAGCCAGGTTTCCTCCGGCAGGGAATTGCGCGAGCCAGTGTACGCCTTCGTTTCTCCTAGGTCATGGTACATCTTGCAACGGCCTAGCAGTCTTTGAAGGACGACGGCCTATTTCTCCCTCGAGAGGTGAAGTCCGGGTGCTGCTTCAGGGAGCAAGAGGTCAAGTATGGATTCCGAGAACTCGTGTAAGCACGGTGTTTTTCCAAAAGCAGCTCAGGGTTACAAAAGGAGGCCACCTCGCATTGCCCAGAAGCCCCGTTACAAACGTGTTCTTCAGGCATCCTCTAAGCTCTCCAAGTCGAGCTCTCCGATGGAGGAAAAACGTTGTTGCCCAGCCTCCTGCATACAAAACAGTAGAGTCCAAAGACCCTTGTGGCTGGGTGTTGCTCAGCAGGCTCAGATGCCACTTCTGCTCCACAGTGACCTTCCTCGGAATACGGTGCAGACGCTCGCATCGCATCCTCATCCTTACAGAGTCTTGAAAGGCACACCAGCATTTACAGCAGTTCAGTCGGGAAGGCCTCTTTGAAACTGCTGACTGCGACTGTGCTGGTGGAAAGAAACACTGCACCTTACCTTGAGTCTGGCGCTCGTCTGAATTATGCCCTAGACAACGTCCTCTGCTGGATGTACTCCTAGCAAGCAATTGCCAGCATTCCGTTTCACTGGGCAAAGTCTCCGTTCCTCCCTGGGTATTCTCGCAGGGTTGAGAAGGTTGGCGACCGCAGGGCTTTTCATTAAGCACTCATCATGGAAAACACGGACCTTCCTTGCAACACGCGGGCAAGTTTCCTTCCCACTGGCCAAGAAGGCTTTGGGATGAGAACCTAGCAAGGAACTGCACGCACTCTGGTTCGTTCAAGAAAATTCACTCTGCCTCAGGTTGCCTCTCAGGGTAATCCAGGGGTGAATAGAAGACGGGCAACAGGACTGTTTCTCAGGCAGCTCTGAGGACGCAGCTCTCCGGTTGGTCACTGGGGCAAATTGTGCCCTTCCCGTCCCCCTCCACTTTCACGGTTGACACCTAGCTCGTGTACCTGAAGTTCACAAGCAGGCCACATAGACACATGCCACACACATGGGCCCTTCCATGACAACACTTTGGCTAGCAGGAGTCCTCCTGAGCTGAATGGCGTGAGCCGGTGAACGCCTTAGTGTCGCCTACCTCACCGTGGATCTTGCAAAGGCCTAACAGTCTTCAAAGGCTGAGAGCACATGTCTCCAGCTGGATCTGAAGTCGACGTGCTGCTTGCGAGGGGAAGACGTCAGCTAGGAATTCTGAGAACCCTTGCCATGGCGGTGTTGGTTCCAGTGCAGCTCAGGTTTACCAACTGGGGTCCCCTTGCCTTGCACAGCAGACCAGGGAGAAAACTCTTCCTGAGGATTCTTCCAAGCTGTGGCTATCTGGCTCTCCGACGGAAGACACACATTGCTGCCTGGCCTTCGGCACACCAACAGCAGCGCCCAAAGACCATCATGAGGCATGAGGTTGCTCAGAAGGCACAGACGACACTTTCGGTACACAGTGATTTTCCTCGGAAAAGGGTGCAGTCGCGAGCGTCCTCAGATATGTAAAAGGCACACCAGCATTACAGCACTTCAGTGGTGAAAGCCTCGGGTCTACTTGTGACCACCAAGTTTGCTGATGGAAACACTGCCCCTTATGTTGAGTATGCCACTCAGCCGACCTTCTCCTTAGCTGAAGTAGTCTGCTGCATGACCTCCTGGCAAGGAGTGGCAGGCACACTGTTTCTTTCGAGAACACTCACTCTTCCTCCCGAGGAATTCCTGCAGGGTGCCCAAGATGGGCGCCCGCCCGCCTCTGCCCCCGTGCTTTTCCTTCAGTTTCCTGGCCCCAAGCCTCCTGTTCCAAAGGGGCCAAACATGCTTTAGCCCTCAGGATCCGGTCTCTACGTGCAAACCCAGCCTGTGGAGCAGCCCCTTCTGCTCAGCTACAAGAGAGCCATGCGACACACCAGGCGCTCCTGTGAGGAGCCTTTTGTAAGCAGAGGTTCTCTGCAAGGTGACGTGCCTAGCCAAGACAGCGCTTCAGTCAGGCGTTGTCGACCCTGGAACTTTCAATCTCCCAGCAGTGCTTCGGGAAAAGTGTCCATCATTTTAGGCTGGTTGTAAAGTTACATTTCTGCTGGAGGTGAAGGGTCGTCAGCTTTGAGTTCGTAGAATCCATGTAACTCGCCGGGTATGATTCAGTGCAGCTAATAGCTAAGCCGGGAGTCTGACAGGCATTGCACGTGACACCGTTGCCCCACTCTGGTACCAAGACTGCTTTCCAGAGTTGGAGGTCTGGCTCTCCGCCGGAGCAAGCCGTGTGTTGCCCTGCCCTCTGCATGCGCAGAATGGAGGCCAAACACCCAATTGGCTGCATGTTACTACTCTGAAGCCGCAGTTGACACTTTGGCTACAACGTGTTCTTCCTTGACCTGGGTCCAGGCGTGAGAGAGCCTGCAGTCCTGAGAGGCCTACCAGTGTTAAGGCAGTACCTTCACTAAGGCTTCTCAGAAAGATCTGCACTGCAACACTTTTCATGGCACACGCGGACCTTCCTTTGGCGGCATGGGGGCAGGTTTCCTAACCACTAGCCAAGAAGGCTTTGGGATGAGCTCCTAGTGAGGAACTGCACACACACCCTGGTTCTTTCGAGAAAACTCACTCTTCCTCCATTGCCTCCTAGGGAACTCCTACGGTGATTACAAAACAGGGAGCAGGACTTGGTTTCAGGCAGGTCTGAGCACGCAGCTCTCCGGACTGCCAACGGGACAGATTTTGCTTTTCTCGTCCAGCCCCCTTTTCACGGTTGCCACACAGCTCATGTAGCTGAAGTCCCCGGGCAGCCAAAAGAGACCCATGTCACATACTGTACCCATTCGCTGAAAGCACTTTGGAAAGCCAGGTTTCCTCCGGCAGGGAATTGCGCGAGCCAGTGTACGCCTTCGTTTCTCCTAGGTCATGGTACATCTTGCAACGGCCTAGCAGTCTTTGAAGGACGACGGCCTATTTCTCCCTCGAGAGGTGAAGTCCGGGTGCTGCTTCAGGGAGCAAGAGGTCAAGTATGGATTCCGAGAACTCGTGTAAGCACGGTGTTTTTCCAAAAGCAGCTCAGGGTTACAAAAGGAGGCCACCTCGCATTGCCCAGAAGCCCCGTTACAAACGTGTTCTTCAGGCATCCTCTAAGCTCTCCAAGTCGAGCTCTCCGATGGAGGAAAAACGTTGTTGCCCAGCCTCCTGCATACAAAACAGTAGAGTCCAAAGACCCTTGTGGCTGGGTGTTGCTCAGCAGGCTCAGATGCCACTTCTGCTCCACAGTGACCTTCCTCGGAATGCGGTGCAGACGCTCGCATCCTCATCCTTACAGAGTCTTGAAAGGCACACCAGCATTTACAGCAGTTCAGTCGGGAAGGCCTCTTTGAAACTGCTGACTGCGACTGTGCTGGTGGAAAGAAACACTGCACCTTACCTTGAGTCTGGCGCTCGTCTGAATTATGCCCTAGACAACGTCCTCTGCTGGATGTACTCCTAGCAAGCAATTGCCAGCATTCCGTTTCACTGGGCAAAGTCTCCGTTCCTCCCTGGGTATTCTCGCAGGGTTGAGAAGGTTGGCGACCGCAGGGCTTTTCATTAAGCACTCATCATGGAAAACACGGACCTTCCTTGCAACACGCGGGCAAGTTTCCTTCCCACTGGCCAAGAAGGCTTTGGGATGAGAACCTAGCAAGGAACTGCACGCACTCTGGTTCGTTCAAGAAAATTCACTCTGCCTCAGGTTGCCTCTCAGGGTAATCCAGGGGTGAATAGAAGACGGGCAACAGGACTGTTTCTCAGGCAGCTCTGAGGACGCAGCTCTCCGGTTGGTCACTGGGGCAAATTGTGCCCTTCCCGTCCCCCTCCACTTTCACGGTTGACACCTAGCTCGTGTACCTGAAGTTCACAAGCAGGCCACATAGACACATGCCACACACATGGGCCCTTCCATGACAACACTTTGGCTAGCAGGAGTCCTCCTGAGCTGAATGGCGTGAGCCGGTGAACGCCTTAGTGTCGCCTACCTCACCGTGGATCTTGCAAAGGCCTAACAGTCTTCAAAGGCTGAGAGCACATGTCTCCAGCTGGATCTGAAGTCGACGTGCTGCTTGCGAGGGGAAGACGTCAGCTAGGAATTCTGAGAACCCTTGCCATGGCGGTGTTGGTTCCAGTGCAGCTCAGGTTTACCAACTGGGGTCCCCTTGCCTTGCACAGCAGACCAGGGAGAAAACTCTTCCTGAGGATTCTTCCAAGCTGTGGCTATCTGGCTCTCCGACGGAAGACACACATTGCTGCCTGGCCTTCGGCACACCAACAGCAGCGCCCAAAGACCATCATGAGGCATGAGGTTGCTCAGAAGGCACAGACGACACTTTCGGTACACAGTGATTTTCCTCGGAAAAGGGTGCAGTCGCGAGCGTCCTCAGATATGTAAAAGGCACACCAGCATTACAGCACTTCAGTGGTGAAAGCCTCGGGTCTACTTGTGACCACCAAGTTTGCTGATGGAAACACTGCCCCTTATGTTGAGTATGCCACTCAGCCGACCTTCTCCTTAGCTGAAGTAGTCTGCTGCATGACCTCCTGGCAAGGAGTGGCAGGCACACTGTTTCTTTCGAGAACATGCACTCTTCCTCCCGAGGAATTCCTGCAGGGTGCCCAAGATGGGCGCCCGCCCGCCTCTGCCCCCGTGCTTTTCCTTCAGTTTCCTGGCCCCAAGCCTCCTGTTCCAAAGGGGCCAAACATGCTTTAGCCCTCAGGATCCGGTTTCTACGTGCAAACCCAGCCTGTGGAGCAGCCCCTTCTGCTCAGCTACAAGAGAGCCATGCGACACACCAGGCGCTCCTGTGAGGAGCCTTTTGTAAGCAGAGGTTCTCTGCAAGGTGACGTGCCTAGCCAAGACAGCGCTTCAGTCAGGCGTTGTCGACCCTGGAACTTTCAATCTCCCAGCAGTGCTTCGGGAAAAGTGTCCATCATTTTAGGCTGGTTGTAAAGTTACATTTCTGCTGGAGGTGAAGGGTCGTCAGCTTTGAGTTCGTAGAATCCATGTAACTCGCCGGGTATGATTCAGTGCAGCTAATAGCTAAGCCGGGAGTCTGACAGGCATTGCACGTGACACCGTTGCCCCACTCTGGTACCAAGACTGCTTTCCAGAGTTGGAGGTCTGGCTCTCCGCCGGAGCAAGCCGTGTGTTGCCCTGCCCTCTGCATGCGCAGAATGGAGGCCAAACACCCAATTGGCTGCATGTTACTACTCTGAAGCCGCAGTTGACACTTTGGCTACAACGTGTTCTTCCTTGACCTGGGTCCAGGCGTGAGAGAGCCTGCAGTCCTGAGAGGCCTACCAGTGTTAAGGCAGTACCTTCACTAAGGCTTCTCAGAAAGATCTGCACTGCAACACTTTTCATGGCACACGCGGACCTTCCTTTGGCGGCATGGGGGCAGGTTTCCTAACCACTAGCCAAGAAGGCTTTGGGATGAGCTCCTAGTGAGGAACTGCACACACACCCTGGTTCTTTCGAGAAAACTCACTCTTCCTCCATTGCCTCCTAGGGAACTCCTACGGTGATTACAAAACAGGGAGCAGGACTTGGTTTCAGGCAGGTCCGAGCACGCAGCTCTCCGGACTGCCAACGGGACAGATTTTGCTTTTCTCGTCCAGCCCCCTTTTCACGGTTGCCACACAGCTCATGTAGCTGAAGTCCCCGGGCAGCCAAAAGAGACCCATGTCACATACTGTACCCATTCGCTGAAAGCACTTTGGAAAGCCAGGTTTCCTCCGGCAGGGAATTGCGCGAGCCAGTGTACGCCTTCGTTTCTCCTAGGTCATGGTACATCTTGCAACGGCCTAGCAGTCTTTGAAGGACGACGGCCTATTTCTCCCTCGAGAGGTGAAGTCCGGGTGCTGCTTCAGGGAGCAAGAGGTCAAGTATGGATTCCGAGAACTCGTGTAAGCACGGTGTTTTTCCAAAAGCAGCTCAGGGTTACAAAAGGAGGCCACCTCGCATTGCCCAGAAGCCCCGTTACAAACGTGTTCTTCAGGCATCCTCTAAGCTCTCCAAGTCGAGCTCTCCGATGGAGGAAAAACGTTGTTGCCCAGCCTCCTGCATACAAAACAGTAGAGTCCAAAGACCCTTGTGGCTGGGTGTTGCTCAGCAGGCTCAGATGCCACTTCTGCTCCACAGTGACCTTCCTCGGAATACGGTGCAGACGCTCGCATCGCATCCTCATCCTTACAGAGTCTTGAAAGGCACACCAGCATTTACAGCAGTTCAGTCGGGAAGGCCTCTTTGAAACTGCTGACTGCGACTGTGCTGGTGGAAAGAAACACTGCACCTTACCTTGAGTCTGGCGCTCGTCTGAATTATGCCCTAGACAACGTCCTCTGCTGGATGTACTCCTAGCAAGCAATTGCCAGCATTCCGTTTCACTGGGCAAAGTCTCCGTTCCTCCCTGGGTATTCTCGCAGGGTTGAGAAGGTTGGCAACCGCAGGGCTTTTCATTAAGCACTCATCATGGAAAACACGGACCTTCCTTGCAACACGCGGGCAAGTTTCCTTCCCACTGGCCAAGAAGGCTTTGGGATGAGAACCTAGCAAGGAACTGCACGCACTCTGGTTCGTTCAAGAAAATTCACTCTGCCTCAGGTTGCCTCTCAGGGTAATCCAGGGGTGAATAGAAGACGGGCAACAGGACTGTTTCTCAGGCAGCTCTGAGGACGCAGCTCTCCGGTTGGTCACTGGGGCAAATTGTGCCCTTCCCGTCCCCCTCCACTTTCACGGTTGACACCTAGCTCATGTACCTGAAGTTCACAAGCAGGCCACATAGACACATGCCACACACATGGGCCCTTCCATGACAACACTTTGGCTAGCAGGAGTCCTCCTGAGCTGAATGGCGTGAGCCGGTGAACGCCTTAGTGTCGCCTACCTCACCGTGGATCTTGCAAAGGCCTAACAGTCTTCAAAGGCTGAGAGCACATGTCTCCAGCTGGATCTGAAGTCGACGTGCTGCTTGCGAGGGGAAGACGTCAGCTAGGAATTCTGAGAACCCTTGCCATGGCGGTGTTGGTTCCAGTGCAGCTCAGGTTTACCAACTGGGGTCCCCTTGCATTGCACAGCAGACCAGGGAGAAAACTCTTCCTGAGGATTCTTCTAAGCTGTGGCTATCTGGCTCCCCGACGAAAGAAACACATTGCTGCCTGGCCTTCGGCACACCAACAGCAGCGCCCAAAGACCATCATGAGGCATGAGGTTGCTCAGAAGGCACAGACGACACTTTCGGTACACAGTGATTTTCCTCGGAAAAGGGTGCAGTCGCGAGCGTCCTCAGATATGTAAAAGGCACACCAGCATTACAGCACTTCAGTGGTGAAAGCCTCGGGTCTACTTGTGACCACCAAGTTTGCTGATGGAAACACTGCCCCTTATGTTGAGTATGCCACTCAGCCGACCTTCTCCTTAGCTGAAGTAGTCTGCTGCATGACCTCCTGGCAAGGAGTGGCAGGCACACTGTTTCTTTCGAGAACACTCACTCTTCCTCCCGAGGAATTCCTGCAGGGTGCCCAAGATGGGCGCCCGCCCGCCTCTGCCCCCGTGCTTTTCCTTCAGTTTCCTGGCCCCAAGCCTCCTGTTCCAAAGGGGCCAAACATGCTTTAGCCCTCAGGATCCGGTCTCTACGTGCAAACCCAGCCTGTGGAGCAGCCCCTTCTGCTCAGCTACAAGAGAGCCATGCGACACACCAGGCGCTCCTGTGAGGAGCCTTTTGTAAGCAGAGGTTCTCTGCAAGGTGACGTGCCTAGCCAAGACAGCGCTTCAGTCAGGCGTTGTCGACCCTGGAACTTTCAATCTCCCAGCAGTGCTTCGGGAAAAGTGTCCATCATTTTAGGCTGGTTGTAAAGTTACATTTCTGCTGGAGGTGAAGGGTCGTCAGCTTTGAGTTCGTAGAATCCATGTAACTCGCCGGGTATGATTCAGTGCAGCTAATAGCTAAGCCGGGAGTCTGACAGGCATTGCACGTGACACCGTTGCCCCACTCTGGTACCAAGACTGCTTTCCAGAGTTGGAGGTCTGGCTCTCCGCCGGAGCAAGCCGTGTGTTGCCCTGCCCTCTGCATGCGCAGAATGGAGGCCAAACACCCAATTGGCTGCATGTTACTACTCTGAAGCCGCAGTTGACACTTTGGCTACAACGTGTTCTTCCTTGACCTGGGTCCAGGCGTGAGAGAGCCTGCAGTCCTGAGAGGCCTACCAGTGTTAAGGCAGTACCTTCACTAAGGCTTCTCAGAAAGATCTGCACTGCAACACTTTTCATGGCACACGCGGACCTTCCTTTGGCGGCATGGGGGCAGGTTTCCTAACCACTAGCCAAGAAGGCTTTGGGATGAGCTCCTAGTGAGGAACTGCACACACACCCTGGTTCTTTCGAGAAAACTCACTCTTCCTCCATTGCCTCCTAGGGAACTCCTACGGTGATTACAAAACAGGGAGCAGGACTTGGTTTCAGGCAGGTCTGAGCACGCAGCTCTCCGGACTGCCAACGGGACAGATTTTGCTTTTCTCGTCCAGCCCCCTTTTCACGGTTGCCACACAGCTCATGTAGCTGAAGTCCCCGGGCGGCCAAAAGAGACCCATGTCACATACTGTACCCATTCGCTGAAAGCACTTTGGAAAGCCAGGTTTCCTCCGGCAGGGAATTGCGCGAGCCAGTGTACGCCTTCGTTTCTCCTAGGTCATGGTACATCTTGCAACGGCCTAGCAGTCTTTGAAGGACGACGGCCTATTTCTCCCTCGAGAGGTGAAGTCCGGGTGCTGCTTCAGGGAGCAAGAGGTCAAGTATGGATTCCGAGAACTCGTGTAAGCACGGTGTTTTTCCAAAAGCAGCTCAGGGTTACAAAAGGAGGCCACCTTGCATTGCCCAGAAGCCCCGTTACAAACGTGTTCTTCAGGCATCCTCTAAGCTCTCCAAGTCGAGCTCTCCGATGGAGGAAAAACGTTGTTGCCCAGCCTCCTGCATACAAAACAGTAGAGTCCAAAGACCCTTGTGGCTGGGTGTTGCTCAGCAGGCTCAGATGCCACTTCTGCTCCACAGTGACCTTCCTCGGAATACGGTGCAGACGCTCGCATCGCATCCTCATCCTTACAGAGTCTTGAAAGGCACACCAGCATTTACAGCAGTTCAGTCGGGAAGGCCTCTTTGAAACTGCTGACTGCGACTGTGCTGGTGGAAAGAAACACTGCACCTTACCTTGAGTCTGGCGCTCGTCTGAATTATGCCCTAGACAACGTCCTCTGCTGGATGTACTCCTAGCAAGCAATTGCCAGCATTCCGTTTCACTGGGCAAAGTCTCCGTTCCTCCCTGGGTATTCTCGCAGGGTTGAGAAGGTTGGCGACCGCAGGGCTTTTCATTAAGCACTCATCATGGAAAACACGGACCTTCCTTGCAACACGCGGGCAAGTTTCCTTCCCACTGGCCAAGAAGGCTTTGGGATGAGAACCTAGCAAGGAACTGCACGCACTCTGGTTCGTTCAAGAAAATTCACTCTGCCTCAGGTTGCCTTTCAGGGTAATCCAGGGGTGAATAGAAGACGGGCAACAGGACTGTTTCTCAGGCAGCTCTGAGGACGCAGCTCTCCGGTTGGTCACTGGGGCAAATTGTGCCCTTCCCGTCCCCCTCCACTTTCACGGTTGACACCTAGCTCATGTACCTGAAGTTCACAAGCAGGCCACATAGACACATGCCACACACATGGGCCCTTCCATGACAACACTTTGGCTAGCAGGAGTCCTCCTGAGCTGAATGGCGTGAGCCGGTGAACGCCTTAGTGTCGCCTACCTCACCGTGGATCTTGCAAAGGCCTAACAGTCTTCAAAGGCTGAGAGCACATGTCTCCAGCTGGATCTGAAGTCGACGTGCTGCTTGCGAGGGGAAGACGTCAGCTAGGAATTCTGAGAACCCTTGCCATGGCGGTGTTGGTTCCAGTGCAGCTCAGGTTTACCAACTGGGGTCCCCTTGCATTGCACAGCAGACCAGGGAGAAAACTCTTCCTGAGGATTCTTCCAAGCTGTGGCTATCTGGCTCCCCGACGGAAGAAACACATTGCTGCCTGGCTTTCGGCACACCAACAGCAGCGCCCAAAGACCATCATGAGGCATGAGGTTGCTCAGAAGGCACAGACGACACTTTCGGTACACAGTGATTTTCCTCGGAAAAGGGTGCAGTCGCGAGCGTCCTCAGATATGTAAAAGGCACACCAGCATTACAGCACTTCAGTGGTGAAAGCCTCGGGTCTACTTGTGACCACCAAGTTTGCTGATGGAAACACTGCCCCTTATGTTGAGTATGCCACTCAGCCGACCTTCTCCTTAGCTGAAGTAGTCTGCTGCATGACCTCCTGGCAAGGAGTGGCAGGCACACTGTTTCTTTCGAGAACACTCACTCTTCCTCCCGAGGAATTCCTGCAGGGTGCCCAAGATGGGCGCCCGCCCGCCTCTGCCCCCGTGCTTTTCCTTCAGTTTCCTGGCCCCAAGCCTCCTGTTCCAAAGGGGCCAAACATGCTTTAGCCCTCAGGATCCGGTTTCTACGTGCAAACCCAGCCTGTGGAGCAGCCCCTTCTGCTCAGCTACAAGAGAGCCATGCGACACACCAGGCGCTCCTGTGAGGAGCCTTTTGTAAGCAGAGGTTCTCTGCAAGGTGACGTGCCTAGCCAAGACAGCGCTTCAGTCAGGCGTTGTCGACCCTGGAACTTTCAATCTCCCAGCAGTGCTTCGGGAAAAGTGTCCATCATTTTAGGCTGGTTGTAAAGTTACATTTCTGCTGGAGGTGAAGGGTCGTCAGCTTTGAGTTCGTAGAATCCATGTAACTCGCCGGGTATGATTCAGTGCAGCTAATAGCTAAGCCGGGAGTCTGACAGGCATTGCACGTGACACCGTTGCCCCACTCTGGTACCAAGACTGCTTTCCAGAGTTGGAGGTCTGGCTCTCCGCCGGAGCAAGCCGTGTGTTGCCCTGCCCTCTGCATGCGCAGAATGGAGGCCAAACACCCAATTGGCTGCATGTTACTACTCTGAAGCCGCAGTTGACACTTTGGCTACAACGTGTTCTTCCTTGACCTGGGTCCAGGCGTGAGAGAGCCTGCAGTCCTGAGAGGCCTACCAGTGTTAAGGCAGTACCTTCACTAAGGCTTCTCAGAAAGATCTGCACTGCAACACTTTTCATGGCACACGCGGACCTTCCTTTGGCGGCATGGGGGCAGGTTTCCTAACCACTAGCCAAGAAGGCTTTGGGATGAGCTCCTAGTGAGGAACTGCACACACACCCTGGTTCTTTCGAGAAAACTCACTCTTCCTCCATTGCCTCCTAGGGAACTCCTACGGTGATTACAAAACAGGGAGCAGGACTTGGTTTCAGGCAGGTCTGAGCACGCAGCTCTCCGGACTGCCAACGGGACAGATTTTGCTTTTCTCGTCCAGCCCCCTTTTCACGGTTGCCACACAGCTCATGTAGCTGAAGTCCCCGGGCGGCCAAAAGAGACCCATGTCACATACTGTACCCATTCGCTGAAAGCACTTTGGAAAGCCAGGTTTCCTCCGGCAGGGAATTGCGCGAGCCAGTGTACGCCTTCGTTTCTCCTAGGTCATGGTACATCTTGCAACGGCCTAGCAGTCTTTGAAGGACGACGGCCTATTTCTCCCTCGAGAGGTGAAGTCCGGGTGCTGCTTCAGGGAGCAAGAGGTCAAGTATGGATTCCGAGAACTCGTGTAAGCACGGTGTTTTTCCAAAAGCAGCTCAGGGTTACAAAAGGAGGCCACCTTGCATTGCCCAGAAGCCCCGTTACAAACGTGTTCTTCAGGCATCCTCTAAGCTCTCCAAGTCGAGCTCTCCGATGGAGGAAAAACGTTGTTGCCCAGCCTCCTGCATACAAAACAGTAGAGTCCAAAGACCCTTGTGGCTGGGTGTTGCTCAGCAGGCTCAGATGCCACTTCTGCTCCACAGTGACCTTCCTCGGAATACGGTGCAGACGCTCGCATCGCATCCTCATCCTTACAGAGTCTTGAAAGGCACACCAGCATTTACAGCAGTTCAGTCGGGAAGGCCTCTTTGAAACTGCTGACTGCGACTGTGCTGGTGGAAAGAAACACTGCACCTTACCTTGAGTCTGGCGCTCGTCTGAATTATGCCCTAGACAACGTCCTCTGCTGGATGTACTCCTAGCAAGCAATTGCCAGCATTCCGTTTCACTGGGCAAAGTCTCCGTTCCTCCCTGGGTATTCTCGCAGGGTTGAGAAGGTTGGCGACCGCAGGGCTTTTCATTAAGCACTCATCATGGAAAACACGGACCTTCCTTGCAACACGCGGGCAAGTTTCCTTCCCACTGGCCAAGAAGGCTTTGGGATGAGAACCTAGCAAGGAACTGCACGCACTCTGGTTCGTTCAAGAAAATTCACTCTGCCTCAGGTTGCCTCTCAGGGTAATCCAGGGGTGAATAGAAGACGGGCAACAGGACTGTTTCTCAGGCAGCTCTGAGGACGCAGCTCTCCGGTTGGTCACTGGGGCAAATTGTGCCCTTCCCGTCCCCCTCCACTTTCACGGTTGACACCTAGCTCATGTACCTGAAGTTCACAAGCAGGCCACATAGACACATGCCACACACATGGGCCCTTCCATGACAACACTTTGGCTAGCAGGAGTCCTCCTGAGCTGAATGGCGTGAGCCGGTGAACGCCTTAGTGTCGCCTACCTCACCGTGGATCTTGCAAAGGCCTAACAGTCTTCAAAGGCTGAGAGCACATGTCTCCAGCTGGATCTGAAGTCGACGTGCTGCTTGCGAGGGGAAGACGTCAGCTAGGAATTCTGAGAACCCTTGCCATGGCGGTGTTGGTTCCAGTGCAGCTCAGGTTTACCAACTGGGGTCCCCTTGCCTTGCACAGCAGACCAGGGAGAAAACTCTTCCTGAGGATTCTTCCAAGCTGTGGCTATCTGGCTCTCCGACGGAAGACACACATTGCTGCCTGGCCTTCGGCACACCAACAGCAGCGCCCAAAGACCATCATGAGGCATGAGGTTGCTCAGAAGGCACAGACGACACTTTCGGTACACAGTGATTTTCCTCGGAAAAGGGTGCAGTCGCGAGCGTCCTCAGATATGTAAAAGGCACACCAGCATTACAGCACTTCAGTGGTGAAAGCCTCGGGTCTACTTGTGACCACCAAGTTTGCTGATGGAAACACTGCCCCTTATGTTGAGTATGCCACTCAGCCGACCTTCTCCTTAGCTGAAGTAGTCTGCTGCATGACCTCCTGGCAAGGAGTGGCAGGCACACTGTTTCTTTCGAGAACACGCACTCTTCCTCCCGAGGAATTCCTGCAGGGTGCCCAAGATGGGCGCCCGCCCGCCTCTGCCCCCGTGCTTTTCCTTCAGTTTCCTGGCCCCAAGCCTCCTGTTCCAAAGGGGCCAAACATGCTTTAGCCCTCAGGATCCGGTTTCTACGTGCAAACCCAGCCTGTGGAGCAGCCCCTTCTGCTCAGCTACAAGAGAGCCATGCGACACACCAGGCGCTCCTGTGAGGAGCCTTTTGTAAGCAGAGGTTCTCTGCAAGGTGACGTGCCTAGCCAAGACAGCGCTTCAGTCAGGCGTTGTCGACCCTGGAACTTTCAATCTCCCAGCAGTGCTTCGGGAAAAGTGTCCATCATTTTAGGCTGGTTGTAAAGTTACATTTCTGCTGGAGGTGAAGGGTCGTCAGCTTTGAGTTCGTAGAATCCATGTAACTCGCCGGGTATGATTCAGTGCAGCTAATAGCTAAGCCGGGAGTCTGACAGGCATTGCACGTGACACCGTTGCCCCACTCTGGTACCAAGACTGCTTTCCAGAGTTGGAGGTCTGGCTCTCCGCCGGAGCAAGCCGTGTGTTGCCCTGCCCTCTGCATGCGCAGAATGGAGGCCAAACACCCAATTGGCTGCATGTTACTACTCTGAAGCCGCAGTTGACACTTTGGCTACAACGTGTTCTTCCTTGACCTGGGTCCAGGCGTGAGAGAGCCTGCAGTCCTGAGAGGCCTACCAGTGTTAAGGCAGTACCTTCACTAAGGCTTCTCAGAAAGATCTGCACTGCAACACTTTTCATGGCACACGCGGACCTTCCTTTGGCGGCATGGGGGCAGGTTTCCTAACCACTAGCCAAGAAGGCTTTGGGATGAGCTCCTAGTGAGGAACTGCACACACACCCTGGTTCTTTCGAGAAAACTCACTCTTCCTCCATTGCCTCCTAGGGAACTCCTACGGTGATTACAAAACAGGGAGCAGGACTTGGTTTCAGGCAGGTCTGAGCACGCAGCTCTCCGGACTGCCAACGGGACAGATTTTGCTTTTCTCGTCCAGCCCCCTTTTCACGGTTGCCACACAGCTCATGTAGCTGAAGTCCCCGGGCGGCCAAAAGAGACCCATGTCACATACTGTACCCATTCGCTGAAAGCACTTTGGAAAGCCAGGTTTCCTCCGGCAGTGAATTGCGCGAGCCAGTGTACGCCTTCGTTTCTCCTAGGTCATGGTACATCTTGCAACGGCCTAGCAGTCTTTGAAGGACGACGGCCTATTTCTCCCTCGAGAGGTGAAGTCCGGGTGCTGCTTCAGGGAGCAAGAGGTCAAGTATGGATTCCGAGAACTCGTGTAAGCACGGTGTTTTTCCAAAAGCAGCTCAGGGTTACAAAAGGAGGCCACCTCGCATTGCCCAGAAGCCCCGTTACAAACGTGTTCTTCAGGCATCCTCTAAGCTCTCCAAGTCGAGCTCTCCGATGGAGGAAAAACGTTGTTGCCCAGCCTCCTGCATACAAAACAGTAGAGTCCAAAGACCCTTGTGGCTGGGTGTTGCTCAGCAGGCTCAGATGCCACTTCTGCTCCACAGTGACCTTCCTCGGAATACGGTGCAGACGCTCGCATCGCATCCTCATCCTTACAGAGTCTTGAAAGGCACACCAGCATTTACAGCAGTTCAGTCGGGAAGGCCTCTTTGAAACTGCTGACTGCGACTGTGCTGGTGGAAAGAAACACTGCACCTTACCTTGAGTCTGGCGCTCGTCTGAATTATGCCCTAGACAACGTCCTCTGCTGGATGTACTCCTAGCAAGCAATTGCCAGCATTCCGTTTCACTGGGCAAAGTCTCCGTTCCTCCCTGGGTATTCTCGCAGGGTTGAGAAGGTTGGCGACCGCAGGGCTTTTCATTAAGCACTCATCATGGAAAACACGGACCTTCCTTGCAACACGCGGGCAAGTTTCCTTCCCACTGGCCAAGAAGGCTTTGGGATGAGAACCTAGCAAGGAACTGCACGCACTCTGGTTCGTTCAAGAAAATTCACTCTGCCTCAGGTTGCCTCTCAGGGTAATCCAGGGGTGAATAGAAGACGGGCAACAGGACTGTTTCTCAGGCAGCTCTGAGGACGCAGCTCTCCGGTTGGTCACTGGGGCAAATTGTGCCCTTCCCGTCCCCCTCCACTTTCACGGTTGACACCTAGCTCGTGTACCTGAAGTTCACAAGCAGGCCACATAGACACATGCCACACACATGGGCCCTTCCATGACAACACTTTGGCTAGCAGGAGTCCTCCTGAGCTGAATGGCGTGAGCCGGTGAACGCCTTAGTGTCGCCTACCTCACCGTGGATCTTGCAAAGGCCTAACAGTCTTCAAAGGCTGAGAGCACATGTCTCCAGCTGGATCTGAAGTCGACGTGCTGCTTGCGAGGGGAAGACGTCAGCTAGGAATTCTGAGAACCCTTGCCATGGCGGTGTTGGTTCCAGTGCAGCTCAGGTTTACCAACTGGGGTCCCCTTGCCTTGCACAGCAGACCAGGGAGAAAACTCTTCCTGAGGATTCTTCCAAGCTGTGGCTATCTGGCTCTCCGACGGAAGACACACATTGCTGCCTGGCCTTCGGCACACCAACAGCAGCGCCCAAAGACCATCATGAGGCATGAGGTTGCTCAGAAGGCACAGACGACACTTTCGGTACACAGTGATTTTCCTCGGAAAAGGGTGCAGTCGCGAGCGTCCTCAGATATGTAAAAGGCACACCAGCATTACAGCACTTCAGTGGTGAAAGCCTCGGGTCTACTTGTGACCACCAAGTTTGCTGATGGAAACACTGCCCCTTATGTTGAGTATGCCACTCAGCCGACCTTCTCCTTAGCTGAAGTAGTCTGCTGCATGACCTCCTGGCAAGGAGTGGCAGGCACACTGTTTCTTTCGAGAACACGCACTCTTCCTCCCGAGGAATTCCTGCAGGGTGCCCAAGATGGGCGCCCGCCCGCCTCTGCCCCCGTGCTTTTCCTTCAGTTTCCTGGCCCCAAGCCTCCTGTTCCAAAGGGGCCAAACATGCTTTAGCCCTCAGGATCCGGTTTCTACGTGCAAACCCAGCCTGTGGAGCAGCCCCTTCTGCTCAGCTACAAGAGAGCCATGCGACACACCAGGCGCTCCTGTGAGGAGCCTTTTGTAAGCAGAGGTTCTCTGCAAGGTGACGTGCCTAGCCAAGACAGCGCTTCAGTCAGGCGTTGTCGACCCTGGAACTTTCAATCTCCCAGCAGTGCTTCGGGAAAAGTGTCCATCATTTTAGGCTGGTTGTAAAGTTACATTTCTGCTGGAGGTGAAGGGTCGTCAGCTTTGAGTTCGTAGAATCCATGTAACTCGCCGGGTATGATTCAGTGCAGCTAATAGCTAAGCCGGGAGTCTGACAGGCATTGCACGTGACACCGTTGCCCCACTCTGGTACCAAGACTGCTTTCCAGAGTTGGAGGTCTGGCTCTCCGCCGGAGCAAGCCGTGTGTTGCCCTGCCCTCTGCATGCGCAGAATGGAGGCCAAACACCCAATTGGCTGCATGTTACTACTCTGAAGCCGCAGTTGACACTTTGGCTACAACGTGTTCTTCCTTGACCTGGGTCCAGGCGTGAGAGAGCCTGCAGTCCTGAGAGGCCTACCAGTGTTAAGGCAGTACCTTCACTAAGGCTTCTCAGAAAGATCTGCACTGCAACACTTTTCATGGCACACGCGGACCTTCCTTTGGCGGCATGGGGGCAGGTTTCCTAACCACTAGCCAAGAAGGCTTTGGGATGAGCTCCTAGTGAGGAACTGCACACACACCCTGGTTCTTTCGAGAAAACTCACTCTTCCTCCATTGCCTCCTAGGGAACTCCTACGGTGATTACAAAACAGGGAGCAGGACTTGGTTTCAGGCAGGTCTGAGCACGCAGCTCTCCGGACTGCCAACGGGACAGATTTTGCTTTTCTCGTCCAGCCCCCTTTTCACGGTTGCCACACAGCTCATGTAGCTGAAGTCCCCGGGCAGCCAAAAGAGACCCATGTCACATACTGTACCCATTCGCTGAAAGCACTTTGGAAAGCCAGGTTTCCTCCGGCAGGGAATTGCGCGAGCCAGTGTACGCCTTCGTTTCTCCTAGGTCATGGTACATCTTGCAACGGCCTAGCAGTCTTTGAAGGACGACGGCCTATTTCTCCCTCGAGAGGTGAAGTCCGGGTGCTGCTTCAGGGAGCAAGAGGTCAAGTATGGATTCCGAGAACTCGTGTAAGCACGGTGTTTTTCCAAAAGCAGCTCAGGGTTACAAAAGGAGGCCACCTCGCATTGCCCAGAAGCCCCGTTACAAACGTGTTCTTCAGGCATCCTCTAAGCTCTCCAAGTCGAGCTCTCCGATGGAGGAAAAACGTTGTTGCCCAGCCTCCTGCATACAAAACAGTAGAGTCCAAAGACCCTTGTGGCTGGGTGTTGCTCAGCAGGCTCAGATGCCACTTCTGCTCCACAGTGACCTTCCTCGGAATACGGTGCAGACGCTCGCATCGCATCCTCATCCTTACAGAGTCTTGAAAGGCACACCAGCATTTACAGCAGTTCAGTCGGGAAGGCCTCTTTGAAACTGCTGACTGCGACTGTGCTGGTGGAAAGAAACACTGCACCTTACCTTGAGTCTGGCGCTCGTCTGAATTATGCCCTAGACAACGTCCTCTGCTGGATGTACTCCTAGCAAGCAATTGCCAGCATTCCGTTTCACTGGGCAAAGTCTCCGTTCCTCCCTGGGTATTCTCGCAGGGTTGAGAAGGTTGGCGACCGCAGGGCTTTTCATTAAGCACTCATCATGGAAAACACGGACCTTCCTTGCAACACGCGGGCAAGTTTCCTTCCCACTGGCCAAGAAGGCTTTGGGATGAGAACCTAGCAAGGAACTGCATGCACTCTGGTTCGTTCAAGAAAATTCACTCTGCCTCAGGTTGCCTCTCAGGGTAATCCAGGGGTGAATAGAAGACGGGCAACAGGACTGTTTCTCAGGCAGCTCTGAGGACGCAGCTCTCCGGTTGGTCACTGGGGCAAATTGTGCCCTTCCCGTCCCCCTCCACTTTCACGGTTGACACCTAGCTCGTGTACCTGAAGTTCACAAGCAGGCCACATAGACACATGCCACACACATGGGCCCTTCCATGACAACACTTTGGCTAGCAGGAGTCCTCCTGAGCTGAATGGCGTGAGCCGGTGAACGCCTTAGTGTCGCCTACCTCACCGTGGATCTTGCAAAGGCCTAACAGTCTTCAAAGGCTGAGAGCACATGTCTCCAGCTGGATCTGAAGTCGACGTGCTGCTTGCGAGGGGAAGACGTCAGCTAGGAATTCTGAGAACCCTTGCCATGGCGGTGTTGGTTCCAGTGCAGCTCAGGTTTACCAACTGGGGTCCCCTTGCCTTGCACAGCAGACCAGGGAGAAAACTCTTCCTGAGGATTCTTCCAAGCTGTGGCTATCTGGCTCCCCGACGGAAGACACACATTGCTGCCTGGCCTTCGGCACACCAACAGCAGCGCCCAAAGACCATCATGAGGCATGAGGTTGCTCAGAAGGCACAGACGACACTTTCGGTACACAGTGATTTTCCTCGGAAAAGGGTGCAGTCGCGAGCGTCCTCAGATATGTAAAAGGCACACCAGCATTACAGCACTTCAGTGGTGAAAGCCTCGGGTCTACTTGTGACCACCAAGTTTGCTGATGGAAACACTGCCCCTTATGTTGAGTATGCCACTCAGCCGACCTTCTCCTTAGCTGAAGTAGTCTGCTGCATGACCTCCTGGCAAGGAGTGGCAGGCACACTGTTTCTTTCGAGAACACGCACTCTTCCTCCCGAGGAATTCCTGCAGGGTGCCCAAGATGGGCGCCCGCCCGCCTCTGCCCCCGTGCTTTTCCTTCAGTTTCCTGGCCCCAAGCCTCCTGTTCCAAAGGGGCCAAACATGCTTTAGCCCTCAGGATCCGGTTTCTACGTGCAAACCCAGCCTGTGGAGCAGCCCCTTCTGCTCAGCTACAAGAGAGCCATGCGACACACCAGGCGCTCCTGTGAGGAGCCTTTTGTAAGCAGAGGTTCTCTGCAAGGTGACGTGCCTAGCCAAGACAGCGCTTCAGTCAGGCGTTGTCGACCCTGGAACTTTCAATCTCCCAGCAGTGCTTCGGGAAAAGTGTCCATCATTTTAGGCTGGTTGTAAAGTTACATTTCTGCTGGAGGTGAAGGGTCGTCAGCTTTGAGTTCGTAGAATCCATGTAACTCGCCGGGTATGATTCAGTGCAGCTAATAGCTAAGCCGGGAGTCTGACAGGCATTGCACGTGACACCGTTGCCCCACTCTGGTACCAAGACTGCTTTCCAGAGTTGGAGGTCTGGCTCTCCGCCGGAGCAAGCCGTGTGTTGCCCTGCCCTCTGCATGCGCAGAATGGAGGCCAAACACCCAATTGGCTGCATGTTACTACTCTGAAGCCGCAGTTGACACTTTGGCTACAACGTGTTCTTCCTTGACCTGGGCCCAGGCGTGAGAGAGCCTGCAGTCCTGAGAGGCCTACCAGTGTTAAGGCAGTACCTTCACTAAGGCTTCTCAGAAAGATCTGCACTGCAACACTTTTCATGGCACACGCGGACCTTCCTTTGGCGGCATGGGGGCAGGTTTCCTAACCACTAGCCAAGAAGGCTTTGGGATGAGCTCCTAGTGAGGAACTGCACACACACCCTGGTTCTTTCGAGAAAACTCACTCTTCCTCCATTGCCTCCTAGGGAACTCCTACGGTGATTACAAAACAGGGAGCAGGACTTGGTTTCAGGCAGGTCTGAGCACGCAGCTCTCCGGACTGCCAACGGGACAGATTTTGCTTTTCTCGTCCAGCCCCCTTTTCACGGTTGCCACACAGCTCATGTAGCTGAAGTCCCCGGGCAGCCAAAAGAGACCCATGTCACATACTGTACCCATTCGCTGAAAGCACTTTGGAAAGCCAGGTTTCCTCCGGCAGGGAATTGCGCGAGCCAGTGTACGCCTTCGTTTCTCCTAGGTCATGGTACATCTTGCAACGGCCTAGCAGTCTTTGAAGGACGACGGCCTATTTCTCCCTCGAGAGGTGAAGTCCGGGTGCTGCTTCAGGGAGCAAGAGGTCAAGTATGGATTCCGAGAACTCGTGTAAGCACGGTGTTTTTCCAAAAGCAGCTCAGGGTTACAAAAGGAGGCCACCTCGCATTGCCCAGAAGCCCCGTTACAAACGTGTTCTTCAGGCATCCTCTAAGCTCTCCAAGTCGAGCTCTCCGATGGAGGAAAAACGTTGTTGCCCAGCCTCCTGCATACAAAACAGTAGAGTCCAAAGACCCTTGTGGCTGGGTGTTGCTCAGCAGGCTCAGATGCCACTTCTGCTCCACAGTGACCTTCCTCGGAATACGGTGCAGACGCTCGCATCGCATCCTCATCCTTACAGAGTCTTGAAAGGCACACCAGCATTTACAGCAGTTCAGTCGGGAAGGCCTCTTTGAAACTGCTGACTGCGACTGTGCTGGTGGAAAGAAACACTGCACCTTACCTTGAGTCTGGCGCTCGTCTGAATTATGCCCTAGACAACGTCCTCTGCTGGATGTACTCCTAGCAAGCAATTGCCAGCATTCCGTTTCACTGGGCAAAGTCTCCGTTCCTCCCTGGGTATTCTCGCAGGGTTGAGAAGGTTGGCGACCGCAGGGCTTTTCATTAAGCACTCATCATGGAAAACACGGACCTTCCTTGCAACACGCGGGCAAGTTTCCTTCCCACTGGCCAAGAAGGCTTTGGGATGAGAACCTAGCAAGGAACTGCACGCACTCTGGTTCGTTCAAGAAAATTCACTCTGCCTCAGGTTGCCTCTCAGGGTAATCCAGGGGTGAATAGAAGACGGGCAACAGGACTGTTTCTCAGGCAGCTCTGAGGACGCAGCTCTCCGGTTGGTCACTGGGGCAAATTGTGCCCTTCCCGTCCCCCTCCACTTTCACGGTTGACACCTAGCTCGTGTACCTGAAGTTCACAAGCAGGCCACATAGACACATGCCACACACATGGGCCCTTCCATGACAACACTTTGGCTAGCAGGAGTCCTCCTGAGCTGAATGGCGTGAGCCGGTGAACGCCTTAGTGTCGCCTACCTCACCGTGGATCTTGCAAAGGCCTAACAGTCTTCAAAGGCTGAGAGCACATGTCTCCAGCTGGATCTGAAGTCGACGTGCTGCTTGCGAGGGGAAGACGTCAGCTAGGAATTCTGAGAACCCTTGCCATGGCGGTGTTGGTTCCAGTGCAGCTCAGGTTTACCAACTGGGGTCCCCTTGCCTTGCACAGCAGACCAGGGAGAAAACTCTTCCTGAGGATTCTTCCAAGCTGTGGCTATCTGGCTCTCCGACGGAAGACACACATTGCTGCCTGGCCTTCGGCACACCAACAGCAGCGCCCAAAGACCATCATGAGGCATGAGGTTGCTCAGAAGGCACAGACGACACTTTCGGTACACAGTGATTTTCCTCGGAAAAGGGTGCAGTCGCGAGCGTCCTCAGATATGTAAAAGGCACACCAGCATTACAGCACTTCAGTGGTGAAAGCCTCGGGTCTACTTGTGACCACCAAGTTTGCTGATGGAAACACTGCCCCTTATGTTGAGTATGCCACTCAGCCGACCTTCTCCTTAGCTGAAGTAGTCTGCTGCATGACCTCCTGGCAAGGAGTGGCAGGCACACTGTTTCTTTCGAGAACACGCACTCTTCCTCCCGAGGAATTCCTGCAGGGTGCCCAAGATGGGCGCCCGCCCGCCTCTGCCCCCGTGCTTTTCCTTCAGTTTCCTGGCCCCAAGCCTCCTGTTCCAAAGGGGCCAAACATGCTTTAGCCCTCAGGATCCGGTTTCTACGTGCAAACCCAGCCTGTGGAGCAGCCCCTTCTGCTCAGCTACAAGAGAGCCATGCGACACACCAGGCGCTCCTGTGAGGAGCCTTTTGTAAGCAGAGGTTCTCTGCAAGGTGACGTGCCTAGCCAAGACAGCGCTTCAGTCAGGCGTTGTCGACCCTGGAACTTTCAATCTCCCAGCAGTGCTTCGGGAAAAGTGTCCATCATTTTAGGCTGGTTGTAAAGTTACATTTCTGCTGGAGGTGAAGGGTCGTCAGCTTTGAGTTCGTAGAATCCATGTAACTCGCCGGGTATGATTCAGTGCAGCTAATAGCTAAGCCGGGAGTCTGACAGGCATTGCACGTGACACCGTTGCCCCACTCTGGTACCAAGACTGCTTTCCAGAGTTGGAGGTCTGGCTCTCCGCCGGAGCAAGCCGTGTGTTGCCCTGCCCTCTGCATGCGCAGAATGGAGGCCAAACACCCAATTGGCTGCATGTTACTACTCTGAAGCCGCAGTTGACACTTTGGCTACAACGTGTTCTTCCTTGACCTGGGCCCAGGCGTGAGAGAGCCTGCAGTCCTGAGAGGCCTACCAGTGTTAAGGCAGTACCTTCACTAAGGCTTCTCAGAAAGATCTGCACTGCAACACTTTTCATGGCACACGCGGACCTTCCTTTGGCGGCATGGGGGCAGGTTTCCTAACCACTAGCCAAGAAGGCTTTGGGATGAGCTCCTAGTGAGGAACTGCACACACACCCTGGTTCTTTCGAGAAAACTCACTCTTCCTCCATTGCCTCCTAGGGAACTCCTACGGTGATTACAAAACAGGGAGCAGGACTTGGTTTCAGGCAGGTCTGAGCACGCAGCTCTCCGGACTGCCAACGGGACAGATTTTGCTTTTCTCGTCCAGCCCCCTTTTCACGGTTGCCACACAGCTCATGTAGCTGAAGTCCCCGGGCGGCCAAAAGAGACCCATGTCACATACTGTACCCATTCGCTGAAAGCACTTTGGAAAGCCAGGTTTCCTCCGGCAGGGAATTGCGCGAGCCAGTGTACGCCTTCGTTTCTCCTAGGTCATGGTACATCTTGCAACGGCCTAGCAGTCTTTGAAGGACGACGGCCTATTTCTCCCTCGAGAGGTGAAGTCCGGGTGCTGCTTCAGGGAGCAAGAGGTCAAGTATGGATTCCGAGAACTCGTGTAAGCACGGTGTTTTTCCAAAAGCAGCTCAGGGTTACAAAAGGAGGCCACCTCGCATTGCCCAGAAGCCCCGTTACAAACGTGTTCTTCAGGCATCCTCTAAGCTCTCCAAGTCGAGCTCTCCGATGGAGGAAAAACGTTGTTGCCCAGCCTCCTGCATACAAAACAGTAGAGTCCAAAGACCCTTGTGGCTGGGTGTTGCTCAGCAGGCTCAGATGCCACTTCTGCTCCACAGTGACCTTCCTCGGAATACGGTGCAGACGCTCGCATCGCATCCTCATCCTTACAGAGTCTTGAAAGGCACACCAGCATTTACAGCAGTTCAGTCGGGAAGGCCTCTTTGAAACTGCTGACTGCGACTGTGCTGGTGGAAAGAAACACTGCACCTTACCTTGAGTCTGGCGCTCGTCTGAATTATGCCCTAGACAACGTCCTCTGCTGGATGTACTCCTAGCAAGCAATTGCCAGCATTCCGTTTCACTGGGCAAAGTCTCCGTTCCTCCCTGGGTATTCTCGCAGGGTTGAGAAGGTTGGCGACCGCAGGGCTTTTCATTAAGCACTCATCATGGAAAACACGGACCTTCCTTGCAACACGCGGGCAAGTTTCCTTCCCACTGGCCAAGAAGGCTTTGGGATGAGAACCTAGCAAGGAACTGCACGCACTCTGGTTCGTTCAAGAAAATTCACTCTGCCTCAGGTTGCCTCTCAGGGTAATCCA
Source organism: Balaenoptera borealis (assembly GCF_965194805.1). Taxonomy (NCBI): domain Eukaryota; kingdom Metazoa; phylum Chordata; class Mammalia; order Artiodactyla; family Balaenopteridae; genus Balaenoptera; species Balaenoptera borealis. The sequence goes on from NW_028123867.1 coordinate 422,218, forward strand.
GGGGTGAATAGAAGACGGGCAACAGGACTGTTTCTCAGGCAGCTCTGAGGACGCAGCTCTCCGGTTGGTCACTGGGGCAAATTGTGCCCTTCCCGTCCCCCTCCACTTTCACGGTTGACACCTAGCTCATGTACCTGAAGTTCACAAGCAGGCCACATAGACACATGCCACACACATGGGCCCTTCCATGACAACACTTTGGCTAGCAGGAGTCCTCCTGAGCTGAATGGCGTGAGCCGGTGAACGCCTTAGTGTCGCCTACCTCACCGTGGATCTTGCAAAGGCCTAACAGTCTTCAAAGGCTGAGCACATGTCTCCAGCTGGATCTGAAGTCGACGTGCTGCTTGCGAGGGGAAGACGTCAGCTAGGAATTCTGAGAACCCTTGCCATGGCGGTGTTGGTTCCAGTGCAGCTCAGGTTTACCAACTGGGGTCCCCTTGCATTGCACAGCAGACCAGGGAGAAAACTCTTCCTGAGGATTCTTCTAAGCTGTGGCTATCTGGCTCCCCGACGAAAGAAACACATTGCTGCCTGGCCTTCGGCACACCAACAGCAGCGCCCAAAGACCATCATGAGGCATGAGGTTGCTCAGAAGGCACAGACGACACTTTCGGTACACAGTGATTTTCCTCGGAAAAGGGTGCAGTCGCGAGCGTCCTCAGATATGTAAAAGGCACACCAGCATTACAGCACTTCAGTGGTGAAAGCCTCGGGTCTACTTGTGACCACCAAGTTTGCTGATGGAAACACTGCCCCTTATGTTGAGTATGCCACTCAGCCGACCTTCTCCTTAGCTGAAGTAGTCTGCTGCATGACCTCCTGGCAAGGAGTGGCAGGCACACTGTTTCTTTCGAGAACACTCACTCTTCCTCCCGAGGAATTCCTGCAGGGTGCCCAAGATGGGCGCCCGCCCGCCTCTGCCCCCGTGCTTTTCCTTCAGTTTCCTGGCCCCAAGCCTCCTGTTCCAAAGGGGCCAAACATGCTTTAGCCCTCAGGATCCGGTCTCTACGTGCAAACCCAGCCTGTGGAGCAGCCCCTTCTGCTCAGCTACAAGAGAGCCATGCGACACACCAGGCGCTCCTGTGAGGAGCCTTTTGTAAGCAGAGGTTCTCTGCAAGGTGACGTGCCTAGCCAAGACAGCGCTTCAGTCAGGCGTTGTCGACCCTGGAACTTTCAATCTCCCAGCAGTGCTTCGGGAAAAGTGTCCATCATTTTAGGCTGGTTGTAAAGTTACATTTCTGCTGGAGGTGAAGGGTCGTCAGCTTTGAGTTCGTAGAATCCATGTAACTCGCCGGGTATGATTCAGTGCAGCTAATAGCTAAGCCGGGAGTCTGACAGGCATTGCACGTGACACCGTTGCCCCACTCTGGTACCAAGACTGCTTTCCAGAGTTGGAGGTCTGGCTCTCCGCCGGAGCAAGCCGTGTGTTGCCCTGCCCTCTGCATGCGCAGAATGGAGGCCAAACACCCAATTGGCTGCATGTTACTACTCTGAAGCCGCAGTTGACACTTTGGCTACAACGTGTTCTTCCTTGACCTGGGTCCAGGCGTGAGAGAGCCTGCAGTCCTGAGAGGCCTACCAGTGTTAAGGCAGTACCTTCACTAAGGCTTCTCAGAAAGATCTGCACTGCAACACTTTTCATGGCACACGCGGACCTTCCTTTGGCGGCATGGGGGCAGGTTTCCTAACCACTAGCCAAGAAGGCTTTGGGATGAGCTCCTAGTGAGGAACTGCACACACACCCTGGTTCTTTCGAGAAAACTCACTCTTCCTCCATTGCCTCCTAGGGAACTCCTACGGTGATTACAAAACAGGGAGCAGGACTTGGTTTCAGGCAGGTCTGAGCACGCAGCTCTCCGGACTGCCAACGGGACAGATTTTGCTTTTCTCGTCCAGCCCCCTTTTCACGGTTGCCACACAGCTCATGTAGCTGAAGTCCCCGGGCGGCCAAAAGAGACCCATGTCACATACTGTACCCATTCGCTGAAAGCACTTTGGAAAGCCAGGTTTCCTCCGGCAGGGAATTGCGCGAGCCAGTGTACGCCTTCGTTTCTCCTAGGTCATGGTACATCTTGCAACGGCCTAGCAGTCTTTGAAGGACGACGGCCTATTTCTCCCTCGAGAGGTGAAGTCCGGGTGCTGCTTCAGGGAGCAAGAGGTCAAGTATGGATTCCGAGAACTCGTGTAAGCACGGTGTTTTTCCAAAAGCAGCTCAGGGTTACAAAAGGAGGCCACCTTGCATTGCCCAGAAGCCCCGTTACAAACGTGTTCTTCAGGCATCCTCTAAGCTCTCCAAGTCGAGCTCTCCGATGGAGGAAAAACGTTGTTGCCCAGCCTCCTGCATACAAAACAGTAGAGTCCAAAGACCCTTGTGGCTGGGTGTTGCTCAGCAGGCTCAGATGCCACTTCTGCTCCACAGTGACCTTCCTCGGAATACGGTGCAGACGCTCGCATCGCATCCTCATCCTTACAGAGTCTTGAAAGGCACACCAGCATTTACAGCAGTTCAGTCGGGAAGGCCTCTTTGAAACTGCTGACTGCGACTGTGCTGGTGGAAAGAAACACTGCACCTTACCTTGAGTCTGGCGCTCGTCTGAATTATGCCCTAGACAACGTCCTCTGCTGGATGTACTCCTAGCAAGCAATTGCCAGCATTCCGTTTCACTGGGCAAAGTCTCCGTTCCTCCCTGGGTATTCTCGCAGGGTTGAGAAGGTTGGCGACCGCAGGGCTTTTCATTAAGCACTCATCATGGAAAACACGGACCTTCCTTGCAACACGCGGGCAAGTTTCCTTCCCACTGGCCAAGAAGGCTTTGGGATGAGAACCTAGCAAGGAACTGCACGCACTCTGGTTCGTTCAAGAAAATTCACTCTGCCTCAGGTTGCCTCTCAGGGTAATCCAGGGGTGAATAGAAGACGGGCAACAGGACTGTTTCTCAGGCAGCTCTGAGGACGCAGCTCTCCGGTTGGTCACTGGGGCAAATTGTGCCCTTCCCGTCCCCCTCCACTTTCACGGTTGACACCTAGCTCGTGTACCTGAAGTTCACAAGCAGGCCACATAGACACATGCCACACACATGGGCCCTTCCATGACAACACTTTGGCTAGCAGGAGTCCTCCTGAGCTGAATGGCGTGAGCCGGTGAACGCCTTAGTGTCGCCTACCTCACCGTGGATCTTGCAAAGGCCTAACAGTCTTCAAAGGCTGAGAGCACATGTCTCCAGCTGGATCTGAAGTCGACGTGCTGCTTGCGAGGGGAAGACGTCAGCTAGGAATTCTGAGAACCCTTGCCATGGCGGTGTTGGTTCCAGTGCAGCTCAGGTTTACCAACTGGGGTCCCCTTGCCTTGCACAGCAGACCAGGGAGAAAACTCTTCCTGAGGATTCTTCCAAGCTGTGGCTATCTGGCTCTCCGACGGAAGACACACATTGCTGCCTGGCCTTCGGCACACCAACAGCAGCGCCCAAAGACCATCATGAGGCATGAGGTTGCTCAGAAGGCACAGACGACACTTTCGGTACACAGTGATTTTCCTCGGAAAAGGGTGCAGTCGCGAGCGTCCTCAGATATGTAAAAGGCACACCAGCATTACAGCACTTCAGTGGTGAAAGCCTCGGGTCTACTTGTGACCACCAAGTTTGCTGATGGAAACACTGCCCCTTATGTTGAGTATGCCACTCAGCCGACCTTCTCCTTAGCTGAAGTAGTCTGCTGCATGACCTCCTGGCAAGGAGTGGCAGGCACACTGTTTCTTTCGAGAACACGCACTCTTCCTCCCGAGGAATTCCTGCAGGGTGCCCAAGATGGGCGCCCGCCCGCCTCTGCCCCCGTGCTTTTCCTTCAGTTTCCTGGCCCCAAGCCTCCTGTTCCAAAGGGGCCAAACATGCTTTAGCCCTCAGGATCCGGTTTCTACGTGCAAACCCAGCCTGTGGAGCAGCCCCTTCTGCTCAGCTACAAGAGAGCCATGCGACACACCAGGCGCTCCTGTGAGGAGCCTTTTGTAAGCAGAGGTTCTCTGCAAGGTGACGTGCCTAGCCAAGACAGCGCTTCAGTCAGGCGTTGTCGACCCTGGAACTTTCAATCTCCCAGCAGTGCTTCGGGAAAAGTGTCCATCATTTTAGGCTGGTTGTAAAGTTACATTTCTGCTGGAGGTGAAGGGTCGTCAGCTTTGAGTTCGTAGAATCCATGTAACTCGCCGGGTATGATTCAGTGCAGCTAATAGCTAAGCCGGGAGTCTGACAGGCATTGCACGTGACACCGTTGCCCCACTCTGGTACCAAGACTGCTTTCCAGAGTTGGAGGTCTGGCTCTCCGCCGGAGCAAGCCGTGTGTTGCCCTGCCCTCTGCATGCGCAGAATGGAGGCCAAACACCCAATTGGCTGCATGTTACTACTCTGAAGCCGCAGTTGACACTTTGGCTACAACGTGTTCTTCCTTGACCTGGGTCCAGGCGTGAGAGAGCCTGCAGTCCTGAGAGGCCTACCAGTGTTAAGGCAGTACCTTCACTAAGGCTTCTCAGAAAGATCTGCACTGCAACACTTTTCATGGCACACGCGGACCTTCCTTTGGCGGCATGGGGGCAGGTTTCCTAACCACTAGCCAAGAAGGCTTTGGGATGAGCTCCTAGTGAGGAACTGCACACACACCCTGGTTCTTTCGAGAAAACTCACTCTTCCTCCATTGCCTCCTAGGGAACTCCTACGGTGATTACAAAACAGGGAGCAGGACTTGGTTTCAGGCAGGTCTGAGCACGCAGCTCTCCGGACTGCCAACGGGACAGATTTTGCTTTTCTCGTCCAGCCCCCTTTTCACGGTTGCCACACAGCTCATGTAGCTGAAGTCCCCGGGCGGCCAAAAGAGACCCATGTCACATACTGTACCCATTCGCTGAAAGCACTTTGGAAAGCCAGGTTTCCTCCGGCAGGGAATTGCGCGAGCCAGTGTACGCCTTCGTTTCTCCTAGGTCATGGTACATCTTGCAACGGCCTAGCAGTCTTTGAAGGACGACGGCCTATTTCTCCCTCGAGAGGTGAAGTCCGGGTGCTGCTTCAGGGAGCAAGAGGTCAAGTATGGATTCCGAGAACTCGTGTAAGCACGGTGTTTTTCCAAAAGCAGCTCAGGGTTACAAAAGGAGGCCACCTCGCATTGCCCAGAAGCCCCGTTACAAACGTGTTCTTCAGGCATCCTCTAAGCTCTCCAAGTCGAGCTCTCCGATGGAGGAAAAACGTTGTTGCCCAGCCTCCTGCATACAAAACAGTAGAGTCCAAAGACCCTTGTGGCTGGGTGTTGCTCAGCAGGCTCAGATGCCACTTCTGCTCCACAGTGACCTTCCTCGGAATACGGTGCAGACGCTCGCATCGCATCCTCATCCTTACAGAGTCTTGAAAGGCACACCAGCATTTACAGCAGTTCAGTCGGGAAGGCCTCTTTGAAACTGCTGACTGCGACTGTGCTGGTGGAAAGAAACACTGCACCTTACCTTGAGTCTGGCGCTCGTCTGAATTATGCCCTAGACAACGTCCTCTGCTGGATGTACTCCTAGCAAGCAATTGCCAGCATTCCGTTTCACTGGGCAAAGTCTCCGTTCCTCCCTGGGTATTCTCGCAGGGTTGAGAAGGTTGGCGACCGCAGGGCTTTTCATTAAGCACTCATCATGGAAAACACGGACCTTCCTTGCAACACGCGGGCAAGTTTCCTTCCCACTGGCCAAGAAGGCTTTGGGATGAGAACCTAGCAAGGAACTGCACGCACTCTGGTTCGTTCAAGAAAATTCACTCTGCCTCAGGTTGCCTCTCAGGGTAATCCAGGGGTGAATAGAAGACGGGCAACAGGACTGTTTCTCAGGCAGCTCTGAGGACGCAGCTCTCCGGTTGGTCACTGGGGCAAATTGTGCCCTTCCCGTCCCCCTCCACTTTCACGGTTGACACCTAGCTCGTGTACCTGAAGTTCACAAGCAGGCCACATAGACACATGCCACACACATGGGCCCTTCCATGACAACACTTTGGCTAGCAGGAGTCCTCCTGAGCTGAATGGCGTGAGCCGGTGAACGCCTTAGTGTCGCCTACCTCACCGTGGATCTTGCAAAGGCCTAACAGTCTTCAAAGGCTGAGAGCACATGTCTCCAGCTGGATCTGAAGTCGACGTGCTGCTTGCGAGGGGAAGACGTCAGCTAGGAATTCTGAGAACCCTTGCCATGGCGGTGTTGGTTCCAGTGCAGCTCAGGTTTACCAACTGGGGTCCCCTTGCCTTGCACAGCAGACCAGGGAGAAAACTCTTCCTGAGGATTCTTCCAAGCTGTGGCTATCTGGCTCTCCGACGGAAGACACACATTGCTGCCTGGCCTTCGGCACACCAACAGCAGCGCCCAAAGACCATCATGAGGCATGAGGTTGCTCAGAAGGCACAGACGACACTTTCGGTACACAGTGATTTTCCTCGGAAAAGGGTGCAGTCGCGAGCGTCCTCAGATATGTAAAAGGCACACCAGCATTACAGCACTTCAGTGGTGAAAGCCTCGGGTCTACTTGTGACCACCAAGTTTGCTGATGGAAACACTGCCCCTTATGTTGAGTATGCCACTCAGCCGACCTTCTCCTTAGCTGAAGTAGTCTGCTGCATGACCTCCTGGCAAGGAGTGGCAGGCACACTGTTTCTTTCGAGAACACGCACTCTTCCTCCCGAGGAATTCCTGCAGGGTGCCCAAGATGGGCGCCCGCCCGCCTCTGCCCCCGTGCTTTTCCTTCAGTTTCCTGGCCCCAAGCCTCCTGTTCCAAAGGGGCCAAACATGCTTTAGCCCTCAGGATCCGGTTTCTACGTGCAAACCCAGCCTGTGGAGCAGCCCCTTCTGCTCAGCTACAAGAGAGCCATGCGACACACCAGGCGCTCCTGTGAGGAGCCTTTTGTAAGCAGAGGTTCTCTGCAAGGTGACGTGCCTAGCCAAGACAGCGCTTCAGTCAGGCGTTGTCGACCCTGGAACTTTCAATCTCCCAGCAGTGCTTCGGGAAAAGTGTCCATCATTTTAGGCTGGTTGTAAAGTTACATTTCTGCTGGAGGTGAAGGGTCGTCAGCTTTGAGTTCGTAGAATCCATGTAACTCGCCGGGTATGATTCAGTGCAGCTAATAGCTAAGCCGGGAGTCTGACAGGCATTGCACGTGACACCGTTGCCCCACTCTGGTACCAAGACTGCTTTCCAGAGTTGGAGGTCTGGCTCTCCGCCGGAGCAAGCCGTGTGTTGCCCTGCCCTCTGCATGCGCAGAATGGAGGCCAAACACCCAATTGGCTGCATGTTACTACTCTGAAGCCGCAGTTGACACTTTGGCTACAACGTGTTCTTCCTTGACCTGGGTCCAGGCGTGAGAGAGCCTGCAGTCCTGAGAGGCCTACCAGTGTTAAGGCAGTACCTTCACTAAGGCTTCTCAGAAAGATCTGCACTGCAACACTTTTCATGGCACACGCGGACCTTCCTTTGGCGGCATGGGGGCAGGTTTCCTAACCACTAGCCAAGAAGGCTTTGGGATGAGCTCCTAGTGAGGAACTGCACACACACCCTGGTTCTTTCGAGAAAACTCACTCTTCCTCCATTGCCTCCTAGGGAACTCCTACGGTGATTACAAAACAGGGAGCAGGACTTGGTTTCAGGCAGGTCTGAGCACGCAGCTCTCCGGACTGCCAACGGGACAGATTTTGCTTTTCTCGTCCAGCCCCCTTTTCACGGTTGCCACACAGCTCATGTAGCTGAAGTCCCCGGGCGGCCAAAAGAGACCCATGTCACATACTGTACCCATTCGCTGAAAGCACTTTGGAAAGCCAGGTTTCCTCCGGCAGGGAATTGCGCGAGCCAGTGTACGCCTTCGTTTCTCCTAGGTCATGGTACATCTTGCAACGGCCTAGCAGTCTTTGAAGGACGACGGCCTATTTCTCCCTCGAGAGGTGAAGTCCGGGTGCTGCTTCAGGGAGCAAGAGGTCAAGTATGGATTCCGAGAACTCGTGTAAGCACGGTGTTTTTCCAAAAGCAGCTCAGGGTTACAAAAGGAGGCCACCTCGCATTGCCCAGAAGCCCCGTTACAAACGTGTTCTTCAGGCATCCTCTAAGCTCTCCAAGTCGAGCTCTCCGATGGAGGAAAAACGTTGTTGCCCAGCCTCCTGCATACAAAACAGTAGAGTCCAAAGACCCTTGTGGCTGGGTGTTGCTCAGCAGGCTCAGATGCCACTTCTGCTCCACAGTGACCTTCCTCGGAATACGGTGCAGACGCTCGCATCGCATCCTCATCCTTACAGAGTCTTGAAAGGCACACCAGCATTTCAGTCGGGAAGGCCTCTTTGAAACTGCTGACTGCGACTGTGCTGGTGGAAAGAAACACTGCACCTTACCTTGAGTCTGGCGCTCGTCTGAATTATGCCCTAGACAACGTCCTCTGCTGGATGTACTCCTAGCAAGCAATTGCCAGCATTCCGTTTCACTGGGCAAAGTCTCCGTTCCTCCCTGGGTATTCTCGCAGGGTTGAGAAGGTTGGCGACCGCAGGGCTTTTCATTAAGCACTCATCATGGAAAACACGGACCTTCCTTGCAACACGCGGGCAAGTTTCCTTCCCACTGGCCAAGAAGGCTTTGGGATGAGAACCTAGCAAGGAACTGCACGCACTCTGGTTCGTTCAAGAAAATTCACTCTGCCTCAGGTTGCCTCTCAGGGTAATCCAGGGGTGAATAGAAGACGGGCAACAGGACTGTTTCTCAGGCAGCTCTGAGGACGCAGCTCTCCGGTTGGTCACTGGGGCAAATTGTGCCCTTCCCGTCCCCCTCCACTTTCACGGTTGACACCTAGCTCGTGTACCTGAAGTTCACAAGCAGGCCACATAGACACATGCCACACACATGGGCCCTTCCATGACAACACTTTGGCTAGCAGGAGTCCTCCTGAGCTGAATGGCGTGAGCCGGTGAACGCCTTAGTGTCGCCTACCTCACCGTGGATCTTGCAAAGGCCTAACAGTCTTCAAAGGCTGAGAGCACATGTCTCCAGCTGGATCTGAAGTCGACGTGCTGCTTGCGAGGGGAAGACGTCAGCTAGGAATTCTGAGAACCCTTGCCATGGCGGTGTTGGTTCCAGTGCAGCTCAGGTTTACCAACTGGGGTCCCCTTGCCTTGCACAGCAGACCAGGGAGAAAACTCTTCCTGAGGATTCTTCCAAGCTGTGGCTATCTGGCTCTCCGACGGAAGACACACATTGCTGCCTGGCCTTCGGCACACCAACAGCAGCGCCCAAAGACCATCATGAGGCATGAGGTTGCTCAGAAGGCACAGACGACACTTTCGGTACACAGTGATTTTCCTCGGAAAAGGGTGCAGTCGCGAGCGTCCTCAGATATGTAAAAGGCACACCAGCATTACAGCACTTCAGTGGTGAAAGCCTCGGGTCTACTTGTGACCACCAAGTTTGCTGATGGAAACACTGCCCCTTATGTTGAGTATGCCACTCAGCCGACCTTCTCCTTAGCTGAAGTAGTCTGCTGCATGACCTCCTGGCAAGGAGTGGCAGGCACACTGTTTCTTTCGAGAACACGCACTCTTCCTCCCGAGGAATTCCTGCAGGGTGCCCAAGATGGGCGCCCGCCCGCCTCTGCCCCCGTGCTTTTCCTTCAGTTTCCTGGCCCCAAGCCTCCTGTTCCAAAGGGGCCAAACATGCTTTAGCCCTCAGGATCCGGTTTCTACGTGCAAACCCAGCCTGTGGAGCAGCCCCTTCTGCTCAGCTACAAGAGAGCCATGCGACACACCAGGCGCTCCTGTGAGGAGCCTTTTGTAAGCAGAGGTTCTCTGCAAGGTGACGTGCCTAGCCAAGACAGCGCTTCAGTCAGGCGTTGTCGACCCTGGAACTTTCAATCTCCCAGCAGTGCTTCGGGAAAAGTGTCCATCATTTTAGGCTGGTTGTAAAGTTACATTTCTGCTGGAGGTGAAGGGTCGTCAGCTTTGAGTTCGTAGAATCCATGTAACTCGCCGGGTATGATTCAGTGCAGCTAATAGCTAAGCCGGGAGTCTGACAGGCATTGCACGTGACACCGTTGCCCCACTCTGGTACCAAGACTGCTTTCCAGAGTTGGAGGTCTGGCTCTCCGCCGGAGCAAGCCGTGTGTTGCCCTGCCCTCTGCATGCGCAGAATGGAGGCCAAACACCCAATTGGCTGCATGTTACTACTCTGAAGCCGCAGTTGACACTTTGGCTACAACGTGTTCTTCCTTGACCTGGGCCCAGGCGTGAGAGAGCCTGCAGTCCTGAGAGGCCTACCAGTGTTAAGGCAGTACCTTCACTAAGGCTTCTCAGAAAGATCTGCACTGCAACACTTTTCATGGCACACGCGGACCTTCCTTTGGCGGCATGGGGGCAGGTTTCCTAACCACTAGCCAAGAAGGCTTTGGGATGAGCTCCTAGTGAGGAACTGCACACACACCCTGGTTCTTTCGAGAAAACTCACTCTTCCTCCATTGCCTCCTAGGGAACTCCTACGGTGATTACAAAACAGGGAGCAGGACTTGGTTTCAGGCAGGTCTGAGCACGCAGCTCTCCGGACTGCCAACGGGACAGATTTTGCTTTTCTCGTCCAGCCCCCTTTTCACGGTTGCCACACAGCTCATGTAGCTGAAGTCCCCGGGCAGCCAAAAGAGACCCATGTCACATACTGTACCCATTCGCTGAAAGCACTTTGGAAAGCCAGGTTTCCTCCGGCAGGGAATTGCGCGAGCCAGTGTACGCCTTCGTTTCTCCTAGGTCATGGTACATCTTGCAACGGCCTAGCAGTCTTTGAAGGACGACGGCCTATTTCTCCCTCGAGAGGTGAAGTCCGGGTGCTGCTTCAGGGAGCAAGAGGTCAAGTATGGATTCCGAGAACTCGTGTAAGCACGGTGTTTTTCCAAAAGCAGCTCAGGGTTACAAAAGGAGGCCACCTCGCATTGCCCAGAAGCCCCGTTACAAACGTGTTCTTCAGGCATCCTCTAAGCTCTCCAAGTCGAGCTCTCCGATGGAGGAAAAACGTTGTTGCCCAGCCTCCTGCATACAAAACAGTAGAGTCCAAAGACCCTTGTGGCTGGGTGTTGCTCAGCAGGCTCAGATGCCACTTCTGCTCCACAGTGACCTTCCTCGGAATACGGTGCAGACGCTCGCATCGCATCCTCATCCTTACAGAGTCTTGAAAGGCACACCAGCATTTACAGCAGTTCAGTCGGGAAGGCCTCTTTGAAACTGCTGACTGCGACTGTGCTGGTGGAAAGAAACACTGCACCTTACCTTGAGTCTGGCGCTCGTCTGAATTATGCCCTAGACAACGTCCTCTGCTGGATGTACTCCTAGCAAGCAATTGCCAGCATTCCGTTTCACTGGGCAAAGTCTCCGTTCCTCCCTGGGTATTCTCGCAGGGTTGAGAAGGTTGGCGACCGCAGGGCTTTTCATTAAGCACTCATCATGGAAAACACGGACCTTCCTTGCAACACGCGGGCAAGTTTCCTTCCCACTGGCCAAGAAGGCTTTGGGATGAGAACCTAGCAAGGAACTGCACGCACTCTGGTTCGTTCAAGAAAATTCACTCTGCCTCAGGTTGCCTCTCAGGGTAATCCAGGGGTGAATAGAAGACGGGCAACAGGACTGTTTCTCAGGCAGCTCTGAGGACGCAGCTCTCCGGTTGGTCACTGGGGCAAATTGTGCCCTTCCCGTCCCCCTCCACTTTCACGGTTGACACCTAGCTCGTGTACCTGAAGTTCACAAGCAGGCCACATAGACACATGCCACACACATGGGCCCTTCCATGACAACACTTTGGCTAGCAGGAGTCCTCCTGAGCTGAATGGCGTGAGCCGGTGAACGCCTTAGTGTCGCCTACCTCACCGTGGATCTTGCAAAGGCCTAACAGTCTTCAAAGGCTGAGAGCACATGTCTCCAGCTGGATCTGAAGTCGACGTGCTGCTTGCGAGGGGAAGACGTCAGCTAGGAATTCTGAGAACCCTTGCCATGGCGGTGTTGGTTCCAGTGCAGCTCAGGTTTACCAACTGGGGTCCCCTTGCCTTGCACAGTAGACCAGGGAGAAAACTCTTCCTGAGGATTCTTCCAAGCTGTGGCTATCTGGCTCTCCGACGGAAGACACACATTGCTGCCTGGCCTTCGGCACACCAACAGCAGCGCCCAAAGACCATCATGAGGCATGAGGTTGCTCAGAAGGCACAGACGACACTTTCGGTACACAGTGATTTTCCTCGGAAAAGGGTGCAGTCGCGAGCGTCCTCAGATATGTAAAAGGCACACCAGCATTACAGCACTTCAGTGGTGAAAGCCTCGGGTCTACTTGTGACCACCAAGTTTGCTGATGGAAACACTGCCCCTTATGTTGAGTATGCCACTCAGCCGACCTTCTCCTTAGCTGAAGTAGTCTGCTGCATGACCTCCTGGCAAGGAGTGGCAGGCACACTGTTTCTTTCGAGAACACGCACTCTTCCTCCCGAGGAATTCCTGCAGGGTGCCCAAGATGGGCGCCCGCCCGCCTCTGCCCCCGTGCTTTTCCTTCAGTTTCCTGGCCCCAAGCCTCCTGTTCCAAAGGGGCCAAACATGCTTTAGCCCTCAGGATCCGGTTTCTACGTGCAAACCCAGCCTGTGGAGCAGCCCCTTCTGCTCAGCTACAAGAGAGCCATGCGACACACCAGGCGCTCCTGTGAGGAGCCTTTTGTAAGCAGAGGTTCTCTGCAAGGTGACGTGCCTAGCCAAGACAGCGCTTCAGTCAGGCGTTGTCGACCCTGGAACTTTCAATCTCCCAGCAGTGCTTCGGGAAAAGTGTCCATCATTTTAGGCTGGTTGTAAAGTTACATTTCTGCTGGAGGTGAAGGGTCGTCAGCTTTGAGTTCGTAGAATCCATGTAACTCGCCGGGTATGATTCAGTGCAGCTAATAGCTAAGCCGGGAGTCTGACAGGCATTGCACGTGACACCGTTGCCCCACTCTGGTACCAAGACTGCTTTCCAGAGTTGGAGGTCTGGCTCTCCGCCGGAGCAAGCCGTGTGTTGCCCTGCCCTCTGCATGCGCAGAATGGAGGCCAAACACCCAATTGGCTGCATGTTACTACTCTGAAGCCGCAGTTGACACTTTGGCTACAACGTGTTCTTCCTTGACCTGGGTCCAGGCGTGAGAGAGCCTGCAGTCCTGAGAGGCCTACCAGTGTTAAGGCAGTACCTTCACTAAGGCTTCTCAGAAAGATCTGCACTGCAACACTTTTCATGGCACACGCGGACCTTCCTTTGGCGGCATGGGGGCAGGTTTCCTAACCACTAGCCAAGAAGGCTTTGGGATGAGCTCCTAGTGAGGAACTGCACACACACCCTGGTTCTTTCGAGAAAACTCACTCTTCCTCCATTGCCTCCTAGGGAACTCCTACGGTGATTACAAAACAGGGAGCAGGACTTGGTTTCAGGCAGGTCTGAGCACGCAGCTCTCCGGACTGCCAACGGGACAGATTTTGCTTTTCTCGTCCAGCCCCCTTTTCACGGTTGCCACACAGCTCATGTAGCTGAAGTCCCCGGGCAGCCAAAAGAGACCCATGTCACATACTGTACCCATTCGCTGAAAGCACTTTGGAAAGCCAGGTTTCCTCCGGCAGGGAATTGCGCGAGCCAGTGTACGCCTTCGTTTCTCCTAGGTCATGGCACATCTTGCAACGGCCTAGCAGTCTTTGAAGGACGACGGCCTATTTCTCCCTCGAGAGGTGAAGTCCGGGTGCTGCTTCAGGGAGCAAGAGGTCAAGTATGGATTCCGAGAACTCGTGTAAGCACGGTGTTTTTCCAAAAGCAGCTCAGGGTTACAAAAGGAGGCCACCTCGCATTGCCCAGAAGCCCCGTTACAAACGTGTTCTTCAGGCATCCTCTAAGCTCTCCAAGTCGAGCTCTCCGATGGAGGAAAAACGTTGTTGCCCAGCCTCCTGCATACAAAACAGTAGAGTCCAAAGACCCTTGTGGCTGGGTGTTGCTCAGCAGGCTCAGATGCCACTTCTGCTCCACAGTGACCTTCCTCGGAATACGGTGCAGACGCTCGCATCGCATCCTCATCCTTACAGAGTCTTGAAAGGCACACCAGCATTTACAGCAGTTCAGTCGGGAAGGCCTCTTTGAAACTGCTGACTGCGACTGTGCTGGTGGAAAGAAACACTGCACCTTACCTTGAGTCTGGCGCTCGTCTGAATTATGCCCTAGACAACGTCCTCTGCTGGATGTACTCCTAGCAAGCAATTGCCAGCATTCCGTTTCACTGGGCAAAGTCTCCGTTCCTCCCTGGGTATTCTCGCAGGGTTGAGAAGGTTGGCGACCGCAGGGCTTTTCATTAAGCACTCATCATGGAAAACACGGACCTTCCTTGCAACACGCGGGCAAGTTTCCTTCCCACTGGCCAAGAAGGCTTTGGGATGAGAACCTAGCAAGGAACTGCACGCACTCTGGTTCGTTCAAGAAAATTCACTCTGCCTCAGGTTGCCTCTCAGGGTAATCCAGGGGTGAATAGAAGACGGGCAACAGGACTGTTTCTCAGGCAGCTCTGAGGACGCAGCTCTCCGGTTGGTCACTGGGGCAAATTGTGCCCTTCCCGTCCCCCTCCACTTTCACGGTTGACACCTAGCTCGTGTACCTGAAGTTCACAAGCAGGCCACATAGACACATGCCACACACATGGGCCCTTCCATGACAACACTTTGGCTAGCAGGAGTCCTCCTGAGCTGAATGGCGTGAGCCGGTGAACGCCTTAGTGTCGCCTACCTCACCGTGGATCTTGCAAAGGCCTAACAGTCTTCAAAGGCTGAGAGCACATGTCTCCAGCTGGATCTGAAGTCGACGTGCTGCTTGCGAGGGGAAGACGTCAGCTAGGAATTCTGAGAACCCTTGCCATGGCGGTGTTGGTTCCAGTGCAGCTCAGGTTTACCAACTGGGGTCCCCTTGCCTTGCACAGCAGACCAGGGAGAAAACTCTTCCTGAGGATTCTTCCAAGCTGTGGCTATCTGGCTCTCCGACGGAAGACACACATTGCTGCCTGGCCTTCGGCACACCAACAGCAGCGCCCAAAGACCATCATGAGGCATGAGGTTGCTCAGAAGGCACAGACGACACTTTCGGTACACAGTGATTTTCCTCGGAAAAGGGTGCAGTCGCGAGCGTCCTCAGATATGTAAAAGGCACACCAGCATTACAGCACTTCAGTGGTGAAAGCCTCGGGTCTACTTGTGACCACCAAGTTTGCTGATGGAAACACTGCCCCTTATGTTGAGTATGCCACTCAGCCGACCTTCTCCTTAGCTGAAGTAGTCTGCTGCATGACCTCCTGGCAAGGAGTGGCAGGCACACTGTTTCTTTCGAGAACACGCACTCTTCCTCCCGAGGAATTCCTGCAGGGTGCCCAAGATGGGCGCCCGCCCGCCTCTGCCCCCGTGCTTTTCCTTCAGTTTCCTGGCCCCAAGCCTCCTGTTCCAAAGGGGCCAAACATGCTTTAGCCCTCAGGATCCGGTTTCTACGTGCAAACCCAGCCTGTGGAGCAGCCCCTTCTGCTCAGCTACAAGAGAGCCATGCGACACACCAGGCGCTCCTGTGAGGAGCCTTTTGTAAGCAGAGGTTCTCTGCAAGGTGACGTGCCTAGCCAAGACAGCGCTTCAGTCAGGCGTTGTCGACCCTGGAACTTTCAATCTCCCAGCAGTGCTTCGGGAAAAGTGTCCATCATTTTAGGCTGGTTGTAAAGTTACATTTCTGCTGGAGGTGAAGGGTCGTCAGCTTTGAGTTCGTAGAATCCATGTAACTCGCCGGGTATGATTCAGTGCAGCTAATAGCTAAGCCGGGAGTCTGACAGGCATTGCACGTGACACCGTTGCCCCACTCTGGTACCAAGACTGCTTTCCAGAGTTGGAGGTCTGGCTCTCCGCCGGAGCAAGCCGTGTGTTGCCCTGCCCTCTGCATGCGCAGAATGGAGGCCAAACACCCAATTGGCTGCATGTTACTACTCTGAAGCCGCAGTTGACACTTTGGCTACAACGTGTTCTTCCTTGACCTGGGTCCAGGCGTGAGAGAGCCTGCAGTCCTGAGAGGCCTACCAGTGTTAAGGCAGTACCTTCACTAAGGCTTCTCAGAAAGATCTGCACTGCAACACTTTTCATGGCACACGCGGACCTTCCTTTGGCGGCATGGGGGCAGGTTTCCTAACCACTAGCCAAGAAGGCTTTGGGATGAGCTCCTAGTGAGGAACTGCACACACACCCTGGTTCTTTCGAGAAAACTCACTCTTCCTCCATTGCCTCCTAGGGAACTCCTACGGTGATTACAAAACAGGGAGCAGGACTTGGTTTCAGGCAGGTCTGAGCACGCAGCTCTCCGGACTGCCAACGGGACAGATTTTGCTTTTCTCGTCCAGCCCCCTTTTCACGGTTGCCACACAGCTCATGTAGCTGAAGTCCCCGGGCAGCCAAAAGAGACCCATGTCACATACTGTACCCATTCGCTGAAAGCACTTTGGAAAGCCAGGTTTCCTCCGGCAGGGAATTGCGCAAGCCAGTGTACGCCTTCGTTTCTCCTAGGTCATGGTACATCTTGCAACGGCCTAGCAGTCTTTGAAGGACGACGGCCTATTTCTCCCTCGAGAGGTGAAGTCCGGGTGCTGCTTCAGGGAGCAAGAGGTCAAGTATGGATTCCGAGAACTCGTGTAAGCACGGTGTTTTTCCAAAAGCAGCTCAGGGTTACAAAAGGAGGCCACCTCGCATTGCCCAGAAGCCCCGTTACAAACGTGTTCTTCAGGCATCCTCTAAGCTCTCCAAGTCGAGCTCTCCGATGGAGGAAAAACGTTGTTGCCCAGCCTCCTGCATACAAAACAGTAGAGTCCAAAGACCCTTGTGGCTGGGTGTTGCTCAGCAGGCTCAGATGCCACTTCTGCTCCACAGTGACCTTCCTCGGAATACGGTGCAGACGCTCGCATCGCATCCTCATCCTTACAGAGTCTTGAAAGGCACACCAGCATTTACAGCAGTTCAGTCGGGAAGGCCTCTTTGAAACTGCTGACTGCGACTGTGCTGGTGGAAAGAAACACTGCACCTTACCTTGAGTCTGGCGCTCGTCTGAATTATGCCCTAGACAACGTCCTCTGCTGGATGTACTCCTAGCAAGCAATTGCCAGCATTCCGTTTCACTGGGCAAAGTCTCCGTTCCTCCCTGGGTATTCTCGCAGGGTTGAGAAGGTTGGCGACCGCAGGGCTTTTCATTAAGCACTCATCATGGAAAACACGGACCTTCCTTGCAACACGCGGGCAAGTTTCCTTCCCACTGGCCAAGAAGGCTTTGGGATGAGAACCTAGCAAGGAACTGCACGCACTCTGGTTCGTTCAAGAAAATTCACTCTGCCTCAGGTTGCCTCTCAGGGTAATCCAGGGGTGAATAGAAGACGGGCAACAGGACTGTTTCTCAGGCAGCTCTGAGGACGCAGCTCTCCGGTTGGTCACTGGGGCAAATTGTGCCCTTCCCGTCCCCCTCCACTTTCACGGTTGACACCTAGCTCGTGTACCTGAAGTTCACAAGCAGGCCACATAGACACATGCCACACACATGGGCCCTTCCATGACAACACTTTGGCTAGCAGGAGTCCTCCTGAGCTGAATGGCGTGAGCCGGTGAACGCCTTAGTGTCGCCTACCTCACCGTGGATCTTGCAAAGGCCTAACAGTCTTCAAAGGCTGAGAGCACATGTCTCCAGCTGGATCTGAAGTCGACGTGCTGCTTGCGAGGGGAAGACGTCAGCTAGGAATTCTGAGAACCCTTGCCATGGCGGTGTTGGTTCCAGTGCAGCTCAGGTTTACCAACTGGGGTCCCCTTGCCTTGCACAGCAGACCAGGGAGAAAACTCTTCCTGAGGATTCTTCCAAGCTGTGGCTATCTGGCTCTCCGACGGAAGACACACATTGCTGCCTGGCCTTCGGCACACCAACAGCAGCGCCCAAAGACCATCATGAGGCATGAGGTTGCTCAGAAGGCACAGACGACACTTTCGGTACACAGTGATTTTCCTCGGAAAAGGGTGCAGTCGCGAGCGTCCTCAGATATGTAAAAGGCACACCAGCATTACAGCACTTCAGTGGTGAAAGCCTCGGGTCTACTTGTGACCACCAAGTTTGCTGATGGAAACACTGCCCCTTATGTTGAGTATGCCACTCAGCCGACCTTCTCCTTAGCTGAAGTAGTCTGCTGCATGACCTCCTGGCAAGGAGTGGCAGGCACACTGTTTCTTTCGAGAACACGCACTCTTCCTCCCGAGGAATTCCTGCAGGGTGCCCAAGATGGGCGCCCGCCCGCCTCTGCCCCCGTGCTTTTCCTTCAGTTTCCTGGCCCCAAGCCTCCTGTTCCAAAGGGGCCAAACATGCTTTAGCCCTCAGGATCCGGTTTCTACGTGCAAACCCAGCCTGTGGAGCAGCCCCTTCTGCTCAGCTACAAGAGAGCCATGCGACACACCAGGCGCTCCTGTGAGGAGCCTTTTGTAAGCAGAGGTTCTCTGCAAGGTGACGTGCCTAGCCAAGACAGCGCTTCAGTCAGGCGTTGTCGACCCTGGAACTTTCAATCTCCCAGCAGTGCTTCGGGAAAAGTGTCCATCATTTTAGGCTGGTTGTAAAGTTACATTTCTGCTGGAGGTGAAGGGTCGTCAGCTTTGAGTTCGTAGAATCCATGTAACTCGCCGGGTATGATTCAGTGCAGCTAATAGCTAAGCCGGGAGTCTGACAGGCATTGCACGTGACACCGTTGCCCCACTCTGGTACCAAGACTGCTTTCCAGAGTTGGAGGTCTGGCTCTCCGCCGGAGCAAGCCGTGTGTTGCCCTGCCCTCTGCATGCGCAGAATGGAGGCCAAACACCCAAGTGGCTGCACGTTACTACTCTGAAGCCGCAGTTGACACTTTGGCTACAACGTGTTCTTCCTTGACCTGGGTCCAGGCGTGAGAGAGCCTGCAGTCCTGAGAGGCCTACCAGTGTTAAGGCAGTACCTTCACTAAGGCTTCTCAGAAAGATCTGCACTGCAACACTTTTCATGGCACACGCGGACCTTCCTTTGGCGGCATGGGGGCAGGTTTCCTAACCACTAGCCAAGAAGGCTTTGGGATGAGCTCCTAGTGAGGAACTGCACACACACCCTGGTTCTTTCGAGAAAACTCACTCTTCCTCCATTGCCTCCTAGGGAACTCCTACGGTGATTACAAAACAGGGAGCAGGACTTGGTTTCAGGCAGGTCTGAGCACGCAGCTCTCCGGACTGCCAACGGGACAGATTTTGCTTTTCTCGTCCAGCCCCCTTTTCACGGTTGCCACACAGCTCATGTAGCTGAAGTCCCCGGGCAGCCAAAAGAGACCCATGTCACATACTGTACCCATTCGCTGAAAGCACTTTGGAAAGCCAGGTTTCCTCCGGCAGGGAATTGCGCGAGCCAGTGTACGCCTTCGTTTCTCCTAGGTCATGGTACATCTTGCAACGGCCTAGCAGTCTTTGAAGGACGACGGCCTATTTCTCCCTCGAGAGGTGAAGTCCGGGTGCTGCTTCAGGGAGCAAGAGGTCAAGTATGGATTCCGAGAACTCGTGTAAGCACGGTGTTTTTCCAAAAGCAGCTCAGGGTTACAAAAGGAGGCCACCTCGCATTGCCCAGAAGCCCCGTTACAAACGTGTTCTTCAGGCATCCTCTAAGCTCTCCAAGTCGAGCTCTCCGATGGAGGAAAAACGTTGTTGCCCAGCCTCCTGCATACAAAACAGTAGAGTCCAAAGACCCTTGTGGCTGGGTGTTGCTCAGCAGGCTCAGATGCCACTTCTGCTCCACAGTGACCTTCCTCGGAATACGGTGCAGACGCTCGCATTGCATCCTCATCCTTACAGAGTCTTGAAAGGCACACCAGCATTTACAGCAGTTCAGTCGGGAAGGCCTCTTTGAAACTGCTGACTGCGACTGTGCTGGTGGAAAGAAACACTGCACCTTACCTTGAGTCTGGCGCTCGTCTGAATTATGCCCTAGACAACGTCCTCTGCTGGATGTACTCCTAGCAAGCAATTGCCAGCATTCCGTTTCACTGGGCAAAGTCTCCGTTCCTCCCTGGGTATTCTCGCAGGGTTGAGAAGGTTGGCGACCGCAGGGCTTTTCATTAAGCACTCATCATGGAAAACACGGACCTTCCTTGCAACACGCGGGCAAGTTTCCTTCCCACTGGCCAAGAAGGCTTTGGGATGAGAACCTAGCAAGGAACTGCACGCACTCTGGTTCGTTCAAGAAAATTCACTCTGCCTCAGGTTGCCTCTCAGGGTAATCCAGGGGTGAATAGAAGACGGGCAACAGGACTGTTTCTCAGGCAGCTCTGAGGACGCAGCTCTCCGGTTGGTCACTGGGGCAAATTGTGCCCTTCCCGTCCCCCTCCACTTTCACGGTTGACACCTAGCTCGTGTACCTGAAGTTCACAAGCAGGCCACATAGACACATGCCACACACATGGGCCCTTCCATGACAACACTTTGGCTAGCAGGAGTCCTCCTGAGCTGAATGGCGTGAGCCGGTGAACGCTTTAGTGTCGCCTACCTCACCGTGGATCTTGCAAAGGCCTAACAGTCTTCAAAGGCTGAGAGCACATGTCTCCAGCTGGATCTGAAGTCGACGTGCTGCTTGCGAGGGGAAGACGTCAGCTAGGAATTCTGAGAACCCTTGCCATGGCGGTGTTGGTTCCAGTGCAGCTCAGGTTTACCAACTGGGGTCCCCTTGCCTTGCACAGCAGACCAGGGAGAAAACTCTTCCTGAGGATTCTTCCAAGCTGTGGCTATCTGGCTCTCCGACGGAAGACACACATTGCTGCCTGGCCTTCAGCACACCAACAGCAGCGCCCAAAGACCATCATGAGGCATGAGGTTGCTCAGAAGGCACAGACGACACTTTCGGTACACAGTGATTTTCCTCGGAAAAGGGTGCAGTCGCGAGCGTCCTCAGATATGTAAAAGGCACACCAGCATTACAGCACTTCAGTGGTGAAAGCCTCGGGTCTACTTGTGACCACCAAGTTTGCTGATGGAAACACTGCCCCTTATGTTGAGTATGCCACTCAGCCGACCTTCTCCTTAGCTGAAGTAGTCTGCTGCATGACCTCCTGGCAAGGAGTGGCAGGCACACTGTTTCTTTCGAGAACACGCACTCTTCCTCCCGAGGAATTCCTGCAGGGTGCCCAAGATGGGCGCCCGCCCGCCTCTGCCCCCGTGCTTTTCCTTCAGTTTCCTGGCCCCAAGCCTCCTGTTCCAAAGGGGCCAAACATGCTTTAGCCCTCAGGATCCGGTTTCTACGTGCAAACCCAGCCTGTGGAGCAGCCCCTTCTGCTCAGCTACAAGAGAGCCATGCGACACACCAGGCGCTCCTGTGAGGAGCCTTTTGTAAGCAGAGGTTCTCTGCAAGGTGACGTGCCTAGCCAAGACAGCGCTTCAGTCAGGCGTTGTCGACCCTGGAACTTTCAATCTCCCAGCAGTGCTTCGGGAAAAGTGTCCATCATTTTAGGCTGGTTGTAAAGTTACATTTCTGCTGGAGGTGAAGGGTCGTCAGCTTTGAGTTCGTAGAATCCATGTAACTCGCCGGGTATGATTCAGTGCAGCTAATAGCTAAGCCGGGAGTCTGACAGGCATTGCACGTGACACCGTTGCCCCACTCTGGTACCAAGACTGCTTTCCAGAGTTGGAGGTCTGGCTCTCCGCCGGAGCAAGCCGTGTGTTGCCCTGCCCTCTGCATGCGCAGAATGGAGGCCAAACACCCAATTGGCTGCATGTTACTACTCTGAAGCCGCAGTTGACACTTTGGCTACAACGTGTTCTTCCTTGACCTGGGTCCAGGCGTGAGAGAGCCTGCAGTCCTGAGAGGCCTACCAGTGTTAAGGCAGTACCTTCACTAAGGCTTCTCAGAAAGATCTGCACTGCAACACTTTTCATGGCACACGCGGACCTTCCTTTGGCGGCATGGGGGCAGGTTTCCTAACCACTAGCCAAGAAGGCTTTGGGATGAGCTCCTAGTGAGGAACTGCACACACACCCTGGTTCTTTCGAGAAAACTCACTCTTCCTCCATTGCCTCCTAGGGAACTCCTACGGTGATTACAAAACAGGGAGCAGGACTTGGTTTCAGGCAGGTCTGAGCACGCAGCTCTCCGGACTGCCAACGGGACAGATTTTGCTTTTCTCGTCCAGCCCCCTTTTCACGGTTGCCACACAGCTCATGTAGCTGAAGTCCCCGGGCAGCCAAAAGAGACCCATGTCACATACTGTACCCATTCGCTGAAAGCACTTTGGAAAGCCAGGTTTCCTCCGGCAGGGAATTGCGCGAGCCAGTGTACGCCTTCGTTTCTCCTAGGTCATGGCACATCTTGCAACGGCCTAGCAGTCTTTGAAGGACGACGGCCTATTTCTCCCTCGAGAGGTGAAGTCCGGGTGCTGCTTCAGGGAGCAAGAGGTCAAGTATGGATTCCGAGAACTCGTGTAAGCACGGTGTTTTTCCAAAAGCAGCTCAGGGTTACAAAAGGAGGCCACCTCGCATTGCCCAGAAGCCCCGTTACAAACGTGTTCTTCAGGCATCCTCTAAGCTCTCCAAGTCGAGCTCTCCGATGGAGGAAAAACGTTGTTGCCCAGCCTCCTGCATACAAAACAGTAGAGTCCAAAGACCCTTGTGGCTGGGTGTTGCTCAGCAGGCTCAGATGCCACTTCTGCTCCACAGTGACCTTCCTCGGAATACGGTGCAGACGCTCGCATCGCATCCTCATCCTTACAGAGTCTTGAAAGGCACACCAGCATTTACAGCAGTTCAGTCGGGAAGGCCTCTTTGAAACTGCTGACTGCGACTGTGCTGGTGGAAAGAAACACTGCACCTTACCTTGAGTCTGGCGCTCGTCTGAATTATGCCCTAGACAACGTCCTCTGCTGGATGTACTCCTAGCAAGCAATTGCCAGCATTCCGTTTCACTGGGCAAAGTCTCTGTTCCTCCCTGGGTATTCTCGCAGGGTTGAGAAGGTTGGCGACCGCAGGGCTTTTCATTAAGCACTCATCATGGAAAACACGGACCTTCCTTGCAACACGCGGGCAAGTTTCCTTCCCACTGGCCAAGAAGGCTTTGGGATGAGAACCTAGCAAGGAACTGCACGCACTCTGGTTCGTTCAAGAAAATTCACTCTGCCTCAGGTTGCCTCTCAGGGTAATCCAGGGGTGAATAGAAGACGGGCAACAGGACTGTTTCTCAGGCAGCTCTGAGGACGCAGCTCTCCGGTTGGTCACTGGGGCAAATTGTGCCCTTCCCGTCCCCCTCCACTTTCACGGTTGACACCTAGCTCGTGTACCTGAAGTTCACAAGCAGGCCACATAGACACATGCCACACACATGGGCCCTTCCATGACAACACTTTGGCTAGCAGGAGTCCTCCTGAGCTGAATGGCGTGAGCCGGTGAACGCCTTAGTGTCGCCTACCTCACCGTGGATCTTGCAAAGGCCTAACAGTCTTCAAAGGCTGAGAGCACATGTCTCCAGCTGGATCTGAAGTCGACGTGCTGCTTGCGAGGGGAAGACGTCAGCTAGGAATTCTGAGAACCCTTGCCATGGCGGTGTTGGTTCCAGTGCAGCTCAGGTTTACCAACTGGGGTCCCCTTGCCTTGCACAGCAGACCAGGGAGAAAACTCTTCCTGAGGATTCTTCCAAGCTGTGGCTATCTGGCTCTCCGACGGAAGACACACATTGCTGCCTGGCCTTCGGCACACCAACAGCAGCGCCCAAAGACCATCATGAGGCATGAGGTTGCTCAGAAGGCACAGACGACACTTTCGGTACACAGTGATTTTCCTCGGAAAAGGGTGCAGTCGCGAGCGTCCTCAGATATGTAAAAGGCACACCAGCATTACAGCACTTCAGTGGTGAAAGCCTCGGGTCTACTTGTGACCACCAAGTTTGCTGATGGAAACACTGCCCCTTATGTTGAGTATGCCACTCAGCCGACCTTCTCCTTAGCTGAAGTAGTCTGCTGCATGACCTCCTGGCAAGGAGTGGCAGGCACACTGTTTCTTTCGAGAACACGCACTCTTCCTCCCGAGGAATTCCTGCAGGGTGCCCAAGATGGGCGCCCGCCCGCCTCTGCCCCCGTGCTTTTCCTTCAGTTTCCTGGCCCCAAGCCTCCTGTTCCAAAGGGGCCAAACATGCTTTAGCCCTCAGGATCCGGTTTCTACGTGCAAACCCAGCCTGTGGAGCAGCCCCTTCTGCTCAGCTACAAGAGAGCCATGCGACACACCAGGCGCTCCTGTGAGGAGCCTTTTGTAAGCAGAGGTTCTCTGCAAGGTGACGTGCCTAGCCAAGACAGCGCTTCAGTCAGGCGTTGTCGACCCTGGAACTTTCAATCTCCCAGCAGTGCTTCGGGAAAAGTGTCCATCATTTTAGGCTGGTTGTAAAGTTACATTTCTGCTGGAGGTGAAGGGTCGTCAGCTTTGAGTTCGTAGAATCCATGTAACTCGCCGGGTATGATTCAGTGCAGCTAATAGCTAAGCCGGGAGTCTGACAGGCATTGCACGTGACACCGTTGCCCCACTCTGGTACCAAGACTGCTTTCCAGAGTTGGAGGTCTGGCTCTCCGCCGGAGCAAGCCGTGTGTTGCCCTGCCCTCTGCATGCGCAGAATGGAGGCCAAACACCCAAGTGGCTGCATGTTACTACTCTGAAGCCGCAGTTGACACTTTGGCTACAACGTGTTCTTCCTTGACCTGGGTCCAGGCGTGAGAGAGCCTGCAGTCCTGAGAGGCCTACCAGTGTTAAGGCAGTACCTTCACTAAGGCTTCTCAGAAAGATCTGCACTGCAACACTTTTCATGGCACACGCGGACCTTCCTTTGGCGGCATGGGGGCAGGTTTCCTAACCACTAGCCAAGAAGGCTTTGGGATGAGCTCCTAGTGAGGAACTGCACACACACCCTGGTTCTTTCGAGAAAACTCACTCTTCCTCCATTGCCTCCTAGGGAACTCCTACGGTGATTACAAAACAGGGAGCAGGACTTGGTTTCAGGCAGGTCTGAGCACGCAGCTCTCCGGACTGCCAACGGGACAGATTTTGCTTTTCTCGTCCAGCCCCCTTTTCACGGTTGCCACACAGCTCATGTAGCTGAAGTCCCCGGGCAGCCAAAAGAGACCCATGTCACATACTGTACCCATTCGCTGAAAGCACTTTGGAAAGCCAGGTTTCCTCCGGCAGGGAATTGCGCGAGCCAGTGTACGCCTTCGTTTCTCCTAGGTCATGGTACATCTTGCAACGGCCTAGCAGTCTTTGAAGGACGACGGCCTATTTCTCCCTCGAGAGGTGAAGTCCGGGTGCTGCTTCAGGGAGCAAGAGGTCAAGTATGGATTCCGAGAACTCGTGTAAGCACGGTGTTTTTCCAAAAGCAGCTCAGGGTTACAAAAGGAGGCCACCTCGCATTGCCCAGAAGCCCCGTTACAAACGTGTTCTTCAGGCATCCTCTAAGCTCTCCAAGTCGAGCTCTCCGATGGAGGAAAAACGTTGTTGCCCAGCCTCCTGCATACAAAACAGTAGAGTCCAAAGACCCTTGTGGCTGGGTGTTGCTCAGCAGGCTCAGATGCCACTTCTGCTCCACAGTGACCTTCCTCGGAATACGGTGCAGACGCTCGCATCGCATCCTCATCCTTACAGAGTCTTGAAAGGCACACCAGCATTTACAGCAGTTCAGTCGGGAAGGCCTCTTTGAAACTGCTGACTGCGACTGTGCTGGTGGAAAGAAACACTGCACCTTACCTTGAGTCTGGCGCTCGTCTGAATTATGCCCTAGACAACGTCCTCTGCTGGATGTACTCCTAGCAAGCAATTGCCAGCATTCCGTTTCACTGGGCAAAGTCTCCGTTCCTCCCTGGGTATTCTCGCAGGGTTGAGAAGGTTGGCGACCGCAGGGCTTTTCATTAAGCACTCATCATGGAAAACACGGACCTTCCTTGCAACACGCGGGCAAGTTTCCTTCCCACTGGCCAAGAAGGCTTTGGGATGAGAACCTAGCAAGGAACTGCACGCACTCTGGTTCGTTCAAGAAAATTCACTCTGCCTCAGGTTGCCTCTCAGGGTAATCCAGGGGTGAATAGAAGACGGGCAACAGGACTGTTTCTCAGGCAGCTCTGAGGACGCAGCTCTCCGGTTGGTCACTGGGGCAAATTGTGCCCTTCCCGTCCCCCTCCACTTTCACGGTTGACACCTAGCTCGTGTACCTGAAGTTCACAAGCAGGCCACATAGACACATGCCACACACATGGGCCCTTCCATGACAACACTTTGGCTAGCAGGAGTCCTCCTGAGCTGAATGGCGTGAGCCGGTGAACGCCTTAGTGTCGCCTACCTCACCGTGGATCTTGCAAAGGCCTAACAGTCTTCAAAGGCTGAGAGCACATGTCTCCAGCTGGATCTGAAGTCGACGTGCTGCTTGCGAGGGGAAGACGTCAGCTAGGAATTCTGAGAACCCTTGCCATGGCGGTGTTGGTTCCAGTGCAGCTCAGGTTTACCAACTGGGGTCCCCTTGCCTTGCACAGCAGACCAGGGAGAAAACTCTTCCTGAGGATTCTTCCAAGCTGTGGCTATCTGGCTCTCCGACGGAAGACACACATTGCTGCCTGGCCTTCGGCACACCAACAGCAGCGCCCAAAGACCATCATGAGGCATGAGGTTGCTCAGAAGGCACAGACGACACTTTCGGTACACAGTGATTTTCCTCGGAAAAGGGTGCAGTCGCGAGCGTCCTCAGATATGTAAAAGGCACACCAGCATTACAGCACTTCAGTGGTGAAAGCCTCGGGTCTACTTGTGACCACCAAGTTTGCTGATGGAAACACTGCCCCTTATGTTGAGTATGCCACTCAGCCGACCTTCTCCTTAGCTGAAGTAGTCTGCTGCATGACCTCCTGGCAAGGAGTGGCAGGCACACTGTTTCTTTCGAGAACACGCACTCTTCCTCCCGAGGAATTCCTGCAGGGTGCCCAAGATGGGCGCCCGCCCGCCTCTGCCCCCGTGCTTTTCCTTCAGTTTCCTGGCCCCAAGCCTCCTGTTCCAAAGGGGCCAAACATGCTTTAGCCCTCAGGATCCGGTTTCTACGTGCAAACCCAGCCTGTGGAGCAGCCCCTTCTGCTCAGCTACAAGAGAGCCATGCGACACACCAGGCGCTCCTGTGAGGAGCCTTTTGTAAGCAGAGGTTCTCTGCAAGGTGACGTGCCTAGCCAAGACAGCGCTTCAGTCAGGCGTTGTCGACCCTGGAACTTTCAATCTCCCAGCAGTGCTTCGGGAAAAGTGTCCATCATTTTAGGCTGGTTGTAAAGTTACATTTCTGCTGGAGGTGAAGGGTCGTCAGCTTTGAGTTCGTAGAATCCATGTAACTCGCCGGGTATGATTCAGTGCAGCTAATAGCTAAGCCGGGAGTCTGACAGGCATTGCACGTGACACCGTTGCCCCACTCTGGTACCAAGACTGCTTTCCAGAGTTGGAGGTCTGGCTCTCCGCCGGAGCAAGCCGTGTGTTGCCCTGCCCTCTGCATGCGCAGAATGGAGGCCAAACACCCAAGTGGCTGCACGTTACTACTCTGAAGCCGCAGTTGACACTTTGGCTACAACGTGTTCTTCCTTGACCTGGGTCCAGGCGTGAGAGAGCCTGCAGTCCTGAGAGGCCTACCAGTGTTAAGGCAGTACCTTCACTAAGGCTTCTCAGAAAGATCTGCACTGCAACACTTTTCATGGCACACGCGGACCTTCCTTTGGCGGCATGGGGGCAGGTTTCCTAACCACTAGCCAAGAAGGCTTTGGGATGAGCTCCTAGTGAGGAACTGCACACACACCCTGGTTCTTTCGAGAAAACTCACTCTTCCTCCATTGCCTCCTAGGGAACTCCTACGGTGATTACAAAACAGGGAGCAGGACTTGGTTTCAGGCAGGTCTGAGCACGCAGCTCTCCGGACTGCCAACGGGACAGATTTTGCTTTTCTCGTCCAGCCCCCTTTTCACGGTTGCCACACAGCTCATGTAGCTGAAGTCCCCGGGCAGCCAAAAGAGACCCATGTCACATACTGTACCCATTCGCTGAAAGCACTTTGGAAAGCCAGGTTTCCTCCGGCAGGGAATTGCGCGAGCCAGTGTACGCCTTCGTTTCTCCTAGGTCATGGTACATCTTGCAACGGCCTAGCAGTCTTTGAAGGACGACGGCCTATTTCTCCCTCGAGAGGTGAAGTCCGGGTGCTGCTTCAGGGAGCAAGAGGTCAAGTATGGATTCCGAGAACTCGTGTAAGCACGGTGTTTTTCCAAAAGCAGCTCAGGGTTACAAAAGGAGGCCACCTCGCATTGCCCAGAAGCCCCGTTACAAACGTGTTCTTCAGGCATCCTCTAAGCTCTCCAAGTCGAGCTCTCCGATGGAGGAAAAACGTTGTTGCCCAGCCTCCTGCATACAAAACAGTAGAGTCCAAAGACCCTTGTGGCTGGGTGTTGCTCAGCAGGCTCAGATGCCACTTCTGCTCCACAGTGACCTTCCTCGGAATACGGTGCAGACGCTCGCATTGCATCCTCATCCTTACAGAGTCTTGAAAGGCACACCAGCATTTACAGCAGTTCAGTCGGGAAGGCCTCTTTGAAACTGCTGACTGCGACTGTGCTGGTGGAAAGAAACACTGCACCTTACCTTGAGTCTGGCGCTCGTCTGAATTATGCCCTAGACAACGTCCTCTGCTGGATGTACTCCTAGCAAGCAATTGCCAGCATTCCGTTTCACTGGGCAAAGTCTCCGTTCCTCCCTGGGTATTCTCGCAGGGTTGAGAAGGTTGGCGACCGCAGGGCTTTTCATTAAGCACTCATCATGGAAAACACGGACCTTCCTTGCAACACGCGGGCAAGTTTCCTTCCCACTGGCCAAGAAGGCTTTGGGATGAGAACCTAGCAAGGAACTGCACGCACTCTGGTTCGTTCAAGAAAATTCACTCTGCCTCAGGTTGCCTCTCAGGGTAATCCAGGGGTGAATAGAAGACGGGCAACAGGACTGTTTCTCAGGCAGCTCTGAGGACGCAGCTCTCCGGTTGGTCACTGGGGCAAATTGTGCCCTTCCCGTCCCCCTCCACTTTCACGGTTGACACCTAGCTCGTGTACCTGAAGTTCACAAGCAGGCCACATAGACACATGCCACACACATGGGCCCTTCCATGACAACACTTTGGCTAGCAGGAGTCCTCCTGAGCTGAATGGCGTGAGCCGGTGAACGCCTTAGTGTCGCCTACCTCACCGTGGATCTTGCAAAGGCCTAACAGTCTTCAAAGGCTGAGAGCACATGTCTCCAGCTGGATCTGAAGTCGACGTGCTGCTTGCGAGGGGAAGACGTCAGCTAGGAATTCTGAGAACCCTTGCCATGGCGGTGTTGGTTCCAGTGCAGCTCAGGTTTACCAACTGGGGTCCCCTTGCCTTGCACAGCAGACCAGGGAGAAAACTCTTCCTGAGGATTCTTCCAAGCTGTGGCTATCTGGCTCTCCGACGGAAGACACACATTGCTGCCTGGCCTTCAGCACACCAACAGCAGCGCCCAAAGACCATCATGAGGCATGAGGTTGCTCAGAAGGCACAGACGACACTTTCGGTACACAGTGATTTTCCTCGGAAAAGGGTGCAGTCGCGAGCGTCCTCAGATATGTAAAAGGCACACCAGCATTACAGCACTTCAGTGGTGAAAGCCTCGGGTCTACTTGTGACCACCAAGTTTGCTGATGGAAACACTGCCCCTTATGTTGAGTATGCCACTCAGCCGACCTTCTCCTTAGCTGAAGTAGTCTGCTGCATGACCTCCTGGCAAGGAGTGGCAGGCACACTGTTTCTTTCGAGAACACGCACTCTTCCTCCCGAGGAATTCCTGCAGGGTGCCCAAGATGGGCGCCCGCCCGCCTCTGCCCCCGTGCTTTTCCTTCAGTTTCCTGGCCCCAAGCCTCCTGTTCCAAAGGGGCCAAACATGCTTTAGCCCTCAGGATCCGGTTTCTACGTGCAAACCCAGCCTGTGGAGCAGCCCCTTCTGCTCAGCTACAAGAGAGCCATGCGACACACCAGGCGCTCCTGTGAGGAGCCTTTTGTAAGCAGAGGTTCTCTGCAAGGTGACGTGCCTAGCCAAGACAGCGCTTCAGTCAGGCGTTGTCAACCCTGGAACTTTCAATCTCCCAGCAGTGCTTCGGGAAAAGTGTCCATCATTTTAGGCTGGTTGTAAAGTTACATTTCTGCTGGAGGTGAAGGGTCGTCAGCTTTGAGTTCGTAGAATCCATGTAACTCGCCGGGTATGATTCAGTGCAGCTAATAGCTAAGCCGGGAGTCTGACAGGCATTGCACGTGACACCGTTGCCCCACTCTGGTACCAAGACTGCTTTCCAGAGTTGGAGGTCTGGCTCTCCGCCGGAGCAAGCCGTGTGTTGCCCTGCCCTCTGCATGCGCAGAATGGAGGCCAAACACCCAATTGGCTGCATGTTACTACTCTGAAGCCGCAGTTGACACTTTGGCTACAACGTGTTCTTCCTTGACCTGGGCCCAGGCGTGAGAGAGCCTGCAGTCCTGAGAGGCCTACCAGTGTTAAGGCAGTACCTTCACTAAGGCTTCTCAGAAAGATCTGCACTGCAACACTTTTCATGGCACACGCGGACCTTCCTTTGGCGGCATGGGGGCAGGTTTCCTAACCACTAGCCAAGAAGGCTTTGGGATGAGCTCCTAGTGAGGAACTGCACACACACCCTGGTTCTTTCGAGAAAACTCACTCTTCCTCCATTGCCTCCTAGGGAACTCCTACGGTGATTACAAAACAGGGAGCAGGACTTGGTTTCAGGCAGGTCTGAGCACGCAGCTCTCCGGACTGCCAACGGGACAGATTTTGCTTTTCTCGTCCAGCCCCCTTTTCACGGTTGCCACACAGCTCATGTAGCTGAAGTCCCCGGGCAGCCAAAAGAGACCCATGTCACATACTGTACCCATTCGCTGAAAGCACTTTGGAAAGCCAGGTTTCCTCCGGCAGGGAATTGCGCGAGCCAGTGTACGCCTTCGTTTCTCCTAGGTCATGGCACATCTTGCAACGGCCTAGCAGTCTTTGAAGGACGACGGCCTATTTCTCCCTCGAGAGGTGAAGTCCGGGTGCTGCTTCAGGGAGCAAGAGGTCAAGTATGGATTCCGAGAACTCGTGTAAGCACGGTGTTTTTCCAAAAGCAGCTCAGGGTTACAAAAGGAGGCCACCTCGCATTGCCCAGAAGCCCCGTTACAAACGTGTTCTTCAGGCATCCTCTAAGCTCTCCAAGTCGAGCTCTCCGATGGAGGAAAAACGTTGTTGCCCAGCCTCCTGCATACAAAACAGTAGAGTCCAAAGACCCTTGTGGCTGGGTGTTGCTCAGCAGGCTCAGATGCCACTTCTGCTCCACAGTGACCTTCCTCGGAATACGGTGCAGACGCTCGCATCGCATCCTCATCCTTACAGAGTCTTGAAAGGCACACCAGCATTTACAGCAGTTCAGTCGGGAAGGCCTCTTTGAAACTGCTGACTGCGACTGTGCTGGTGGAAAGAAACACTGCACCTTACCTTGAGTCTGGCGCTCGTCTGAATTATGCCCTAGACAACGTCCTCTGCTGGATGTACTCCTAGCAAGCAATTGCCAGCATTCCGTTTCACTGGGCAAAGTCTCCGTTCCTCCCTGGGTATTCTCGCAGGGTTGAGAAGGTTGGCGACCGCAGGGCTTTTCATTAAGCACTCATCATGGAAAACACGGACCTTCCTTGCAACACGCGGGCAAGTTTCCTTCCCACTGGCCAAGAAGGCTTTGGGATGAGAACCTAGCAAGGAACTGCACGCACTCTGGTTCGTTCAAGAAAATTCACTCTGCCTCAGGTTGCCTCTCAGGGTAATCCAGGGGTGAATAGAAGACGGGCAACAGGACTGTTTCTCAGGCAGCTCTGAGGACGCAGCTCTCCGGTTGGTCACTGGGGCAAATTGTGCCCTTCCCGTCCCCCTCCACTTTCACGGTTGACACCTAGCTCGTGTACCTGAAGTTCACAAGCAGGCCACATAGACACATGCCACACACATGGGCCCTTCCATGACAACACTTTGGCTAGCAGGAGTCCTCCTGAGCTGAATGGCGTGAGCCGGTGAACGCCTTAGTGTCGCCTACCTCACCGTGGATCTTGCAAAGGCCTAACAGTCTTCAAAGGCTGAGAGCACATGTCTCCAGCTGGATCTGAAGTCGACGTGCTGCTTGCGAGGGGAAGACGTCAGCTAGGAATTCTGAGAACCCTTGCCATGGCGGTGTTGGTTCCAGTGCAGCTCAGGTTTACCAACTGGGGTCCCCTTGCCTTGCACAGCAGACCAGGGAGAAAACTCTTCCTGAGGATTCTTCCAAGCTGTGGCTATCTGGCTCTCCGACGGAAGACACACATTGCTGCCTGGCCTTCGGCACACCAACAGCAGCGCCCAAAGACCATCATGAGGCATGAGGTTGCTCAGAAGGCACAGACGACACTTTCGGTACACAGTGATTTTCCTCGGAAAAGGGTGCAGTCGCGAGCGTCCTCAGATATGTAAAAGGCACACCAGCATTACAGCACTTCAGTGGTGAAAGCCTCGGGTCTACTTGTGACCACCAAGTTTGCTGATGGAAACACTGCCCCTTATGTTGAGTATGCCACTCAGCCGACCTTCTCCTTAGCTGAAGTAGTCTGCTGCATGACCTCCTGGCAAGGAGTGGCAGGCACACTGTTTCTTTCGAGAACACGCACTCTTCCTCCCGAGGAATTCCTGCAGGGTGCCCAAGATGGGCGCCCGCCCGCCTCTGCCCCCGTGCTTTTCCTTCAGTTTCCTGGCCCCAAGCCTCCTGTTCCAAAGGGGCCAAACATGCTTTAGCCCTCAGGATCCGGTTTCTACGTGCAAACCCAGCCTGTGGAGCAGCCCCTTCTGCTCAGCTACAAGAGAGCCATGCGACACACCAGGCGCTCCTGTGAGGAGCCTTTTGTAAGCAGAGGTTCTCTGCAAGGTGACGTGCCTAGCCAAGACAGCGCTTCAGTCAGGCGTTGTCGACCCTGGAACTTTCAATCTCCCAGCAGTGCTTCGGGAAAAGTGTCCATCATTTTAGGCTGGTTGTAAAGTTACATTTCTGCTGGAGGTGAAGGGTCGTCAGCTTTGAGTTCGTAGAATCCATGTAACTCGCCGGGTATGATTCAGTGCAGCTAATAGCTAAGCCGGGAGTCTGACAGGCATTGCACGTGACACCGTTGCCCCACTCTGGTACCAAGACTGCTTTCCAGAGTTGGAGGTCTGGCTCTCCGCCGGAGCAAGCCGTGTGTTGCCCTGCCCTCTGCATGCGCAGAATGGAGGCCAAACACCCAAGTGGCTGCATGTTACTACTCTGAAGCCGCAGTTGACACTTTGGCTACAACGTGTTCTTCCTTGACCTGGGTCCAGGCGTGAGAGAGCCTGCAGTCCTGAGAGGCCTACCAGTGTTAAGGCAGTACCTTCACTAAGGCTTCTCAGAAAGATCTGCACTGCAACACTTTTCATGGCACACGCGGACCTTCCTTTGGCGGCATGGGGGCAGGTTTCCTAACCACTAGCCAAGAAGGCTTTGGGATGAGCTCCTAGTGAGGAACTGCACACACACCCTGGTTCTTTCGAGAAAACTCACTCTTCCTCCATTGCCTCCTAGGGAACTCCTACGGTGATTACAAAACAGGGAGCAGGACTTGGTTTCAGGCAGGTCTGAGCACGCAGCTCTCCGGACTGCCAACGGGACAGATTTTGCTTTTCTCGTCCAGCCCCCTTTTCACGGTTGCCACACAGCTCATGTAGCTGAAGTCCCCGGGCAGCCAAAAGAGACCCATGTCACATACTGTACCCATTCGCTGAAAGCACTTTGGAAAGCCAGGTTTCCTCCGGCAGGGAATTGCGCGAGCCAGTGTACGCCTTCGTTTCTCCTAGGTCATGGTACATCTTGCAACGGCCTAGCAGTCTTTGAAGGACGACGGCCTATTTCTCCCTCGAGAGGTGAAGTCCGGGTGCTGCTTCAGGGAGCAAGAGGTCAAGTATGGATTCCGAGAACTCGTGTAAGCACGGTGTTTTTCCAAAAGCAGCTCAGGGTTACAAAAGGAGGCCACCTCGCATTGCCCAGAAGCCCCGTTACAAACGTGTTCTTCAGGCATCCTCTAAGCTCTCCAAGTCGAGCTCTCCGATGGAGGAAAAACGTTGTTGCCCAGCCTCCTGCATACAAAACAGTAGAGTCCAAAGACCCTTGTGGCTGGGTGTTGCTCAGCAGGCTCAGATGCCACTTCTGCTCCACAGTGACCTTCCTCGGAATACGGTGCAGACGCTCGCATCGCATCCTCATCCTTACAGAGTCTTGAAAGGCACACCAGCATTTACAGCAGTTCAGTCGGGAAGGCCTCTTTGAAACTGCTGACTGCGACTGTGCTGGTGGAAAGAAACACTGCACCTTACCTTGAGTCTGGCGCTCGTCTGAATTATGCCCTAGACAACGTCCTCTGCTGGATGTACTCCTAGCAAGCAATTGCCAGCATTCCGTTTCACTGGGCAAAGTCTCCGTTCCTCCCTGGGTATTCTCGCAGGGTTGAGAAGGTTGGCGACCGCAGGGCTTTTCATTAAGCACTCATCATGGAAAACACGGACCTTCCTTGCAACACGCGGGCAAGTTTCCTTCCCACTGGCCAAGAAGGCTTTGGGATGAGAACCTAGCAAGGAACTGCACGCACTCTGGTTCGTTCAAGAAAATTCACTCTGCCTCAGGTTGCCTCTCAGGGTAATCCAGGGGTGAATAGAAGACGGGCAACAGGACTGTTTCTCAGGCAGCTCTGAGGACGCAGCTCTCCGGTTGGTCACTGGGGCAAATTGTGCCCTTCCCGTCCCCCTCCACTTTCACGGTTGACACCTAGCTCGTGTACCTGAAGTTCACAAGCAGGCCACATAGACACATGCCACACACATGGGCCCTTCCATGACAACACTTTGGCTAGCAGGAGTCCTCCTGAGCTGAATGGCGTGAGCCGGTGAACGCCTTAGTGTCGCCTACCTCACCGTGGATCTTGCAAAGGCCTAACAGTCTTCAAAGGCTGAGAGCACATGTCTCCAGCTGGATCTGAAGTCGACGTGCTGCTTGCGAGGGGAAGACGTCAGCTAGGAATTCTGAGAACCCTTGCCATGGCGGTGTTGGTTCCAGTGCAGCTCAGGTTTACCAACTGGGGTCCCCTTGCCTTGCACAGCAGACCAGGGAGAAAACTCTTCCTGAGGATTCTTCCAAGCTGTGGCTATCTGGCTCTCCGACGGAAGACACACATTGCTGCCTGGCCTTCGGCACACCAACAGCAGCGCCCAAAGACCATCATGAGGCATGAGGTTGCTCAGAAGGCACAGACGACACTTTCGGTACACAGTGATTTTCCTCGGAAAAGGGTGCAGTCGCGAGCGTCCTCAGATATGTAAAAGGCACACCAGCATTACAGCACTTCAGTGGTGAAAGCCTCGGGTCTACTTGTGACCACCAAGTTTGCTGATGGAAACACTGCCCCTTATGTTGAGTATGCCACTCAGCCGACCTTCTCCTTAGCTGAAGTAGTCTGCTGCATGACCTCCTGGCAAGGAGTGGCAGGCACACTGTTTCTTTCGAGAACACGCACTCTTCCTCCCGAGGAATTCCTGCAGGGTGCCCAAGATGGGCGCCCGCCCGCCTCTGCCCCCGTGCTTTTCCTTCAGTTTCCTGGCCCCAAGCCTCCTGTTCCAAAGGGGCCAAACATGCTTTAGCCCTCAGGATCCGGTTTCTACGTGCAAACCCAGCCTGTGGAGCAGCCCCTTCTGCTCAGCTACAAGAGAGCCATGCGACACACCAGGCGCTCCTGTGAGGAGCCTTTTGTAAGCAGAGGTTCTCTGCAAGGTGACGTGCCTAGCCAAGACAGCGCTTCAGTCAGGCGTTGTCGACCCTGGAACTTTCAATCTCCCAGCAGTGCTTCGGGAAAAGTGTCCATCATTTTAGGCTGGTTGTAAAGTTACATTTCTGCTGGAGGTGAAGGGTCGTCAGCTTTGAGTTCGTAGAATCCATGTAACTCGCCGGGTATGATTCAGTGCAGCTAATAGCTAAGCCGGGAGTCTGACAGGCATTGCACGTGACACCGTTGCCCCACTCTGGTACCAAGACTGCTTTCCAGAGTTGGAGGTCTGGCTCTCCGCCGGAGCAAGCCGTGTGTTGCCCTGCCCTCTGCATGCGCAGAATGGAGGCCAAACACCCAAGTGGCTGCACGTTACTACTCTGAAGCCGCAGTTGACACTTTGGCTACAACGTGTTCTTCCTTGACCTGGGTCCAGGCGTGAGAGAGCCTGCAGTCCTGAGAGGCCTACCAGTGTTAAGGCAGTACCTTCACTAAGGCTTCTCAGAAAGATCTGCACTGCAACACTTTTCATGGCACACGCGGACCTTCCTTTGGCGGCATGGGGGCAGGTTTCCTAACCACTAGCCAAGAAGGCTTTGGGATGAGCTCCTAGTGAGGAACTGCACACACACCCTGGTTCTTTCGAGAAAACTCACTCTTCCTCCATTGCCTCCTAGGGAACTCCTACGGTGATTACAAAACAGGGAGCAGGACTTGGTTTCAGGCAGGTCTGAGCACGCAGCTCTCCGGACTGCCAACGGGACAGATTTTGCTTTTCTCGTCCAGCCCCCTTTTCACGGTTGCCACACAGCTCATGTAGCTGAAGTCCCCGGGCAGCCAAAAGAGACCCATGTCACATACTGTACCCATTCGCTGAAAGCACTTTGGAAAGCCAGGTTTCCTCCGGCAGGGAATTGCGCGAGCCAGTGTACGCCTTCGTTTCTCCTAGGTCATGGTACATCTTGCAACGGCCTAGCAGTCTTTGAAGGACGACGGCCTATTTCTCCCTCGAGAGGTGAAGTCCGGGTGCTGCTTCAGGGAGCAAGAGGTCAAGTATGGATTCCGAGAACTCGTGTAAGCACGGTGTTTTTCCAAAAGCAGCTCAGGGTTACAAAAGGAGGCCACCTCGCATTGCCCAGAAGCCCCGTTACAAACGTGTTCTTCAGGCATCCTCTAAGCTCTCCAAGTCGAGCTCTCCGATGGAGGAAAAACGTTGTTGCCCAGCCTCCTGCATACAAAACAGTAGAGTCCAAAGACCCTTGTGGCTGGGTGTTGCTCAGCAGGCTCAGATGCCACTTCTGCTCCACAGTGACCTTCCTCGGAATACGGTGCAGACGCTCGCATTGCATCCTCATCCTTACAGAGTCTTGAAAGGCACACCAGCATTTACAGCAGTTCAGTCGGGAAGGCCTCTTTGAAACTGCTGACTGCGACTGTGCTGGTGGAAAGAAACACTGCACCTTACCTTGAGTCTGGCGCTCGTCTGAATTATGCCCTAGACAACGTCCTCTGCTGGATGTACTCCTAGCAAGCAATTGCCAGCATTCCGTTTCACTGGGCAAAGTCTCCGTTCCTCCCTGGGTATTCTCGCAGGGTTGAGAAGGTTGGCGACCGCAGGGCTTTTCATTAAGCACTCATCATGGAAAACACGGACCTTCCTTGCAACACGCGGGCAAGTTTCCTTCCCACTGGCCAAGAAGGCTTTGGGATGAGAACCTAGCAAGGAACTGCACGCACTCTGGTTCGTTCAAGAAAATTCACTCTGCCTCAGGTTGCCTCTCAGGGTAATCCAGGGGTGAATAGAAGACGGGCAACAGGACTGTTTCTCAGGCAGCTCTGAGGACGCAGCTCTCCGGTTGGTCACTGGGGCAAATTGTGCCCTTCCCGTCCCCCTCCACTTTCACGGTTGACACCTAGCTCGTGTACCTGAAGTTCACAAGCAGGCCACATAGACACATGCCACACACATGGGCCCTTCCATGACAACACTTTGGCTAGCAGGAGTCCTCCTGAGCTGAATGGCGTGAGCCGGTGAACGCCTTAGTGTCGCCTACCTCACCGTGGATCTTGCAAAGGCCTAACAGTCTTCAAAGGCTGAGAGCACATGTCTCCAGCTGGATCTGAAGTCGACGTGCTGCTTGCGAGGGGAAGACGTCAGCTAGGAATTCTGAGAACCCTTGCCATGGCGGTGTTGGTTCCAGTGCAGCTCAGGTTTACCAACTGGGGTCCCCTTGCCTTGCACAGCAGACCAGGGAGAAAACTCTTCCTGAGGATTCTTCCAAGCTGTGGCTATCTGGCTCTCCGACGGAAGACACACATTGCTGCCTGGCCTTC
This sequence comes from Balaenoptera borealis, assembly GCF_965194805.1. Classification (NCBI taxonomy): domain Eukaryota; kingdom Metazoa; phylum Chordata; class Mammalia; order Artiodactyla; family Balaenopteridae; genus Balaenoptera; species Balaenoptera borealis. The sequence goes on from NW_028123867.1 coordinate 460,501, forward strand.
GGCACACCAACAGCAGCGCCCAAAGACCATCATGAGGCATGAGGTTGCTCAGAAGGCACAGACGACACTTTCGGTACACAGTGATTTTCCTCGGAAAAGGGTGCAGTCGCGAGCGTCCTCAGATATGTAAAAGGCACACCAGCATTACAGCACTTCAGTGGTGAAAGCCTCGGGTCTACTTGTGACCACCAAGTTTGCTGATGGAAACACTGCCCCTTATGTTGAGTATGCCACTCAGCCGACCTTCTCCTTAGCTGAAGTAGTCTGCTGCATGACCTCCTGGCAAGGAGTGGCAGGCACACTGTTTCTTTCGAGAACACGCACTCTTCCTCCCGAGGAATTCCTGCAGGGTGCCCAAGATGGGCGCCCGCCCGCCTCTGCCCCCGTGCTTTTCCTTCAGTTTCCTGGCCCCAAGCCTCCTGTTCCAAAGGGGCCAAACATGCTTTAGCCCTCAGGATCCGGTTTCTACGTGCAAACCCAGCCTGTGGAGCAGCCCCTTCTGCTCAGCTACAAGAGAGCCATGCGACACACCAGGCGCTCCTGTGAGGAGCCTTTTGTAAGCAGAGGTTCTCTGCAAGGTGACGTGCCTAGCCAAGACAGCGCTTCAGTCAGGCGTTGTCGACCCTGGAACTTTCAATCTCCCAGCAGTGCTTCGGGAAAAGTGTCCATCATTTTAGGCTGGTTGTAAAGTTACATTTCTGCTGGAGGTGAAGGGTCGTCAGCTTTGAGTTCGTAGAATCCATGTAACTCGCCGGGTATGATTCAGTGCAGCTAATAGCTAAGCCGGGAGTCTGACAGGCATTGCACGTGACACCGTTGCCCCACTCTGGTACCAAGACTGCTTTCCAGAGTTGGAGGTCTGGCTCTCCGCCGGAGCAAGCCGTGTGTTGCCCTGCCCTCTGCATGCGCAGAATGGAGGCCAAACACCCAAGTGGCTGCACGTTACTACTCTGAAGCCGCAGTTGACACTTTGGCTACAACGTGTTCTTCCTTGACCTGGGTCCAGGCGTGAGAGAGCCTGCAGTCCTGAGAGGCCTACCAGTGTTAAGGCAGTACCTTCACTAAGGCTTCTCAGAAAGATCTGCACTGCAACACTTTTCATGGCACACGCGGACCTTCCTTTGGCGGCATGGGGGCAGGTTTCCTAACCACTAGCCAAGAAGGCTTTGGGATGAGCTCCTAGTGAGGAACTGCACACACACCCTGGTTCTTTCGAGAAAACTCACTCTTCCTCCATTGCCTCCTAGGGAACTCCTACGGTGATTACAAAACAGGGAGCAGGACTTGGTTTCAGGCAGGTCTGAGCACGCAGCTCTCCGGACTGCCAACGGGACAGATTTTGCTTTTCTCGTCCAGCCCCCTTTTCACGGTTGCCACACAGCTCATGTAGCTGAAGTCCCCGGGCAGCCAAAAGAGACCCATGTCACATACTGTACCCATTCGCTGAAAGCACTTTGGAAAGCCAGGTTTCCTCCGGCAGGGAATTGCGCGAGCCAGTGTACGCCTTCGTTTCTCCTAGGTCATGGTACATCTTGCAACGGCCTAGCAGTCTTTGAAGGACGACGGCCTATTTCTCCCTCGAGAGGTGAAGTCCGGGTGCTGCTTCAGGGAGCAAGAGGTCAAGTATGGATTCCGAGAACTCGTGTAAGCACGGTGTTTTTCCAAAAGCAGCTCAGGGTTACAAAAGGAGGCCACCTCGCATTGCCCAGAAGCCCCGTTACAAACGTGTTCTTCAGGCATCCTCTAAGCTCTCCAAGTCGAGCTCTCCGATGGAGGAAAAACGTTGTTGCCCAGCCTCCTGCATACAAAACAGTAGAGTCCAAAGACCCTTGTGGCTGGGTGTTGCTCAGCAGGCTCAGATGCCACTTCTGCTCCACAGTGACCTTCCTCGGAATGCGGTGCAGACGCTCGCATCCTCATCCTTACAGAGTCTTGAAAGGCACACCAGCATTTACAGCAGTTCAGTCGGGAAGGCCTCTTTGAAACTGCTGACTGCGACTGTGCTGGTGGAAAGAAACACTGCACCTTACCTTGAGTCTGGCGCTCGTCTGAATTATGCCCTAGACAACGTCCTCTGCTGGATGTACTCCTAGCAAGCAATTGCCAGCATTCCGTTTCACTGGGCAAAGTCTCCGTTCCTCCCTGGGTATTCTCGCAGGGTTGAGAAGGTTGGCGACCGCAGGGCTTTTCATTAAGCACTCATCATGGAAAACACGGACCTTCCTTGCAACACGCGGGCAAGTTTCCTTCCCACTGGCCAAGAAGGCTTTGGGATGAGAACCTAGCAAGGAACTGCACGCACTCTGGTTCGTTCAAGAAAATTCACTCTGCCTCAGGTTGCCTCTCAGGGTAATCCAGGGGTGAATAGAAGACGGGCAACAGGACTGTTTCTCAGGCAGCTCTGAGGACGCAGCTCTCCGGTTGGTCACTGGGGCAAATTGTGCCCTTCCCGTCCCCCTCCACTTTCACGGTTGACACCTAGCTCGTGTACCTGAAGTTCACAAGCAGGCCACATAGACACATGCCACACACATGGGCCCTTCCATGACAACACTTTGGCTAGCAGGAGTCCTCCTGAGCTGAATGGCGTGAGCCGGTGAACGCCTTAGTGTCGCCTACCTCACCGTGGATCTTGCAAAGGCCTAACAGTCTTCAAAGGCTGAGAGCACATGTCTCCAGCTGGATCTGAAGTCGACGTGCTGCTTGCGAGGGGAAGACGTCAGCTAGGAATTCTGAGAACCCTTGCCATGGCGGTGTTGGTTCCAGTGCAGCTCAGGTTTACCAACTGGGGTCCCCTTGCCTTGCACAGCAGACCAGGGAGAAAACTCTTCCTGAGGATTCTTCCAAGCTGTGGCTATCTGGCTCTCCGACGGAAGACACACATTGCTGCCTGGCCTTCGGCACACCAACAGCAGCGCCCAAAGACCATCATGAGGCATGAGGTTGCTCAGAAGGCACAGACGACACTTTCGGTACACAGTGATTTTCCTCGGAAAAGGGTGCAGTCGCGAGCGTCCTCAGATATGTAAAAGGCACACCAGCATTACAGCACTTCAGTGGTGAAAGCCTCGGGTCTACTTGTGACCACCAAGTTTGCTGATGGAAACACTGCCCCTTATGTTGAGTATGCCACTCAGCCGACCTTCTCCTTAGCTGAAGTAGTCTGCTGCATGACCTCCTGGCAAGGAGTGGCAGGCACACTGTTTCTTTCGAGAACACGCACTCTTCCTCCCGAGGAATTCCTGCAGGGTGCCCAAGATGGGCGCCCGCCCGCCTCTGCCCCCGTGCTTTTCCTTCAGTTTCCTGGCCCCAAGCCTCCTGTTCCAAAGGGGCCAAACATGCTTTAGCCCTCAGGATCCGGTTTCTACGTGCAAACCCAGCCTGTGGAGCAGCCCCTTCTGCTCAGCTACAAGAGAGCCATGCGACACACCAGGCGCTCCTGTGAGGAGCCTTTTGTAAGCAGAGGTTCTCTGCAAGGTGACGTGCCTAGCCAAGACAGCGCTTCAGTCAGGCGTTGTCGACCCTGGAACTTTCAATCTCCCAGCAGTGCTTCGGGAAAAGTGTCCATCATTTTAGGCTGGTTGTAAAGTTACATTTCTGCTGGAGGTGAAGGGTCGTCAGCTTTGAGTTCGTAGAATCCATGTAACTCGCCGGGTATGATTCAGTGCAGCTAATAGCTAAGCCGGGAGTCTGACAGGCATTGCACGTGACACCGTTGCCCCACTCTGGTACCAAGACTGCTTTCCAGAGTTGGAGGTCTGGCTCTCCGCCGGAGCAAGCCGTGTGTTGCCCTGCCCTCTGCATGCGCAGAATGGAGGCCAAACACCCAAGTGGCTGCATGTTACTACTCTGAAGCCGCAGTTGACACTTTGGCTACAACGTGTTCTTCCTTGACCTGGGTCCAGGCGTGAGAGAGCCTGCAGTCCTGAGAGGCCTACCAGTGTTAAGGCAGTACCTTCACTAAGGCTTCTCAGAAAGATCTGCACTGCAACACTTTTCATGGCACACGCGGACCTTCCTTTGGCGGCATGGGGGCAGGTTTCCTAACCACTAGCCAAGAAGGCTTTGGGATGAGCTCCTAGTGAGGAACTGCACACACACCCTGGTTCTTTCGAGAAAACTCACTCTTCCTCCATTGCCTCCTAGGGAACTCCTACGGTGATTACAAAACAGGGAGCAGGACTTGGTTTCAGGCAGGTCTGAGCACGCAGCTCTCCGGACTGCCAACGGGACAGATTTTGCTTTTCTCGTCCAGCCCCCTTTTCACGGTTGCCACACAGCTCATGTAGCTGAAGTCCCCGGGCAGCCAAAAGAGACCCATGTCACATACTGTACCCATTCGCTGAAAGCACTTTGGAAAGCCAGGTTTCCTCCGGCAGGGAATTGCGCGAGCCAGTGTACGCCTTCGTTTCTCCTAGGTCATGGCACATCTTGCAACGGCCTAGCAGTCTTTGAAGGACGACGGCCTATTTCTCCCTCGAGAGGTGAAGTCCGGGTGCTGCTTCAGGGAGCAAGAGGTCAAGTATGGATTCCGAGAACTCGTGTAAGCACGGTGTTTTTCCAAAAGCAGCTCAGGGTTACAAAAGGAGGCCACCTCGCATTGCCCAGAAGCCCCGTTACAAACGTGTTCTTCAGGCATCCTCTAAGCTCTCCAAGTCGAGCTCTCCGATGGAGGAAAAACGTTGTTGCCCAGCCTCCTGCATACAAAACAGTAGAGTCCAAAGACCCTTGTGGCTGGGTGTTGCTCAGCAGGCTCAGATGCCACTTCTGCTCCACAGTGACCTTCCTCGGAATACGGTGCAGACGCTCGCATCGCATCCTCATCCTTACAGAGTCTTGAAAGGCACACCAGCATTTACAGCAGTTCAGTCGGGAAGGCCTCTTTGAAACTGCTGACTGCGACTGTGCTGGTGGAAAGAAACACTGCACCTTACCTTGAGTCTGGCGCTCGTCTGAATTATGCCCTAGACAACGTCCTCTGCTGGATGTACTCCTAGCAAGCAATTGCCAGCATTCCGTTTCACTGGGCAAAGTCTCCGTTCCTCCCTGGGTATTCTCGCAGGGTTGAGAAGGTTGGCGACCGCAGGGCTTTTCATTAAGCACTCATCATGGAAAACACGGACCTTCCTTGCAACACGCGGGCAAGTTTCCTTCCCACTGGCCAAGAAGGCTTTGGGATGAGAACCTAGCAAGGAACTGCACGCACTCTGGTTCGTTCAAGAAAATTCACTCTGCCTCAGGTTGCCTCTCAGGGTAATCCAGGGGTGAATAGAAGACGGGCAACAGGACTGTTTCTCAGGCAGCTCTGAGGACGCAGCTCTCCGGTTGGTCACTGGGGCAAATTGTGCCCTTCCCGTCCCCCTCCACTTTCACGGTTGACACCTAGCTCGTGTACCTGAAGTTCACAAGCAGGCCACATAGACACATGCCACACACATGGGCCCTTCCATGACAACACTTTGGCTAGCAGGAGTCCTCCTGAGCTGAATGGCGTGAGCCGGTGAACGCCTTAGTGTCGCCTACCTCACCGTGGATCTTGCAAAGGCCTAACAGTCTTCAAAGGCTGAGAGCACATGTCTCCAGCTGGATCTGAAGTCGACGTGCTGCTTGCGAGGGGAAGACGTCAGCTAGGAATTCTGAGAACCCTTGCCATGGCGGTGTTGGTTCCAGTGCAGCTCAGGTTTACCAACTGGGGTCCCCTTGCCTTGCACAGCAGACCAGGGAGAAAACTCTTCCTGAGGATTCTTCCAAGCTGTGGCTATCTGGCTCTCCGACGGAAGACACACATTGCTGCCTGGCCTTCGGCACACCAACAGCAGCGCCCAAAGACCATCATGAGGCATGAGGTTGCTCAGAAGGCACAGACGACACTTTCGGTACACAGTGATTTTCCTCGGAAAAGGGTGCAGTCGCGAGCGTCCTCAGATATGTAAAAGGCACACCAGCATTACAGCACTTCAGTGGTGAAAGCCTCGGGTCTACTTGTGACCACCAAGTTTGCTGATGGAAACACTGCCCCTTATGTTGAGTATGCCACTCAGCCGACCTTCTCCTTAGCTGAAGTAGTCTGCTGCATGACCTCCTGGCAAGGAGTGGCAGGCACACTGTTTCTTTCGAGAACACGCACTCTTCCTCCCGAGGAATTCCTGCAGGGTGCCCAAGATGGGCGCCCGCCCGCCTCTGCCCCCGTGCTTTTCCTTCAGTTTCCTGGCCCCAAGCCTCCTGTTCCAAAGGGGCCAAACATGCTTTAGCCCTCAGGATCCGGTTTCTACGTGCAAACCCAGCCTGTGGAGCAGCCCCTTCTGCTCAGCTACAAGAGAGCCATGCGACACACCAGGCGCTCCTGTGAGGAGCCTTTTGTAAGCAGAGGTTCTCTGCAAGGTGACGTGCCTAGCCAAGACAGCGCTTCAGTCAGGCGTTGTCGACCCTGGAACTTTCAATCTCCCAGCAGTGCTTCGGGAAAAGTGTCCATCATTTTAGGCTGGTTGTAAAGTTACATTTCTGCTGGAGGTGAAGGGTCGTCAGCTTTGAGTTCGTAGAATCCATGTAACTCGCCGGGTATGATTCAGTGCAGCTAATAGCTAAGCCGGGAGTCTGACAGGCATTGCACGTGACACCGTTGCCCCACTCTGGTACCAAGACTGCTTTCCAGAGTTGGAGGTCTGGCTCTCCGCCGGAGCAAGCCGTGTGTTGCCCTGCCCTCTGCATGCGCAGAATGGAGGCCAAACACCCAATTGGCTGCATGTTACTACTCTGAAGCCGCAGTTGACACTTTGGCTACAACGTGTTCTTCCTTGACCTGGGTCCAGGCGTGAGAGAGCCTGCAGTCCTGAGAGGCCTACCAGTGTTAAGGCAGTACCTTCACTAAGGCTTCTCAGAAAGATCTGCACTGCAACACTTTTCATGGCACACGCGGACCTTCCTTTGGCGGCATGGGGGCAGGTTTCCTAACCACTAGCCAAGAAGGCTTTGGGATGAGCTCCTAGTGAGGAACTGCACACACACCCTGGTTCTTTCGAGAAAACTCACTCTTCCTCCATTGCCTCCTAGGGAACTCCTACGGTGATTACAAAACAGGGAGCAGGACTTGGTTTCAGGCAGGTCTGAGCACGCAGCTCTCCGGACTGCCAACGGGACAGATTTTGCTTTTCTCGTCCAGCCCCCTTTTCACGGTTGCCACACAGCTCATGTAGCTGAAGTCCCCGGGCAGCCAAAAGAGACCCATGTCACATACTGTACCCATTCGCTGAAAGCACTTTGGAAAGCCAGGTTTCCTCCGGCAGGGAATTGCGCGAGCCAGTGTACGCCTTCGTTTCTCCTAGGTCATGGTACATCTTGCAACGGCCTAGCAGTCTTTGAAGGACGACGGCCTATTTCTCCCTCGAGAGGTGAAGTCCGGGTGCTGCTTCAGGGAGCAAGAGGTCAAGTATGGATTCCGAGAACTCGTGTAAGCACGGTGTTTTTCCAAAAGCAGCTCAGGGTTACAAAAGGAGGCCACCTCGCATTGCCCAGAAGCCCCGTTACAAACGTGTTCTTCAGGCATCCTCTAAGCTCTCCAAGTCGAGCTCTCCGATGGAGGAAAAACGTTGTTGCCCAGCCTCCTGCATACAAAACAGTAGAGTCCAAAGACCCTTGTGGCTGGGTGTTGCTCAGCAGGCTCAGATGCCACTTCTGCTCCACAGTGACCTTCCTCGGAATACGGTGCAGACGCTCGCATCGCATCCTCATCCTTACAGAGTCTTGAAAGGCACACCAGCATTTACAGCAGTTCAGTCGGGAAGGCCTCTTTGAAACTGCTGACTGCGACTGTGCTGGTGGAAAGAAACACTGCACCTTACCTTGAGTCTGGCGCTCGTCTGAATTATGCCCTAGACAACGTCCTCTGCTGGATGTACTCCTAGCAAGCAATTGCCAGCATTCCGTTTCACTGGGCAAAGTCTCCGTTCCTCCCTGGGTATTCTCGCAGGGTTGAGAAGGTTGGCGACCGCAGGGCTTTTCATTAAGCACTCATCATGGAAAACACGGACCTTCCTTGCAACACGCGGGCAAGTTTCCTTCCCACTGGCCAAGAAGGCTTTGGGATGAGAACCTAGCAAGGAACTGCACGCACTCTGGTTCGTTCAAGAAAATTCACTCTGCCTCAGGTTGCCTCTCAGGGTAATCCAGGGGTGAATAGAAGACGGGCAACAGGACTGTTTCTCAGGCAGCTCTGAGGACGCAGCTCTCCGGTTGGTCACTGGGGCAAATTGTGCCCTTCCCGTCCCCCTCCACTTTCACGGTTGACACCTAGCTCGTGTACCTGAAGTTCACAAGCAGGCCACATAGACACATGCCACACACATGGGCCCTTCCATGACAACACTTTGGCTAGCAGGAGTCCTCCTGAGCTGAATGGCGTGAGCCGGTGAACGCCTTAGTGTCGCCTACCTCACCGTGGATCTTGCAAAGGCCTAACAGTCTTCAAAGGCTGAGAGCACATGTCTCCAGCTGGATCTGAAGTCGACGTGCTGCTTGCGAGGGGAAGACGTCAGCTAGGAATTCTGAGAACCCTTGCCATGGCGGTGTTGGTTCCAGTGCAGCTCAGGTTTACCAACTGGGGTCCCCTTGCCTTGCACAGCAGACCAGGGAGAAAACTCTTCCTGAGGATTCTTCCAAGCTGTGGCTATCTGGCTCTCCGACGGAAGACACACATTGCTGCCTGGCCTTCGGCACACCAACAGCAGCGCCCAAAGACCATCATGAGGCATGAGGTTGCTCAGAAGGCACAGACGACACTTTCGGTACACAGTGATTTTCCTCGGAAAAGGGTGCAGTCGCGAGCGTCCTCAGATATGTAAAAGGCACACCAGCATTACAGCACTTCAGTGGTGAAAGCCTCGGGTCTACTTGTGACCACCAAGTTTGCTGATGGAAACACTGCCCCTTATGTTGAGTATGCCACTCAGCCGACCTTCTCCTTAGCTGAAGTAGTCTGCTGCATGACCTCCTGGCAAGGAGTGGCAGGCACACTGTTTCTTTCGAGAACACGCACTCTTCCTCCCGAGGAATTCCTGCAGGGTGCCCAAGATGGGCGCCCGCCCGCCTCTGCCCCCGTGCTTTTCCTTCAGTTTCCTGGCCCCAAGCCTCCTGTTCCAAAGGGGCCAAACATGCTTTAGCCCTCAGGATCCGGTTTCTACGTGCAAACCCAGCCTGTGGAGCAGCCCCTTCTGCTCAGCTACAAGAGAGCCATGCGACACACCAGGCGCTCCTGTGAGGAGCCTTTTGTAAGCAGAGGTTCTCTGCAAGGTGACGTGCCTAGCCAAGACAGCGCTTCAGTCAGGCGTTGTCGACCCTGGAACTTTCAATCTCCCAGCAGTGCTTCGGGAAAAGTGTCCATCATTTTAGGCTGGTTGTAAAGTTACATTTCTGCTGGAGGTGAAGGGTCGTCAGCTTTGAGTTCGTAGAATCCATGTAACTCGCCGGGTATGATTCAGTGCAGCTAATAGCTAAGCCGGGAGTCTGACAGGCATTGCACGTGACACCGTTGCCCCACTCTGGTACCAAGACTGCTTTCCAGAGTTGGAGGTCTGGCTCTCCGCCGGAGCAAGCCGTGTGTTGCCCTGCCCTCTGCATGCGCAGAATGGAGGCCAAACACCCAAGTGGCTGCACGTTACTACTCTGAAGCCGCAGTTGACACTTTGGCTACAACGTGTTCTTCCTTGACCTGGGTCCAGGCGTGAGAGAGCCTGCAGTCCTGAGAGGCCTACCAGTGTTAAGGCAGTACCTTCACTAAGGCTTCTCAGAAAGATCTGCACTGCAACACTTTTCATGGCACACGCGGACCTTCCTTTGGCGGCATGGGGGCAGGTTTCCTAACCACTAGCCAAGAAGGCTTTGGGATGAGCTCCTAGTGAGGAACTGCACACACACCCTGGTTCTTTCGAGAAAACTCACTCTTCCTCCATTGCCTCCTAGGGAACTCCTACGGTGATTACAAAACAGGGAGCAGGACTTGGTTTCAGGCAGGTCTGAGCACGCAGCTCTCCGGACTGCCAACGGGACAGATTTTGCTTTTCTCGTCCAGCCCCCTTTTCACGGTTGCCACACAGCTCATGTAGCTGAAGTCCCCGGGCAGCCAAAAGAGACCCATGTCACATACTGTACCCATTCGCTGAAAGCACTTTGGAAAGCCAGGTTTCCTCCGGCAGGGAATTGCGCGAGCCAGTGTACGCCTTCGTTTCTCCTAGGTCATGGTACATCTTGCAACGGCCTAGCAGTCTTTGAAGGACGACGGCCTATTTCTCCCTCGAGAGGTGAAGTCCGGGTGCTGCTTCAGGGAGCAAGAGGTCAAGTATGGATTCCGAGAACTCGTGTAAGCACGGTGTTTTTCCAAAAGCAGCTCAGGGTTACAAAAGGAGGCCACCTCGCATTGCCCAGAAGCCCCGTTACAAACGTGTTCTTCAGGCATCCTCTAAGCTCTCCAAGTCGAGCTCTCCGATGGAGGAAAAACGTTGTTGCCCAGCCTCCTGCATACAAAACAGTAGAGTCCAAAGACCCTTGTGGCTGGGTGTTGCTCAGCAGGCTCAGATGCCACTTCTGCTCCACAGTGACCTTCCTCGGAATGCGGTGCAGACGCTCGCATCCTCATCCTTACAGAGTCTTGAAAGGCACACCAGCATTTACAGCAGTTCAGTCGGGAAGGCCTCTTTGAAACTGCTGACTGCGACTGTGCTGGTGGAAAGAAACACTGCACCTTACCTTGAGTCTGGCGCTCGTCTGAATTATGCCCTAGACAACGTCCTCTGCTGGATGTACTCCTAGCAAGCAATTGCCAGCATTCCGTTTCACTGGGCAAAGTCTCCGTTCCTCCCTGGGTATTCTCGCAGGGTTGAGAAGGTTGGCGACTGCAGGGCTTTTCATTAAGCACTCATCATGGAAAACACGGACCTTCCTTGCAACACGCGGGCAAGTTTCCTTCCCACTGGCCAAGAAGGCTTTGGGATGAGAACCTAGCAAGGAACTGCACGCACTCTGGTTCGTTCAAGAAAATTCACTCTGCCTCAGGTTGCCTCTCAGGGTAATCCAGGGGTGAATAGAAGACGGGCAACAGGACTGTTTCTCAGGCAGCTCTGAGGACGCAGCTCTCCGGTTGGTCACTGGGGCAAATTGTGCCCTTCCCGTCCCCCTCCACTTTCACGGTTGACACCTAGCTCGTGTACCTGAAGTTCACAAGCAGGCCACATAGACACATGCCACACACATGGGCCCTTCCATGACAACACTTTGGCTAGCAGGAGTCCTCCTGAGCTGAATGGCGTGAGCCGGTGAACGCCTTAGTGTCGCCTACCTCACCGTGGATCTTGCAAAGGCCTAACAGTCTTCAAAGGCTGAGAGCACATGTCTCCAGCTGGATCTGAAGTCGACGTGCTGCTTGCGAGGGGAAGACGTCAGCTAGGAATTCTGAGAACCCTTGCCATGGCGGTGTTGGTTCCAGTGCAGCTCAGGTTTACCAACTGGGGTCCCCTTGCCTTGCACAGCAGACCAGGGAGAAAACTCTTCCTGAGGATTCTTCCAAGCTGTGGCTATCTGGCTCTCCGACGGAAGACACACATTGCTGCCTGGCCTTCGGCACACCAACAGCAGCGCCCAAAGACCATCATGAGGCATGAGGTTGCTCAGAAGGCACAGACGACACTTTCGGTACACAGTGATTTTCCTCGGAAAAGGGTGCAGTCGCGAGCGTCCTCAGATATGTAAAAGGCACACCAGCATTACAGCACTTCAGTGGTGAAAGCCTCGGGTCTACTTGTGACCACCAAGTTTGCTGATGGAAACACTGCCCCTTATGTTGAGTATGCCACTCAGCCGACCTTCTCCTTAGCTGAAGTAGTCTGCTGCATGACCTCCTGGCAAGGAGTGGCAGGCACACTGTTTCTTTCGAGAACACGCACTCTTCCTCCCGAGGAATTCCTGCAGGGTGCCCAAGATGGGCGCCCGCCCGCCTCTGCCCCCGTGCTTTTCCTTCAGTTTCCTGGCCCCAAGCCTCCTGTTCCAAAGGGGCCAAACATGCTTTAGCCCTCAGGATCCGGTTTCTACGTGCAAACCCAGCCTGTGGAGCAGCCCCTTCTGCTCAGCTACAAGAGAGCCATGCGACACACCAGGCGCTCCTGTGAGGAGCCTTTTGTAAGCAGAGGTTCTCTGCAAGGTGACGTGCCTAGCCAAGACAGCGCTTCAGTCAGGCGTTGTCGACCCTGGAACTTTCAATCTCCCAGCAGTGCTTCGGGAAAAGTGTCCATCATTTTAGGCTGGTTGTAAAGTTACATTTCTGCTGGAGGTGAAGGGTCGTCAGCTTTGAGTTCGTAGAATCCATGTAACTCGCCGGGTATGATTCAGTGCAGCTAATAGCTAAGCCGGGAGTCTGACAGGCATTGCACGTGACACCGTTGCCCCACTCTGGTACCAAGACTGCTTTCCAGAGTTGGAGGTCTGGCTCTCCGCCGGAGCAAGCCGTGTGTTGCCCTGCCCTCTGCATGCGCAGAATGGAGGCCAAACACCCAAGTGGCTGCATGTTACTACTCTGAAGCCGCAGTTGACACTTTGGCTACAACGTGTTCTTCCTTGACCTGGGTCCAGGCGTGAGAGAGCCTGCAGTCCTGAGAGGCCTACCAGTGTTAAGGCAGTACCTTCACTAAGGCTTCTCAGAAAGATCTGCACTGCAACACTTTTCATGGCACACGCGGACCTTCCTTTGGCGGCATGGGGGCAGGTTTCCTAACCACTAGCCAAGAAGGCTTTGGGATGAGCTCCTAGTGAGGAACTGCACACACACCCTGGTTCTTTCGAGAAAACTCACTCTTCCTCCATTGCCTCCTAGGGAACTCCTACGGTGATTACAAAACAGGGAGCAGGACTTGGTTTCAGGCAGGTCTGAGCACGCAGCTCTCCGGACTGCCAACGGGACAGATTTTGCTTTTCTCGTCCAGCCCCCTTTTCACGGTTGCCACACAGCTCATGTAGCTGAAGTCCCCGGGCAGCCAAAAGAGACCCATGTCACATACTGTACCCATTCGCTGAAAGCACTTTGGAAAGCCAGGTTTCCTCCGGCAGGGAATTGCGCGAGCCAGTGTACGCCTTCGTTTCTCCTAGGTCATGGCACATCTTGCAACGGCCTAGCAGTCTTTGAAGGACGACGGCCTATTTCTCCCTCGAGAGGTGAAGTCCGGGTGCTGCTTCAGGGAGCAAGAGGTCAAGTATGGATTCCGAGAACTCGTGTAAGCACGGTGTTTTTCCAAAAGCAGCTCAGGGTTACAAAAGGAGGCCACCTCGCATTGCCCAGAAGCCCCGTTACAAACGTGTTCTTCAGGCATCCTCTAAGCTCTCCAAGTCGAGCTCTCCGATGGAGGAAAAACGTTGTTGCCCAGCCTCCTGCATACAAAACAGTAGAGTCCAAAGACCCTTGTGGCTGGGTGTTGCTCAGCAGGCTCAGATGCCACTTCTGCTCCACAGTGACCTTCCTCGGAATACGGTGCAGACGCTCGCATCGCATCCTCATCCTTACAGAGTCTTGAAAGGCACACCAGCATTTACAGCAGTTCAGTCGGGAAGGCCTCTTTGAAACTGCTGACTGCGACTGTGCTGGTGGAAAGAAACACTGCACCTTACCTTGAGTCTGGCGCTCGTCTGAATTATGCCCTAGACAACGTCCTCTGCTGGATGTACTCCTAGCAAGCAATTGCCAGCATTCCGTTTCACTGGGCAAAGTCTCCGTTCCTCCCTGGGTATTCTCGCAGGGTTGAGAAGGTTGGCGACCGCAGGGCTTTTCATTAAGCACTCATCATGGAAAACACGGACCTTCCTTGCAACACGCGGGCAAGTTTCCTTCCCACTGGCCAAGAAGGCTTTGGGATGAGAACCTAGCAAGGAACTGCACGCACTCTGGTTCGTTCAAGAAAATTCACTCTGCCTCAGGTTGCCTCTCAGGGTAATCCAGGGGTGAATAGAAGACGGGCAACAGGACTGTTTCTCAGGCAGCTCTGAGGACGCAGCTCTCCGGTTGGTCACTGGGGCAAATTGTGCCCTTCCCGTCCCCCTCCACTTTCACGGTTGACACCTAGCTCGTGTACCTGAAGTTCACAAGCAGGCCACATAGACACATGCCACACACATGGGCCCTTCCATGACAACACTTTGGCTAGCAGGAGTCCTCCTGAGCTGAATGGCGTGAGCCGGTGAACGCCTTAGTGTCGCCTACCTCACCGTGGATCTTGCAAAGGCCTAACAGTCTTCAAAGGCTGAGAGCACATGTCTCCAGCTGGATCTGAAGTCGACGTGCTGCTTGCGAGGGGAAGACGTCAGCTAGGAATTCTGAGAACCCTTGCCATGGCGGTGTTGGTTCCAGTGCAGCTCAGGTTTACCAACTGGGGTCCCCTTGCCTTGCACAGCAGACCAGGGAGAAAACTCTTCCTGAGGATTCTTCCAAGCTGTGGCTATCTGGCTCTCCGACGGAAGACACACATTGCTGCCTGGCCTTCGGCACACCAACAGCAGCGCCCAAAGACCATCATGAGGCATGAGGTTGCTCAGAAGGCACAGACGACACTTTCGGTACACAGTGATTTTCCTCGGAAAAGGGTGCAGTCGCGAGCGTCCTCAGATATGTAAAAGGCACACCAGCATTACAGCACTTCAGTGGTGAAAGCCTCGGGTCTACTTGTGACCACCAAGTTTGCTGATGGAAACACTGCCCCTTATGTTGAGTATGCCACTCAGCCGACCTTCTCCTTAGCTGAAGTAGTCTGCTGCATGACCTCCTGGCAAGGAGTGGCAGGCACACTGTTTCTTTCGAGAACACGCACTCTTCCTCCCGAGGAATTCCTGCAGGGTGCCCAAGATGGGCGCCCGCCCGCCTCTGCCCCCGTGCTTTTCCTTCAGTTTCCTGGCCCCAAGCCTCCTGTTCCAAAGGGGCCAAACATGCTTTAGCCCTCAGGATCCGGTTTCTACGTGCAAACCCAGCCTGTGGAGCAGCCCCTTCTGCTCAGCTACAAGAGAGCCATGCGACACACCAGGCGCTCCTGTGAGGAGCCTTTTGTAAGCAGAGGTTCTCTGCAAGGTGACGTGCCTAGCCAAGACAGCGCTTCAGTCAGGCGTTGTCGACCCTGGAACTTTCAATCTCCCAGCAGTGCTTCGGGAAAAGTGTCCATCATTTTAGGCTGGTTGTAAAGTTACATTTCTGCTGGAGGTGAAGGGTCGTCAGCTTTGAGTTCGTAGAATCCATGTAACTCGCCGGGTATGATTCAGTGCAGCTAATAGCTAAGCCGGGAGTCTGACAGGCATTGCACGTGACACCGTTGCCCCACTCTGGTACCAAGACTGCTTTCCAGAGTTGGAGGTCTGGCTCTCCGCCGGAGCAAGCCGTGTGTTGCCCTGCCCTCTGCATGCGCAGAATGGAGGCCAAACACCCAATTGGCTGCATGTTACTACTCTGAAGCCGCAGTTGACACTTTGGCTACAACGTGTTCTTCCTTGACCTGGGTCCAGGCGTGAGAGAGCCTGCAGTCCTGAGAGGCCTACCAGTGTTAAGGCAGTACCTTCACTAAGGCTTCTCAGAAAGATCTGCACTGCAACACTTTTCATGGCACACGCGGACCTTCCTTTGGCGGCATGGGGGCAGGTTTCCTAACCACTAGCCAAGAAGGCTTTGGGATGAGCTCCTAGTGAGGAACTGCACACACACCCTGGTTCTTTCGAGAAAACTCACTCTTCCTCCATTGCCTCCTAGGGAACTCCTACGGTGATTACAAAACAGGGAGCAGGACTTGGTTTCAGGCAGGTCTGAGCACGCAGCTCTCCGGACTGCCAACGGGACAGATTTTGCTTTTCTCGTCCAGCCCCCTTTTCACGGTTGCCACACAGCTCATGTAGCTGAAGTCCCCGGGCAGCCAAAAGAGACCCATGTCACATACTGTACCCATTCGCTGAAAGCACTTTGGAAAGCCAGGTTTCCTCCGGCAGGGAATTGCGCGAGCCAGTGTACGCCTTCGTTTCTCCTAGGTCATGGTACATCTTGCAACGGCCTAGCAGTCTTTGAAGGACGACGGCCTATTTCTCCCTCGAGAGGTGAAGTCCGGGTGCTGCTTCAGGGAGCAAGAGGTCAAGTATGGATTCCGAGAACTCGTGTAAGCACGGTGTTTTTCCAAAAGCAGCTCAGGGTTACAAAAGGAGGCCACCTCGCATTGCCCAGAAGCCCCGTTACAAACGTGTTCTTCAGGCATCCTCTAAGCTCTCCAAGTCGAGCTCTCCGATGGAGGAAAAACGTTGTTGCCCAGCCTCCTGCATACAAAACAGTAGAGTCCAAAGACCCTTGTGGCTGGGTGTTGCTCAGCAGGCTCAGATGCCACTTCTGCTCCACAGTGACCTTCCTCGGAATACGGTGCAGACGCTCGCATCGCATCCTCATCCTTACAGAGTCTTGAAAGGCACACCAGCATTTACAGCAGTTCAGTCGGGAAGGCCTCTTTGAAACTGCTGACTGCGACTGTGCTGGTGGAAAGAAACACTGCACCTTACCTTGAGTCTGGCGCTCGTCTGAATTATGCCCTAGACAACGTCCTCTGCTGGATGTACTCCTAGCAAGCAATTGCCAGCATTCCGTTTCACTGGGCAAAGTCTCCGTTCCTCCCTGGGTATTCTCGCAGGGTTGAGAAGGTTGGCGACCGCAGGGCTTTTCATTAAGCACTCATCATGGAAAACACGGACCTTCCTTGCAACACGCGGGCAAGTTTCCTTCCCACTGGCCAAGAAGGCTTTGGGATGAGAACCTAGCAAGGAACTGCACGCACTCTGGTTCGTTCAAGAAAATTCACTCTGCCTCAGGTTGCCTCTCAGGGTAATCCAGGGGTGAATAGAAGACGGGCAACAGGACTGTTTCTCAGGCAGCTCTGAGGACGCAGCTCTCCGGTTGGTCACTGGGGCAAATTGTGCCCTTCCCGTCCCCCTCCACTTTCACGGTTGACACCTAGCTCGTGTACCTGAAGTTCACAAGCAGGCCACATAGACACATGCCACACACATGGGCCCTTCCATGACAACACTTTGGCTAGCAGGAGTCCTCCTGAGCTGAATGGCGTGAGCCGGTGAACGCCTTAGTGTCGCCTACCTCACCGTGGATCTTGCAAAGGCCTAACAGTCTTCAAAGGCTGAGAGCACATGTCTCCAGCTGGATCTGAAGTCGACGTGCTGCTTGCGAGGGGAAGACGTCAGCTAGGAATTCTGAGAACCCTTGCCATGGCGGTGTTGGTTCCAGTGCAGCTCAGGTTTACCAACTGGGGTCCCCTTGCCTTGCACAGCAGACCAGGGAGAAAACTCTTCCTGAGGATTCTTCCAAGCTGTGGCTATCTGGCTCTCCGACGGAAGACACACATTGCTGCCTGGCCTTCGGCACACCAACAGCAGCGCCCAAAGACCATCATGAGGCATGAGGTTGCTCAGAAGGCACAGACGACACTTTCGGTACACAGTGATTTTCCTCGGAAAAGGGTGCAGTCGCGAGCGTCCTCAGATATGTAAAAGGCACACCAGCATTACAGCACTTCAGTGGTGAAAGCCTCGGGTCTACTTGTGACCACCAAGTTTGCTGATGGAAACACTGCCCCTTATGTTGAGTATGCCACTCAGCCGACCTTCTCCTTAGCTGAAGTAGTCTGCTGCATGACCTCCTGGCAAGGAGTGGCAGGCACACTGTTTCTTTCGAGAACACGCACTCTTCCTCCCGAGGAATTCCTGCAGGGTGCCCAAGATGGGCGCCCGCCCGCCTCTGCCCCCGTGCTTTTCCTTCAGTTTCCTGGCCCCAAGCCTCCTGTTCCAAAGGGGCCAAACATGCTTTAGCCCTCAGGATCCGGTTTCTACGTGCAAACCCAGCCTGTGGAGCAGCCCCTTCTGCTCAGCTACAAGAGAGCCATGCGACACACCAGGCGCTCCTGTGAGGAGCCTTTTGTAAGCAGAGGTTCTCTGCAAGGTGACGTGCCTAGCCAAGACAGCGCTTCAGTCAGGCGTTGTCGACCCTGGAACTTTCAATCTCCCAGCAGTGCTTCGGGAAAAGTGTCCATCATTTTAGGCTGGTTGTAAAGTTACATTTCTGCTGGAGGTGAAGGGTCGTCAGCTTTGAGTTCGTAGAATCCATGTAACTCGCCGGGTATGATTCAGTGCAGCTAATAGCTAAGCCGGGAGTCTGACAGGCATTGCACGTGACACCGTTGCCCCACTCTGGTACCAAGACTGCTTTCCAGAGTTGGAGGTCTGGCTCTCCGCCGGAGCAAGCCGTGTGTTGCCCTGCCCTCTGCATGCGCAGAATGGAGGCCAAACACCCAAGTGGCTGCACGTTACTACTCTGAAGCCGCAGTTGACACTTTGGCTACAACGTGTTCTTCCTTGACCTGGGTCCAGGCGTGAGAGAGCCTGCAGTCCTGAGAGGCCTACCAGTGTTAAGGCAGTACCTTCACTAAGGCTTCTCAGAAAGATCTGCACTGCAACACTTTTCATGGCACACGCGGACCTTCCTTTGGCGGCATGGGGGCAGGTTTCCTAACCACTAGCCAAGAAGGCTTTGGGATGAGCTCCTAGTGAGGAACTGCACACACACCCTGGTTCTTTCGAGAAAACTCACTCTTCCTCCATTGCCTCCTAGGGAACTCCTACGGTGATTACAAAACAGGGAGCAGGACTTGGTTTCAGGCAGGTCTGAGCACGCAGCTCTCCGGACTGCCAACGGGACAGATTTTGCTTTTCTCGTCCAGCCCCCTTTTCACGGTTGCCACACAGCTCATGTAGCTGAAGTCCCCGGGCAGCCAAAAGAGACCCATGTCACATACTGTACCCATTCGCTGAAAGCACTTTGGAAAGCCAGGTTTCCTCCGGCAGGGAATTGCGCGAGCCAGTGTACGCCTTCGTTTCTCCTAGGTCATGGTACATCTTGCAACGGCCTAGCAGTCTTTGAAGGACGACGGCCTATTTCTCCCTCGAGAGGTGAAGTCCGGGTGCTGCTTCAGGGAGCAAGAGGTCAAGTATGGATTCCGAGAACTCGTGTAAGCACGGTGTTTTTCCAAAAGCAGCTCAGGGTTACAAAAGGAGGCCACCTCGCATTGCCCAGAAGCCCCGTTACAAACGTGTTCTTCAGGCATCCTCTAAGCTCTCCAAGTCGAGCTCTCCGATGGAGGAAAAACGTTGTTGCCCAGCCTCCTGCATACAAAACAGTAGAGTCCAAAGACCCTTGTGGCTGGGTGTTGCTCAGCAGGCTCAGATGCCACTTCTGCTCCACAGTGACCTTCCTCGGAATGCGGTGCAGACGCTCGCATCCTCATCCTTACAGAGTCTTGAAAGGCACACCAGCATTTACAGCAGTTCAGTCGGGAAGGCCTCTTTGAAACTGCTGACTGCGACTGTGCTGGTGGAAAGAAACACTGCACCTTACCTTGAGTCTGGCGCTCGTCTGAATTATGCCCTAGACAACGTCCTCTGCTGGATGTACTCCTAGCAAGCAATTGCCAGCATTCCGTTTCACTGGGCAAAGTCTCCGTTCCTCCCTGGGTATTCTCGCAGGGTTGAGAAGGTTGGCGACTGCAGGGCTTTTCATTAAGCACTCATCATGGAAAACACGGACCTTCCTTGCAACACGCGGGCAAGTTTCCTTCCCACTGGCCAAGAAGGCTTTGGGATGAGAACCTAGCAAGGAACTGCACGCACTCTGGTTCGTTCAAGAAAATTCACTCTGCCTCAGGTTGCCTCTCAGGGTAATCCAGGGGTGAATAGAAGACGGGCAACAGGACTGTTTCTCAGGCAGCTCTGAGGACGCAGCTCTCCGGTTGGTCACTGGGGCAAATTGTGCCCTTCCCGTCCCCCTCCACTTTCACGGTTGACACCTAGCTCGTGTACCTGAAGTTCACAAGCAGGCCACATAGACACATGCCACACACATGGGCCCTTCCATGACAACACTTTGGCTAGCAGGAGTCCTCCTGAGCTGAATGGCGTGAGCCGGTGAACGCCTTAGTGTCGCCTACCTCACCGTGGATCTTGCAAAGGCCTAACAGTCTTCAAAGGCTGAGAGCACATGTCTCCAGCTGGATCTGAAGTCGACGTGCTGCTTGCGAGGGGAAGACGTCAGCTAGGAATTCTGAGAACCCTTGCCATGGCGGTGTTGGTTCCAGTGCAGCTCAGGTTTACCAACTGGGGTCCCCTTGCCTTGCACAGCAGACCAGGGAGAAAACTCTTCCTGAGGATTCTTCCAAGCTGTGGCTATCTGGCTCTCCGACGGAAGACACACATTGCTGCCTGGCCTTCGGCACACCAACAGCAGCGCCCAAAGACCATCATGAGGCATGAGGTTGCTCAGAAGGCACAGACGACACTTTCGGTACACAGTGATTTTCCTCGGAAAAGGGTGCAGTCGCGAGCGTCCTCAGATATGTAAAAGGCACACCAGCATTACAGCACTTCAGTGGTGAAAGCCTCGGGTCTACTTGTGACCACCAAGTTTGCTGATGGAAACACTGCCCCTTATGTTGAGTATGCCACTCAGCCGACCTTCTCCTTAGCTGAAGTAGTCTGCTGCATGACCTCCTGGCAAGGAGTGGCAGGCACACTGTTTCTTTCGAGAACACGCACTCTTCCTCCCGAGGAATTCCTGCAGGGTGCCCAAGATGGGCGCCCGCCCGCCTCTGCCCCCGTGCTTTTCCTTCAGTTTCCTGGCCCCAAGCCTCCTGTTCCAAAGGGGCCAAACATGCTTTAGCCCTCAGGATCCGGTTTCTACGTGCAAACCCAGCCTGTGGAGCAGCCCCTTCTGCTCAGCTACAAGAGAGCCATGCGACACACCAGGCGCTCCTGTGAGGAGCCTTTTGTAAGCAGAGGTTCTCTGCAAGGTGACGTGCCTAGCCAAGACAGCGCTTCAGTCAGGCGTTGTCGACCCTGGAACTTTCAATCTCCCAGCAGTGCTTCGGGAAAAGTGTCCATCATTTTAGGCTGGTTGTAAAGTTACATTTCTGCTGGAGGTGAAGGGTCGTCAGCTTTGAGTTCGTAGAATCCATGTAACTCGCCGGGTATGATTCAGTGCAGCTAATAGCTAAGCCGGGAGTCTGACAGGCATTGCACGTGACACCGTTGCCCCACTCTGGTACCAAGACTGCTTTCCAGAGTTGGAGGTCTGGCTCTCCGCCGGAGCAAGCCGTGTGTTGCCCTGCCCTCTGCATGCGCAGAATGGAGGCCAAACACCCAATTGGCTGCATGTTACTACTCTGAAGCCGCAGTTGACACTTTGGCTACAACGTGTTCTTCCTTGACCTGGGTCCAGGCGTGAGAGAGCCTGCAGTCCTGAGAGGCCTACCAGTGTTAAGGCAGTACCTTCACTAAGGCTTCTCAGAAAGATCTGCACTGCAACACTTTTCATGGCACACGCGGACCTTCCTTTGGCGGCATGGGGGCAGGTTTCCTAACCACTAGCCAAGAAGGCTTTGGGATGAGCTCCTAGTGAGGAACTGCACACACACCCTGGTTCTTTCGAGAAAACTCACTCTTCCTCCATTGCCTCCTAGGGAACTCCTACGGTGATTACAAAACAGGGAGCAGGACTTGGTTTCAGGCAGGTCTGAGCACGCAGCTCTCCGGACTGCCAACGGGACAGATTTTGCTTTTCTCGTCCAGCCCCCTTTTCACGGTTGCCACACAGCTCATGTAGCTGAAGTCCCCGGGCAGCCAAAAGAGACCCATGTCACATACTGTACCCATTCGCTGAAAGCACTTTGGAAAGCCAGGTTTCCTCCGGCAGGGAATTGCGCGAGCCAGTGTACGCCTTCGTTTCTCCTAGGTCATGGCACATCTTGCAACGGCCTAGCAGTCTTTGAAGGACGACGGCCTATTTCTCCCTCGAGAGGTGAAGTCCGGGTGCTGCTTCAGGGAGCAAGAGGTCAAGTATGGATTCCGAGAACTCGTGTAAGCACGGTGTTTTTCCAAAAGCAGCTCAGGGTTACAAAAGGAGGCCACCTCGCATTGCCCAGAAGCCCCGTTACAAACGTGTTCTTCAGGCATCCTCTAAGCTCTCCAAGTCGAGCTCTCCGATGGAGGAAAAACGTTGTTGCCCAGCCTCCTGCATACAAAACAGTAGAGTCCAAAGACCCTTGTGGCTGGGTGTTGCTCAGCAGGCTCAGATGCCACTTCTGCTCCACAGTGACCTTCCTCGGAATACGGTGCAGACGCTCGCATCGCATCCTCATCCTTACAGAGTCTTGAAAGGCACACCAGCATTTACAGCAGTTCAGTCGGGAAGGCCTCTTTGAAACTGCTGACTGCGACTGTGCTGGTGGAAAGAAACACTGCACCTTACCTTGAGTCTGGCGCTCGTCTGAATTATGCCCTAGACAACGTCCTCTGCTGGATGTACTCCTAGCAAGCAATTGCCAGCATTCCGTTTCACTGGGCAAAGTCTCCGTTCCTCCCTGGGTATTCTCGCAGGGTTGAGAAGGTTGGCGACCGCAGGGCTTTTCATTAAGCACTCATCATGGAAAACACGGACCTTCCTTGCAACACGCGGGCAAGTTTCCTTCCCACTGGCCAAGAAGGCTTTGGGATGAGAACCTAGCAAGGAACTGCACGCACTCTGGTTCGTTCAAGAAAATTCACTCTGCCTCAGGTTGCCTCTCAGGGTAATCCAGGGGTGAATAGAAGACGGGCAACAGGACTGTTTCTCAGGCAGCTCTGAGGACGCAGCTCTCCGGTTGGTCACTGGGGCAAATTGTGCCCTTCCCGTCCCCCTCCACTTTCACGGTTGACACCTAGCTCGTGTACCTGAAGTTCACAAGCAGGCCACATAGACACATGCCACACACATGGGCCCTTCCATGACAACACTTTGGCTAGCAGGAGTCCTCCTGAGCTGAATGGCGTGAGCCGGTGAACGCCTTAGTGTCGCCTACCTCACCGTGGATCTTGCAAAGGCCTAACAGTCTTCAAAGGCTGAGAGCACATGTCTCCAGCTGGATCTGAAGTCGACGTGCTGCTTGCGAGGGGAAGACGTCAGCTAGGAATTCTGAGAACCCTTGCCATGGCGGTGTTGGTTCCAGTGCAGCTCAGGTTTACCAACTGGGGTCCCCTTGCCTTGCACAGCAGACCAGGGAGAAAACTCTTCCTGAGGATTCTTCCAAGCTGTGGCTATCTGGCTCTCCGACGGAAGACACACATTGCTGCCTGGCCTTCGGCACACCAACAGCAGCGCCCAAAGACCATCATGAGGCATGAGGTTGCTCAGAAGGCACAGACGACACTTTCGGTACACAGTGATTTTCCTCGGAAAAGGGTGCAGTCGCGAGCGTCCTCAGATATGTAAAAGGCACACCAGCATTACAGCACTTCAGTGGTGAAAGCCTCGGGTCTACTTGTGACCACCAAGTTTGCTGATGGAAACACTGCCCCTTATGTTGAGTATGCCACTCAGCCGACCTTCTCCTTAGCTGAAGTAGTCTGCTGCATGACCTCCTGGCAAGGAGTGGCAGGCACACTGTTTCTTTCGAGAACACGCACTCTTCCTCCCGAGGAATTCCTGCAGGGTGCCCAAGATGGGCGCCCGCCCGCCTCTGCCCCCGTGCTTTTCCTTCAGTTTCCTGGCCCCAAGCCTCCTGTTCCAAAGGGGCCAAACATGCTTTAGCCCTCAGGATCCGGTTTCTACGTGCAAACCCAGCCTGTGGAGCAGCCCCTTCTGCTCAGCTACAAGAGAGCCATGCGACACACCAGGCGCTCCTGTGAGGAGCCTTTTGTAAGCAGAGGTTCTCTGCAAGGTGACGTGCCTAGCCAAGACAGCGCTTCAGTCAGGCGTTGTCGACCCTGGAACTTTCAATCTCCCAGCAGTGCTTCGGGAAAAGTGTCCATCATTTTAGGCTGGTTGTAAAGTTACATTTCTGCTGGAGGTGAAGGGTCGTCAGCTTTGAGTTCGTAGAATCCATGTAACTCGCCGGGTATGATTCAGTGCAGCTAATAGCTAAGCCGGGAGTCTGACAGGCATTGCACGTGACACCGTTGCCCCACTCTGGTACCAAGACTGCTTTCCAGAGTTGGAGGTCTGGCTCTCCGCCGGAGCAAGCCGTGTGTTGCCCTGCCCTCTGCATGCGCAGAATGGAGGCCAAACACCCAATTGGCTGCATGTTACTACTCTGAAGCCGCAGTTGACACTTTGGCTACAACGTGTTCTTCCTTGACCTGGGTCCAGGCGTGAGAGAGCCTGCAGTCCTGAGAGGCCTACCAGTGTTAAGGCAGTACCTTCACTAAGGCTTCTCAGAAAGATCTGCACTGCAACACTTTTCATGGCACACGCGGACCTTCCTTTGGCGGCATGGGGGCAGGTTTCCTAACCACTAGCCAAGAAGGCTTTGGGATGAGCTCCTAGTGAGGAACTGCACACACACCCTGGTTCTTTCGAGAAAACTCACTCTTCCTCCATTGCCTCCTAGGGAACTCCTACGGTGATTACAAAACAGGGAGCAGGACTTGGTTTCAGGCAGGTCTGAGCACGCAGCTCTCCGGACTGCCAACGGGACAGATTTTGCTTTTCTCGTCCAGCCCCCTTTTCACGGTTGCCACACAGCTCATGTAGCTGAAGTCCCCGGGCAGCCAAAAGAGACCCATGTCACATACTGTACCCATTCGCTGAAAGCACTTTGGAAAGCCAGGTTTCCTCCGGCAGGGAATTGCGCGAGCCGGTGTACGCCTTCGTTTCTCCTAGGTCATGGTACATCTTGCAACGGCCTAGCAGTCTTTGAAGGACGACGGCCTATTTCTCCCTCGAGAGGTGAAGTCCGGGTGCTGCTTCAGGGAGCAAGAGGTCAAGTATGGATTCCGAGAACTCGTGTAAGCACGGTGTTTTTCCAAAAGCAGCTCAGGGTTACAAAAGGAGGCCACCTCGCATTGCCCAGAAGCCCCGTTACAAACGTGTTCTTCAGGCATCCTCTAAGCTCTCCAAGTCGAGCTCTCCGATGGAGGAAAAACGTTGTTGCCCAGCCTCCTGCATACAAAACAGTAGAGTCCAAAGACCCTTGTGGCTGGGTGTTGCTCAGCAGGCTCAGATGCCACTTCTGCTCCACAGTGACCTTCCTCGGAATGCGGTGCAGACGCTCGCATCCTCATCCTTACAGAGTCTTGAAAGGCACACCAGCATTTACAGCAGTTCAGTCGGGAAGGCCTCTTTGAAACTGCTGACTGCGACTGTGCTGGTGGAAAGAAACACTGCACCTTACCTTGAGTCTGGCGCTCGTCTGAATTATGCCCTAGACAACGTCCTCTGCTGGATGTACTCCTAGCAAGCAATTGCCAGCATTCCGTTTCACTGGGCAAAGTCTCCGTTCCTCCCTGGGTATTCTCGCAGGGTTGAGAAGGTTGGCGACCGCAGGGCTTTTCATTAAGCACTCATCATGGAAAACACGGACCTTCCTTGCAACACGCGGGCAAGTTTCCTTCCCACTGGCCAAGAAGGCTTTGGGATGAGAACCTAGCAAGGAACTGCACGCACTCTGGTTCGTTCAAGAAAATTCACTCTGCCTCAGGTTGCCTCTCAGGGTAATCCAGGGGTGAATAGAAGACGGGCAACAGGACTGTTTCTCAGGCAGCTCTGAGGACGCAGCTCTCCGGTTGGTCACTGGGGCAAATTGTGCCCTTCCCGTCCCCCTCCACTTTCACGGTTGACACCTAGCTCGTGTACCTGAAGTTCACAAGCAGGCCACATAGACACATGCCACACACATGGGCCCTTCCATGACAACACTTTGGCTAGCAGGAGTCCTCCTGAGCTGAATGGCGTGAGCCGGTGAACGCCTTAGTGTCGCCTACCTCACCGTGGATCTTGCAAAGGCCTAACAGTCTTCAAAGGCTGAGAGCACATGTCTCCAGCTGGATCTGAAGTCGACGTGCTGCTTGCGAGGGGAAGACGTCAGCTAGGAATTCTGAGAACCCTTGCCATGGCGGTGTTGGTTCCAGTGCAGCTCAGGTTTACCAACTGGGGTCCCCTTGCCTTGCACAGCAGACCAGGGAGAAAACTCTTCCTGAGGATTCTTCCAAGCTGTGGCTATCTGGCTCTCCGACGGAAGACACACATTGCTGCCTGGCCTTCGGCACACCAACAGCAGCGCCCAAAGACCATCATGAGGCATGAGGTTGCTCAGAAGGCACAGACGACACTTTCGGTACACAGTGATTTTCCTCGGAAAAGGGTGCAGTCGCGAGCGTCCTCAGATATGTAAAAGGCACACCAGCATTACAGCACTTCAGTGGTGAAAGCCTCGGGTCTACTTGTGACCACCAAGTTTGCTGATGGAAACACTGCCCCTTATGTTGAGTATGCCACTCAGCCGACCTTCTCCTTAGCTGAAGTAGTCTGCTGCATGACCTCCTGGCAAGGAGTGGCAGGCACACTGTTTCTTTCGAGAACACGCACTCTTCCTCCCGAGGAATTCCTGCAGGGTGCCCAAGATGGGCGCCCGCCCGCCTCTGCCCCCGTGCTTTTCCTTCAGTTTCCTGGCCCCAAGCCTCCTGTTCCAAAGGGGCCAAACATGCTTTAGCCCTCAGGATCCGGTTTCTACGTGCAAACCCAGCCTGTGGAGCAGCCCCTTCTGCTCAGCTACAAGAGAGCCATGCGACACACCAGGCGCTCCTGTGAGGAGCCTTTTGTAAGCAGAGGTTCTCTGCAAGGTGACGTGCCTAGCCAAGACAGCGCTTCAGTCAGGCGTTGTCGACCCTGGAACTTTCAATCTCCCAGCAGTGCTTCGGGAAAAGTGTCCATCATTTTAGGCTGGTTGTAAAGTTACATTTCTGCTGGAGGTGAAGGGTCGTCAGCTTTGAGTTCGTAGAATCCATGTAACTCGCCGGGTATGATTCAGTGCAGCTAATAGCTAAGCCGGGAGTCTGACAGGCATTGCACGTGACACCGTTGCCCCACTCTGGTACCAAGACTGCTTTCCAGAGTTGGAGGTCTGGCTCTCCGCCGGAGCAAGCCGTGTGTTGCCCTGCCCTCTGCATGCGCAGAATGGAGGCCAAACACCCAAGTGGCTGCATGTTACTACTCTGAAGCCGCAGTTGACACTTTGGCTACAACGTGTTCTTCCTTGACCTGGGTCCAGGCGTGAGAGAGCCTGCAGTCCTGAGAGGCCTACCAGTGTTAAGGCAGTACCTTCACTAAGGCTTCTCAGAAAGATCTGCACTGCAACACTTTTCATGGCACACGCGGACCTTCCTTTGGCGGCATGGGGGCAGGTTTCCTAACCACTAGCCAAGAAGGCTTTGGGATGAGCTCCTAGTGAGGAACTGCACACACACCCTGGTTCTTTCGAGAAAACTCACTCTTCCTCCATTGCCTCCTAGGGAACTCCTACGGTGATTACAAAACAGGGAGCAGGACTTGGTTTCAGGCAGGTCTGAGCACGCAGCTCTCCGGACTGCCAACGGGACAGATTTTGCTTTTCTCGTCCAGCCCCCTTTTCACGGTTGCCACACAGCTCATGTAGCTGAAGTCCCCGGGCAGCCAAAAGAGACCCATGTCACATACTGTACCCATTCGCTGAAAGCACTTTGGAAAGCCAGGTTTCCTCCGGCAGGGAATTGCGCGAGCCAGTGTACGCCTTCGTTTCTCCTAGGTCATGGTACATCTTGCAACGGCCTAGCAGTCTTTGAAGGACGACGGCCTATTTCTCCCTCGAGAGGTGAAGTCCGGGTGCTGCTTCAGGGAGCAAGAGGTCAAGTATGGATTCCGAGAACTCGTGTAAGCACGGTGTTTTTCCAAAAGCAGCTCAGGGTTACAAAAGGAGGCCACCTCGCATTGCCCAGAAGCCCCGTTACAAACGTGTTCTTCAGGCATCCTCTAAGCTCTCCAAGTCGAGCTCTCTGATGGAGGAAAAACGTTGTTGCCCAGCCTCCTGCATACAAAACAGTAGAGTCCAAAGACCCTTGTGGCTGGGTGTTGCTCAGCAGGCTCAGATGCCACTTCTGCTCCACAGTGACCTTCCTCGGAATACGGTGCAGACGCTCGCATCGCATCCTCATCCTTACAGAGTCTTGAAAGGCACACCAGCATTTACAGCAGTTCAGTCGGGAAGGCCTCTTTGAAACTGCTGACTGCGACTGTGCTGGTGGAAAGAAACACTGCACCTTACCTTGAGTCTGGCGCTCGTCTGAATTATGCCCTAGACAACGTCCTCTGCTGGATGTACTCCTAGCAAGCAATTGCCAGCATTCCGTTTCACTGGGCAAAGTCTCCGTTCCTCCCTGGGTATTCTCGCAGGGTTGAGAAGGTTGGCGACCGCAGGGCTTTTCATTAAGCACTCATCATGGAAAACACGGACCTTCCTTGCAACACGCGGGCAAGTTTCCTTCCCACTGGCCAAGAAGGCTTTGGGATGAGAACCTAGCAAGGAACTGCACGCACTCTGGTTCGTTCAAGAAAATTCACTCTGCCTCAGGTTGCCTCTCAGGGTAATCCAGGGGTGAATAGAAGACGGGCAACAGGACTGTTTCTCAGGCAGCTCTGAGGACGCAGCTCTCCGGTTGGTCACTGGGGCAAATTGTGCCCTTCCCGTCCCCCTCCACTTTCACGGTTGACACCTAGCTCGTGTACCTGAAGTTCACAAGCAGGCCACATAGACACATGCCACACACATGGGCCCTTCCATGACAACACTTTGGCTAGCAGGAGTCCTCCTGAGCTGAATGGCGTGAGCCGGTGAACGCCTTAGTGTCGCCTACCTCACCGTGGATCTTGCAAAGGCCTAACAGTCTTCAAAGGCTGAGAGCACATGTCTCCAGCTGGATCTGAAGTCGACGTGCTGCTTGCGAGGGGAAGACGTCAGCTAGGAATTCTGAGAACCCTTGCCATGGCGGTGTTGGTTCCAGTGCAGCTCAGGTTTACCAACTGGGGTCCCCTTGCCTTGCACAGCAGACCAGGGAGAAAACTCTTCCTGAGGATTCTTCCAAGCTGTGGCTATCTGGCTCTCCGACGGAAGACACACATTGCTGCCTGGCCTTCGGCACACCAACAGCAGCGCCCAAAGACCATCATGAGGCATGAGGTTGCTCAGAAGGCACAGACGACACTTTCGGTACACAGTGATTTTCCTCGGAAAAGGGTGCAGTCGCGAGCGTCCTCAGATATGTAAAAGGCACACCAGCATTACAGCACTTCAGTGGTGAAAGCCTCGGGTCTACTTGTGACCACCAAGTTTGCTGATGGAAACACTGCCCCTTATGTTGAGTATGCCACTCAGCCGACCTTCTCCTTAGCTGAAGTAGTCTGCTGCATGACCTCCTGGCAAGGAGTGGCAGGCACACTGTTTCTTTCGAGAACACGCACTCTTCCTCCCGAGGAATTCCTGCAGGGTGCCCAAGATGGGCGCCCGCCCGCCTCTGCCCCCGTGCTTTTCCTTCAGTTTCCTGGCCCCAAGCCTCCTGTTCCAAAGGGGCCAAACATGCTTTAGCCCTCAGGATCCGGTTTCTACGTGCAAACCCAGCCTGTGGAGCAGCCCCTTCTGCTCAGCTACAAGAGAGCCATGCGACACACCAGGCGCTCCTGTGAGGAGCCTTTTGTAAGCAGAGGTTCTCTGCAAGGTGACGTGCCTAGCCAAGACAGCGCTTCAGTCAGGCGTTGTCGACCCTGGAACTTTCAATCTCCCAGCAGTGCTTCGGGAAAAGTGTCCATCATTTTAGGCTGGTTGTAAAGTTACATTTCTGCTGGAGGTGAAGGGTCGTCAGCTTTGAGTTCGTAGAATCCATGTAACTCGCCGGGTATGATTCAGTGCAGCTAATAGCTAAGCCGGGAGTCTGACAGGCATTGCACGTGACACCGTTGCCCCACTCTGGTACCAAGACTGCTTTCCAGAGTTGGAGGTCTGGCTCTCCGCCGGAGCAAGCCGTGTGTTGCCCTGCCCTCTGCATGCGCAGAATGGAGGCCAAACACCCAATTGGCTGCATGTTACTACTCTGAAGCCGCAGTTGACACTTTGGCTACAACGTGTTCTTCCTTGACCTGGGTCCAGGCGTGAGAGAGCCTGCAGTCCTGAGAGGCCTACCAGTGTTAAGGCAGTACCTTCACTAAGGCTTCTCAGAAAGATCTGCACTGCAACACTTTTCATGGCACACGCGGACCTTCCTTTGGCGGCATGGGGGCAGGTTTCCTAACCACTAGCCAAGAAGGCTTTGGGATGAGCTCCTAGTGAGGAACTGCACACACACCCTGGTTCTTTCGAGAAAACTCACTCTTCCTCCATTGCCTCCTAGGGAACTCCTACGGTGATTACAAAACAGGGAGCAGGACTTGGTTTCAGGCAGGTCTGAGCACGCAGCTCTCCGGACTGCCAACGGGACAGATTTTGCTTTTCTCGTCCAGCCCCCTTTTCACGGTTGCCACACAGCTCATGTAGCTGAAGTCCCCGGGCAGCCAAAAGAGACCCATGTCACATACTGTACCCATTCGCTGAAAGCACTTTGGAAAGCCAGGTTTCCTCCGGCAGGGAATTGCGCGAGCCGGTGTACGCCTTCGTTTCTCCTAGGTCATGGTACATCTTGCAACGGCCTAGCAGTCTTTGAAGGACGACGGCCTATTTCTCCCTCGAGAGGTGAAGTCCGGGTGCTGCTTCAGGGAGCAAGAGGTCAAGTATGGATTCCGAGAACTCGTGTAAGCACGGTGTTTTTCCAAAAGCAGCTCAGGGTTACAAAAGGAGGCCACCTCGCATTGCCCAGAAGCCCCGTTACAAACGTGTTCTTCAGGCATCCTCTAAGCTCTCCAAGTCGAGCTCTCCGATGGAGGAAAAACGTTGTTGCCCAGCCTCCTGCATACAAAACAGTAGAGTCCAAAGACCCTTGTGGCTGGGTGTTGCTCAGCAGGCTCAGATGCCACTTCTGCTCCACAGTGACCTTCCTCGGAATGCGGTGCAGACGCTCGCATCCTCATCCTTACAGAGTCTTGAAAGGCACACCAGCATTTACAGCAGTTCAGTCGGGAAGGCCTCTTTGAAACTGCTGACTGCGACTGTGCTGGTGGAAAGAAACACTGCACCTTACCTTGAGTCTGGCGCTCGTCTGAATTATGCCCTAGACAACGTCCTCTGCTGGATGTACTCCTAGCAAGCAATTGCCAGCATTCCGTTTCACTGGGCAAAGTCTCCGTTCCTCCCTGGGTATTCTCGCAGGGTTGAGAAGGTTGGCGACCGCAGGGCTTTTCATTAAGCACTCATCATGGAAAACACGGACCTTCCTTGCAACACGCGGGCAAGTTTCCTTCCCACTGGCCAAGAAGGCTTTGGGATGAGAACCTAGCAAGGAACTGCACGCACTCTGGTTCGTTCAAGAAAATTCACTCTGCCTCAGGTTGCCTCTCAGGGTAATCCAGGGGTGAATAGAAGACGGGCAACAGGACTGTTTCTCAGGCAGCTCTGAGGACGCAGCTCTCCGGTTGGTCACTGGGGCAAATTGTGCCCTTCCCGTCCCCCTCCACTTTCACGGTTGACACCTAGCTCGTGTACCTGAAGTTCACAAGCAGGCCACATAGACACATGCCACACACATGGGCCCTTCCATGACAACACTTTGGCTAGCAGGAGTCCTCCTGAGCTGAATGGCGTGAGCCGGTGAACGCCTTAGTGTCGCCTACCTCACCGTGGATCTTGCAAAGGCCTAACAGTCTTCAAAGGCTGAGAGCACATGTCTCCAGCTGGATCTGAAGTCGACGTGCTGCTTGCGAGGGGAAGACGTCAGCTAGGAATTCTGAGAACCCTTGCCATGGCGGTGTTGGTTCCAGTGCAGCTCAGGTTTACCAACTGGGGTCCCCTTGCCTTGCACAGCAGACCAGGGAGAAAACTCTTCCTGAGGATTCTTCCAAGCTGTGGCTATCTGGCTCTCCGACGGAAGACACACATTGCTGCCTGGCCTTCGGCACACCAACAGCAGCGCCCAAAGACCATCATGAGGCATGAGGTTGCTCAGAAGGCACAGACGACACTTTCGGTACACAGTGATTTTCCTCGGAAAAGGGTGCAGTCGCGAGCGTCCTCAGATATGTAAAAGGCACACCAGCATTACAGCACTTCAGTGGTGAAAGCCTCGGGTCTACTTGTGACCACCAAGTTTGCTGATGGAAACACTGCCCCTTATGTTGAGTATGCCACTCAGCCGACCTTCTCCTTAGCTGAAGTAGTCTGCTGCATGACCTCCTGGCAAGGAGTGGCAGGCACACTGTTTCTTTCGAGAACACGCACTCTTCCTCCCGAGGAATTCCTGCAGGGTGCCCAAGATGGGCGCCCGCCCGCCTCTGCCCCCGTGCTTTTCCTTCAGTTTCCTGGCCCCAAGCCTCCTGTTCCAAAGGGGCCAAACATGCTTTAGCCCTCAGGATCCGGTTTCTACGTGCAAACCCAGCCTGTGGAGCAGCCCCTTCTGCTCAGCTACAAGAGAGCCATGCGACACACCAGGCGCTCCTGTGAGGAGCCTTTTGTAAGCAGAGGTTCTCTGCAAGGTGACGTGCCTAGCCAAGACAGCGCTTCAGTCAGGCGTTGTCGACCCTGGAACTTTCAATCTCCCAGCAGTGCTTCGGGAAAAGTGTCCATCATTTTAGGCTGGTTGTAAAGTTACATTTCTGCTGGAGGTGAAGGGTCGTCAGCTTTGAGTTCGTAGAATCCATGTAACTCGCCGGGTATGATTCAGTGCAGCTAATAGCTAAGCCGGGAGTCTGACAGGCATTGCACGTGACACCGTTGCCCCACTCTGGTACCAAGACTGCTTTCCAGAGTTGGAGGTCTGGCTCTCCGCCGGAGCAAGCCGTGTGTTGCCCTGCCCTCTGCATGCGCAGAATGGAGGCCAAACACCCAATTGGCTGCATGTTACTACTCTGAAGCCGCAGTTGACACTTTGGCTACAACGTGTTCTTCCTTGACCTGGGTCCAGGCGTGAGAGAGCCTGCAGTCCTGAGAGGCCTACCAGTGTTAAGGCAGTACCTTCACTAAGGCTTCTCAGAAAGATCTGCACTGCAACACTTTTCATGGCACACGCGGACCTTCCTTTGGCGGCATGGGGGCAGGTTTCCTAACCACTAGCCAAGAAGGCTTTGGGATGAGCTCCTAGTGAGGAACTGCACACACACCCTGGTTCTTTCGAGAAAACTCACTCTTCCTCCATTGCCTCCTAGGGAACTCCTACGGTGATTACAAAACAGGGAGCAGGACTTGGTTTCAGGCAGGTCTGAGCACGCAGCTCTCCGGACTGCCAACGGGACAGATTTTGCTTTTCTCGTCCAGCCCCCTTTTCACGGTTGCCACACAGCTCATGTAGCTGAAGTCCCCGGGCAGCCAAAAGAGACCCATGTCACATACTGTACCCATTCGCTGAAAGCACTTTGGAAAGCCAGGTTTCCTCCGGCAGGGAATTGCGCGAGCCAGTGTACGCCTTCGTTTCTCCTAGGTCATGGTACATCTTGCAACGGCCTAGCAGTCTTTGAAGGACGACGGCCTATTTCTCCCTCGAGAGGTGAAGTCCGGGTGCTGCTTCAGGGAGCAAGAGGTCAAGTATGGATTCCGAGAACTCGTGTAAGCACGGTGTTTTTCCAAAAGCAGCTCAGGGTTACAAAAGGAGGCCACCTCGCATTGCCCAGAAGCCCCGTTACAAACGTGTTCTTCAGGCATCCTCTAAGCTCTCCAAGTCGAGCTCTCCGATGGAGGAAAAACGTTGTTGCCCAGCCTCCTGCATACAAAACAGTAGAGTCCAAAGACCCTTGTGGCTGGGTGTTGCTCAGCAGGCTCAGATGCCACTTCTGCTCCACAGTGACCTTCCTCGGAATACGGTGCAGACGCTCGCATCGCATCCTCATCCTTACAGAGTCTTGAAAGGCACACCAGCATTTACAGCAGTTCAGTCGGGAAGGCCTCTTTGAAACTGCTGACTGCGACTGTGCTGGTGGAAAGAAACACTGCACCTTACCTTGAGTCTGGCGCTCGTCTGAATTATGCCCTAGACAACGTCCTCTGCTGGATGTACTCCTAGCAAGCAATTGCCAGCATTCCGTTTCACTGGGCAAAGTCTCCGTTCCTCCCTGGGTATTCTCGCAGGGTTGAGAAGGTTGGCGACCGCAGGGCTTTTCATTAAGCACTCATCATGGAAAACACGGACCTTCCTTGCAACACGCGGGCAAGTTTCCTTCCCACTGGCCAAGAAGGCTTTGGGATGAGAACCTAGCAAGGAACTGCACGCACTCTGGTTCGTTCAAGAAAATTCACTCTGCCTCAGGTTGCCTCTCAGGGTAATCCAGGGGTGAATAGAAGACGGGCAACAGGACTGTTTCTCAGGCAGCTCTGAGGACGCAGCTCTCCGGTTGGTCACTGGGGCAAATTGTGCCCTTCCCGTCCCCCTCCACTTTCACGGTTGACACCTAGCTCGTGTACCTGAAGTTCACAAGCAGGCCACATAGACACATGCCACACACATGGGCCCTTCCATGACAACACTTTGGCTAGCAGGAGTCCTCCTGAGCTGAATGGCGTGAGCCGGTGAACGCCTTAGTGTCGCCTACCTCACCGTGGATCTTGCAAAGGCCTAACAGTCTTCAAAGGCTGAGAGCACATGTCTCCAGCTGGATCTGAAGTCGACGTGCTGCTTGCGAGGGGAAGACGTCAGCTAGGAATTCTGAGAACCCTTGCCATGGCGG
The DNA here is from genome assembly GCF_965194805.1 of Balaenoptera borealis. Lineage (NCBI taxonomy): Eukaryota > Metazoa > Chordata > Mammalia > Artiodactyla > Balaenopteridae > Balaenoptera > Balaenoptera borealis. The sequence continues at coordinate 495,179 of NW_028123867.1, forward strand.
TGTTGGTTCCAGTGCAGCTCAGGTTTACCAACTGGGGTCCCCTTGCCTTGCACAGCAGACCAGGGAGAAAACTCTTCCTGAGGATTCTTCCAAGCTGTGGCTATCTGGCTCTCCGACGGAAGACACACATTGCTGCCTGGCCTTCGGCACACCAACAGCAGCGCCCAAAGACCATCATGAGGCATGAGGTTGCTCAGAAGGCACAGACGACACTTTCGGTACACAGTGATTTTCCTCGGAAAAGGGTGCAGTCGCGAGCGTCCTCAGATATGTAAAAGGCACACCAGCATTACAGCACTTCAGTGGTGAAAGCCTCGGGTCTACTTGTGACCACCAAGTTTGCTGATGGAAACACTGCCCCTTATGTTGAGTATGCCACTCAGCCGACCTTCTCCTTAGCTGAAGTAGTCTGCTGCATGACCTCCTGGCAAGGAGTGGCAGGCACACTGTTTCTTTCGAGAACACGCACTCTTCCTCCCGAGGAATTCCTGCAGGGTGCCCAAGATGGGCGCCCGCCCGCCTCTGCCCCCGTGCTTTTCCTTCAGTTTCCTGGCCCCAAGCCTCCTGTTCCAAAGGGGCCAAACATGCTTTAGCCCTCAGGATCCGGTTTCTACGTGCAAACCCAGCCTGTGGAGCAGCCCCTTCTGCTCAGCTACAAGAGAGCCATGCGACACACCAGGCGCTCCTGTGAGGAGCCTTTTGTAAGCAGAGGTTCTCTGCAAGGTGACGTGCCTAGCCAAGACAGCGCTTCAGTCAGGCGTTGTCGACCCTGGAACTTTCAATCTCCCAGCAGTGCTTCGGGAAAAGTGTCCATCATTTTAGGCTGGTTGTAAAGTTACATTTCTGCTGGAGGTGAAGGGTCGTCAGCTTTGAGTTCGTAGAATCCATGTAACTCGCCGGGTATGATTCAGTGCAGCTAATAGCTAAGCCGGGAGTCTGACAGGCATTGCACGTGACACCGTTGCCCCACTCTGGTACCAAGACTGCTTTCCAGAGTTGGAGGTCTGGCTCTCCGCCGGAGCAAGCCGTGTGTTGCCCTGCCCTCTGCATGCGCAGAATGGAGGCCAAACACCCAAGTGGCTGCACGTTACTACTCTGAAGCCGCAGTTGACACTTTGGCTACAACGTGTTCTTCCTTGACCTGGGTCCAGGCGTGAGAGAGCCTGCAGTCCTGAGAGGCCTACCAGTGTTAAGGCAGTACCTTCACTAAGGCTTCTCAGAAAGATCTGCACTGCAACACTTTTCATGGCACACGCGGACCTTCCTTTGGCGGCATGGGGGCAGGTTTCCTAACCACTAGCCAAGAAGGCTTTGGGATGAGCTCCTAGTGAGGAACTGCACACACACCCTGGTTCTTTCGAGAAAACTCACTCTTCCTCCATTGCCTCCTAGGGAACTCCTACGGTGATTACAAAACAGGGAGCAGGACTTGGTTTCAGGCAGGTCTGAGCACGCAGCTCTCCGGACTGCCAACGGGACAGATTTTGCTTTTCTCGTCCAGCCCCCTTTTCACGGTTGCCACACAGCTCATGTAGCTGAAGTCCCCGGGCAGCCAAAAGAGACCCATGTCACATACTGTACCCATTCGCTGAAAGCACTTTGGAAAGTCAGGTTTCCTCCGGCAGGGAATTGCGCGAGCCAGTGTACGCCTTCGTTTCTCCTAGGTCATGGCACATCTTGCAACGGCCTAGCAGTCTTTGAAGGACGACGGCCTATTTCTCCCTCGAGAGGTGAAGTCCGGGTGCTGCTTCAGGGAGCAAGAGGTCAAGTATGGATTCCGAGAACTCGTGTAAGCACGGTGTTTTTCCAAAAGCAGCTCAGGGTTACAAAAGGAGGCCACCTCGCATTGCCCAGAAGCCCCGTTACAAACGTGTTCTTCAGGCATCCTCTAAGCTCTCCAAGTCGAGCTCTCCGATGGAGGAAAAACGTTGTTGCCCAGCCTCCTGCATACAAAACAGTAGAGTCCAAAGACCCTTGTGGCTGGGTGTTGCTCAGCAGGCTCAGATGCCACTTCTGCTCCACAGTGACCTTCCTCGGAATACGGTGCAGACGCTCGCATCGCATCCTCATCCTTACAGAGTCTTGAAAGGCACACCAGCATTTACAGCAGTTCAGTCGGGAAGGCCTCTTTGAAACTGCTGACTGCGACTGTGCTGGTGGAAAGAAACACTGCACCTTACCTTGAGTCTGGCGCTCGTCTGAATTATGCCCTAGACAACGTCCTCTGCTGGATGTACTCCTAGCAAGCAATTGCCAGCATTCCGTTTCACTGGGCAAAGTCTCCGTTCCTCCCTGGGTATTCTCGCAGGGTTGAGAAGGTTGGCGACCGCAGGGCTTTTCATTAAGCACTCATCATGGAAAACACGGACCTTCCTTGCAACACGCGGGCAAGTTTCCTTCCCACTGGCCAAGAAGGCTTTGGGATGAGAACCTAGCAAGGAACTGCACGCACTCTGGTTCGTTCAAGAAAATTCACTCTGCCTCAGGTTGCCTCTCAGGGTAATCCAGGGGTGAATAGAAGACGGGCAACAGGACTGTTTCTCAGGCAGCTCTGAGGACGCAGCTCTCCGGTTGGTCACTGGGGCAAATTGTGCCCTTCCCGTCCCCCTCCACTTTCACGGTTGACACCTAGCTCGTGTACCTGAAGTTCACAAGCAGGCCACATAGACACATGCCACACACATGGGCCCTTCCATGACAACACTTTGGCTAGCAGGAGTCCTCCTGAGCTGAATGGCGTGAGCCGGTGAACGCCTTAGTGTCGCCTACCTCACCGTGGATCTTGCAAAGGCCTAACGGTCTTCAAAGGCTGAGAGCACATGTCTCCAGCTGGATCTGAAGTCGACGTGCTGCTTGCGAGGGGAAGACGTCAGCTAGGAATTCTGAGAACCCTTGCCATGGCGGTGTTGGTTCCAGTGCAGCTCAGGTTTACCAACTGGGGTCCCCTTGCCTTGCACAGCAGACCAGGGAGAAAACTCTTCCTGAGGATTCTTCCAAGCTGTGGCTATCTGGCTCTCCGACGGAAGACACACATTGCTGCCTGGCCTTCGGCACACCAACAGCAGCGCCCAAAGACCATCATGAGGCATGAGGTTGCTCAGAAGGCACAGACGACACTTTCGGTACACAGTGATTTTCCTCGGAAAAGGGTGCAGTCGCGAGCGTCCTCAGATATGTAAAAGGCACACCAGCATTACAGCACTTCAGTGGTGAAAGCCTCGGGTCTACTTGTGACCACCAAGTTTGCTGATGGAAACACTGCCCCTTATGTTGAGTATGCCACTCAGCCGACCTTCTCCTTAGCTGAAGTAGTCTGCTGCATGACCTCCTGGCAAGGAGTGGCAGGCACACTGTTTCTTTCGAGAACACGCACTCTTCCTCCCGAGGAATTCCTGCAGGGTGCCCAAGATGGGCGCCCGCCCGCCTCTGCCCCCGTGCTTTTCCTTCAGTTTCCTGGCCCCAAGCCTCCTGTTCCAAAGGGGCCAAACATGCTTTAGCCCTCAGGATCCGGTTTCTACGTGCAAACCCAGCCTGTGGAGCAGCCCCTTCTGCTCAGCTACAAGAGAGCCATGCGACACACCAGGCGCTCCTGTGAGGAGCCTTTTGTAAGCAGAGGTTCTCTGCAAGGTGACGTGCCTAGCCAAGACAGCGCTTCAGTCAGGCGTTGTCGACCCTGGAACTTTCAATCTCCCAGCAGTGCTTCGGGAAAAGTGTCCATCATTTTAGGCTGGTTGTAAAGTTACATTTCTGCTGGAGGTGAAGGGTCGTCAGCTTTGAGTTCGTAGAATCCATGTAACTCGCCGGGTATGATTCAGTGCAGCTAATAGCTAAGCCGGGAGTCTGACAGGCATTGCACGTGACACCGTTGCCCCACTCTGGTACCAAGACTGCTTTCCAGAGTTGGAGGTCTGGCTCTCCGCCGGAGCAAGCCGTGTGTTGCCCTGCCCTCTGCATGCGCAGAATGGAGGCCAAACACCCAAGTGGCTGCACGTTACTACTCTGAAGCCGCAGTTGACACTTTGGCTACAACGTGTTCTTCCTTGACCTGGGTCCAGGCGTGAGAGAGCCTGCAGTCCTGAGAGGCCTACCAGTGTTAAGGCAGTACCTTCACTAAGGCTTCTCAGAAAGATCTGCACTGCAACACTTTTCATGGCACACGCGGACCTTCCTTTGGCGGCATGGGGGCAGGTTTCCTAACCACTAGCCAAGAAGGCTTTGGGATGAGCTCCTAGTGAGGAACTGCACACACACCCTGGTTCTTTCGAGAAAACTCACTCTTCCTCCATTGCCTCCTAGGGAACTCCTACGGTGATTACAAAACAGGGAGCAGGACTTGGTTTCAGGCAGGTCTGAGCACGCAGCTCTCCGGACTGCCAACGGGACAGATTTTGCTTTTCTCGTCCAGCCCCCTTTTCACGGTTGCCACACAGCTCATGTAGCTGAAGTCCCCGGGCAGCCAAAAGAGACCCATGTCACATACTGTACCCATTCGCTGAAAGCACTTTGGAAAGTCAGGTTTCCTCCGGCAGGGAATTGCGCGAGCCAGTGTACGCCTTCGTTTCTCCTAGGTCATGGCACATCTTGCAACGGCCTAGCAGTCTTTGAAGGACGACGGCCTATTTCTCCCTCGAGAGGTGAAGTCCGGGTGCTGCTTCAGGGAGCAAGAGGTCAAGTATGGATTCCGAGAACTCGTGTAAGCACGGTGTTTTTCCAAAAGCAGCTCAGGGTTACAAAAGGAGGCCACCTCGCATTGCCCAGAAGCCCCGTTACAAACGTGTTCTTCAGGCATCCTCTAAGCTCTCCAAGTCGAGCTCTCCGATGGAGGAAAAACGTTGTTGCCCAGCCTCCTGCATACAAAACAGTAGAGTCCAAAGACCCTTGTGGCTGGGTGTTGCTCAGCAGGCTCAGATGCCACTTCTGCTCCACAGTGACCTTCCTCGGAATACGGTGCAGACGCTCGCATCGCATCCTCATCCTTACAGAGTCTTGAAAGGCACACCAGCATTTACAGCAGTTCAGTCGGGAAGGCCTCTTTGAAACTGCTGACTGCGACTGTGCTGGTGGAAAGAAACACTGCACCTTACCTTGAGTCTGGCGCTCGTCTGAATTATGCCCTAGACAACGTCCTCTGCTGGATGTACTCCTAGCAAGCAATTGCCAGCATTCCGTTTCACTGGGCAAAGTCTCCGTTCCTCCCTGGGTATTCTCGCAGGGTTGAGAAGGTTGGCGACCGCAGGGCTTTTCATTAAGCACTCATCATGGAAAACACGGACCTTCCTTGCAACACGCGGGCAAGTTTCCTTCCCACTGGCCAAGAAGGCTTTGGGATGAGAACCTAGCAAGGAACTGCACGCACTCTGGTTCGTTCAAGAAAATTCACTCTGCCTCAGGTTGCCTCTCAGGGTAATCCAGGGGTGAATAGAAGACGGGCAACAGGACTGTTTCTCAGGCAGCTCTGAGGACGCAGCTCTCCGGTTGGTCACTGGGGCAAATTGTGCCCTTCCCGTCCCCCTCCACTTTCACGGTTGACACCTAGCTCGTGTACCTGAAGTTCACAAGCAGGCCACATAGACACATGCCACACACATGGGCCCTTCCATGACAACACTTTGGCTAGCAGGAGTCCTCCTGAGCTGAATGGCGTGAGCCGGTGAACGCCTTAGTGTCGCCTACCTCACCGTGGATCTTGCAAAGGCCTAACGGTCTTCAAAGGCTGAGAGCACATGTCTCCAGCTGGATCTGAAGTCGACGTGCTGCTTGCGAGGGGAAGACGTCAGCTAGGAATTCTGAGAACCCTTGCCATGGCGGTGTTGGTTCCAGTGCAGCTCAGGTTTACCAACTGGGGTCCCCTTGCCTTGCACAGCAGACCAGGGAGAAAACTCTTCCTGAGGATTCTTCCAAGCTGTGGCTATCTGGCTCTCCGACGGAAGACACACATTGCTGCCTGGCCTTCGGCACACCAACAGCAGCGCCCAAAGACCATCATGAGGCATGAGGTTGCTCAGAAGGCACAGACGACACTTTCGGTACACAGTGATTTTCCTCGGAAAAGGGTGCAGTCGCGAGCGTCCTCAGATATGTAAAAGGCACACCAGCATTACAGCACTTCAGTGGTGAAAGCCTCGGGTCTACTTGTGACCACCAAGTTTGCTGATGGAAACACTGCCCCTTATGTTGAGTATGCCACTCAGCCGACCTTCTCCTTAGCTGAAGTAGTCTGCTGCATGACCTCCTGGCAAGGAGTGGCAGGCACACTGTTTCTTTCGAGAACACGCACTCTTCCTCCCGAGGAATTCCTGCAGGGTGCCCAAGATGGGCGCCCGCCCGCCTCTGCCCCCGTGCTTTTCCTTCAGTTTCCTGGCCCCAAGCCTCCTGTTCCAAAGGGGCCAAACATGCTTTAGCCCTCAGGATCCGGTTTCTACGTGCAAACCCAGCCTGTGGAGCAGCCCCTTCTGCTCAGCTACAAGAGAGCCATGCGACACACCAGGCGCTCCTGTGAGGAGCCTTTTGTAAGCAGAGGTTCTCTGCAAGGTGACGTGCCTAGCCAAGACAGCGCTTCAGTCAGGCGTTGTCGACCCTGGAACTTTCAATCTCCCAGCAGTGCTTCGGGAAAAGTGTCCATCATTTTAGGCTGGTTGTAAAGTTACATTTCTGCTGGAGGTGAAGGGTCGTCAGCTTTGAGTTCGTAGAATCCATGTAACTCGCCGGGTATGATTCAGTGCAGCTAATAGCTAAGCCGGGAGTCTGACAGGCATTGCACGTGACACCGTTGCCCCACTCTGGTACCAAGACTGCTTTCCAGAGTTGGAGGTCTGGCTCTCCGCCGGAGCAAGCCGTGTGTTGCCCTGCCCTCTGCATGCGCAGAATGGAGGCCAAACACCCAATTGGCTGCATGTTACTACTCTGAAGCCGCAGTTGACACTTTGGCTACAACGTGTTCTTCCTTGACCTGGGTCCAGGCGTGAGAGAGCCTGCAGTCCTGAGAGGCCTACCAGTGTTAAGGCAGTACCTTCACTAAGGCTTCTCAGAAAGATCTGCACTGCAACACTTTTCATGGCACACGCGGACCTTCCTTTGGCGGCATGGGGGCAGGTTTCCTAACCACTAGCCAAGAAGGCTTTGGGATGAGCTCCTAGTGAGGAACTGCACACACACCCTGGTTCTTTCGAGAAAACTCACTCTTCCTCCATTGCCTCCTAGGGAACTCCTACGGTGATTACAAAACAGGGAGCAGGACTTGGTTTCAGGCAGGTCTGAGCACGCAGCTCTCCGGACTGCCAACGGGACAGATTTTGCTTTTCTCGTCCAGCCCCCTTTTCACGGTTGCCACACAGCTCATGTAGCTGAAGTCCCCGGGCAGCCAAAAGAGACCCATGTCACATACTGTACCCATTCGCTGAAAGCACTTTGGAAAGCCAGGTTTCCTCCGGCAGGGAATTGCGCGAGCCAGTGTACGCCTTCGTTTCTCCTAGGTCATGGTACATCTTGCAACGGCCTAGCAGTCTTTGAAGGACGACGGCCTATTTCTCCCTCGAGAGGTGAAGTCCGGGTGCTGCTTCAGGGAGCAAGAGGTCAAGTATGGATTCCGAGAACTCGTGTAAGCACGGTGTTTTTCCAAAAGCAGCTCAGGGTTACAAAAGGAGGCCACCTCGCATTGCCCAGAAGCCCCGTTACAAACGTGTTCTTCAGGCATCCTCTAAGCTCTCCAAGTCGAGCTCTCCGATGGAGGAAAAACGTTGTTGCCCAGCCTCCTGCATACAAAACAGTAGAGTCCAAAGACCCTTGTGGCTGGGTGTTGCTCAGCAGGCTCAGATGCCACTTCTGCTCCACAGTGACCTTCCTCGGAATACGGTGCAGACGCTCGCATCGCATCCTCATCCTTACAGAGTCTTGAAAGGCACACCAGCATTTACAGCAGTTCAGTCGGGAAGGCCTCTTTGAAACTGCTGACTGCGACTGTGCTGGTGGAAAGAAACACTGCACCTTACCTTGAGTCTGGCGCTCGTCTGAATTATGCCCTAGACAACGTCCTCTGCTGGATGTACTCCTAGCAAGCAATTGCCAGCATTCCGTTTCACTGGGCAAAGTCTCCGTTCCTCCCTGGGTATTCTCGCAGGGTTGAGAAGGTTGGCGACCGCAGGGCTTTTCATTAAGCACTCATCATGGAAAACACGGACCTTCCTTGCAACACGCGGGCAAGTTTCCTTCCCACTGGCCAAGAAGGCTTTGGGATGAGAACCTAGCAAGGAACTGCACGCACTCTGGTTCGTTCAAGAAAATTCACTCTGCCTCAGGTTGCCTCTCAGGGTAATCCAGGGGTGAATAGAAGACGGGCAACAGGACTGTTTCTCAGGCAGCTCTGAGGACGCAGCTCTCCGGTTGGTCACTGGGGCAAATTGTGCCCTTCCCGTCCCCCTCCACTTTCACGGTTGACACCTAGCTCGTGTACCTGAAGTTCACAAGCAGGCCACATAGACACATGCCACACACATGGGCCCTTCCATGACAACACTTTGGCTAGCAGGAGTCCTCCTGAGCTGAATGGCGTGAGCCGGTGAACGCCTTAGTGTCGCCTACCTCACCGTGGATCTTGCAAAGGCCTAACGGTCTTCAAAGGCTGAGAGCACATGTCTCCAGCTGGATCTGAAGTCGACGTGCTGCTTGCGAGGGGAAGACGTCAGCTAGGAATTCTGAGAACCCTTGCCATGGCGGTGTTGGTTCCAGTGCAGCTCAGGTTTACCAACTGGGGTCCCCTTGCCTTGCACAGCAGACCAGGGAGAAAACTCTTCCTGAGGATTCTTCCAAGCTGTGGCTATCTGGCTCTCCGACGGAAGACACACATTGCTGCCTGGCCTTCGGCACACCAACAGCAGCGCCCAAAGACCATCATGAGGCATGAGGTTGCTCAGAAGGCACAGACGACACTTTCGGTACACAGTGATTTTCCTCGGAAAAGGGTGCAGTCGCGAGCGTCCTCAGATATGTAAAAGGCACACCAGCATTACAGCACTTCAGTGGTGAAAGCCTCGGGTCTACTTGTGACCACCAAGTTTGCTGATGGAAACACTGCCCCTTATGTTGAGTATGCCACTCAGCCGACCTTCTCCTTAGCTGAAGTAGTCTGCTGCATGACCTCCTGGCAAGGAGTGGCAGGCACACTGTTTCTTTCGAGAACACGCACTCTTCCTCCCAAGGAATTCCTGCAGGGTGCCCAAGATGGGCGCCCGCCCGCCTCTGCCCCCGTGCTTTTCCTTCAGTTTCCTGGCCCCAAGCCTCCTGTTCCAAAGGGGCCAAACATGCTTTAGCCCTCAGGATCCGGTTTCTACGTGCAAACCCAGCCTGTGGAGCAGCCCCTTCTGCTCAGCTACAAGAGAGCCATGCGACACACCAGGCGCTCCTGTGAGGAGCCTTTTGTAAGCAGAGGTTCTCTGCAAGGTGACGTGCCTAGCCAAGACAGCGCTTCAGTCAGGCGTTGTCGACCCTGGAACTTTCAATCTCCCAGCAGTGCTTCGGGAAAAGTGTCCATCATTTTAGGCTGGTTGTAAAGTTACATTTCTGCTGGAGGTGAAGGGTCGTCAGCTTTGAGTTCGTAGAATCCATGTAACTCGCCGGGTATGATTCAGTGCAGCTAATAGCTAAGCCGGGAGTCTGACAGGCATTGCACGTGACACCGTTGCCCCACTCTGGTACCAAGACTGCTTTCCAGAGTTGGAGGTCTGGCTCTCCGCCGGAGCAAGCCGTGTGTTGCCCTGCCCTCTGCATGCGCAGAATGGAGGCCAAACACCCAAGTGGCTGCACGTTACTACTCTGAAGCCGCAGTTGACACTTTGGCTACAACGTGTTCTTCCTTGACCTGGGTCCAGGCGTGAGAGAGCCTGCAGTCCTGAGAGGCCTACCAGTGTTAAGGCAGTACCTTCACTAAGGCTTCTCAGAAAGATCTGCACTGCAACACTTTTCATGGCACACGCGGACCTTCCTTTGGCGGCATGGGGGCAGGTTTCCTAACCACTAGCCAAGAAGGCTTTGGGATGAGCTCCTAGTGAGGAACTGCACACACACCCTGGTTCTTTCGAGAAAACTCACTCTTCCTCCATTGCCTCCTAGGGAACTCCTACGGTGATTACAAAACAGGGAGCAGGACTTGGTTTCAGGCAGGTCTGAGCACGCAGCTCTCCGGACTGCCAACGGGACAGATTTTGCTTTTCTCGTCCAGCCCCCTTTTCACGGTTGCCACACAGCTCATGTAGCTGAAGTCCCCGGGCAGCCAAAAGAGACCCATGTCACATACTGTACCCATTCGCTGAAAGCACTTTGGAAAGCCAGGTTTCCTCCGGCAGGGAATTGCGCGAGCCAGTGTACGCCTTCGTTTCTCCTAGGTCATGGTACATCTTGCAACGGCCTAGCAGTCTTTGAAGGACGACGGCCTAATTCTCCCTCGAGAGGTGAAGTCCGGGTGCTGCTTCAGGGAGCAAGAGGTCAAGTATGGATTCCGAGAACTCGTGTAAGCACGGTGTTTTTCCAAAAGCAGCTCAGGGTTACAAAAGGAGGCCACCTCGCATTGCCCAGAAGCCCCGTTACAAACGTGTTCTTCAGGCATCCTCTAAGCTCTCCAAGTCGAGCTCTCCGATGGAGGAAAAACGTTGTTGCCCAGCCTCCTGCATACAAAACAGTAGAGTCCAAAGACCCTTGTGGCTGGGTGTTGCTCAGCAGGCTCAGATGCCACTTCTGCTCCACAGTGACCTTCCTCGGAATGCGGTGCAGACGCTCGCATCCTCATCCTTACAGAGTCTTGAAAGGCACACCAGCATTTACAGCAGTTCAGTCGGGAAGGCCTCTTTGAAACTGCTGACTGCGACTGTGCTGGTGGAAAGAAACACTGCACCTTACCTTGAGTCTGGCGCTCGTCTGAATTATGCCCTAGACAACGTCCTCTGCTGGATGTACTCCTAGCAAGCAATTGCCAGCATTCCGTTTCACTGGGCAAAGTCTCCGTTCCTCCCTGGGTATTCTCGCAGGGTTGAGAAGGTTGGCGACCGCAGGGCTTTTCATTAAGCACTCATCATGGAAAACACGGACCTTCCTTGCAACACGCGGGCAAGTTTCCTTCCCACTGGCCAAGAAGGCTTTGGGATGAGAACCTAGCAAGGAACTGCACGCACTCTGGTTCGTTCAAGAAAATTCACTCTGCCTCAGGTTGCCTCTCAGGGTAATCCAGGGGTGAATAGAAGACGGGCAACAGGACTGTTTCTCAGGCAGCTCTGAGGACGCAGCTCTCCGGTTGGTCACTGGGGCAAATTGTGCCCTTCCCGTCCCCCTCCACTTTCACGGTTGACACCTAGCTCGTGTACCTGAAGTTCACAAGCAGGCCACATAGACACATGCCACACACATGGGCCCTTCCATGACAACACTTTGGCTAGCAGGAGTCCTCCTGAGCTGAATGGCGTGAGCCGGTGAACGCCTTAGTGTCGCCTACCTCACCGTGGATCTTGCAAAGGCCTAACGGTCTTCAAAGGCTGAGAGCACATGTCTCCAGCTGGATCTGAAGTCGACGTGCTGCTTGCGAGGGGAAGACGTCAGCTAGGAATTCTGAGAACCCTTGCCATGGCGGTGTTGGTTCCAGTGCAGCTCAGGTTTACCAACTGGGGTCCCCTTGCCTTGCACAGCAGACCAGGGAGAAAACTCTTCCTGAGGATTCTTCCAAGCTGTGGCTATCTGGCTCTCCGACGGAAGACACACATTGCTGCCTGGCCTTCGGCACACCAACAGCAGCGCCCAAAGACCATCATGAGGCATGAGGTTGCTCAGAAGGCACAGACGACACTTTCGGTACACAGTGATTTTCCTCGGAAAAGGGTGCAGTCGCGAGCGTCCTCAGATATGTAAAAGGCACACCAGCATTACAGCACTTCAGTGGTGAAAGCCTCGGGTCTACTTGTGACCACCAAGTTTGCTGATGGAAACACTGCCCCTTATGTTGAGTATGCCACTCAGCCGACCTTCTCCTTAGCTGAAGTAGTCTGCTGCATGACCTCCTGGCAAGGAGTGGCAGGCACACTGTTTCTTTCGAGAACACGCACTCTTCCTCCCGAGGAATTCCTGCAGGGTGCCCAAGATGGGCGCCCGCCCGCCTCTGCCCCCGTGCTTTTCCTTCAGTTTCCTGGCCCCAAGCCTCCTGTTCCAAAGGGGCCAAACATGCTTTAGCCCTCAGGATCCGGTTTCTACGTGCAAACCCAGCCTGTGGAGCAGCCCCTTCTGCTCAGCTACAAGAGAGCCATGCGACACACCAGGCGCTCCTGTGAGGAGCCTTTTGTAAGCAGAGGTTCTCTGCAAGGTGACGTGCCTAGCCAAGACAGCGCTTCAGTCAGGCGTTGTCGACCCTGGAACTTTCAATCTCCCAGCAGTGCTTCGGGAAAAGTGTCCATCATTTTAGGCTGGTTGTAAAGTTACATTTCTGCTGGAGGTGAAGGGTCGTCAGCTTTGAGTTCGTAGAATCCATGTAACTCGCCGGGTATGATTCAGTGCAGCTAATAGCTAAGCCGGGAGTCTGACAGGCATTGCACGTGACACCGTTGCCCCACTCTGGTACCAAGACTGCTTTCCAGAGTTGGAGGTCTGGCTCTCCGCCGGAGCAAGCCGTGTGTTGCCCTGCCCTCTGCATGCGCAGAATGGAGGCCAAACACCCAAGTGGCTGCACGTTACTACTCTGAAGCCGCAGTTGACACTTTGGCTACAACGTGTTCTTCCTTGACCTGGGTCCAGGCGTGAGAGAGCCTGCAGTCCTGAGAGGCCTACCAGTGTTAAGGCAGTACCTTCACTAAGGCTTCTCAGAAAGATCTGCACTGCAACACTTTTCATGGCACACGCGGACCTTCCTTTGGCGGCATGGGGGCAGGTTTCCTAACCACTAGCCAAGAAGGCTTTGGGATGAGCTCCTAGTGAGGAACTGCACACACACCCTGGTTCTTTCGAGAAAACTCACTCTTCCTCCATTGCCTCCTAGGGAACTCCTACGGTGATTACAAAACAGGGAGCAGGACTTGGTTTCAGGCAGGTCTGAGCACGCAGCTCTCCGGACTGCCAACGGGACAGATTTTGCTTTTCTCGTCCAGCCCCCTTTTCACGGTTGCCACACAGCTCATGTAGCTGAAGTCCCCGGGCAGCCAAAAGAGACCCATGTCACATACTGTACCCATTCGCTGAAAGCACTTTGGAAAGTCAGGTTTCCTCCGGCAGGGAATTGCGCGAGCCAGTGTACGCCTTCGTTTCTCCTAGGTCATGGCACATCTTGCAACGGCCTAGCAGTCTTTGAAGGACGACGGCCTATTTCTCCCTCGAGAGGTGAAGTCCGGGTGCTGCTTCAGGGAGCAAGAGGTCAAGTATGGATTCCGAGAACTCGTGTAAGCACGGTGTTTTTCCAAAAGCAGCTCAGGGTTACAAAAGGAGGCCACCTCGCATTGCCCAGAAGCCCCGTTACAAACGTGTTCTTCAGGCATCCTCTAAGCTCTCCAAGTCGAGCTCTCCGATGGAGGAAAAACGTTGTTGCCCAGCCTCCTGCATACAAAACAGTAGAGTCCAAAGACCCTTGTGGCTGGGTGTTGCTCAGCAGGCTCAGATGCCACTTCTGCTCCACAGTGACCTTCCTCGGAATACGGTGCAGACGCTCGCATCGCATCCTCATCCTTACAGAGTCTTGAAAGGCACACCAGCATTTACAGCAGTTCAGTCGGGAAGGCCTCTTTGAAACTGCTGACTGCGACTGTGCTGGTGGAAAGAAACACTGCACCTTACCTTGAGTCTGGCGCTCGTCTGAATTATGCCCTAGACAACGTCCTCTGCTGGATGTACTCCTAGCAAGCAATTGCCAGCATTCCGTTTCACTGGGCAAAGTCTCCGTTCCTCCCTGGGTATTCTCGCAGGGTTGAGAAGGTTGGCGACCGCAGGGCTTTTCATTAAGCACTCATCATGGAAAACACGGACCTTCCTTGCAACACGCGGGCAAGTTTCCTTCCCACTGGCCAAGAAGGCTTTGGGATGAGAACCTAGCAAGGAACTGCACGCACTCTGGTTCGTTCAAGAAAATTCACTCTGCCTCAGGTTGCCTCTCAGGGTAATCCAGGGGTGAATAGAAGACGGGCAACAGGACTGTTTCTCAGGCAGCTCTGAGGACGCAGCTCTCCGGTTGGTCACTGGGGCAAATTGTGCCCTTCCCGTCCCCCTCCACTTTCACGGTTGACACCTAGCTCGTGTACCTGAAGTTCACAAGCAGGCCACATAGACACATGCCACACACATGGGCCCTTCCATGACAACACTTTGGCTAGCAGGAGTCCTCCTGAGCTGAATGGCGTGAGCCGGTGAACGCCTTAGTGTCGCCTACCTTACCGTGGATCTTGCAAAGGCCTAACGGTCTTCAAAGGCTGAGAGCACATGTCTCCAGCTGGATCTGAAGTCGACGTGCTGCTTGCGAGGGGAAGACGTCAGCTAGGAATTCTGAGAACCCTTGCCATGGCGGTGTTGGTTCCAGTGCAGCTCAGGTTTACCAACTGGGGTCCCCTTGCCTTGCACAGCAGACCAGGGAGAAAACTCTTCCTGAGGATTCTTCCAAGCTGTGGCTATCTGGCTCTCCGACGGAAGACACACATTGCTGCCTGGCCTTCGGCACACCAACAGCAGCGCCCAAAGACCATCATGAGGCATGAGGTTGCTCAGAAGGCACAGACGACACTTTCGGTACACAGTGATTTTCCTCGGAAAAGGGTGCAGTCGCGAGCGTCCTCAGATATGTAAAAGGCACACCAGCATTACAGCACTTCAGTGGTGAAAGCCTCGGGTCTACTTGTGACCACCAAGTTTGCTGATGGAAACACTGCCCCTTATGTTGAGTATGCCACTCAGCCGACCTTCTCCTTAGCTGAAGTAGTCTGCTGCATGACCTCCTGGCAAGGAGTGGCAGGCACACTGTTTCTTTCGAGAACACGCACTCTTCCTCCCAAGGAATTCCTGCAGGGTGCCCAAGATGGGCGCCCGCCCGCCTCTGCCCCCGTGCTTTTCCTTCAGTTTCCTGGCCCCAAGCCTCCTGTTCCAAAGGGGCCAAACATGCTTTAGCCCTCAGGATCCGGTTTCTACGTGCAAACCCAGCCTGTGGAGCAGCCCCTTCTGCTCAGCTACAAGAGAGCCATGCGACACACCAGGCGCTCCTGTGAGGAGCCTTTTGTAAGCAGAGGTTCTCTGCAAGGTGACGTGCCTAGCCAAGACAGCGCTTCAGTCAGGCGTTGTCGACCCTGGAACTTTCAATCTCCCAGCAGTGCTTCGGGAAAAGTGTCCATCATTTTAGGCTGGTTGTAAAGTTACATTTCTGCTGGAGGTGAAGGGTCGTCAGCTTTGAGTTCGTAGAATCCATGTAACTCGCCGGGTATGATTCAGTGCAGCTAATAGCTAAGCCGGGAGTCTGACAGGCATTGCACGTGACACCGTTGCCCCACTCTGGTACCAAGACTGCTTTCCAGAGTTGGAGGTCTGGCTCTCCGCCGGAGCAAGCCGTGTGTTGCCCTGCCCTCTGCATGCGCAGAATGGAGGCCAAACACCCAAGTGGCTGCACGTTACTACTCTGAAGCCGCAGTTGACACTTTGGCTACAACGTGTTCTTCCTTGACCTGGGTCCAGGCGTGAGAGAGCCTGCAGTCCTGAGAGGCCTACCAGTGTTAAGGCAGTACCTTCACTAAGGCTTCTCAGAAAGATCTGCACTGCAACACTTTTCATGGCACACGCGGACCTTCCTTTGGCGGCATGGGGGCAGGTTTCCTAACCACTAGCCAAGAAGGCTTTGGGATGAGCTCCTAGTGAGGAACTGCACACACACCCTGGTTCTTTCGAGAAAACTCACTCTTCCTCCATTGCCTCCTAGGGAACTCCTACGGTGATTACAAAACAGGGAGCAGGACTTGGTTTCAGGCAGGTCTGAGCACGCAGCTCTCCGGACTGCCAACGGGACAGATTTTGCTTTTCTCGTCCAGCCCCCTTTTCACGGTTGCCACACAGCTCATGTAGCTGAAGTCCCCGGGCAGCCAAAAGAGACCCATGTCACATACTGTACCCATTCGCTGAAAGCACTTTGGAAAGCCAGGTTTCCTCCGGCAGGGAATTGCGCGAGCCAGTGTACGCCTTCGTTTCTCCTAGGTCATGGTACATCTTGCAACGGCCTAGCAGTCTTTGAAGGACGACGGCCTATTTCTCCCTCGAGAGGTGAAGTCCGGGTGCTGCTTCAGGGAGCAAGAGGTCAAGTATGGATTCCGAGAACTCGTGTAAGCATGGTGTTTTTCCAAAAGCAGCTCAGGGTTACAAAAGGAGGCCACCTCGCATTGCCCAGAAGCCCCGTTACAAACGTGTTCTTCAGGCATCCTCTAAGCTCTCCAAGTCGAGCTCTCCGATGGAGGAAAAACGTTGTTGCCCAGCCTCCTGCATACAAAACAGTAGAGTCCAAAGACCCTTGTGGCTGGGTGTTGCTCAGCAGGCTCAGATGCCACTTCTGCTCCACAGTGACCTTCCTCGGAATACGGTGCAGACGCTCGCATCGCATCCTCATCCTTACAGAGTCTTGAAAGGCACACCAGCATTTACAGCAGTTCAGTCGGGAAGGCCTCTTTGAAACTGCTGACTGCGACTGTGCTGGTGGAAAGAAACACTGCACCTTACCTTGAGTCTGGCGCTCGTCTGAATTATGCCCTAGACAACGTCCTCTGCTGGATGTACTCCTAGCAAGCAATTGCCAGCATTCCGTTTCACTGGGCAAAGTCTCCGTTCCTCCCTGGGTATTCTCGCAGGGTTGAGAAGGTTGGCGACCGCAGGGCTTTTCATTAAGCACTCATCATGGAAAACACGGACCTTCCTTGCAACACGCGGGCAAGTTTCCTTCCCACTGGCCAAGAAGGCTTTGGGATGAGAACCTAGCAAGGAACTGCACGCACTCTGGTTCGTTCAAGAAAATTCACTCTGCCTCAGGTTGCCTCTCAGGGTAATCCAGGGGTGAATAGAAGACGGGCAACAGGACTGTTTCTCAGGCAGCTCTGAGGACGCAGCTCTCCGGTTGGTCACTGGGGCAAATTGTGCCCTTCCCGTCCCCCTCCACTTTCACGGTTGACACCTAGCTCGTGTACCTGAAGTTCACAAGCAGGCCACATAGACACATGCCACACACATGGGCCCTTCCATGACAACACTTTGGCTAGCAGGAGTCCTCCTGAGCTGAATGGCGTGAGCCGGTGAACGCCTTAGTGTCGCCTACCTCACCGTGGATCTTGCAAAGGCCTAACGGTCTTCAAAGGCTGAGAGCACATGTCTCCAGCTGGATCTGAAGTCGACGTGCTGCTTGCGAGGGGAAGACGTCAGCTAGGAATTCTGAGAACCCTTGCCATGGCGGTGTTGGTTCCAGTGCAGCTCAGGTTTACCAACTGGGGTCCCCTTGCCTTGCACAGCAGACCAGGGAGAAAACTCTTCCTGAGGATTCTTCCAAGCTGTGGCTATCTGGCTCTCCGACGGAAGACACACATTGCTGCCTGGCCTTCGGCACACCAACAGCAGCGCCCAAAGACCATCATGAGGCATGAGGTTGCTCAGAAGGCACAGACGACACTTTCGGTACACAGTGATTTTCCTCGGAAAAGGGTGCAGTCGCGAGCGTCCTCAGATATGTAAAAGGCACACCAGCATTACAGCACTTCAGTGGTGAAAGCCTCGGGTCTACTTGTGACCACCAAGTTTGCTGATGGAAACACTGCCCCTTATGTTGAGTATGCCACTCAGCCGACCTTCTCCTTAGCTGAAGTAGTCTGCTGCATGACCTCCTGGCAAGGAGTGGCAGGCACACTGTTTCTTTCGAGAACACGCACTCTTCCTCCCAAGGAATTCCTGCAGGGTGCCCAAGATGGGCGCCCGCCCGCCTCTGCCCCCGTGCTTTTCCTTCAGTTTCCTGGCCCCAAGCCTCCTGTTCCAAAGGGGCCAAACATGCTTTAGCCCTCAGGATCCGGTTTCTACGTGCAAACCCAGCCTGTGGAGCAGCCCCTTCTGCTCAGCTACAAGAGAGCCATGCGACACACCAGGCGCTCCTGTGAGGAGCCTTTTGTAAGCAGAGGTTCTCTGCAAGGTGACGTGCCTAGCCAAGACAGCGCTTCAGTCAGGCGTTGTCGACCCTGGAACTTTCAATCTCCCAGCAGTGCTTCGGGAAAAGTGTCCATCATTTTAGGCTGGTTGTAAAGTTACATTTCTGCTGGAGGTGAAGGGTCGTCAGCTTTGAGTTCGTAGAATCCATGTAACTCGCCGGGTATGATTCAGTGCAGCTAATAGCTAAGCCGGGAGTCTGACAGGCATTGCACGTGACACCGTTGCCCCACTCTGGTACCAAGACTGCTTTCCAGAGTTGGAGGTCTGGCTCTCCGCCGGAGCAAGCCGTGTGTTGCCCTGCCCTCTGCATGCGCAGAATGGAGGCCAAACACCCAAGTGGCTGCACGTTACTACTCTGAAGCCGCAGTTGACACTTTGGCTACAACGTGTTCTTCCTTGACCTGGGTCCAGGCGTGAGAGAGCCTGCAGTCCTGAGAGGCCTACCAGTGTTAAGGCAGTACCTTCACTAAGGCTTCTCAGAAAGATCTGCACTGCAACACTTTTCATGGCACACGCGGACCTTCCTTTGGCGGCATGGGGGCAGGTTTCCTAACCACTAGCCAAGAAGGCTTTGGGATGAGCTCCTAGTGAGGAACTGCACACACACCCTGGTTCTTTCGAGAAAACTCACTCTTCCTCCATTGCCTCCTAGGGAACTCCTACGGTGATTACAAAACAGGGAGCAGGACTTGGTTTCAGGCAGGTCTGAGCACGCAGCTCTCCGGACTGCCAACGGGACAGATTTTGCTTTTCTCGTCCAGCCCCCTTTTCACGGTTGCCACACAGCTCATGTAGCTGAAGTCCCCGGGCAGCCAAAAGAGACCCATGTCACATACTGTACCCATTCGCTGAAAGCACTTTGGAAAGCCAGGTTTCCTCCGGCAGGGAATTGCGCGAGCCAGTGTACGCCTTCGTTTCTCCTAGGTCATGGTACATCTTGCAACGGCCTAGCAGTCTTTGAAGGACGACGGCCTATTTCTCCCTCGAGAGGTGAAGTCCGGGTGCTGCTTCAGGGAGCAAGAGGTCAAGTATGGATTCCGAGAACTCGTGTAAGCACGGTGTTTTTCCAAAAGCAGCTCAGGGTTACAAAAGGAGGCCACCTCGCATTGCCCAGAAGCCCCGTTACAAACGTGTTCTTCAGGCATCCTCTAAGCTCTCCAAGTCGAGCTCTCCGATGGAGGAAAAACGTTGTTGCCCAGCCTCCTGCATACAAAACAGTAGAGTCCAAAGACCCTTGTGGCTGGGTGTTGCTCAGCAGGCTCAGATGCCACTTCTGCTCCACAGTGACCTTCCTCGGAATACGGTGCAGACGCTCGCATCGCATCCTCATCCTTACAGAGTCTTGAAAGGCACACCAGCATTTACAGCAGTTCAGTCGGGAAGGCCTCTTTGAAACTGCTGACTGCGACTGTGCTGGTGGAAAGAAACACTGCACCTTACCTTGAGTCTGGCGCTCATCTGAATTATGCCCTAGACAACGTCCTCTGCTGGATGTACTCCTAGCAAGCAATTGCCAGCATTCCGTTTCACTGGGCAAAGTCTCCGTTCCTCCCTGGGTATTCTCGCAGGGTTGAGAAGGTTGGCGACCGCAGGGCTTTTCATTAAGCACTCATCATGGAAAACACGGACCTTCCTTGCAACACGCGGGCAAGTTTCCTTCCCACTGGCCAAGAAGGCTTTGGGATGAGAACCTAGCAAGGAACTGCACGCACTCTGGTTCGTTCAAGAAAATTCACTCTGCCTCAGGTTGCCTCTCAGGGTAATCCAGGGGTGAATAGAAGACGGGCAACAGGACTGTTTCTCAGGCAGCTCTGAGGACGCAGCTCTCCGGTTGGTCACTGGGGCAAATTGTGCCCTTCCCGTCCCCCTCCACTTTCACGGTTGACACCTAGCTCGTGTACCTGAAGTTCACAAGCAGGCCACATAGACACATGCCACACACATGGGCCCTTCCATGACAACACTTTGGCTAGCAGGAGTCCTCCTGAGCTGAATGGCGTGAGCCGGTGAACGCCTTAGTGTCGCCTACCTCACCGTGGATCTTGCAAAGGCCTAACGGTCTTCAAAGGCTGAGAGCACATGTCTCCAGCTGGATCTGAAGTCGACGTGCTGCTTGCGAGGGGAAGACGTCAGCTAGGAATTCTGAGAACCCTTGCCATGGCGGTGTTGGTTCCAGTGCAGCTCAGGTTTACCAACTGGGGTCCCCTTGCCTTGCACAGCAGACCAGGGAGAAAACTCTTCCTGAGGATTCTTCCAAGCTGTGGCTATCTGGCTCTCCGACGGAAGACACACATTGCTGCCTGGCCTTCGGCACACCAACAGCAGCGCCCAAAGACCATCATGAGGCATGAGGTTGCTCAGAAGGCACAGACGACACTTTCGGTACACAGTGATTTTCCTCGGAAAAGGGTGCAGTCGCGAGCGTCCTCAGATATGTAAAAGGCACACCAGCATTACAGCACTTCAGTGGTGAAAGCCTCGGGTCTACTTGTGACCACCAAGTTTGCTGATGGAAACACTGCCCCTTATGTTGAGTATGCCACTCAGCCGACCTTCTCCTTAGCTGAAGTAGTCTGCTGCATGACCTCTTGGCAAGGAGTGGCAGGCACACTGTTTCTTTCGAGAACACGCACTCTTCCTCCCGAGGAATTCCTGCAGGGTGCCCAAGATGGGCGCCCGCCCGCCTCTGCCCCCGTGCTTTTCCTTCAGTTTCCTGGCCCCAAGCCTCCTGTTCCAAAGGGGCCAAACATGCTTTAGCCCTCAGGATCCGGTTTCTACGTGCAAACCCAGCCTGTGGAGCAGCCCCTTCTGCTCAGCTACAAGAGAGCCATGCGACACACCAGGCGCTCCTGTGAGGAGCCTTTTGTAAGCAGAGGTTCTCTGCAAGGTGACGTGCCTAGCCAAGACAGCGCTTCAGTCAGGCGTTGTCGACCCTGGAACTTTCAATCTCCCAGCAGTGCTTCGGGAAAAGTGTCCATCATTTTAGGCTGGTTGTAAAGTTACATTTCTGCTGGAGGTGAAGGGTCGTCAGCTTTGAGTTCGTAGAATCCATGTAACTCGCCGGGTATGATTCAGTGCAGCTAATAGCTAAGCCGGGAGTCTGACAGGCATTGCACGTGACACCGTTGCCCCACTCTGGTACCAAGACTGCTTTCCAGAGTTGGAGGTCTGGCTCTCCGCCGGAGCAAGCCGTGTGTTGCCCTGCCCTCTGCATGCGCAGAATGGAGGCCAAACACCCAAGTGGCTGCACGTTACTACTCTGAAGCCGCAGTTGACACTTTGGCTACAACGTGTTCTTCCTTGACCTGGGTCCAGGCGTGAGAGAGCCTGCAGTCCTGAGAGGCCTACCAGTGTTAAGGCAGTACCTTCACTAAGGCTTCTCAGAAAGATCTGCACTGCAACACTTTTCATGGCACACGCGGACCTTCCTTTGGCGGCATGGGGGCAGGTTTCCTAACCACTAGCCAAGAAGGCTTTGGGATGAGCTCCTAGTGAGGAACTGCACACACACCCTGGTTCTTTCGAGAAAACTCACTCTTCCTCCATTGCCTCCTAGGGAACTCCTACGGTGATTACAAAACAGGGAGCAGGACTTGGTTTCAGGCAGGTCTGAGCACGCAGCTCTCCGGACTGCCAACGGGACAGATTTTGCTTTTCTCGTCCAGCCCCCTTTTCACGGTTGCCACACAGCTCATGTAGCTGAAGTCCCCGGGCAGCCAAAAGAGACCCATGTCACATACTGTACCCATTCGCTGAAAGCACTTTGGAAAGCCAGGTTTCCTCCGGCAGGGAATTGCGCGAGCCAGTGTACGCCTTCGTTTCTCCTAGGTCATGGTACATCTTGCAACGGCCTAGCAGTCTTTGAAGGACGACGGCCTATTTCTCCCTCGAGAGGTGAAGTCCGGGTGCTGCTTCAGGGAGCAAGAGGTCAAGTATGGATTCCGAGAACTCGTGTAAGCACGGTGTTTTTCCAAAAGCAGCTCAGGGTTACAAAAGGAGGCCACCTCGCATTGCCCAGAAGCCCCGTTACAAACGTGTTCTTCAGGCATCCTCTAAGCTCTCCAAGTCGAGCTCTCCGATGGAGGAAAAACGTTGTTGCCCAGCCTCCTGCATACAAAACAGTAGAGTCCAAAGACCCTTGTGGCTGGGTGTTGCTCAGCAGGCTCAGATGCCACTTCTGCTCCACAGTGACCTTCCTCGGAATACGGTGCAGACGCTCGCATCGCATCCTCATCCTTACAGAGTCTTGAAAGGCACACCAGCATTTACAGCAGTTCAGTCGGGAAGGCCTCTTTGAAACTGCTGACTGCGACTGTGCTGGTGGAAAGAAACACTGCACCTTACCTTGAGTCTGGCGCTCGTCTGAATTATGCCCTAGACAACGTCCTCTGCTGGATGTACTCCTAGCAAGCAATTGCCAGCATTCCGTTTCACTGGGCAAAGTCTCCGTTCCTCCCTGGGTATTCTCGCAGGGTTGAGAAGGTTGGCGACCGCAGGGCTTTTCATTAAGCACTCATCATGGAAAACACGGACCTTCCTTGCAACACGCGGGCAAGTTTCCTTCCCACTGGCCAAGAAGGCTTTGGGATGAGAACCTAGCAAGGAACTGCACGCACTCTGGTTCGTTCAAGAAAATTCACTCTGCCTCAGGTTGCCTCTCAGGGTAATCCAGGGGTGAATAGAAGACGGGCAACAGGACTGTTTCTCAGGCAGCTCTGAGGACGCAGCTCTCCGGTTGGTCACTGGGGCAAATTGTGCCCTTCCCGTCCCCCTCCACTTTCACGGTTGACACCTAGCTCGTGTACCTGAAGTTCACAAGCAGGCCACATAGACACATGCCACACACATGGGCCCTTCCATGACAACACTTTGGCTAGCAGGAGTCCTCCTGAGCTGAATGGCGTGAGCCGGTGAACGCCTTAGTGTCGCCTACCTCACCGTGGATCTTGCAAAGGCCTAACGGTCTTCAAAGGCTGAGAGCACATGTCTCCAGCTGGATCTGAAGTCGACGTGCTGCTTGCGAGGGGAAGACGTCAGCTAGGAATTCTGAGAACCCTTGCCATGGCGGTGTTGGTTCCAGTGCAGCTCAGGTTTACCAACTGGGGTCCCCTTGCCTTGCACAGCAGACCAGGGAGAAAACTCTTCCTGAGGATTCTTCCAAGCTGTGGCTATCTGGCTCTCCGACGGAAGACACACATTGCTGCCTGGCCTTCGGCACACCAACAGCAGCGCCCAAAGACCATCATGAGGCATGAGGTTGCTCAGAAGGCACAGACGACACTTTCGGTACACAGTGATTTTCCTCGGAAAAGGGTGCAGTCGCGAGCGTCCTCAGATATGTAAAAGGCACACCAGCATTACAGCACTTCAGTGGTGAAAGCCTCGGGTCTACTTGTGACCACCAAGTTTGCTGATGGAAACACTGCCCCTTATGTTGAGTATGCCACTCAGCCGACCTTCTCCTTAGCTGAAGTAGTCTGCTGCATGACCTCCTGGCAAGGAGTGGCAGGCACACTGTTTCTTTCGAGAACACGCACTCTTCCTCCCGAGGAATTCCTGCAGGGTGCCCAAGATGGGCGCCCGCCCGCCTCTGCCCCCGTGCTTTTCCTTCAGTTTCCTGGCCCCAAGCCTCCTGTTCCAAAGGGGCCAAACATGCTTTAGCCCTCAGGATCCGGTTTCTACGTGCAAACCCAGCCTGTGGAGCAGCCCCTTCTGCTCAGCTACAAGAGAGCCATGCGACACACCAGGCGCTCCTGTGAGGAGCCTTTTGTAAGCAGAGGTTCTCTGCAAGGTGACGTGCCTAGCCAAGACAGCGCTTCAGTCAGGCGTTGTCGACCCTGGAACTTTCAATCTCCCAGCAGTGCTTCGGGAAAAGTGTCCATCATTTTAGGCTGGTTGTAAAGTTACATTTCTGCTGGAGGTGAAGGGTCGTCAGCTTTGAGTTCGTAGAATCCATGTAACTCGCCGGGTATGATTCAGTGCAGCTAATAGCTAAGCCGGGAGTCTGACAGGCATTGCACGTGACACCGTTGCCCCACTCTGGTACCAAGACTGCTTTCCAGAGTTGGAGGTCTGGCTCTCCGCCGGAGCAAGCCGTGTGTTGCCCTGCCCTCTGCATGCGCAGAATGGAGGCCAAACACCCAAGTGGCTGCACGTTACTACTCTGAAGCCGCAGTTGACACTTTGGCTACAACGTGTTCTTCCTTGACCTGGGTCCAGGCGTGAGAGAGCCTGCAGTCCTGAGAGGCCTACCAGTGTTAAGGCAGTACCTTCACTAAGGCTTCTCAGAAAGATCTGCACTGCAACACTTTTCATGGCACACGCGGACCTTCCTTTGGCGGCATGGGGGCAGGTTTCCTAACCACTAGCCAAGAAGGCTTTGGGATGAGCTCCTAGTGAGGAACTGCACACACACCCTGGTTCTTTCGAGAAAACTCACTCTTCCTCCATTGCCTCCTAGGGAACTCCTACGGTGATTACAAAACAGGGAGCAGGACTTGGTTTCAGGCAGGTCTGAGCACGCAGCTCTCCGGACTGCCAACGGGACAGATTTTGCTTTTCTCGTCCAGCCCCCTTTTCACGGTTGCCACACAGCTCATGTAGCTGAAGTCCCCGGGCAGCCAAAAGAGACCCATGTCACATACTGTACCCATTCGCTGAAAGCACTTTGGAAAGCCAGGTTTCCTCCGGCAGGGAATTGCGCGAGCCAGTGTACGCCTTCGTTTCTCCTAGGTCATGGTACATCTTGCAACGGCCTAGCAGTCTTTGAAGGACGACGGCCTATTTCTCCCTCGAGAGGTGAAGTCCGGGTGCTGCTTCAGGGAGCAAGAGGTCAAGTATGGATTCCGAGAACTCGTGTAAGCACGGTGTTTTTCCAAAAGCAGCTCAGGGTTACAAAAGGAGGCCACCTCGCATTGCCCAGAAGCCCCGTTACAAACGTGTTCTTCAGGCATCCTCTAAGCTCTCCAAGTCGAGCTCTCCGATGGAGGAAAAACGTTGTTGCCCAGCCTCCTGCATACAAAACAGTAGAGTCCAAAGACCCTTGTGGCTGGGTGTTGCTCAGCAGGCTCAGATGCCACGTCTGCTCCACAGTGACCTTCCTCGGAATGCGGTGCAGACGCTCGCATCCTCATCCTTACAGAGTCTTGAAAGGCACACCAGCATTTACAGCAGTTCAGTCGGGAAGGCCTCTTTGAAACTGCTGACTGCGACTGTGCTGGTGGAAAGAAACACTGCACCTTACCTTGAGTCTGGCGCTCGTCTGAATTATGCCCTAGACAACGTCCTCTGCTGGATGTACTCCTAGCAAGCAATTGCCAGCATTCCGTTTCACTGGGCAAAGTCTCCGTTCCTCCCTGGGTATTCTCGCAGGGTTGAGAAGGTTGGCGACCGCAGGGCTTTTCATTAAGCACTCATCATGGAAAACACGGACCTTCCTTGCAACACGCGGGCAAGTTTCCTTCCCACTGGCCAAGAAGGCTTTGGGATGAGAACCTAGCAAGGAACTGCACGCACTCTGGTTCGTTCAAGAAAATTCACTCTGCCTCAGGTTGCCTCTCAGGGTAATCCAGGGGTGAATAGAAGACGGGCAACAGGACTGTTTCTCAGGCAGCTCTGAGGACGCAGCTCTCCGGTTGGTCACTGGGGCAAATTGTGCCCTTCCCGTCCCCCTCCACTTTCACGGTTGACACCTAGCTCGTGTACCTGAAGTTCACAAGCAGGCCACATAGACACATGCCACACACATGGGCCCTTCCATGACAACACTTTGGCTAGCAGGAGTCCTCCTGAGCTGAATGGCGTGAGCCGGTGAACGCCTTAGTGTCGCCTACCTCACCGTGGATCTTGCAAAGGCCTAACAGTCTTCAAAGGCTGAGAGCACATGTCTCCAGCTGGATCTGAAGTCGACGTGCTGCTTGCGAGGGGAAGACGTCAGCTAGGAATTCTGAGAACCCTTGCCATGGCGGTGTTGGTTCCAGTGCAGCTCAGGTTTACCAACTGGGGTCCCCTTGCCTTGCACAGCAGACCAGGGAGAAAACTCTTCCTGAGGATTCTTCCAAGCTGTGGCTATCTGGCTCTCCGACGGAAGACACACATTGCTGCCTGGCCTTCGGCACACCAACAGCAGCGCCCAAAGACCATCATGAGGCATGAGGTTGCTCAGAAGGCACAGACGACACTTTCGGTACACAGTGATTTTCCTCGGAAAAGGGTGCAGTCGCGAGCGTCCTCAGATATGTAAAAGGCACACCAGCATTACAGCACTTCAGTGGTGAAAGCCTCGGGTCTACTTGTGACCACCAAGTTTGCTGATGGAAACACTGCCCCTTATGTTGAGTATGCCACTCAGCCGACCTTCTCCTTAGCTGAAGTAGTCTGCTGCATGACCTCCTGGCAAGGAGTGGCAGGCACACTGTTTCTTTCGAGAACACGCACTCTTCCTCCCGAGGAATTCCTGCAGGGTGCCCAAGATGGGCGCCCGCCCGCCTCTGCCCCCGTGCTTTTCCTTCAGTTTCCTGGCCCCAAGCCTCCTGTTCCAAAGGGGCCAAACATGCTTTAGCCCTCAGGATCCGGTTTCTACGTGCAAACCCAGCCTGTGGAGCAGCCCCTTCTGCTCAGCTACAAGAGAGCCATGCGACACACCAGGCGCTCCTGTGAGGAGCCTTTTGTAAGCAGAGGTTCTCTGCAAGGTGACGTGCCTAGCCAAGACAGCGCTTCAGTCAGGCGTTGTCGACCCTGGAACTTTCAATCTCCCAGCAGTGCTTCGGGAAAAGTGTCCATCATTTTAGGCTGGTTGTAAAGTTACATTTCTGCTGGAGGTGAAGGGTCGTCAGCTTTGAGTTCGTAGAATCCATGTAACTCGCCGGGTATGATTCAGTGCAGCTAATAGCTAAGCCGGGAGTCTGACAGGCATTGCACGTGACACCGTTGCCCCACTCTGGTACCAAGACTGCTTTCCAGAGTTGGAGGTCTGGCTCTCCGCCGGAGCAAGCCGTGTGTTGCCCTGCCCTCTGCATGCGCAGAATGGAGGCCAAACACCCAAGTGGCTGCACGTTACTACTCTGAAGCCGCAGTTGACACTTTGGCTACAACGTGTTCTTCCTTGACCTGGGTCCAGGCGTGAGAGAGCCTGCAGTCCTGAGAGGCCTACCAGTGTTAAGGCAGTACCTTCACTAAGGCTTCTCAGAAAGATCTGCACTGCAACACTTTTCATGGCACACGCGGACCTTCCTTTGGCGGCATGGGGGCAGGTTTCCTAACCACTAGCCAAGAAGGCTTTGGGATGAGCTCCTAGTGAGGAACTGCACACACACCCTGGTTCTTTCGAGAAAACTCACTCTTCCTCCATTGCCTCCTAGGGAACTCCTACGGTGATTACAAAACAGGGAGCAGGACTTGGTTTCAGGCAGGTCTGAGCACGCAGCTCTCCGGACTGCCAACGGGACAGATTTTGCTTTTCTCGTCCAGCCCCCTTTTCACGGTTGCCACACAGCTCATGTAGCTGAAGTCCCCGGGCAGCCAAAAGAGACCCATGTCACATACTGTACCCATTCGCTGAAAGCACTTTGGAAAGCCAGGTTTCCTCCGGCAGGGAATTGCGCGAGCCAGTGTACGCCTTCGTTTCTCCTAGGTCATGGTACATCTTGCAACGGCCTAGCAGTCTTTGAAGGACGACGGCCTATTTCTCCCTCGAGAGGTGAAGTCCGGGTGCTGCTTCAGGGAGCAAGAGGTCAAGTATGGATTCCGAGAACTCGTGTAAGCACGGTGTTTTTCCAAAAGCAGCTCAGGGTTACAAAAGGAGGCCACCTCGCATTGCCCAGAAGCCCCGTTACAAACGTGTTCTTCAGGCATCCTCTAAGCTCTCCAAGTCGAGCTCTCCGATGGAGGAAAAACGTTGTTGCCCAGCCTCCTGCATACAAAACAGTAGAGTCCAAAGACCCTTGTGGCTGGGTGTTGCTCAGCAGGCTCAGATGCCACTTCTGCTCCACAGTGACCTTCCTCGGAATACGGTGCAGACGCTCGCATCGCATCCTCATCCTTACAGAGTCTTGAAAGGCACACCAGCATTTACAGCAGTTCAGTCGGGAAGGCCTCTTTGAAACTGCTGACTGCGACTGTGCTGGTGGAAAGAAACACTGCACCTTACCTTGAGTCTGGCGCTCGTCTGAATTATGCCCTAGACAACGTCCTCTGCTGGATGTACTCCTAGCAAGCAATTGCCAGCATTCCGTTTCACTGGGCAAAGTCTCCGTTCCTCCCTGGGTATTCTCGCAGGGTTGAGAAGGTTGGCGACCGCAGGGCTTTTCATTAAGCACTCATCATGGAAAACACGGACCTTCCTTGCAACACGCGGGCAAGTTTCCTTCCCACTGGCCAAGAAGGCTTTGGGATGAGAACCTAGCAAGGAACTGCACGCACTCTGGTTCGTTCAAGAAAATTCACTCTGCCTCAGGTTGCCTCTCAGGGTAATCCAGGGGTGAATAGAAGACGGGCAACAGGACTGTTTCTCAGGCAGCTCTGAGGACGCAGCTCTCCGGTTGGTCACTGGGGCAAATTGTGCCCTTCCCGTCCCCCTCCACTTTCACGGTTGACACCTAGCTCGTGTACCTGAAGTTCACAAGCAGGCCACATAGACACATGCCACACACATGGGCCCTTCCATGACAACACTTTGGCTAGCAGGAGTCCTCCTGAGCTGAATGGCGTGAGCCGGTGAACGCCTTAGTGTCGCCTACCTCACCGTGGATCTTGCAAAGGCCTAACGGTCTTCAAAGGCTGAGAGCACATGTCTCCAGCTGGATCTGAAGTCGACGTGCTGCTTGCGAGGGGAAGACGTCAGCTAGGAATTCTGAGAACCCTTGCCATGGCGGTGTTGGTTCCAGTGCAGCTCAGGTTTACCAACTGGGGTCCCCTTGCCTTGCACAGCAGACCAGGGAGAAAACTCTTCCTGAGGATTCTTCCAAGCTGTGGCTATCTGGCTCTCCGACGGAAGACACACATTGCTGCCTGGCCTTTGGCACACCAACAGCAGCGCCCAAAGACCATCATGAGGCATGAGGTTGCTCAGAAGGCACAGACGACACTTTCGGTACACAGTGATTTTCCTCGGAAAAGGGTGCAGTCGCGAGCGTCCTCAGATATGTAAAAGGCACACCAGCATTACAGCACTTCAGTGGTGAAAGCCTCGGGTCTACTTGTGACCACCAAGTTTGCTGATGGAAACACTGCCCCTTATGTTGAGTATGCCACTCAGCCGACCTTCTCCTTAGCTGAAGTAGTCTGCTGCATGACCTCCTGGCAAGGAGTGGCAGGCACACTGTTTCTTTCGAGAACACGCACTCTTCCTCCCGAGGAATTCCTGCAGGGTGCCCAAGATGGGCGCCCGCCCGCCTCTGCCCCCGTGCTTTTCCTTCAGTTTCCTGGCCCCAAGCCTCCTGTTCCAAAGGGGCCAAACATGCTTTAGCCCTCAGGATCCGGTTTCTACGTGCAAACCCAGCCTGTGGAGCAGCCCCTTCTGCTCAGCTACAAGAGAGCCATGCGACACACCAGGCGCTCCTGTGAGGAGCCTTTTGTAAGCAGAGGTTCTCTGCAAGGTGACGTGCCTAGCCAAGACAGCGCTTCAGTCAGGCGTTGTCGACCCTGGAACTTTCAATCTCCCAGCAGTGCTTCGGGAAAAGTGTCCATCATTTTAGGCTGGTTGTAAAGTTACATTTCTGCTGGAGGTGAAGGGTCGTCAGCTTTGAGTTCGTAGAATCCATGTAACTCGCCGGGTATGATTCAGTGCAGCTAATAGCTAAGCCGGGAGTCTGACAGGCATTGCACGTGACACCGTTGCCCCACTCTGGTACCAAGACTGCTTTCCAGAGTTGGAGGTCTGGCTCTCCGCCGGAGCAAGCCGTGTGTTGCCCTGCCCTCTGCATGCGCAGAATGGAGGCCAAACACCCAATTGGCTGCATGTTACTACTCTGAAGCCGCAGTTGACACTTTGGCTACAACGTGTTCTTCCTTGACCTGGGTCCAGGCGTGAGAGAGCCTGCAGTCCTGAGAGGCCTACCAGTGTTAAGGCAGTACCTTCACTAAGGCTTCTCAGAAAGATCTGCACTGCAACACTTTTCATGGCACACGCGGACCTTCCTTTGGCGGCATGGGGGCAGGTTTCCTAACCACTAGCCAAGAAGGCTTTGGGATGAGCTCCTAGTGAGGAACTGCACACACACCCTGGTTCTTTCGAGAAAACTCACTCTTCCTCCATTGCCTCCTAGGGAACTCCTACGGTGATTACAAAACAGGGAGCAGGACTTGGTTTCAGGCAGGTCTGAGCACGCAGCTCTCCGGACTGCCAACGGGACAGATTTTGCTTTTCTCGTCCAGCCCCCTTTTCACGGTTGCCACACAGCTCATGTAGCTGAAGTCCCCGGGCAGCCAAAAGAGACCCATGTCACATACTGTACCCATTCGCTGAAAGCACTTTGGAAAGCCAGGTTTCCTCCGGCAGGGAATTGCGCGAGCCAGTGTACGCCTTCGTTTCTCCTAGGTCATGGTACATCTTGCAACGGCCTAGCAGTCTTTGAAGGACGACGGCCTATTTCTCCCTCGAGAGGTGAAGTCCGGGTGCTGCTTCAGGGAGCAAGAGGTCAAGTATGGATTCCGAGAACTCGTGTAAGCACGGTGTTTTTCCAAAAGCAGCTCAGGGTTACAAAAGGAGGCCACCTCGCATTGCCCAGAAGCCCCGTTACAAACGTGTTCTTCAGGCATCCTCTAAGCTCTCCAAGTCGAGCTCTCCGATGGAGGAAAAACGTTGTTGCCCAGCCTCCTGCATACAAAACAGTAGAGTCCAAAGACCCTTGTGGCTGGGTGTTGCTCAGCAGGCTCAGATGCCACTTCTGCTCCACAGTGACCTTCCTCGGAATACGGTGCAGACGCTCGCATCGCATCCTCATCCTTACAGAGTCTTGAAAGGCACACCAGCATTTACAGCAGTTCAGTCGGGAAGGCCTCTTTGAAACTGCTGACTGCGACTGTGCTGGTGGAAAGAAACACTGCACCTTACCTTGAGTCTGGCGCTCGTCTGAATTATGCCCTAGACAACGTCCTCTGCTGGATGTACTCCTAGCAAGCAATTGCCAGCATTCCGTTTCACTGGGCAAAGTCTCCGTTCCTCCCTGGGTATTCTCGCAGGGTTGAGAAGGTTGGCGACCGCAGGGCTTTTCATTAAGCACTCATCATGGAAAACACGGACCTTCCTTGCAACACGCGGGCAAGTTTCCTTCCCACTGGCCAAGAAGGCTTTGGGATGAGAACCTAGCAAGGAACTGCACGCACTCTGGTTCGTTCAAGAAAATTCACTCTGCCTCAGGTTGCCTCTCAGGGTAATCCAGGGGTGAATAGAAGACGGGCAACAGGACTGTTTCTCAGGCAGCTCTGAGGACGCAGCTCTCCGGTTGGTCACTGGGGCAAATTGTGCCCTTCCCGTCCCCCTCCACTTTCACGGTTGACACCTAGCTCGTGTACCTGAAGTTCACAAGCAGGCCACATAGACACATGCCACACACATGGGCCCTTCCATGACAACACTTTGGCTAGCAGGAGTCCTCCTGAGCTGAATGGCGTGAGCCGGTGAACGCCTTAGTGTCGCCTACCTCACCGTGGATCTTGCAAAGGCCTAACGGTCTTCAAAGGCTGAGAGCACATGTCTCCAGCTGGATCTGAAGTCGACGTGCTGCTTGCGAGGGGAAGACGTCAGCTAGGAATTCTGAGAACCCTTGCCATGGCGGTGTTGGTTCCAGTGCAGCTCAGGTTTACCAACTGGGGTCCCCTTGCCTTGCACAGCAGACCAGGGAGAAAACTCTTCCTGAGGATTCTTCCAAGCTGTGGCTATCTGGCTCTCCGACGGAAGACACACATTGCTGCCTGGCCTTTGGCACACCAACAGCAGCGCCCAAAGACCATCATGAGGCATGAGGTTGCTCAGAAGGCACAGACGACACTTTCGGTACACAGTGATTTTCCTCGGAAAAGGGTGCAGTCGCGAGCGTCCTCAGATATGTAAAAGGCACACCAGCATTACAGCACTTCAGTGGTGAAAGCCTCGGGTCTACTTGTGACCACCAAGTTTGCTGATGGAAACACTGCCCCTTATGTTGAGTATGCCACTCAGCCGACCTTCTCCTTAGCTGAAGTAGTCTGCTGCATGACCTCCTGGCAAGGAGTGGCAGGCACACTGTTTCTTTCGAGAACACGCACTCTTCCTCCCGAGGAATTCCTGCAGGGTGCCCAAGATGGGCGCCCGCCCGCCTCTGCCCCCGTGCTTTTCCTTCAGTTTCCTGGCCCCAAGCCTCCTGTTCCAAAGGGGCCAAACATGCTTTAGCCCTCAGGATCCGGTTTCTACGTGCAAACCCAGCCTGTGGAGCAGCCCCTTCTGCTCAGCTACAAGAGAGCCATGCGACACACCAGGCGCTCCTGTGAGGAGCCTTTTGTAAGCAGAGGTTCTCTGCAAGGTGACGTGCCTAGCCAAGACAGCGCTTCAGTCAGGCGTTGTCGACCCTGGAACTTTCAATCTCCCAGCAGTGCTTCGGGAAAAGTGTCCATCATTTTAGGCTGGTTGTAAAGTTACATTTCTGCTGGAGGTGAAGGGTCGTCAGCTTTGAGTTCGTAGAATCCATGTAACTCGCCGGGTATGATTCAGTGCAGCTAATAGCTAAGCCGGGAGTCTGACAGGCATTGCACGTGACACCGTTGCCCCACTCTGGTACCAAGACTGCTTTCCAGAGTTGGAGGTCTGGCTCTCCGCCGGAGCAAGCCGTGTGTTGCCCTGCCCTCTGCATGCGCAGAATGGAGGCCAAACACCCAATTGGCTGCATGTTACTACTCTGAAGCCGCAGTTGACACTTTGGCTACAACGTGTTCTTCCTTGACCTGGGTCCAGGCGTGAGAGAGCCTGCAGTCCTGAGAGGCCTACCAGTGTTAAGGCAGTACCTTCACTAAGGCTTCTCAGAAAGATCTGCACTGCAACACTTTTCATGGCACACGCGGACCTTCCTTTGGCGGCATGGGGGCAGGTTTCCTAACCACTAGCCAAGAAGGCTTTGGGATGAGCTCCTAGTGAGGAACTGCACACACACCCTGGTTCTTTCGAGAAAACTCACTCTTCCTCCATTGCCTCCTAGGGAACTCCTACGGTGATTACAAAACAGGGAGCAGGACTTGGTTTCAGGCAGGTCTGAGCACGCAGCTCTCCGGACTGCCAACGGGACAGATTTTGCTTTTCTCGTCCAGCCCCCTTTTCACGGTTGCCACACAGCTCATGTAGCTGAAGTCCCCGGGCAGCCAAAAGAGACCCATGTCACATACTGTACCCATTCGCTGAAAGCACTTTGGAAAGCCAGGTTTCCTCCGGCAGGGAATTGCGCGAGCCAGTGTACGCCTTCGTTTCTCCTAGGTCATGGTACATCTTGCAACGGCCTAGCAGTCTTTGAAGGACGACGGCCTATTTCTCCCTCGAGAGGTGAAGTCCGGGTGCTGCTTCAGGGAGCAAGAGGTCAAGTATGGATTCCGAGAACTCGTGTAAGCACGGTGTTTTTCCAAAAGCAGCTCAGGGTTACAAAAGGAGGCCACCTCGCATTGCCCAGAAGCCCCGTTACAAACGTGTTCTTCAGGCATCCTCTAAGCTCTCCAAGTCGAGCTCTCCGATGGAGGAAAAACGTTGTTGCCCAGCCTCCTGCATACAAAACAGTAGAGTCCAAAGACCCTTGTGGCTGGGTGTTGCTCAGCAGGCTCAGATGCCACTTCTGCTCCACAGTGACCTTCCTCGGAATGCGGTGCAGACGCTCGCATCCTCATCCTTACAGAGTCTTGAAAGGCACACCAGCATTTACAGCAGTTCAGTCGGGAAGGCCTCTTTGAAACTGCTGACTGCGACTGTGCTGGTGGAAAGAAACACTGCACCTTACCTTGAGTCTGGCGCTCGTCTGAATTATGCCCTAGACAACGTCCTCTGCTGGATGTACTCCTAGCAAGCAATTGCCAGCATTCCGTTTCACTGGGCAAAGTCTCCGTTCCTCCCTGGGTATTCTCGCAGGGTTGAGAAGGTTGGCGACCGCAGGGCTTTTCATTAAGCACTCATCATGGAAAACACGGACCTTCCTTGCAACACGCGGGCAAGTTTCCTTCCCACTGGCCAAGAAGGCTTTGGGATGAGAACCTAGCAAGGAACTGCACGCACTCTGGTTCGTTCAAGAAAATTCACTCTGCCTCAGGTTGCCTCTCAGGGTAATCCAGGGGTGAATAGAAGACGGGCAACAGGACTGTTTCTCAGGCAGCTCTGAGGACGCAGCTCTCCGGTTGGTCACTGGGGCAAATTGTGCCCTTCCCGTCCCCCTCCACTTTCACGGTTGACACCTAGCTCGTGTACCTGAAGTTCACAAGCAGGCCACATAGACACATGCCACACACATGGGCCCTTCCATGACAACACTTTGGCTAGCAGGAGTCCTCCTGAGCTGAATGGCGTGAGCCGGTGAACGCCTTAGTGTCGCCTACCTCACCGTGGATCTTGCAAAGGCCTAACGGTCTTCAAAGGCTGAGAGCACATGTCTCCAGCTGGATCTGAAGTCGACGTGCTGCTTGCGAGGGGAAGACGTCAGCTAGGAATTCTGAGAACCCTTGCCATGGCGGTGTTGGTTCCAGTGCAGCTCAGGTTTACCAACTGGGGTCCCCTTGCCTTGCACAGCAGACCAGGGAGAAAACTCTTCCTGAGGATTCTTCCAAGCTGTGGCTATCTGGCTCTCCGACGGAAGACACACATTGCTGCCTGGCCTTTGGCACACCAACAGCAGCGCCCAAAGACCATCATGAGGCATGAGGTTGCTCAGAAGGCACAGACGACACTTTCGGTACACAGTGATTTTCCTCGGAAAAGGGTGCAGTCGCGAGCGTCCTCAGATATGTAAAAGGCACACCAGCATTACAGCACTTCAGTGGTGAAAGCCTCGGGTCTACTTGTGACCACCAAGTTTGCTGATGGAAACACTGCCCCTTATGTTGAGTATGCCACTCAGCCGACCTTCTCCTTAGCTGAAGTAGTCTGCTGCATGACCTCCTGGCAAGGAGTGGCAGGCACACTGTTTCTTTCGAGAACACGCACTCTTCCTCCCGAGGAATTCCTGCAGGGTGCCCAAGATGGGCGCCCGCCCGCCTCTGCCCCCGTGCTTTTCCTTCAGTTTCCTGGCCCCAAGCCTCCTGTTCCAAAGGGGCCAAACATGCTTTAGCCCTCAGGATCCGGTTTCTACGTGCAAACCCAGCCTGTGGAGCAGCCCCTTCTGCTCAGCTACAAGAGAGCCATGCGACACACCAGGCGCTCCTGTGAGGAGCCTTTTGTAAGCAGAGGTTCTCTGCAAGGTGACGTGCCTAGCCAAGACAGCGCTTCAGTCAGGCGTTGTCGACCCTGGAACTTTCAATCTCCCAGCAGTGCTTCGGGAAAAGTGTCCATCATTTTAGGCTGGTTGTAAAGTTACATTTCTGCTGGAGGTGAAGGGTCGTCAGCTTTGAGTTCGTAGAATCCATGTAACTCGCCGGGTATGATTCAGTGCAGCTAATAGCTAAGCCGGGAGTCTGACAGGCATTGCACGTGACACCGTTGCCCCACTCTGGTACCAAGACTGCTTTCCAGAGTTGGAGGTCTGGCTCTCCGCCGGAGCAAGCCGTGTGTTGCCCTGCCCTCTGCATGCGCAGAATGGAGGCCAAACACCCAATTGGCTGCATGTTACTACTCTGAAGCCGCAGTTGACACTTTGGCTACAACGTGTTCTTCCTTGACCTGGGTCCAGGCGTGAGAGAGCCTGCAGTCCTGAGAGGCCTACCAGTGTTAAGGCAGTACCTTCACTAAGGCTTCTCAGAAAGATCTGCACTGCAACACTTTTCATGGCACACGCGGACCTTCCTTTGGCGGCATGGGGGCAGGTTTCCTAACCACTAGCCAAGAAGGCTTTGGGATGAGCTCCTAGTGAGGAACTGCACACACACCCTGGTTCTTTCGAGAAAACTCACTCTTCCTCCATTGCCTCCTAGGGAACTCCTACGGTGATTACAAAACAGGGAGCAGGACTTGGTTTCAGGCAGGTCTGAGCACGCAGCTCTCCGGACTGCCAACGGGACAGATTTTGCTTTTCTCGTCCAGCCCCCTTTTCACGGTTGCCACACAGCTCATGTAGCTGAAGTCCCCGGGCAGCCAAAAGAGACCCATGTCACATACTGTACCCATTCGCTGAAAGCACTTTGGAAAGCCAGGTTTCCTCCGGCAGGGAATTGCGCGAGCCAGTGTACGCCTTCGTTTCTCCTAGGTCATGGTACATCTTGCAACGGCCTAGCAGTCTTTGAAGGACGACGGCCTATTTCTCCCTCGAGAGGTGAAGTCCGGGTGCTGCTTCAGGGAGCAAGAGGTCAAGTATGGATTCCGAGAACTCGTGTAAGCACGGTGTTTTTCCAAAAGCAGCTCAGGGTTACAAAAGGAGGCCACCTCGCATTGCCCAGAAGCCCCGTTACAAACGTGTTCTTCAGGCATCCTCTAAGCTCTCCAAGTCGAGCTCTCCGATGGAGGAAAAACGTTGTTGCCCAGCCTCCTGCATACAAAACAGTAGAGTCCAAAGACCCTTGTGGCTGGGTGTTGCTCAGCAGGCTCAGATGCCACTTCTGCTCCACAGTGACCTTCCTCGGAATGCGGTGCAGACGCTCGCATCCTCATCCTTACAGAGTCTTGAAAGGCACACCAGCATTTACAGCAGTTCAGTCGGGAAGGCCTCTTTGAAACTGCTGACTGCGACTGTGCTGGTGGAAAGAAACACTGCACCTTACCTTGAGTCTGGCGCTCGTCTGAATTATGCCCTAGACAACGTCCTCTGCTGGATGTACTCCTAGCAAGCAATTGCCAGCATTCCGTTTCACTGGGCAAAGTCTCCGTTCCTCCCTGGGTATTCTCGCAGGGTTGAGAAGGTTGGCGACCGCAGGGCTTTTCATTAAGCACTCATCATGGAAAACACGGACCTTCCTTGCAACACGCGGGCAAGTTTCCTTCCCACTGGCCAAGAAGGCTTTGGGATGAGAACCTAGCAAGGAACTGCACGCACTCTGGTTCGTTCAAGAAAATTCACTCTGCCTCAGGTTGCCTCTCAGGGTAATCCAGGGGTGAATAGAAGACGGGCAACAGGACTGTTTCTCAGGCAGCTCTGAGGACGCAGCTCTCCGGTTGGTCACTGGGGCAAATTGTGCCCTTCCCGTCCCCCTCCACTTTCACGGTTGACACCTAGCTCGTGTACCTGAAGTTCACAAGCAGGCCACATAGACACATGCCACACACATGGGCCCTTCCATGACAACACTTTGGCTAGCAGGAGTCCTCCTGAGCTGAATGGCGTGAGCCGGTGAACGCCTTAGTGTCGCCTACCTCACCGTGGATCTTGCAAAGGCCTAACAGTCTTCAAAGGCTGAGAGCACATGTCTCCAGCTGGATCTGAAGTCGACGTGCTGCTTGCGAGGGGAAGACGTCAGCTAGGAATTCTGAGAACCCTTGCCATGGCGGTGTTGGTTCCAGTGCAGCTCAGGTTTACCAACTGGGGTCCCCTTGCCTTGCACAGCAGACCAGGGAGAAAACTCTTCCTGAGGATTCTTCCAAGCTGTGGCTATCTGGCTCTCCGACGGAAGACACACATTGCTGCCTGGCCTTCGGCACACCAACAGCAGCGCCCAAAGACCATCATGAGGCATGAGGTTGCTCAGAAGGCACAGACGACACTTTCGGTACACAGTGATTTTCCTCGGAAAAGGGTGCAGTCGCGAGCGTCCTCAGATATGTAAAAGGCACACCAGCATTACAGCACTTCAGTGGTGAAAGCCTCGGGTCTACTTGTGACCACCAAGTTTGCTGATGGAAACACTGCCCCTTATGTTGAGTATGCCACTCAGCCGACCTTCTCCTTAGCTGAAGTAGTCTGCTGCATGACCTCCTGGCAAGGAGTGGCAGGCACACTGTTTCTTTCGAGAACACGCACTCTTCCTCCCGAGGAATTCCTGCAGGGTGCCCAAGATGGGCGCCCGCCCGCCTCTGCCCCCGTGCTTTTCCTTCAGTTTCCTGGCCCCAAGCCTCCTGTTCCAAAGGGGCCAAACATGCTTTAGCCCTCAGGATCCGGTTTCTACGTGCAAACCCAGCCTGTGGAGCAGCCCCTTCTGCTCAGCTACAAGAGAGCCATGCGACACACCAGGCGCTCCTGTGAGGAGCCTTTTGTAAGCAGAGGTTCTCTGCAAGGTGACGTGCCTAGCCAAGACAGCGCTTCAGTCAGGCGTTGTCGACCCTGGAACTTTCAATCTCCCAGCAGTGCTTCGGGAAAAGTGTCCATCATTTTAGGCTGGTTGTAAAGTTACATTTCTGCTGGAGGTGAAGGGTCGTCAGCTTTGAGTTCGTAGAATCCATGTAACTCGCCGGGTATGATTCAGTGCAGCTAATAGCTAAGCCGGGAGTCTGACAGGCATTGCACGTGACACCGTTGCCCCACTCTGGTACCAAGACTGCTTTCCAGAGTTGGAGGTCTGGCTCTCCGCCGGAGCAAGCCGTGTGTTGCCCTGCCCTCTGCATGCGCAGAATGGAGGCCAAACACCCAATTGGCTGCATGTTACTACTCTGAAGCCGCAGTTGACACTTTGGCTACAACGTGTTCTTCCTTGACCTGGGTCCAGGCGTGAGAGAGCCTGCAGTCCTGAGAGGCCTACCAGTGTTAAGGCAGTACCTTCACTAAGGCTTCTCAGAAAGATCTGCACTGCAACACTTTTCATGGCACACGCGGACCTTCCTTTGGCGGCATGGGGGCAGGTTTCCTAACCACTAGCCAAGAAGGCTTTGGGATGAGCTCCTAGTGAGGAACTGCACACACACCCTGGTTCTTTCGAGAAAACTCACTCTTCCTCCATTGCCTCCTAGGGAACTCCTACGGTGATTACAAAACAGGGAGCAGGACTTGGTTTCAGGCAGGTCTGAGCACGCAGCTCTCCGGACTGCCAACGGGACAGATTTTGCTTTTCTCGTCCAGCCCCCTTTTCACGGTTGCCACACAGCTCATGTAGCTGAAGTCCCCGGGCAGCCAAAAGAGACCCATGTCACATACTGTACCCATTCGCTGAAAGCACTTTGGAAAGCCAGGTTTCCTCCGGCAGGGAATTGCGCGAGCCAGTGTACGCCTTCGTTTCTCCTAGGTCATGGTACATCTTGCAACGGCCTAGCAGTCTTTGAAGGACGACGGCCTATTTCTCCCTCGAGAGGTGAAGTCCGGGTGCTGCTTCAGGGAGCAAGAGGTCAAGTATGGATTCCGAGAACTCGTGTAAGCACGGTGTTTTTCCAAAAGCAGCTCAGGGTTACAAAAGGAGGCCACCTCGCATTGCCCAGAAGCCCCGTTACAAACGTGTTCTTCAGGCATCCTCTAAGCTCTCCAAGTCGAGCTCTCCGATGGAGGAAAAACGTTGTTGCCCAGCCTCCTGCATACAAAACAGTAGAGTCCAAAGACCCTTGTGGCTGGGTGTTGCTCAGCAGGCTCAGATGCCACTTCTGCTCCACAGTGACCTTCCTCGGAATGCGGTGCAGACGCTCGCATCGCATCCTCATCCTTACAGAGTCTTGAAAGGCACACCAGCATTTACAGCAGTTCAGTCGGGAAGGCCTCTTTGAAACTGCTGACTGCGACTGTGCTGGTGGAAAGAAACACTGCACCTTACCTTGAGTCTGGCGCTCGTCTGAATTATGCCCTAGACAACGTCCTCTGCTGGATGTACTCCTAGCAAGCAATTGCCAGCATTCCGTTTCACTGGGCAAAGTCTCCGTTCCTCCCTGGGTATTCTCGCAGGGTTGAGAAGGTTGGCGACCGCAGGGCTTTTCATTAAGCACTCATCATGGAAAACACGGACCTTCCTTGCAACACGCGGGCAAGTTTCCTTCCCACTGGCCAAGAAGGCTTTGGGATGAGAACCTAGCAAGGAACTGCACGCACTCTGGTTCGTTCAAGAAAATTCACTCTGCCTCAGGTTGCCTCTCAGGGTAATCCAGGGGTGAATAGAAGACGGGCAACAGGACTGTTTCTCAGGCAGCTCTGAGGACGCAGCTCTCCGGTTGGTCACTGGGGCAAATTGTGCCCTTCCCGTCCCCCTCCACTTTCACGGTTGACACCTAGCTCGTGTACCTGAAGTTCACAAGCAGGCCACATAGACACATGCCACACACATGGGCCCTTCCATGACAACACTTTGGCTAGCAGGAGTCCTCCTGAGCTGAATGGCGTGAGCCGGTGAACACCTTAGTGTCGCCTACCTCACCGTGGATCTTGCAAAGGCCTAACAGTCTTCAAAGGCTGAGAGCACATGTCTCCAGCTGGATCTGAAGTCGACGTGCTGCTTGCGAGGGGAAGACGTCAGCTAGGAATTCTGAGAACCCTTGCCATGGCGGTGTTGGTTCCAGTGCAGCTCAGGTTTACCAACTGGGGTCCCCTTGCCTTGCACAGCAGACCAGGGAGAAAACTCTTCCTGAGGATTCTTCCAAGCTGTGGCTATCTGGCTCTCCGACGGAAGACACACATTGCTGCCTGGCCTTCGGCACACCAACAGCAGCGCCCAAAGACCATCATGAGGCATGAGGTTGCTCAGAAGGCACAGACGACACTTTCGGTACACAGTGATTTTCCTCGGAAAAGGGTGCAGTCGCGAGCGTCCTCAGATATGTAAAAGGCACACCAGCATTACAGCACTTCAGTGGTGAAAGCCTCGGGTCTACTTGTGACCACCAAGTTTGCTGATGGAAACACTGCCCCTTATGTTGAGTATGCCACTCAGCCGACCTTCTCCTTAGCTGAAGTAGTCTGCTGCATGACCTCCTGGCAAGGAGTGGCAGGCACACTGTTTCTTTCGAGAACACGCACTCTTCCTCCCGAGGAATTCCTGCAGGGTGCCCAAGATGGGCGCCCGCCCGCCTCTGCCCCCGTGCTTTTCCTTCAGTTTCCTGGCCCCAAGCCTCCTGTTCCAAAGGGGCCAAACATGCTTTAGCCCTCAGGATCCGGTTTCTACGTGCAAACCCAGCCTGTGGAGCAGCCCCTTCTGCTCAGCTACAAGAGAGCCATGCGACACACCAGGCGCTCCTGTGAGGAGCCTTTTGTAAGCAGAGGTTCTCTGCAAGGTGACGTGCCTAGCCAAGACAGCGCTTCAGTCAGGCGTTGTCGACCCTGGAACTTTCAATCTCCCAGCAGTGCTTCGGGAAAAGTGTCCATCATTTTAGGCTGGTTGTAAAGTTACATTTCTGCTGGAGGTGAAGGGTCGTCAGCTTTGAGTTCGTAGAATCCATGTAACTCGCCGGGTATGATTCAGTGCAGCTAATAGCTAAGCCGGGAGTCTGACAGGCATTGCACGTGACACCGTTGCCCCACTCTGGTACCAAGACTGCTTTCCAGAGTTGGAGGTCTGGCTCTCCGCCGGAGCAAGCCGTGTGTTGCCCTGCCCTCTGCATGCGCAGAATGGAGGCCAAACACCCAATTGGCTGCATGTTACTACTCTGAAGCCGCAGTTGACACTTTGGCTACAACGTGTTCTTCCTTGACCTGGGTCCAGGCGTGAGAGAGCCTGCAGTCCTGAGAGGCCTACCAGTGTTAAGGCAGTACCTTCACTAAGGCTTCTCAGAAAGATCTGCACTGCAACACTTTTCATGGCACACGCGGACCTTCCTTTGGCGGCATGGGGGCAGGTTTCCTAACCACTAGCCAAGAAGGCTTTGGGATGAGCTCCTAGTGAGGAACTGCACACACACCCTGGTTCTTTCGAGAAAACTCACTCTTCCTCCATTGCCTCCTAGGGAACTCCTACGGTGATTACAAAACAGGGAGCAGGACTTGGTTTCAGGCAGGTCTGAGCACGCAGCTCTCCGGACTGCCAACGGGACAGATTTTGCTTTTCTCGTCCAGCCCCCTTTTCACGGTTGCCACACAGCTCATGTAGCTGAAGTCCCCGGGCAGCCAAAAGAGACCCATGTCACATACTGTACCCATTCGCTGAAAGCACTTTGGAAAGCCAGGTTTCCTCCGGCAGGGAATTGCGCGAGCCAGTGTACGCCTTCGTTTCTCCTAGGTCATGGTACATCTTGCAACGGCCTAGCAGTCTTTGAAGGACGACGGCCTATTTCTCCCTCGAGAGGTGAAGTCCGGGTGCTGCTTCAGGGAGCAAGAGGTCAAGTATGGATTCCGAGAACTCGTGTAAGCACGGTGTTTTTCCAAAAGCAGCTCAGGGTTACAAAAGGAGGCCACCTCGCATTGCCCAGAAGCCCCGTTACAAACGTGTTCTTCAGGCATCCTCTAAGCTCTCCAAGTCGAGCTCTCCGATGGAGGAAAAACGTTGTTGCCCAGCCTCCTGCATACAAAACAGTAGAGTCCAAAGACCCTTGTGGCTGGGTGTTGCTCAGCAGGCTCAGATGCCACTTCTGCTCCACAGTGACCTTCCTCGGAATGCGGTGCAGACGCTCGCATCCTCATCCTTACAGAGTCTTGAAAGGCACACCAGCATTTACAGCAGTTCAGTCAGGAAGGCCTCTTTGAAACTGCTGACTGCGACTGTGCTGGTGGAAAGAAACACTGCACCTTACCTTGAGTCTGGCGCTCGTCTGAATTATGCCCTAGACAACGTCCTCTGCTGGATGTACTCCTAGCAAGCAATTGCCAGCATTCCGTTTCACTGGGCAAAGTCTCCGTTCCTCCCTGGGTATTCTCGCAGGGTTGAGAAGGTTGGCGACCGCAGGGCTTTTCATTAAGCACTCATCATGGAAAACACGGACCTTCCTTGCAACACGCGGGCAAGTTTCCTTCCCACTGGCCAAGAAGGCTTTGGGATGAGAACCTAGCAAGGAACTGCACGCACTCTGGTTCGTTCAAGAAAATTCACTCTGCCTCAGGTTGCCTCTCAGGGTAATCCAGGGGTGAATAGAAGACGGGCAACAGGACTGTTTCTCAGGCAGCTCTGAGGACGCAGCTCTCCGGTTGGTCACTGGGGCAAATTGTGCCCTTCCCGTCCCCCTCCACTTTCACGGTTGACACCTAGCTCGTGTACCTGAAGTTCACAAGCAGGCCACATAGACACATGCCACACACATGGGCCCTTCCATGACAACACTTTGGCTAGCAGGAGTC
Source organism: Balaenoptera borealis (assembly GCF_965194805.1). Classification (NCBI taxonomy): domain Eukaryota; kingdom Metazoa; phylum Chordata; class Mammalia; order Artiodactyla; family Balaenopteridae; genus Balaenoptera; species Balaenoptera borealis. The sequence continues at coordinate 538,531 of NW_028123867.1, forward strand.
CTCCTGAGCTGAATGGCGTGAGCCGGTGAACGCCTTAGTGTCGCCTACCTCACCGTGGATCTTGCAAAGGCCTAACAGTCTTCAAAGGCTGAGAGCACATGTCTCCAGCTGGATCTGAAGTCGACGTGCTGCTTGCGAGGGGAAGACGTCAGCTAGGAATTCTGAGAACCCTTGCCATGGCGGTGTTGGTTCCAGTGCAGCTCAGGTTTACCAACTGGGGTCCCCTTGCCTTGCACAGCAGACCAGGGAGAAAACTCTTCCTGAGGATTCTTCCAAGCTGTGGCTATCTGGCTCTCCGACGGAAGACACACATTGCTGCCTGGCCTTCGGCACACCAACAGCAGCGCCCAAAGACCATCATGAGGCATGAGGTTGCTCAGAAGGCACAGACGACACTTTCGGTACACAGTGATTTTCCTCGGAAAAGGGTGCAGTCGCGAGCGTCCTCAGATATGTAAAAGGCACACCAGCATTACAGCACTTCAGTGGTGAAAGCCTCGGGTCTACTTGTGACCACCAAGTTTGCTGATGGAAACACTGCCCCTTATGTTGAGTATGCCACTCAGCCGACCTTCTCCTTAGCTGAAGTAGTCTGCTGCATGACCTCCTGGCAAGGAGTGGCAGGCACACTGTTTCTTTCGAGAACACGCACTCTTCCTCCCGAGGAATTCCTGCAGGGTGCCCAAGATGGGCGCCCGCCTGCCTCTGCCCCCGTGCTTTTCCTTCAGTTTCCTGGCCCCAAGCCTCCTGTTCCAAAGGGGCCAAACATGCTTTAGCCCTCAGGATCCGGTTTCTACGTGCAAACCCAGCCTGTGGAGCAGCCCCTTCTGCTCAGCTACAAGAGAGCCATGCGACACACCAGGCGCTCCTGTGAGGAGCCTTTTGTAAGCAGAGGTTCTCTGCAAGGTGACGTGCCTAGCCAAGACAGCGCTTCAGTCAGGCGTTGTCGACCCTGGAACTTTCAATCTCCCAGCAGTGCTTCGGGAAAAGTGTCCATCATTTTAGGCTGGTTGTAAAGTTACATTTCTGCTGGAGGTGAAGGGTCGTCAGCTTTGAGTTCGTAGAATCCATGTAACTCGCCGGGTATGATTCAGTGCAGCTAATAGCTAAGCCGGGAGTCTGACAGGCATTGCACGTGACACCGTTGCCCCACTCTGGTACCAAGACTGCTTTCCAGAGTTGGAGGTCTGGCTCTCCGCCGGAGCAAGCCGTGTGTTGCCCTGCCCTCTGCATGCGCAGAATGGAGGCCAAACACCCAAGTGGCTGCACGTTACTACTCTGAAGCCGCAGTTGACACTTTGGCTACAACGTGTTCTTCCTTGACCTGGGTCCAGGCGTGAGAGAGCCTGCAGTCCTGAGAGGCCTACCAGTGTTAAGGCAGTACCTTCACTAAGGCTTCTCAGAAAGATCTGCACTGCAACACTTTTCATGGCACACGCGGACCTTCCTTTGGCGGCATGGGGGCAGGTTTCCTAACCACTAGCCAAGAAGGCTTTGGGATGAGCTCCTAGTGAGGAACTGCACACACACCCTGGTTCTTTCGAGAAAACTCACTCTTCCTCCATTGCCTCCTAGGGAACTCCTACGGTGATTACAAAACAGGGAGCAGGACTTGGTTTCAGGCAGGTCTGAGCACGCAGCTCTCCGGACTGCCAACGGGACAGATTTTGCTTTTCTCGTCCAGCCCCCTTTTCACGGTTGCCACACAGCTCATGTAGCTGAAGTCCCCGGGCAGCCAAAAGAGACCCATGTCACATACTGTACCCATTCGCTGAAAGCACTTTGGAAAGCCAGGTTTCCTCCGGCAGGGAATTGCGCGAGCCAGTGTACGCCTTCGTTTCTCCTAGGTCATGGTACATCTTGCAACGGCCTAGCAGTCTTTGAAGGACGACGGCCTATTTCTCCCTCGAGAGGTGAAGTCCGGGTGCTGCTTCAGGGAGCAAGAGGTCAAGTATGGATTCCGAGAACTCGTGTAAGCACGGTGTTTTTCCAAAAGCAGCTCAGGGTTACAAAAGGAGGCCACCTCGCATTGCCCAGAAGCCCCGTTACAAACGTGTTCTTCAGGCATCCTCTAAGCTCTCCAAGTCGAGCTCTCCGATGGAGGAAAAACGTTGTTGCCCAGCCTCCTGCATACAAAACAGTAGAGTCCAAAGACCCTTGTGGCTGGGTGTTGCTCAGCAGGCTCAGATGCCACTTCTGCTACACAGTGACCTTCCTCGGAATACGGTGCAGACGCTCGCATCGCATCCTCATCCTTACAGAGTCTTGAAAGGCACACCAGCATTTACAGCAGTTCAGTCGGGAAGGCCTCTTTGAAACTGCTGACTGCGACTGTGCTGGTGGAAAGAAACACTGCACCTTACCTTGAGTCTGGCGCTCGTCTGAATTATGCCCTAGACAACGTCCTCTGCTGGATGTACTCCTAGCAAGCAATTGCCAGCATTCCGTTTCACTGGGCAAAGTCTCCGTTCCTCCCTGGGTATTCTCGCAGGGTTGAGAAGGTTGGCGACCGCAGGGCTTTTCATTAAGCACTCATCATGGAAAACACGGACCTTCCTTGCAACACGCGGGCAAGTTTCCTTCCCACTGGCCAAGAAGGCTTTGGGATGAGAACCTAGCAAGGAACTGCACGCACTCTGGTTCGTTCAAGAAAATTCACTCTGCCTCAGGTTGCCTCTCAGGGTAATCCAGGGGTGAATAGAAGACGGGCAACAGGACTGTTTCTCAGGCAGCTCTGAGGACGCAGCTCTCCGGTTGGTCACTGGGGCAAATTGTGCCCTTCCCGTCCCCCTCCACTTTCACGGTTGACACCTAGCTCGTGTACCTGAAGTTCACAAGCAGGCCACATAGACACATGCCACACACATGGGCCCTTCCATGACAACACTTTGGCTAGCAGGAGTCCTCCTGAGCTGAATGGCGTGAGCCGGTGAACGCCTTAGTGTCGCCTACCTCACCGTGGATCTTGCAAAGGCCTAACGGTCTTCAAAGGCTGAGAGCACATGTCTCCAGCTGGATCTGAAGTCGACGTGCTGCTTGCGAGGGGAAGACGTCAGCTAGGAATTCTGAGAACCCTTGCCATGGCGGTGTTGGTTCCAGTGCAGCTCAGGTTTACCAACTGGGGTCCCCTTGCCTTGCACAGCAGACCAGGGAGAAAACTCTTCCTGAGGATTCTTCCAAGCTGTGGCTATCTGGCTCTCCGACGGAAGACACACATTGCTGCCTGGCCTTCGGCACACCAACAGCAGCGCCCAAAGACCATCATGAGGCATGAGGTTGCTCAGAAGGCACAGACGACACTTTCGGTACACAGTGATTTTCCTCGGAAAAGGGTGCAGTCGCGAGCGTCCTCAGATATGTAAAAGGCACACCAGCATTACAGCACTTCAGTGGTGAAAGCCTCGGGTCTACTTGTGACCACCAAGTTTGCTGATGGAAACACTGCCCCTTATGTTGAGTATGCCACTCAGCCGACCTTCTCCTTAGCTGAAGTAGTCTGCTGCATGACCTCCTGGCAAGGAGTGGCAGGCACACTGTTTCTTTCGAGAACACGCACTCTTCCTCCCGAGGAATTCCTGCAGGGTGCCCAAGATGGGCGCCCGCCCGCCTCTGCCCCCGTGCTTTTCCTTCAGTTTCCTGGCCCCAAGCCTCCTGTTCCAAAGGGGCCAAACATGCTTTAGCCCTCAGGATCCGGTTTCTACGTGCAAACCCAGCCTGTGGAGCAGCCCCTTCTGCTCAGCTACAAGAGAGCCATGCGACACACCAGGCGCTCCTGTGAGGAGCCTTTTGTAAGCAGAGGTTCTCTGCAAGGTGACGTGCCTAGCCAAGACAGCGCTTCAGTCAGGCGTTGTCGACCCTGGAACTTTCAATCTCCCAGCAGTGCTTCGGGAAAAGTGTCCATCATTTTAGGCTGGTTGTAAAGTTACATTTCTGCTGGAGGTGAAGGGTCGTCAGCTTTGAGTTCGTAGAATCCATGTAACTCGCCGGGTATGATTCAGTGCAGCTAATAGCTAAGCCGGGAGTCTGACAGGCATTGCACGTGACACCGTTGCCCCACTCTGGTACCAAGACTGCTTTCCAGAGTTGGAGGTCTGGCTCTCCGCCGGAGCAAGCCGTGTGTTGCCCTGCCCTCTGCATGCGCAGAATGGAGGCCAAACACCCAAGTGGCTGCACGTTACTACTCTGAAGCCGCAGTTGACACTTTGGCTACAACGTGTTCTTCCTTGACCTGGGTCCAGGCGTGAGAGAGCCTGCAGTCCTGAGAGGCCTACCAGTGTTAAGGCAGTACCTTCACTAAGGCTTCTCAGAAAGATCTGCACTGCAACACTTTTCATGGCACACGCGGACCTTCCTTTGGCGGCATGGGGGCAGGTTTCCTAACCACTAGCCAAGAAGGCTTTGGGATGAGCTCCTAGTGAGGAACTGCACACACACCCTGGTTCTTTCGAGAAAACTCACTCTTCCTCCATTGCCTCCTAGGGAACTCCTACGGTGATTACAAAACAGGGAGCAGGACTTGGTTTCAGGCAGGTCTGAGCACGCAGCTCTCCGGACTGCCAACGGGACAGATTTTGCTTTTCTCGTCCAGCCCCCTTTTCACGGTTGCCACACAGCTCATGTAGCTGAAGTCCCTGGGCAGCCAAAAGAGACCCATGTCACATACTGTACCCATTCGCTGAAAGCACTTTGGAAAGCCAGGTTTCCTCCGGCAGGGAATTGCGCGAGCCAGTGTACGCCTTCGTTTCTCCTAGGTCATGGTACATCTTGCAACGGCCTAGCAGTCTTTGAAGGACGACGGCCTATTTCTCCCTCGAGAGGTGAAGTCCGGGTGCTGCTTCAGGGAGCAAGAGGTCAAGTATGGATTCCGAGAACTCGTGTAAGCACGGTGTTTTTCCAAAAGCAGCTCAGGGTTACAAAAGGAGGCCACCTCGCATTGCCCAGAAGCCCCGTTACAAACGTGTTCTTCAGGCATCCTCTAAGCTCTCCAAGTCGAGCTCTCCGATGGAGGAAAAACGTTGTTGCCCAGCCTCCTGCATACAAAACAGTAGAGTCCAAAGACCCTTGTGGCTGGGTGTTGCTCAGCAGGCTCAGATGCCACTTCTGCTCCACAGTGACCTTCCTCGGAATACGGTGCAGACGCTCGCATCGCATCCTCATCCTTACAGAGTCTTGAAAGGCACACCAGCATTTACAGCAGTTCAGTCGGGAAGGCCTCTTTGAAACTGCTGACTGCGACTGTGCTGGTGGAAAGAAACACTGCACCTTACCTTGAGTCTGGCGCTCGTCTGAATTATGCCCTAGACAACGTCCTCTGCTGGATGTACTCCTAGCAAGCAATTGCCAGCATTCCGTTTCACTGGGCAAAGTCTCCGTTCCTCCCTGGGTATTCTCGCAGGGTTGAGAAGGTTGGCGACCGCAGGGCTTTTCATTAAGCACTCATCATGGAAAACACGGACCTTCCTTGCAACACGCGGGCAAGTTTCCTTCCCACTGGCCAAGAAGGCTTTGGGATGAGAACCTAGCAAGGAACTGCACGCACTCTGGTTCGTTCAAGAAAATTCACTCTGCCTCAGGTTGCCTCTCAGGGTAATCCAGGGGTGAATAGAAGACGGGCAACAGGACTGTTTCTCAGGCAGCTCTGAGGACGCAGCTCTCCGGTTGGTCACTGGGGCAAATTGTGCCCTTCCCGTCCCCCTCCACTTTCACGGTTGACACCTAGCTCGTGTACCTGAAGTTCACAAGCAGGCCACATAGACACATGCCACACACATGGGCCCTTCCATGACAACACTTTGGCTAGCAGGAGTCCTCCTGAGCTGAATGGCGTGAGCCGGTGAACGCCTTAGTGTCGCCTACCTCACCGTGGATCTTGCAAAGGCCTAACGGTCTTCAAAGGCTGAGAGCACATGTCTCCAGCTGGATCTGAAGTCGACGTGCTGCTTGCGAGGGGAAGACGTCAGCTAGGAATTCTGAGAACCCTTGCCATGGCGGTGTTGGTTCCAGTGCAGCTCAGGTTTACCAACTGGGGTCCCCTTGCCTTGCACAGCAGACCAGGGAGAAAACTCTTCCTGAGGATTCTTCCAAGCTGTGGCTATCTGGCTCTCCGACGGAAGACACACATTGCTGCCTGGCCTTCGGCACACCAACAGCAGCGCCCAAAGACCATCATGAGGCATGAGGTTGCTCAGAAGGCACAGACGACACTTTCGGTACACAGTGATTTTCCTCGGAAAAGGGTGCAGTCGCGAGCGTCCTCAGATATGTAAAAGGCACACCAGCATTACAGCACTTCAGTGGTGAAAGCCTCGGGTCTACTTGTGACCACCAAGTTTGCTGATGGAAACACTGCCCCTTATGTTGAGTATGCCACTCAGCCGACCTTCTCCTTAGCTGAAGTAGTCTGCTGCATGACCTCCTGGCAAGGAGTGGCAGGCACACTGTTTCTTTCGAGAACACGCACTCTTCCTCCCGAGGAATTCCTGCAGGGTGCCCAAGATGGGCGCCCGCCCGCCTCTGCCCCCGTGCTTTTCCTTCAGTTTCCTGGCCCCAAGCCTCCTGTTCCAAAGGGGCCAAACATGCTTTAGCCCTCAGGATCCGGTTTCTACGTGCAAACCCAGCCTGTGGAGCAGCCCCTTCTGCTCAGCTACAAGAGAGCCATGCGACACACCAGGCGCTCCTGTGAGGAGCCTTTTGTAAGCAGAGGTTCTCTGCAAGGTGACGTGCCTAGCCAAGACAGCGCTTCAGTCAGGCGTTGTCGACCCTGGAACTTTCAATCTCCCAGCAGTGCTTCGGGAAAAGTGTCCATCATTTTAGGCTGGTTGTAAAGTTACATTTCTGCTGGAGGTGAAGGGTCGTCAGCTTTGAGTTCGTAGAATCCATGTAACTCGCCGGGTATGATTCAGTGCAGCTAATAGCTAAGCCGGGAGTCTGACAGGCATTGCACGTGACACCGTTGCCCCACTCTGGTACCAAGACTGCTTTCCAGAGTTGGAGGTCTGGCTCTCCGCCGGAGCAAGCCGTGTGTTGCCCTGCCCTCTGCATGCGCAGAATGGAGGCCAAACACCCAAGTGGCTGCACGTTACTACTCTGAAGCCGCAGTTGACACTTTGGCTACAACGTGTTCTTCCTTGACCTGGGTCCAGGCGTGAGAGAGCCTGCAGTCCTGAGAGGCCTACCAGTGTTAAGGCAGTACCTTCACTAAGGCTTCTCAGAAAGATCTGCACTGCAACACTTTTCATGGCACACGCGGACCTTCCTTTGGCGGCATGGGGGCAGGTTTCCTAACCACTAGCCAAGAAGGCTTTGGGATGAGCTCCTAGTGAGGAACTGCACACACACCCTGGTTCTTTCGAGAAAACTCACTCTTCCTCCATTGCCTCCTAGGGAACTCCTACGGTGATTACAAAACAGGGAGCAGGACTTGGTTTCAGGCAGGTCTGAGCACGCAGCTCTCCGGACTGCCAACGGGACAGATTTTGCTTTTCTCGTCCAGCCCCCTTTTCACGGTTGCCACACAGCTCATGTAGCTGAAGTCCCCGGGCAGCCAAAAGAGACCCATGTCACATACTGTACCCATTCGCTGAAAGCACTTTGGAAAGCCAGGTTTCCTCCGGCAGGGAATTGCGCGAGCCAGTGTACGCCTTCGTTTCTCCTAGGTCATGGTACATCTTGCAACGGCCTAGCAGTCTTTGAAGGACGACGGCCTATTTCTCCCTCGAGAGGTGAAGTCCGGGTGCTGCTTCAGGGAGCAAGAGGTCAAGTATGGATTCCGAGAACTCGTGTAAGCATGGTGTTTTTCCAAAAGCAGCTCAGGGTTACAAAAGGAGGCCACCTCGCATTGCCCAGAAGCCCCGTTACAAACGTGTTCTTCAGGCATCCTCTAAGCTCTCCAAGTCGAGCTCTCCGATGGAGGAAAAACGTTGTTGCCCAGCCTCCTGCATACAAAACAGTAGAGTCCAAAGACCCTTGTGGCTGGGTGTTGCTCAGCAGGCTCAGATGCCACTTCTGCTCCACAGTGACCTTCCTCGGAATACGGTGCAGACGCTCGCATCGCATCCTCATCCTTACAGAGTCTTGAAAGGCACACCAGCATTTACAGCAGTTCAGTCGGGAAGGCCTCTTTGAAACTGCTGACTGCGACTGTGCTGGTGGAAAGAAACACTGCACCTTACCTTGAGTCTGGCGCTCGTCTGAATTATGCCCTAGACAACGTCCTCTGCTGGATGTACTCCTAGCAAGCAATTGCCAGCATTCCGTTTCACTGGGCAAAGTCTCCGTTCCTCCCTGGGTATTCTCGCAGGGTTGAGAAGGTTGGCGACCGCAGGGCTTTTCATTAAGCACTCATCATGGAAAACACGGACCTTCCTTGCAACACGCGGGCAAGTTTCCTTCCCACTGGCCAAGAAGGCTTTGGGATGAGAACCTAGCAAGGAACTGCACGCACTCTGGTTCGTTCAAGAAAATTCACTCTGCCTCAGGTTGCCTCTCAGGGTAATCCAGGGGTGAATAGAAGACGGGCAACAGGACTGTTTCTCAGGCAGCTCTGAGGACGCAGCTCTCCGGTTGGTCACTGGGGCAAATTGTGCCCTTCCCGTCCCCCTCCACTTTCACGGTTGACACCTAGCTCGTGTACCTGAAGTTCACAAGCAGGCCACATAGACACATGCCACACACATGGGCCCTTCCATGACAACACTTTGGCTAGCAGGAGTCCTCCTGAGCTGAATGGCGTGAGCCGGTGAACGCCTTAGTGTCGCCTACCTCACCGTGGATCTTGCAAAGGCCTAACGGTCTTCAAAGGCTGAGAGCACATGTCTCCAGCTGGATCTGAAGTCGACGTGCTGCTTGCGAGGGGAAGACGTCAGCTAGGAATTCTGAGAACCCTTGCCATGGCGGTGTTGGTTCCAGTGCAGCTCAGGTTTACCAACTGGGGTCCCCTTGCCTTGCACAGCAGACCAGGGAGAAAACTCTTCCTGAGGATTCTTCCAAGCTGTGGCTATCTGGCTCTCCGACGGAAGACACACATTGCTGCCTGGCCTTCGGCACACCAACAGCAGCGCCCAAAGACCATCATGAGGCATGAGGTTGCTCAGAAGGCACAGACGACACTTTCGGTACACAGTGATTTTCCTCGGAAAAGGGTGCAGTCGCGAGCGTCCTCAGATATGTAAAAGGCACACCAGCATTACAGCACTTCAGTGGTGAAAGCCTCGGGTCTACTTGTGACCACCAAGTTTGCTGATGGAAACACTGCCCCTTATGTTGAGTATGCCACTCAGCCGACCTTCTCCTTAGCTGAAGTAGTCTGCTGCATGACCTCCTGGCAAGGAGTGGCAGGCACACTGTTTCTTTCGAGAACACGCACTCTTCCTCCCGAGGAATTCCTGCAGGGTGCCCAAGATGGGCGCCCGCCCGCCTCTGCCCCCGTGCTTTTCCTTCAGTTTCCTGGCCCCAAGCCTCCTGTTCCAAAGGGGCCAAACATGCTTTAGCCCTCAGGATCCGGTTTCTACGTGCAAACCCAGCCTGTGGAGCAGCCCCTTCTGCTCAGCTACAAGAGAGCCATGCGACACACCAGGCGCTCCTGTGAGGAGCCTTTTGTAAGCAGAGGTTCTCTGCAAGGTGACGTGCCTAGCCAAGACAGCGCTTCAGTCAGGCGTTGTCGACCCTGGAACTTTCAATCTCCCAGCAGTGCTTCGGGAAAAGTGTCCATCATTTTAGGCTGGTTGTAAAGTTACATTTCTGCTGGAGGTGAAGGGTCGTCAGCTTTGAGTTCGTAGAATCCATGTAACTCGCCGGGTATGATTCAGTGCAGCTAATAGCTAAGCCGGGAGTCTGACAGGCATTGCACGTGACACCGTTGCCCCACTCTGGTACCAAGACTGCTTTCCAGAGTTGGAGGTCTGGCTCTCCGCCGGAGCAAGCCGTGTGTTGCCCTGCCCTCTGCATGCGCAGAATGGAGGCCAAACACCCAAGTGGCTGCACGTTACTACTCTGAAGCCGCAGTTGACACTTTGGCTACAACGTGTTCTTCCTTGACCTGGGTCCAGGCGTGAGAGAGCCTGCAGTCCTGAGAGGCCTACCAGTGTTAAGGCAGTACCTTCACTAAGGCTTCTCAGAAAGATCTGCACTGCAACACTTTTCATGGCACACGCGGACCTTCCTTTGGCGGCATGGGGGCAGGTTTCCTAACCACTAGCCAAGAAGGCTTTGGGATGAGCTCCTAGTGAGGAACTGCACACACACCCTGGTTCTTTCGAGAAAACTCACTCTTCCTCCATTGCCTCCTAGGGAACTCCTACGGTGATTACAAAACAGGGAGCAGGACTTGGTTTCAGGCAGGTCTGAGCACGCAGCTCTCCGGACTGCCAACGGGACAGATTTTGCTTTTCTCGTCCAGCCCCCTTTTCACGGTTGCCACACAGCTCATGTAGCTGAAGTCCCCGGGCAGCCAAAAGAGACCCATGTCACATACTGTACCCATTCGCTGAAAGCACTTTGGAAAGCCAGGTTTCCTCCGGCAGGGAATTGCGCGAGCCAGTGTACGCCTTCGTTTCTCCTAGGTCATGGTACATCTTGCAACGGCCTAGCAGTCTTTGAAGGACGACGGCCTATTTCTCCCTCGAGAGGTGAAGTCCGGGTGCTGCTTCAGGGAGCAAGAGGTCAAGTATGGATTCCGAGAACTCGTGTAAGCACGGTGTTTTTCCAAAAGCAGCTCAGGGTTACAAAAGGAGGCCACCTCGCATTGCCCAGAAGCCCCGTTACAAACGTGTTCTTCAGGCATCCTCTAAGCTCTCCAAGTCGAGCTCTCCGATGGAGGAAAAACGTTGTTGCCCAGCCTCCTGCATACAAAACAGTAGAGTCCAAAGACCCTTGTGGCTGGGTGTTGCTCAGCAGGCTCAGATGCCACTTCTGCTCCACAGTGACCTTCCTCGGAATGCGGTGCAGACGCTCGCATCGCATCCTCATCCTTACAGAGTCTTGAAAGGCACACCAGCATTTACAGCAGTTCAGTCGGGAAGGCCTCTTTGAAACTGCTGACTGCGACTGTGCTGGTGGAAAGAAACACTGCACCTTACCTTGAGTCTGGCGCTCGTCTGAATTATGCCCTAGACAACGTCCTCTGCTGGATGTACTCCTAGCAAGCAATTGCCAGCATTCCGTTTCACTGGGCAAAGTCTCCGTTCCTCCCTGGGTATTCTCGCAGGGTTGAGAAGGTTGGCGACCGCAGGGCTTTTCATTAAGCACTCATCATGGAAAACACGGACCTTCCTTGCAACACGCGGGCAAGTTTCCTTCCCACTGGCCAAGAAGGCTTTGGGATGAGAACCTAGCAAGGAACTGCACGCACTCTGGTTCGTTCAAGAAAATTCACTCTGCCTCAGGTTGCCTCTCAGGGTAATCCAGGGGTGAATAGAAGACGGGCAACAGGACTGTTTCTCAGGCAGCTCTGAGGACGCAGCTCTCCGGTTGGTCACTGGGGCAAATTGTGCCCTTCCCGTCCCCCTCCACTTTCACGGTTGACACCTAGCTCGTGTACCTGAAGTTCACAAGCAGGCCACATAGACACATGCCACACACATGGGCCCTTCCATGACAACACTTTGGCTAGCAGGAGTCCTCCTGAGCTGAATGGCGTGAGCCGGTGAACGCCTTAGTGTCGCCTACCTCACCGTGGATCTTGCAAAGGCCTAACGGTCTTCAAAGGCTGAGAGCACATGTCTCCAGCTGGATCTGAAGTCGACGTGCTGCTTGCGAGGGGAAGACGTCAGCTAGGAATTCTGAGAACCCTTGCCATGGCGGTGTTGGTTCCAGTGCAGCTCAGGTTTACCAACTGGGGTCCCCTTGCCTTGCACAGCAGACCAGGGAGAAAACTCTTCCTGAGGATTCTTCCAAGCTGTGGCTATCTGGCTCTCCGACGGAAGACACACATTGCTGCCTGGCCTTCGGCACACCAACAGCAGCGCCCAAAGACCATCATGAGGCATGAGGTTGCTCAGAAGGCACAGACGACACTTTCGGTACACAGTGATTTTCCTCGGAAAAGGGTGCAGTCGCGAGCGTCCTCAGATATGTAAAAGGCACACCAGCATTACAGCACTTCAGTGGTGAAAGCCTCGGGTCTACTTGTGACCACCAAGTTTGCTGATGGAAACACTGCCCCTTATGTTGAGTATGCCACTCAGCCGACCTTCTCCTTAGCTGAAGTAGTCTGCTGCATGACCTCCTGGCAAGGAGTGGCAGGCACACTGTTTCTTTCGAGAACACGCACTCTTCCTCCCGAGGAATTCCTGCAGGGTGCCCAAGATGGGCGCCCGCCCGCCTCTGCCCCCGTGCTTTTCCTTCAGTTTCCTGGCCCCAAGCCTCCTGTTCCAAAGGGGCCAAACATGCTTTAGCCCTCAGGATCCGGTTTCTACGTGCAAACCCAGCCTGTGGAGCAGCCCCTTCTGCTCAGCTACAAGAGAGCCATGCGACACACCAGGCGCTCCTGTGAGGAGCCTTTTGTAAGCAGAGGTTCTCTGCAAGGTGACGTGCCTAGCCAAGACAGCGCTTCAGTCAGGCGTTGTCGACCCTGGAACTTTCAATCTCCCAGCAGTGCTTCGGGAAAAGTGTCCATCATTTTAGGCTGGTTGTAAAGTTACATTTCTGCTGGAGGTGAAGGGTCGTCAGCTTTGAGTTCGTAGAATCCATGTAACTCGCCGGGTATGATTCAGTGCAGCTAATAGCTAAGCCGGGAGTCTGACAGGCATTGCACGTGACACCGTTGCCCCACTCTGGTACCAAGACTGCTTTCCAGAGTTGGAGGTCTGGCTCTCCGCCGGAGCAAGCCGTGTGTTGCCCTGCCCTCTGCATGCGCAGAATGGAGGCCAAACACCCAAGTGGCTGCACGTTACTACTCTGAAGCCGCAGTTGACACTTTGGCTACAACGTGTTCTTCCTTGACCTGGGTCCAGGCGTGAGAGAGCCTGCAGTCCTGAGAGGCCTACCAGTGTTAAGGCAGTACCTTCACTAAGGCTTCTCAGAAAGATCTGCACTGCAACACTTTTCATGGCACACGCGGACCTTCCTTTGGCGGCATGGGGGCAGGTTTCCTAACCACTAGCCAAGAAGGCTTTGGGATGAGCTCCTAGTGAGGAACTGCACACACACCCTGGTTCTTTCGAGAAAACTCACTCTTCCTCCATTGCCTCCTAGGGAACTCCTACGGTGATTACAAAACAGGGAGCAGGACTTGGTTTCAGGCAGGTCTGAGCACGCAGCTCTCCGGACTGCCAACGGGACAGATTTTGCTTTTCTCGTCCAGCCCCCTTTTCACGGTTGCCACACAGCTCATGTAGCTGAAGTCCCCGGGCAGCCAAAAGAGACCCATGTCACATACTGTACCCATTCGCTGAAAGCACTTTGGAAAGCCAGGTTTCCTCCGGCAGGGAATTGCGCGAGCCAGTGTACGCCTTCGTTTCTCCTAGGTCATGGTACATCTTGCAACGGCCTAGCAGTCTTTGAAGGACGACGGCCTATTTCTCCCTCGAGAGGTGAAGTCCGGGTGCTGCTTCAGGGAGCAAGAGGTCAAGTATGGATTCCGAGAACTCGTGTAAGCACGGTGTTTTTCCAAAAGCAGCTCAGGGTTACAAAAGGAGGCCACCTCGCATTGCCCAGAAGCCCCGTTACAAACGTGTTCTTCAGGCATCCTCTAAGCTCTCCAAGTCGAGCTCTCCGATGGAGGAAAAACGTTGTTGCCCAGCCTCCTGCATACAAAACAGTAGAGTCCAAAGACCCTTGTGGCTGGGTGTTGCTCAGCAGGCTCAGATGCCACTTCTGCTCCACAGTGACCTTCCTCGGAATACGGTGCAGACGCTCGCATCGCATCCTCATCCTTACAGAGTCTTGAAAGGCACACCAGCATTTACAGCAGTTCAGTCGGGAAGGCCTCTTTGAAACTGCTGACTGCGACTGTGCTGGTGGAAAGAAACACTGCACCTTACCTTGAGTCTGGCGCTCGTCTGAATTATGCCCTAGACAACGTCCTCTGCTGGATGTACTCCTAGCAAGCAATTGCCAGCATTCCGTTTCACTGGGCAAAGTCTCCGTTCCTCCCTGGGTATTCTCGCAGGGTTGAGAAGGTTGGCGACCGCAGGGCTTTTCATTAAGCACTCATCATGGAAAACACGGACCTTCCTTGCAACACGCGGGCAAGTTTCCTTCCCACTGGCCAAGAAGGCTTTGGGATGAGAACCTAGCAAGGAACTGCACGCACTCTGGTTCGTTCAAGAAAATTCACTCTGCCTCAGGTTGCCTCTCAGGGTAATCCAGGGGTGAATAGAAGACGGGCAACAGGACTGTTTCTCAGGCAGCTCTGAGGACGCAGCTCTCCGGTTGGTCACTGGGGCAAATTGTGCCCTTCCCGTCCCCCTCCACTTTCACGGTTGACACCTAGCTCGTGTACCTGAAGTTCACAAGCAGGCCACATAGACACATGCCACACACATGGGTCCTTCCATGACAACACTTTGGCTAGCAGGAGTCCTCCTGAGCTGAATGGCGTGAGCCGGTGAACGCCTTAGTGTCGCCTACCTCACCGTGGATCTTGCAAAGGCCTAACAGTCTTCAAAGGCTGAGAGCACATGTCTCCAGCTGGATCTGAAGTCGACGTGCTGCTTGCGAGGGGAAGACGTCAGCTAGGAATTCTGAGAACCCTTGCCATGGCGGTGTTGGTTCCAGTGCAGCTCAGGTTTACCAACTGGGGTCCCCTTGCCTTGCACAGCAGACCAGGGAGAAAACTCTTCCTGAGGATTCTTCCAAGCTGTGGCTATCTGGCTCTCCGACGGAAGACACACATTGCTGCCTGGCCTTCGGCACACCAACAGCAGCGCCCAAAGACCATCATGAGGCATGAGGTTGCTCAGAAGGCACAGACGACACTTTCGGTACACAGTGATTTTCCTCGGAAAAGGGTGCAGTCGCGAGCGTCCTCAGATATGTAAAAGGCACACCAGCATTACAGCACTTCAGTGGTGAAAGCCTCGGGTCTACTTGTGACCACCAAGTTTGCTGATGGAAACACTGCCCCTTATGTTGAGTATGCCACTCAGCCGACCTTCTCCTTAGCTGAAGTAGTCTGCTGCATGACCTCCTGGCAAGGAGTGGCAGGCACACTGTTTCTTTCGAGAACACGCACTCTTCCTCCCGAGGAATTCCTGCAGGGTGCCCAAGATGGGCGCCCGCCCGCCTCTGCCCCCGTGCTTTTCCTTCAGTTTCCTGGCCCCAAGCCTCCTGTTCCAAAGGGGCCAAACATGCTTTAGCCCTCAGGATCCGGTTTCTACGTGCAAACCCAGCCTGTGGAGCAGCCCCTTCTGCTCAGCTACAAGAGAGCCATGCGACACACCAGGCGCTCCTGTGAGGAGCCTTTTGTAAGCAGAGGTTCTCTGCAAGGTGACGTGCCTAGCCAAGACAGCGCTTCAGTCAGGCGTTGTCGACCCTGGAACTTTCAATCTCCCAGCAGTGCTTCGGGAAAAGTGTCCATCATTTTAGGCTGGTTGTAAAGTTACATTTCTGCTGGAGGTGAAGGGTCGTCAGCTTTGAGTTCGTAGAATCCATGTAACTCGCCGGGTATGATTCAGTGCAGCTAATAGCTAAGCCGGGAGTCTGACAGGCATTGCACGTGACACCGTTGCCCCACTCTGGTACCAAGACTGCTTTCCAGAGTTGGAGGTCTGGCTCTCCGCCGGAGCAAGCCGTGTGTTGCCCTGCCCTCTGCATGCGCAGAATGGAGGCCAAACACCCAATTGGCTGCATGTTACTACTCTGAAGCCGCAGTTGACACTTTGGCTACAACGTGTTCTTCCTTGACCTGGGTCCAGGCGTGAGAGAGCCTGCAGTCCTGAGAGGCCTACCAGTGTTAAGGCAGTACCTTCACTAAGGCTTCTCAGAAAGATCTGCACTGCAACACTTTTCATGGCACACGCGGACCTTCCTTTGGCGGCATGGGGGCAGGTTTCCTAACCACTAGCCAAGAAGGCTTTGGGATGAGCTCCTAGTGAGGAACTGCACACACACCCTGGTTCTTTCGAGAAAACTCACTCTTCCTCCATTGCCTCCTAGGGAACTCCTACGGTGATTACAAAACAGGGAGCAGGACTTGGTTTCAGGCAGGTCTGAGCACGCAGCTCTCCGGACTGCCAACGGGACAGATTTTGCTTTTCTCGTCCAGCCCCCTTTTCACGGTTGCCACACAGCTCATGTAGCTGAAGTCCCCGGGCAGCCAAAAGAGACCCATGTCACATACTGTACCCATTCGCTGAAAGCACTTTGGAAAGCCAGGTTTCCTCCGGCAGGGAATTGCGCGAGCCAGTGTACGCCTTCGTTTCTCCTAGGTCATGGTACATCTTGCAACGGCCTAGCAGTCTTTGAAGGACGACGGCCTATTTCTCCCTCGAGAGGTGAAGTCCGGGTGCTGCTTCAGGGAGCAAGAGGTCAAGTATGGATTCCGAGAACTCGTGTAAGCACGGTGTTTTTCCAAAAGCAGCTCAGGGTTACAAAAGGAGGCCACCTCGCATTGCCCAGAAGCCCCGTTACAAACGTGTTCTTCAGGCATCCTCTAAGCTCTCCAAGTCGAGCTCTCCGATGGAGGAAAAACGTTGTTGCCCAGCCTCCTGCATACAAAACAGTAGAGTCCAAAGACCCTTGTGGCTGGGTGTTGCTCAGCAGGCTCAGATGCCACTTCTGCTCCACAGTGACCTTCCTCGGAATGCGGTGCAGACGCTCGCATCGCATCCTCATCCTTACAGAGTCTTGAAAGGCACACCAGCATTTACAGCAGTTCAGTCGGGAAGGCCTCTTTGAAACTGCTGACTGCGACTGTGCTGGTGGAAAGAAACACTGCACCTTACCTTGAGTCTGGCGCTCGTCTGAATTATGCCCTAGACAACGTCCTCTGCTGGATGTACTCCTAGCAAGCAATTGCCAGCATTCCGTTTCACTGGGCAAAGTCTCCGTTCCTCCCTGGGTATTCTCGCAGGGTTGAGAAGGTTGGCGACCGCAGGGCTTTTCATTAAGCACTCATCATGGAAAACACGGACCTTCCTTGCAACACGCGGGCAAGTTTCCTTCCCACTGGCCAAGAAGGCTTTGGGATGAGAACCTAGCAAGGAACTGCACGCACTCTGGTTCGTTCAAGAAAATTCACTCTGCCTCAGGTTGCCTCTCAGGGTAATCCAGGGGTGAATAGAAGACGGGCAACAGGACTGTTTCTCAGGCAGCTCTGAGGACGCAGCTCTCCGGTTGGTCACTGGGGCAAATTGTGCCCTTCCCGTCCCCCTCCACTTTCACGGTTGACACCTAGCTCGTGTACCTGAAGTTCACAAGCAGGCCACATAGACACATGCCACACACATGGGCCCTTCCATGACAACACTTTGGCTAGCAGGAGTCCTCCTGAGCTGAATGGCGTGAGCCGGTGAACGCCTTAGTGTCGCCTACCTCACCGTGGATCTTGCAAAGGCCTAACCGTCTTCAAAGGCTGAGAGCACATGTCTCCAGCTGGATCTGAAGTCGACGTGCTGCTTGCGAGGGGAAGACGTCAGCTAGGAATTCTGAGAACCCTTGCCATGGCGGTGTTGGTTCCAGTGCAGCTCAGGTTTACCAACTGGGGTCCCCTTGCCTTGCACAGCAGACCAGGGAGAAAACTCTTCCTGAGGATTCTTCCAAGCTGTGGCTATCTGGCTCTCCGACGGAAGACACACATTGCTGCCTGGCCTTCGGCACACCAACAGCAGCGCCCAAAGACCATCATGAGGCATGAGGTTGCTCAGAAGGCACAGACGACACTTTCGGTACACAGTGATTTTCCTCGGAAAAGGGTGCAGTCGCGAGCGTCCTCAGATATGTAAAAGGCACACCAGCATTACAGCACTTCAGTGGTGAAAGCCTCGGGTCTACTTGTGACCACCAAGTTTGCTGATGGAAACACTGCCCCTTATGTTGAGTATGCCACTCAGCCGACCTTCTCCTTAGCTGAAGTAGTCTGCTGCATGACCTCCTGGCAAGGAGTGGCAGGCACACTGTTTCTTTCGAGAACACGCACTCTTCCTCCCGAGGAATTCCTGCAGGGTGCCCAAGATGGGCGCCCGCCCGCCTCTGCCCCCGTGCTTTTCCTTCAGTTTCCTGGCCCCAAGCCTCCTGTTCCAAAGGGGCCAAACATGCTTTAGCCCTCAGGATCCGGTTTCTACGTGCAAACCCAGCCTGTGGAGCAGCCCCTTCTGCTCAGCTACAAGAGAGCCATGCGACACACCAGGCGCTCCTGTGAGGAGCCTTTTGTAAGCAGAGGTTCTCTGCAAGGTGACGTGCCTAGCCAAGACAGCGCTTCAGTCAGGCGTTGTCGACCCTGGAACTTTCAATCTCCCAGCAGTGCTTCGGGAAAAGTGTCCATCATTTTAGGCTGGTTGTAAAGTTACATTTCTGCTGGAGGTGAAGGGTCGTCAGCTTTGAGTTCGTAGAATCCATGTAACTCGCCGGGTATGATTCAGTGCAGCTAATAGCTAAGCCGGGAGTCTGACAGGCATTGCACGTGACACCGTTGCCCCACTCTGGTACCAAGACTGCTTTCCAGAGTTGGAGGTCTGGCTCTCCGCCGGAGCAAGCCGTGTGTTGCCCTGCCCTCTGCATGCGCAGAATGGAGGCCAAACACCCAAGTGGCTGCACGTTACTACTCTGAAGCCGCAGTTGACACTTTGGCTACAGCGTGTTCTTCCTTGACCTGGGTCCAGGCGTGAGAGAGCCTGCAGTCCTGAGAGGCCTACCAGTGTTAAGGCAGTACCTTCACTAAGGCTTCTCAGAAAGATCTGCACTGCAACACTTTTCATGGCACACGCGGACCTTCCTTTGGCGGCATGGGGGCAGGTTTCCTAACCACTAGCCAAGAAGGCTTTGGGATGAGCTCCTAGTGAGGAACTGCACACACACCCTGGTTCTTTCGAGAAAACTCACTCTTCCTCCATTGCCTCCTAGGGAACTCCTACGGTGATTACAAAACAGGGAGCAGGACTTGGTTTCAGGCAGGTCTGAGCACGCAGCTCTCCGGACTGCCAACGGGACAGATTTTGCTTTTCTCGTCCAGCCCCCTTTTCACGGTTGCCACACAGCTCATGTAGCTGAAGTCCCCGGGCAGCCAAAAGAGACCCATGTCACATACTGTACCCATTCGCTGAAAGCACTTTGGAAAGCCAGGTTTCCTCCGGCAGGGAATTGCGCGAGCCAGTGTACGCCTTCGTTTCTCCTAGGTCATGGTACATCTTGCAACGGCCTAGCAGTCTTTGAAGGACGACGGCCTATTTCTCCCTCGAGAGGTGAAGTCCGGGTGCTGCTTCAGGGAGCAAGAGGTCAAGTATGGATTCCGAGAACTCGTGTAAGCACGGTGTTTTTCCAAAAGCAGCTCAGGGTTACAAAAGGAGGCCACCTCGCATTGCCCAGAAGCCCCGTTACAAACGTGTTCTTCAGGCATCCTCTAAGCTCTCCAAGTCGAGCTCTCCGATGGAGGAAAAACGTTGTTGCCCAGCCTCCTGCATACAAAACAGTAGAGTCCAAAGACCCTTGTGGCTGGGTGTTGCTCAGCAGGCTCAGATGCCACTTCTGCTCCACAGTGACCTTCCTCGGAATACGGTGCAGACGCTCGCATCGCATCCTCATCCTTACAGAGTCTTGAAAGGCACACCAGCATTTACAGCAGTTCAGTCGGGAAGGCCTCTTTGAAACTGCTGACTGCGACTGTGCTGGTGGAAAGAAACACTGCACCTTACCTTGAGTCTGGCGCTCGTCTGAATTATGCCCTAGACAACGTCCTCTGCTGGATGTACTCCTAGCAAGCAATTGCCAGCATTCCGTTTCACTGGGCAAAGTCTCCGTTCCTCCCTGGGTATTCTCGCAGGGTTGAGAAGGTTGGCGACCGCAGGGCTTTTCATTAAGCACTCATCATGGAAAACACGGACCTTCCTTGCAACACGCGGGCAAGTTTCCTTCCCACTGGCCAAGAAGGCTTTGGGATGAGAACCTAGCAAGGAACTGCACGCACTCTGGTTCGTTCAAGAAAATTCACTCTGCCTCAGGTTGCCTCTCAGGGTAATCCAGGGGTGAATAGAAGACGGGCAACAGGACTGTTTCTCAGGCAGCTCTGAGGACGCAGCTCTCCGGTTGGTCACTGGGGCAAATTGTGCCCTTCCCGTCCCCCTCCACTTTCACGGTTGACACCTAGCTCGTGTACCTGAAGTTCACAAGCAGGCCACATAGACACATGCCACACACATGGGCCCTTCCATGACAACACTTTGGCTAGCAGGAGTCCTCCTGAGCTGAATGGCGTGAGCCGGTGAACGCCTTAGTGTCGCCTACCTCACCGTGGATCTTGCAAAGGCCTAACGGTCTTCAAAGGCTGAGAGCACATGTCTCCAGCTGGATCTGAAGTCGACGTGCTGCTTGCGAGGGGAAGACGTCAGCTAGGAATTCTGAGAACCCTTGCCATGGCGGTGTTGGTTCCAGTGCAGCTCAGGTTTACCAACTGGGGTCCCCTTGCCTTGCACAGCAGACCAGGGAGAAAACTCTTCCTGAGGATTCTTCCAAGCTGTGGCTATCTGGCTCTCCGACGGAAGACACACATTGCTGCCTGGCCTTCGGCACACCAACAGCAGCGCCCAAAGACCATCATGAGGCATGAGGTTGCTCAGAAGGCACAGACGACACTTTCGGTACACAGTGATTTTCCTCGGAAAAGGGTGCAGTCGCGAGCGTCCTCAGATATGTAAAAGGCACACCAGCATTACAGCACTTCAGTGGTGAAAGCCTCGGGTCTACTTGTGACCACCAAGTTTGCTGATGGAAACACTGCCCCTTATGTTGAGTATGCCACTCAGCCGACCTTCTCCTTAGCTGAAGTAGTCTGCTGCATGACCTCCTGGCAAGGAGTGGCAGGCACACTGTTTCTTTCGAGAACACGCACTCTTCCTCCCGAGGAATTCCTGCAGGGTGCCCAAGATGGGCGCCCGCCCGCCTCTGCCCCCGTGCTTTTCCTTCAGTTTCCTGGCCCCAAGCCTCCTGTTCCAAAGGGGCCAAACATGCTTTAGCCCTCAGGATCCGGTTTCTACGTGCAAACCCAGCCTGTGGAGCAGCCCCTTCTGCTCAGCTACAAGAGAGCCATGCGACACACCAGGCGCTCCTGTGAGGAGCCTTTTGTAAGCAGAGGTTCTCTGCAAGGTGACGTGCCTAGCCAAGACAGCGCTTCAGTCAGGCGTTGTCGACCCTGGAACTTTCAATCTCCCAGCAGTGCTTCGGGAAAAGTGTCCATCATTTTAGGCTGGTTGTAAAGTTACATTTCTGCTGGAGGTGAAGGGTCGTCAGCTTTGAGTTCGTAGAATCCATGTAACTCGCCGGGTATGATTCAGTGCAGCTAATAGCTAAGCCGGGAGTCTGACAGGCATTGCACGTGACACCGTTGCCCCACTCTGGTACCAAGACTGCTTTCCAGAGTTGGAGGTCTGGCTCTCCGCCGGAGCAAGCCGTGTGTTGCCCTGCCCTCTGCATGCGCAGAATGGAGGCCAAACACCCAAGTGGCTGCACGTTACTACTCTGAAGCCGCAGTTGACACTTTGGCTACAACGTGTTCTTCCTTGACCTGGGTCCAGGCGTGAGAGAGCCTGCAGTCCTGAGAGGCCTACCAGTGTTAAGGCAGTACCTTCACTAAGGCTTCTCAGAAAGATCTGCACTGCAACACTTTTCATGGCACACGCGGACCTTCCTTTGGCGGCATAGGGGCAGGTTTCCTAACCACTAGCCAAGAAGGCTTTGGGATGAGCTCCTAGTGAGGAACTGCACACACACCCTGGTTCTTTCGAGAAAACTCACTCTTCCTCCATTGCCTCCTAGGGAACTCCTACGGTGATTACAAAACAGGGAGCAGGACTTGGTTTCAGGCAGGTCTGAGCACGCAGCTCTCCGGACTGCCAACGGGACAGATTTTGCTTTTCTCGTCCAGCCCCCTTTTCACGGTTGCCACACAGCTCATGTAGCTGAAGTCCCCGGGCAGCCAAAAGAGACCCATGTCACATACTGTACCCATTCGCTGAAAGCACTTTGGAAAGCCAGGTTTCCTCCGGCAGGGAATTGCGCGAGCCAGTGTACGCCTTCGTTTCTCCTAGGTCATGGTACATCTTGCAACGGCCTAGCAGTCTTTGAAGGACGACGGCCTATTTCTCCCTCGAGAGGTGAAGTCCGGGTGCTGCTTCAGGGAGCAAGAGGTCAAGTATGGATTCCGAGAACTCGTGTAAGCACGGTGTTTTTCCAAAAGCAGCTCAGGGTTACAAAAGGAGGCCACCTCGCATTGCCCAGAAGCCCCGTTACAAACGTGTTCTTCAGGCATCCTCTAAGCTCTCCAAGTCGAGCTCTCCGATGGAGGAAAAACGTTGTTGCCCAGCCTCCTGCATACAAAACAGTAGAGTCCAAAGACCCTTGTGGCTGGGTGTTGCTCAGCAGGCTCAGATGCCACTTCTGCTCCACAGTGACCTTCCTCGGAATGCGGTGCAGACGCTCGCATCGCATCCTCATCCTTACAGAGTCTTGAAAGGCACACCAGCATTTACAGCAGTTCAGTCGGGAAGGCCTCTTTGAAACTGCTGACTGCGACTGTGCTGGTGGAAAGAAACACTGCACCTTACCTTGAGTCTGGCGCTCGTCTGAATTATGCCCTAGACAACGTCCTCTGCTGGATGTACTCCTAGCAAGCAATTGCCAGCATTCCGTTTCACTGGGCAAAGTCTCCGTTCCTCCCTGGGTATTCTCGCAGGGTTGAGAAGGTTGGCGACCGCAGGGCTTTTCATTAAGCACTCATCATGGAAAACACGGACCTTCCTTGCAACACGCGGGCAAGTTTCCTTCCCACTGGCCAAGAAGGCTTTGGGATGAGAACCTAGCAAGGAACTGCACGCACTCTGGTTCGTTCAAGAAAATTCACTCTGCCTCAGGTTGCCTCTCAGGGTAATCCAGGGGTGAATAGAAGACGGGCAACAGGACTGTTTCTCAGGCAGCTCTGAGGACGCAGCTCTCCGGTTGGTCACTGGGGCAAATTGTGCCCTTCCCGTCCCCCTCCACTTTCACGGTTGACACCTAGCTCGTGTACCTGAAGTTCACAAGCAGGCCACATAGACACATGCCACACACATGGGCCCTTCCATGACAACACTTTGGCTAGCAGGAGTCCTCCTGAGCTGAATGGCGTGAGCCGGTGAACGCCTTAGTGTCGCCTACCTCACCGTGGATCTTGCAAAGGCCTAACAGTCTTCAAAGGCTGAGAGCACATGTCTCCAGCTGGATCTGAAGTCGACGTGCTGCTTGCGAGGGGAAGACGTCAGCTAGGAATTCTGAGAACCCTTGCCATGGCGGTGTTGGTTCCAGTGCAGCTCAGGTTTACCAACTGGGGTCCCCTTGCCTTGCACAGCAGACCAGGGAGAAAACTCTTCCTGAGGATTCTTCCAAGCTGTGGCTATCTGGCTCTCCGACGGAAGACACACATTGCTGCCTGGCCTTCGGCACACCAACAGCAGCGCCCAAAGACCATCATGAGGCATGAGGTTGCTCAGAAGGCACAGACGACACTTTCGGTACACAGTGATTTTCCTCGGAAAAGGGTGCAGTCGCGAGCGTCCTCAGATATGTAAAAGGCACACCAGCATTACAGCACTTCAGTGGTGAAAGCCTCGGGTCTACTTGTGACCACCAAGTTTGCTGATGGAAACACTGCCCCTTATGTTGAGTATGCCACTCAGCCGACCTTCTCCTTAGCTGAAGTAGTCTGCTGCATGACCTCCTGGCAAGGAGTGGCAGGCACACTGTTTCTTTCGAGAACACGCACTCTTCCTCCCGAGGAATTCCTGCAGGGTGCCCAAGATGGGCGCCCGCCCGCCTCTGCCCCCGTGCTTTTCCTTCAGTTTCCTGGCCCCAAGCCTCCTGTTCCAAAGGGGCCAAACATGCTTTAGCCCTCAGGATCCGGTTTCTACGTGCAAACCCAGCCTGTGGAGCAGCCCCTTCTGCTCAGCTACAAGAGAGCCATGCGACACACCAGGCGCTCCTGTGAGGAGCCTTTTGTAAGCAGAGGTTCTCTGCAAGGTGACGTGCCTAGCCAAGACAGCGCTTCAGTCAGGCGTTGTCGACCCTGGAACTTTCAATCTCCCAGCAGTGCTTCGGGAAAAGTGTCCATCATTTTAGGCTGGTTGTAAAGTTACATTTCTGCTGGAGGTGAAGGGTCGTCAGCTTTGAGTTCGTAGAATCCATGTAACTCGCCGGGTATGATTCAGTGCAGCTAATAGCTAAGCCGGGAGTCTGACAGGCATTGCACGTGACACCGTTGCCCCACTCTGGTACCAAGACTGCTTTCCAGAGTTGGAGGTCTGGCTCTCCGCCGGAGCAAGCCGTGTGTTGCCCTGCCCTCTGCATGCGCAGAATGGAGGCCAAACACCCAAGTGGCTGCACGTTACTACTCTGAAGCCGCAGTTGACACTTTGGCTACAACGTGTTCTTCCTTGACCTGGGTCCAGGCGTGAGAGAGCCTGCAGTCCTGAGAGGCCTACCAGTGTTAAGGCAGTACCTTCACTAAGGCTTCTCAGAAAGATCTGCACTGCAACACTTTTCATGGCACACGCGGACCTTCCTTTGGCGGCATGGGGGCAGGTTTCCTAACCACTAGCCAAGAAGGCTTTGGGATGAGCTCCTAGTGAGGAACTGCACACACACCCTGGTTCTTTCGAGAAAACTCACTCTTCCTCCATTGCCTCCTAGGGAACTCCTACGGTGATTACAAAACAGGGAGCAGGACTTGGTTTCAGGCAGGTCTGAGCACGCAGCTCTCCGGACTGCCAACGGGACAGATTTTGCTTTTCTCGTCCAGCCCCCTTTTCACGGTTGCCACACAGCTCATGTAGCTGAAGTCCCCGGGCAGCCAAAAGAGACCCATGTCACATACTGTACCCATTCGCTGAAAGCACTTTGGAAAGCCAGGTTTCCTCCGGCAGGGAATTGCGCGAGCCAGTGTACGCCTTCGTTTCTCCTAGGTCATGGTACATCTTGCAACGGCCTAGCAGTCTTTGAAGGACGACGGCCTATTTCTCCCTCGAGAGGTGAAGTCCGGGTGCTGCTTCAGGGAGCAAGAGGTCAAGTATGGATTCCGAGAACTCGTGTAAGCACGGTGTTTTTCCAAAAGCAGCTCAGGGTTACAAAAGGAGGCCACCTCGCATTGCCCAGAAGCCCCGTTACAAACGTGTTCTTCAGGCATCCTCTAAGCTCTCCAAGTCGAGCTCTCCGATGGAGGAAAAACGTTGTTGCCCAGCCTCCTGCATACAAAACAGTAGAGTCCAAAGACCCTTGTGGCTGGGTGTTGCTCAGCAGGCTCAGATGCCACTTCTGCTCCACAGTGACCTTCCTCGGAATACGGTGCAGACGCTCGCATCGCATCCTCATCCTTACAGAGTCTTGAAAGGCACACCAGCATTTACAGCAGTTCAGTCGGGAAGGCCTCTTTGAAACTGCTGACTGCGACTGTGCTGGTGGAAAGAAACACTGCACCTTACCTTGAGTCTGGCGCTCGTCTGAATTATGCCCTAGACAACGTCCTCTGCTGGATGTACTCCTAGCAAGCAATTGCCAGCATTCCGTTTCACTGGGCAAAGTCTCCGTTCCTCCCTGGGTATTCTCGCAGGGTTGAGAAGGTTGGCGACCGCAGGGCTTTTCATTAAGCACTCATCATGGAAAACACGGACCTTCCTTGCAACACGCGGGCAAGTTTCCTTCCCACTGGCCAAGAAGGCTTTGGGATGAGAACCTAGCAAGGAACTGCACGCACTCTGGTTCGTTCAAGAAAATTCACTCTGCCTCAGGTTGCCTCTCAGGGTAATCCAGGGGTGAATAGAAGACGGGCAACAGGACTGTTTCTCAGGCAGCTCTGAGGACGCAGCTCTCCGGTTGGTCACTGGGGCAAATTGTGCCCTTCCCGTCCCCCTCCACTTTCACGGTTGACACCTAGCTCGTGTACCTGAAGTTCACAAGCAGGCCACATAGACACATGCCACACACATGGGCCCTTCCATGACAACACTTTGGCTAGCAGGAGTCCTCCTGAGCTGAATGGCGTGAGCCGGTGAACGCCTTAGTGTCGCCTACCTCACCGTGGATCTTGCAAAGGCCTAACCGTCTTCAAAGGCTGAGAGCACATGTCTCCAGCTGGATCTGAAGTCGACGTGCTGCTTGCGAGGGGAAGACGTCAGCTAGGAATTCTGAGAACCCTTGCCATGGCGGTGTTGGTTCCAGTGCAGCTCAGGTTTACCAACTGGGGTCCCCTTGCCTTGCACAGCAGACCAGGGAGAAAACTCTTCCTGAGGATTCTTCCAAGCTGTGGCTATCTGGCTCTCCGACGGAAGACACACATTGCTGCCTGGCCTTCGGCACACCAACAGCAGCGCCCAAAGACCATCATGAGGCATGAGGTTGCTCAGAAGGCACAGACGACACTTTCGGTACACAGTGATTTTCCTCGGAAAAGGGTGCAGTCGCGAGCGTCCTCAGATATGTAAAAGGCACACCAGCATTACAGCACTTCAGTGGTGAAAGCCTCGGGTCTACTTGTGACCACCAAGTTTGCTGATGGAAACACTGCCCCTTATGTTGAGTATGCCACTCAGCCGACCTTCTCCTTAGCTGAAGTAGTCTGCTGCATGACCTCCTGGCAAGGAGTGGCAGGCACACTGTTTCTTTCGAGAACACGCACTCTTCCTCCCGAGGAATTCCTGCAGGGTGCCCAAGATGGGCGCCCGCCCGCCTCTGCCCCCGTGCTTTTCCTTCAGTTTCCTGGCCCCAAGCCTCCTGTTCCAAAGGGGCCAAACATGCTTTAGCCCTCAGGATCCGGTTTCTACGTGCAAACCCAGCCTGTGGAGCAGCCCCTTCTGCTCAGCTACAAGAGAGCCATGCGACACACCAGGCGCTCCTGTGAGGAGCCTTTTGTAAGCAGAGGTTCTCTGCAAGGTGACGTGCCTAGCCAAGACAGCGCTTCAGTCAGGCGTTGTCGACCCTGGAACTTTCAATCTCCCAGCAGTGCTTCGGGAAAAGTGTCCATCATTTTAGGCTGGTTGTAAAGTTACATTTCTGCTGGAGGTGAAGGGTCGTCAGCTTTGAGTTCGTAGAATCCATGTAACTCGCCGGGTATGATTCAGTGCAGCTAATAGCTAAGCCGGGAGTCTGACAGGCATTGCACGTGACACCGTTGCCCCACTCTGGTACCAAGACTGCTTTCCAGAGTTGGAGGTCTGGCTCTCCGCCGGAGCAAGCCGTGTGTTGCCCTGCCCTCTGCATGCGCAGAATGGAGGCCAAACACCCAAGTGGCTGCACGTTACTACTCTGAAGCCGCAGTTGACACTTTGGCTACAACGTGTTCTTCCTTGACCTGGGTCCAGGCGTGAGAGAGCCTGCAGTCCTGAGAGGCCTACCAGTGTTAAGGCAGTACCTTCACTAAGGCTTCTCAGAAAGATCTGCACTGCAACACTTTTCATGGCACACGCGGACCTTCCTTTGGCGGCATGGGGGCAGGTTTCCTAACCACTAGCCAAGAAGGCTTTGGGATGAGCTCCTAGTGAGGAACTGCACACACACCCTGGTTCTTTCGAGAAAACTCACTCTTCCTCCATTGCCTCCTAGGGAACTCCTACGGTGATTACAAAACAGGGAGCAGGACTTGGTTTCAGGCAGGTCTGAGCACGCAGCTCTCCGGACTGCCAACGGGACAGATTTTGCTTTTCTCGTCCAGCCCCCTTTTCACGGTTGCCACACAGCTCATGTAGCTGAAGTCCCCGGGCAGCCAAAAGAGACCCATGTCACATACTGTACCCATTCGCTGAAAGCACTTTGGAAAGCCAGGTTTCCTCCGGCAGGGAATTGCGCGAGCCAGTGTACGCCTTCGTTTCTCCTAGGTCATGGTACATCTTGCAACGGCCTAGCAGTCTTTGAAGGACGACGGCCTATTTCTCCCTCGAGAGGTGAAGTCCGGGTGCTGCTTCAGGGAGCAAGAGGTCAAGTATGGATTCCGAGAACTCGTGTAAGCACGGTGTTTTTCCAAAAGCAGCTCAGGGTTACAAAAGGAGGCCACCTCGCATTGCCCAGAAGCCCCGTTACAAACGTGTTCTTCAGGCATCCTCTAAGCTCTCCAAGTCGAGCTCTCCGATGGAGGAAAAACGTTGTTGCCCAGCCTCCTGCATACAAAACAGTAGAGTCCAAAGACCCTTGTGGCTGGGTGTTGCTCAGCAGGCTCAGATGCCACTTCTGCTCCACAGTGACCTTCCTCGGAATGCGGTGCAGACGCTCGCATCGCATCCTCATCCTTACAGAGTCTTGAAAGGCACACCAGCATTTACAGCAGTTCAGTCGGGAAGGCCTCTTTGAAACTGCTGACTGCGACTGTGCTGGTGGAAAGAAACACTGCACCTTACCTTGAGTCTGGCGCTCGTCTGAATTATGCCCTAGACAACGTCCTCTGCTGGATGTACTCCTAGCAAGCAATTGCCAGCATTCCGTTTCACTGGGCAAAGTCTCCGTTCCTCCCTGGGTATTCTCGCAGGGTTGAGAAGGTTGGCGACCGCAGGGCTTTTCATTAAGCACTCATCATGGAAAACACGGACCTTCCTTGCAACACGCGGGCAAGTTTCCTTCCCACTGGCCAAGAAGGCTTTGGGATGAGAACCTAGCAAGGAACTGCACGCACTCTGGTTCGTTCAAGAAAATTCACTCTGCCTCAGGTTGCCTCTCAGGGTAATCCAGGGGTGAATAGAAGACGGGCAACAGGACTGTTTCTCAGGCAGCTCTGAGGACGCAGCTCTCCGGTTGGTCACTGGGGCAAATTGTGCCCTTCCCGTCCCCCTCCACTTTCACGGTTGACACCTAGCTCGTGTACCTGAAGTTCACAAGCAGGCCACATAGACACATGCCACACACATGGGCCCTTCCATGACAACACTTTGGCTAGCAGGAGTCCTCCTGAGCTGAATGGCGTGAGCCGGTGAACGCCTTAGTGTCGCCTACCTCACCGTGGATCTTGCAAAGGCCTAACCGTCTTCAAAGGCTGAGAGCACATGTCTCCAGCTGGATCTGAAGTCGACGTGCTGCTTGCGAGGGGAAGACGTCAGCTAGGAATTCTGAGAACCCTTGCCATGGCGGTGTTGGTTCCAGTGCAGCTCAGGTTTACCAACTGGGGTCCCCTTGCCTTGCACAGCAGACCAGGGAGAAAACTCTTCCTGAGGATTCTTCCAAGCTGTGGCTATCTGGCTCTCCGACGGAAGACACACATTGCTGCCTGGCCTTCGGCACACCAACAGCAGCGCCCAAAGACCATCATGAGGCATGAGGTTGCTCAGAAGGCACAGACGACACTTTCGGTACACAGTGATTTTCCTCGGAAAAGGGTGCAGTCGCGAGCGTCCTCAGATATGTAAAAGGCACACCAGCATTACAGCACTTCAGTGGTGAAAGCCTCGGGTCTACTTGTGACCACCAAGTTTGCTGATGGAAACACTGCCCCTTATGTTGAGTATGCCACTCAGCCGACCTTCTCCTTAGCTGAAGTAGTCTGCTGCATGACCTCCTGGCAAGGAGTGGCAGGCACACTGTTTCTTTCGAGAACACGCACTCTTCCTCCCGAGGAATTCCTGCAGGGTGCCCAAGATGGGCGCCCGCCCGCCTCTGCCCCCGTGCTTTTCCTTCAGTTTCCTGGCCCCAAGCCTCCTGTTCCAAAGGGGCCAAACATGCTTTAGCCCTCAGGATCCGGTTTCTACGTGCAAACCCAGCCTGTGGAGCAGCCCCTTCTGCTCAGCTACAAGAGAGCCATGCGACACACCAGGCGCTCCTGTGAGGAGCCTTTTGTAAGCAGAGGTTCTCTGCAAGGTGACGTGCCTAGCCAAGACAGCGCTTCAGTCAGGCGTTGTCGACCCTGGAACTTTCAATCTCCCAGCAGTGCTTCGGGAAAAGTGTCCATCATTTTAGGCTGGTTGTAAAGTTACATTTCTGCTGGAGGTGAAGGGTCGTCAGCTTTGAGTTCGTAGAATCCATGTAACTCGCCGGGTATGATTCAGTGCAGCTAATAGCTAAGCCGGGAGTCTGACAGGCATTGCACGTGACACCGTTGCCCCACTCTGGTACCAAGACTGCTTTCCAGAGTTGGAGGTCTGGCTCTCCGCCGGAGCAAGCCGTGTGTTGCCCTGCCCTCTGCATGCGCAGAATGGAGGCCAAACACCCAAGTGGCTGCACGTTGCTACTCTGAAGCCGCAGTTGACACTTTGGCTACAACGTGTTCTTCCTTGACCTGGGTCCAGGCGTGAGAGAGCCTGCAGTCCTGAGAGGCCTACCAGTGTTAAGGCAGTACCTTCACTAAGGCTTCTCAGAAAGATCTGCACTGCAACACTTTTCATGGCACACGCGGACCTTCCTTTGGCGGCATGGGGGCAGGTTTCCTAACCACTAGCCAAGAAGGCTTTGGGATGAGCTCCTAGTGAGGAACTGCACACACACCCTGGTTCTTTCGAGAAAACTCACTCTTCCTCCATTGCCTCCTAGGGAACTCCTACGGTGATTACAAAACAGGGAGCAGGACTTGGTTTCAGGCAGGTCTGAGCACGCAGCTCTCCGGACTGCCAACGGGACAGATTTTGCTTTTCTCGTCCAGCCCCCTTTTCACGGTTGCCACACAGCTCATGTAGCTGAAGTCCCCGGGCAGCCAAAAGAGACCCATGTCACATACTGTACCCATTCGCTGAAAGCACTTTGGAAAGCCAGGTTTCCTCCGGCAGGGAATTGCGCGAGCCAGTGTACGCCTTCGTTTCTCCTAGGTCATGGTACATCTTGCAACGGCCTAGCAGTCTTTGAAGGACGACGGCCTATTTCTCCCTCGAGAGGTGAAGTCCGGGTGCTGCTTCAGGGAGCAAGAGGTCAAGTATGGATTCCGAGAACTCGTGTAAGCACGGTGTTTTTCCAAAAGCAGCTCAGGGTTACAAAAGGAGGCCACCTCGCATTGCCCAGAAGCCCCGTTACAAACGTGTTCTTCAGGCATCCTCTAAGCTCTCCAAGTCGAGCTCTCCGATGGAGGAAAAACGTTGTTGCCCAGCCTCCTGCATACAAAACAGTAGAGTCCAAAGACCCTTGTGGCTGGGTGTTGCTCAGCAGGCTCAGATGCCACTTCTGCTCCACAGTGACCTTCCTCGGAATGCGGTGCAGACGCTCGCATCGCATCCTCATCCTTACAGAGTCTTGAAAGGCACACCAGCATTTACAGCAGTTCAGTCGGGAAGGCCTCTTTGAAACTGCTGACTGCGACTGTGCTGGTGGAAAGAAACACTGCACCTTACCTTGAGTCTGGCGCTCGTCTGAATTATGCCCTAGACAACGTCCTCTGCTGGATGTACTCCTAGCAAGCAATTGCCAGCATTCCGTTTCACTGGGCAAAGTCTCCGTTCCTCCCTGGGTATTCTCGCAGGGTTGAGAAGGTTGGCGACCGCAGGGCTTTTCATTAAGCACTCATCATGGAAAACACGGACCTTCCTTGCAACACGCGGGCAAGTTTCCTTCCCACTGGCCAAGAAGGCTTTGGGATGAGAACCTAGCAAGGAACTGCACGCACTCTGGTTCGTTCAAGAAAATTCACTCTGCCTCAGGTTGCCTCTCAGGGTAATCCAGGGGTGAATAGAAGACGGGCAACAGGACTGTTTCTCAGGCAGCTCTGAGGACGCAGCTCTCCGGTTGGTCACTGGGGCAAATTGTGCCCTTCCCGTCCCCCTCCACTTTCACGGTTGACACCTAGCTCGTGTACCTGAAGTTCACAAGCAGGCCACATAGACACATGCCACACACATGGGCCCTTCCATGACAACACTTTGGCTAGCAGGAGTCCTCCTGAGCTGAATGGCGTGAGCCGGTGAACGCCTTAGTGTCGCCTACCTCACCGTGGATCTTGCAAAGGCCTAACCGTCTTCAAAGGCTGAGAGCACATGTCTCCAGCTGGATCTGAAGTCGACGTGCTGCTTGCGAGGGGAAGACGTCAGCTAGGAATTCTGAGAACCCTTGCCATGGCGGTGTTGGTTCCAGTGCAGCTCAGGTTTACCAACTGGGGTCCCCTTGCCTTGCACAGCAGACCAGGGAGAAAACTCTTCCTGAGGATTCTTCCAAGCTGTGGCTATCTGGCTCTCCGACGGAAGACACACATTGCTGCCTGGCCTTCGGCACACCAACAGCAGCGCCCAAAGACCATCATGAGGCATGAGGTTGCTCAGAAGGCACAGACGACACTTTCGGTACACAGTGATTTTCCTCGGAAAAGGGTGCAGTCGCGAGCGTCCTCAGATATGTAAAAGGCACACCAGCATTACAGCACTTCAGTGGTGAAAGCCTCGGGTCTACTTGTGACCACCAAGTTTGCTGATGGAAACACTGCCCCTTATGTTGAGTATGCCACTCAGCCGACCTTCTCCTTAGCTGAAGTAGTCTGCTGCATGACCTCCTGGCAAGGAGTGGCAGGCACACTGTTTCTTTCGAGAACACGCACTCTTCCTCCCGAGGAATTCCTGCAGGGTGCCCAAGATGGGCGCCCGCCCGCCTCTGCCCCCGTGCTTTTCCTTCAGTTTCCTGGCCCCAAGCCTCCTGTTCCAAAGGGGCCAAACATGCTTTAGCCCTCAGGATCCGGTTTCTACGTGCAAACCCAGCCTGTGGAGCAGCCCCTTCTGCTCAGCTACAAGAGAGCCATGCGACACACCAGGCGCTCCTGTGAGGAGCCTTTTGTAAGCAGAGGTTCTCTGCAAGGTGACGTGCCTAGCCAAGACAGCGCTTCAGTCAGGCGTTGTCGACCCTGGAACTTTCAATCTCCCAGCAGTGCTTCGGGAAAAGTGTCCATCATTTTAGGCTGGTTGTAAAGTTACATTTCTGCTGGAGGTGAAGGGTCGTCAGCTTTGAGTTCGTAGAATCCATGTAACTCGCCGGGTATGATTCAGTGCAGCTAATAGCTAAGCCGGGAGTCTGACAGGCATTGCACGTGACACCGTTGCCCCACTCTGGTACCAAGACTGCTTTCCAGAGTTGGAGGTCTGGCTCTCCGCCGGAGCAAGCCGTGTGTTGCCCTGCCCTCTGCATGCGCAGAATGGAGGCCAAACACCCAAGTGGCTGCACGTTGCTACTCTGAAGCCGCAGTTGACACTTTGGCTACAACGTGTTCTTCCTTGACCTGGGTCCAGGCGTGAGAGAGCCTGCAGTCCTGAGAGGCCTACCAGTGTTAAGGCAGTACCTTCACTAAGGCTTCTCAGAAAGATCTGCACTGCAACACTTTTCATGGCACACGCGGACCTTCCTTTGGCGGCATGGGGGCAGGTTTCCTAACCACTAGCCAAGAAGGCTTTGGGATGAGCTCCTAGTGAGGAACTGCACACACACCCTGGTTCTTTCGAGAAAACTCACTCTTCCTCCATTGCCTCCTAGGGAACTCCTACGGTGATTACAAAACAGGGAGCAGGACTTGGTTTCAGGCAGGTCTGAGCACGCAGCTCTCCGGACTGCCAACGGGACAGATTTTGCTTTTCTCGTCCAGCCCCCTTTTCACGGTTGCCACACAGCTCATGTAGCTGAAGTCCCCGGGCAGCCAAAAGAGACCCATGTCACATACTGTACCCATTCGCTGAAAGCACTTTGGAAAGCCAGGTTTCCTCCGGCAGGGAATTGCGCGAGCCAGTGTACGCCTTCGTTTCTCCTAGGTCATGGTACATCTTGCAACGGCCTAGCAGTCTTTGAAGGACGACGGCCTATTTCTCCCTCGAGAGGTGAAGTCCGGGTGCTGCTTCAGGGAGCAAGAGGTCAAGTATGGATTCCGAGAACTCGTGTAAGCACGGTGTTTTTCCAAAAGCAGCTCAGGGTTACAAAAGGAGGCCACCTCGCATTGCCCAGAAGCCCCGTTACAAACGTGTTCTTCAGGCATCCTCTAAGCTCTCCAAGTCGAGCTCTCCGATGGAGGAAAAACGTTGTTGCCCAGCCTCCTGCATACAAAACAGTAGAGTCCAAAGACCCTTGTGGCTGGGTGTTGCTCAGCAGGCTCAGATGCCACTTCTGCTCCACAGTGACCTTCCTCGGAATGCGGTGCAGACGCTCGCATCGCATCCTCATCCTTACAGAGTCTTGAAAGGCACACCAGCATTTACAGCAGTTCAGTCGGGAAGGCCTCTTTGAAACTGCTGACTGCGACTGTGCTGGTGGAAAGAAACACTGCACCTTACCTTGAGTCTGGCGCTCGTCTGAATTATGCCCTAGACAACGTCCTCTGCTGGATGTACTCCTAGCAAGCAATTGCCAGCATTCCGTTTCACTGGGCAAAGTCTCCGTTCCTCCCTGGGTATTCTCGCAGGGTTGAGAAGGTTGGCGACCGCAGGGCTTTTCATTAAGCACTCATCATGGAAAACACGGACCTTCCTTGCAACACGCGGGCAAGTTTCCTTCCCACTGGCCAAGAAGGCTTTGGGATGAGAACCTAGCAAGGAACTGCACGCACTCTGGTTCGTTCAAGAAAATTCACTCTGCCTCAGGTTGCCTCTCAGGGTAATCCAGGGGTGAATAGAAGACGGGCAACAGGACTGTTTCTCAGGCAGCTCTGAGGACGCAGCTCTCCGGTTGGTCACTGGGGCAAATTGTGCCCTTCCCGTCCCCCTCCACTTTCACGGTTGACACCTAGCTCGTGTACCTGAAGTTCACAAGCAGGCCACATAGACACATGCCACACACATGGGCCCTTCCATGACAACACTTTGGCTAGCAGGAGTCCTCCTGAGCTGAATGGCGTGAGCCGGTGAACGCCTTAGTGTCGCCTACCTCACCGTGGATCTTGCAAAGGCCTAACGGTCTTCAAAGGCTGAGAGCACATGTCTCCAGCTGGATCTGAAGTCGACGTGCTGCTTGCGAGGGGAAGACGTCAGCTAGGAATTCTGAGAACCCTTGCCATGGCGGTGTTGGTTCCAGTGCAGCTCAGGTTTACCAACTGGGGTCCCCTTGCCTTGCACAGCAGACCAGGGAGAAAACTCTTCCTGAGGATTCTTCCAAGCTGTGGCTATCTGGCTCTCCGACGGAAGACACACATTGCTGCCTGGCCTTCGGCACACCAACAGCAGCGCCCAAAGACCATCATGAGGCATGAGGTTGCTCAGAAGGCACAGACGACACTTTCGGTACACAGTGATTTTCCTCGGAAAAGGGTGCAGTCGCGAGCGTCCTCAGATATGTAAAAGGCACACCAGCATTACAGCACTTCAGTGGTGAAAGCCTCGGGTCTACTTGTGACCACCAAGTTTGCTGATGGAAACACTGCCCCTTATGTTGAGTATGCCACTCAGCCGACCTTCTCCTTAGCTGAAGTAGTCTGCTGCATGACCTCCTGGCAAGGAGTGGCAGGCACACTGTTTCTTTCGAGAACACGCACTCTTCCTCCCGAGGAATTCCTGCAGGGTGCCCAAGATGGGCGCCCGCCCGCCTCTGCCCCCGTGCTTTTCCTTCAGTTTCCTGGCCCCAAGCCTCCTGTTCCAAAGGGGCCAAACATGCTTTAGCCCTCAGGATCCGGTTTCTACGTGCAAACCCAGCCTGTGGAGCAGCCCCTTCTGCTCAGCTACAAGAGAGCCATGCGACACACCAGGCGCTCCTGTGAGGAGCCTTTTGTAAGCAGAGGTTCTCTGCAAGGTGACGTGCCTAGCCAAGACAGCGCTTCAGTCAGGCGTTGTCGACCCTGGAACTTTCAATCTCCCAGCAGTGCTTCGGGAAAAGTGTCCATCATTTTAGGCTGGTTGTAAAGTTACATTTCTGCTGGAGGTGAAGGGTCGTCAGCTTTGAGTTCGTAGAATCCATGTAACTCGCCGGGTATGATTCAGTGCAGCTAATAGCTAAGCCGGGAGTCTGACAGGCATTGCACGTGACACCGTTGCCCCACTCTGGTACCAAGACTGCTTTCCAGAGTTGGAGGTCTGGCTCTCCGCCGGAGCAAGCCGTGTGTTGCCCTGCCCTCTGCATGCGCAGAATGGAGGCCAAACACCCAAGTGGCTGCACGTTACTACTCTGAAGCCGCAGTTGACACTTTGGCTACAACGTGTTCTTCCTTGACCTGGGTCCAGGCGTGAGAGAGCCTGCAGTCCTGAGAGGCCTACCAGTGTTAAGGCAGTACCTTCACTAAGGCTTCTCAGAAAGATCTGCACTGCAACACTTTTCATGGCACACGCGGACCTTCCTTTGGCGGCATGGGGGCAGGTTTCCTAACCACTAGCCAAGAAGGCTTTGGGATGAGCTCCTAGTGAGGAACTGCACACACACCCTGGTTCTTTCGAGAAAACTCACTCTTCCTCCATTGCCTCCTAGGGAACTCCTACGGTGATTACAAAACAGGGAGCAGGACTTGGTTTCAGGCAGGTCTGAGCACGCAGCTCTCCGGACTGCCAACGGGACAGATTTTGCTTTTCTCGTCCAGCCCCCTTTTCACGGTTGCCACACAGCTCATGTAGCTGAAGTCCCCGGGCAGCCAAAAGAGACCCATGTCACATACTGTACCCATTCGCTGAAAGCACTTTGGAAAGCCAGGTTTCCTCCGGCAGGGAATTGCGCGAGCCAGTGTACGCCTTCGTTTCTCCTAGGTCATGGTACATCTTGCAACGGCCTAGCAGTCTTTGAAGGACGACGGCCTATTTCTCCCTCGAGAGGTGAAGTCCGGGTGCTGCTTCAGGGAGCAAGAGGTCAAGTATGGATTCCGAGAACTCGTGTAAGCATGGTGTTTTTCCAAAAGCAGCTCAGGGTTACAAAAGGAGGCCACCTCGCATTGCCCAGAAGCCCCGTTACAAACGTGTTCTTCAGGCATCCTCTAAGCTCTCCAAGTCGAGCTCTCCGATGGAGGAAAAACGTTGTTGCCCAGCCTCCTGCATACAAAACAGTAGAGTCCAAAGACCCTTGTGGCTGGGTGTTGCTCAGCAGGCTCAGATGCCACTTCTGCTCCACAGTGACCTTCCTCGGAATACGGTGCAGACGCTCGCATCGCATCCTCATCCTTACAGAGTCTTGAAAGGCACACCAGCATTTACAGCAGTTCAGTCGGGAAGGCCTCTTTGAAACTGCTGACTGCGACTGTGCTGGTGGAAAGAAACACTGCACCTTACCTTGAGTCTGGCGCTCGTCTGAATTATGCCCTAGACAACGTCCTCTGCTGGATGTACTCCTAGCAAGCAATTGCCAGCATTCCGTTTCACTGGGCAAAGTCTCCGTTCCTCCCTGGGTATTCTCGCAGGGTTGAGAAGGTTGGCGACCGCAGGGCTTTTCATTAAGCACTCATCATGGAAAACACGGACCTTCCTTGCAACACGCGGGCAAGTTTCCTTCCCACTGGCCAAGAAGGCTTTGGGATGAGAACCTAGCAAGGAACTGCACGCACTCTGGTTCGTTCAAGAAAATTCACTCTGCCTCAGGTTGCCTCTCAGGGTAATCCAGGGGTGAATAGAAGACGGGCAACAGGACTGTTTCTCAGGCAGCTCTGAGGACGCAGCTCTCCGGTTGGTCACTGGGGCAAATTGTGCCCTTCCCGTCCCCCTCCACTTTCACGGTTGACACCTAGCTCGTGTACCTGAAGTTCACAAGCAGGCCACATAGACACATGCCACACACATGGGCCCTTCCATGACAACACTTTGGCTAGCAGGAGTCCTCCTGAGCTGAATGGCGTGAGCCGGTGAACGCCTTAGTGTCGCCTACCTCACCGTGGATCTTGCAAAGGCCTAACGGTCTTCAAAGGCTGAGAGCACATGTCTCCAGCTGGATCTGAAGTCGACGTGCTGCTTGCGAGGGGAAGACGTCAGCTAGGAATTCTGAGAACCCTTGCCATGGCGGTGTTGGTTCCAGTGCAGCTCAGGTTTACCAACTGGGGTCCCCTTGCCTTGCACAGCAGACCAGGGAGAAAACTCTTCCTGAGGATTCTTCCAAGCTGTGGCTATCTGGCTCTCCGACGGAAGACACACATTGCTGCCTGGCCTTCGGCACACCAACAGCAGCGCCCAAAGACCATCATGAGGCATGAGGTTGCTCAGAAGGCACAGACGACACTTTCGGTACACAGTGATTTTCCTCGGAAAAGGGTGCAGTCGCGAGCGTCCTCAGATATGTAAAAGGCACACCAGCATTACAGCACTTCAGTGGTGAAAGCCTCGGGTCTACTTGTGACCACCAAGTTTGCTGATGGAAACACTGCCCCTTATGTTGAGTATGCCACTCAGCCGACCTTCTCCTTAGCTGAAGTAGTCTGCTGCATGACCTCCTGGCAAGGAGTGGCAGGCACACTGTTTCTTTCGAGAACACGCACTCTTCCTCCCGAGGAATTCCTGCAGGGTGCCCAAGATGGGCGCCCGCCCGCCTCTGCCCCCGTGCTTTTCCTTCAGTTTCCTGGCCCCAAGCCTCCTGTTCCAAAGGGGCCAAACATGCTTTAGCCCTCAGGATCCGGTTTCTACGTGCAAACCCAGCCTGTGGAGCAGCCCCTTCTGCTCAGCTACAAGAGAGCCATGCGACACACCAGGCGCTCCTGTGAGGAGCCTTTTGTAAGCAGAGGTTCTCTGCAAGGTGACGTGCCTAGCCAAGACAGCGCTTCAGTCAGGCGTTGTCGACCCTGGAACTTTCAATCTCCCAGCAGTGCTTCGGGAAAAGTGTCCATCATTTTAGGCTGGTTGTAAAGTTACATTTCTGCTGGAGGTGAAGGGTCGTCAGCTTTGAGTTCGTAGAATCCATGTAACTCGCCGGGTATGATTCAGTGCAGCTAATAGCTAAGCCGGGAGTCTGACAGGCATTGCACGTGACACCGTTGCCCCACTCTGGTACCAAGACTGCTTTCCAGAGTTGGAGGTCTGGCTCTCCGCCGGAGCAAGCCGTGTGTTGCCCTGCCCTCTGCATGCGCAGAATGGAGGCCAAACACCCAAGTGGCTGCACGTTACTACTCTGAAGCCGCAGTTGACACTTTGGCTACAACGTGTTCTTCCTTGACCTGGGTCCAGGCGTGAGAGAGCCTGCAGTCCTGAGAGGCCTACCAGTGTTAAGGCAGTACCTTCACTAAGGCTTCTCAGAAAGATCTGCACTGCAACACTTTTCATGGCACACGCGGACCTTCCTTTGGCGGCATGGGGGCAGGTTTCCTAACCACTAGCCAAGAAGGCTTTGGGATGAGCTCCTAGTGAGGAACTGCACACACACCCTGGTTCTTTCGAGAAAACTCACTCTTCCTCCATTGCCTCCTAGGGAACTCCTACGGTGATTACAAAACAGGGAGCAGGACTTGGTTTCAGGCAGGTCTGAGCACGCAGCTCTCCGGACTGCCAACGGGACAGATTTTGCTTTTCTCGTCCAGCCCCCTTTTCACGGTTGCCACACAGCTCATGTAGCTGAAGTCCCCGGGCAGCCAAAAGAGACCCATGTCACATACTGTACCCATTCGCTGAAAGCACTTTGGAAAGCCAGGTTTCCTCCGGCAGGGAATTGCGCGAGCCAGTGTACGCCTTCGTTTCTCCTAGGTCATGGTACATCTTGCAACGGCCTAGCAGTCTTTGAAGGACGACGGCCTATTTCTCCCTCGAGAGGTGAAGTCCGGGTGCTGCTTCAGGGAGCAAGAGGTCAAGTATGGATTCCGAGAACTCGTGTAAGCACGGTGTTTTTCCAAAAGCAGCTCAGGGTTACAAAAGGAGGCCACCTCGCATTGCCCAGAAGCCCCGTTACAAACGTGTTCTTCAGGCATCCTCTAAGCTCTCCAAGTCGAGCTCTCCGATGGAGGAAAAACGTTGTTGCCCAGCCTCCTGCATACAAAACAGTAGAGTCCAAAGACCCTTGTGGCTGGGTGTTGCTCAGCAGGCTCAGATGCCACTTCTGCTCCACAGTGACCTTCCTCGGAATACGGTGCAGACGCTCGCATCGCATCCTCATCCTTACAGAGTCTTGAAAGGCACACCAGCATTTACAGCAGTTCAGTCGGGAAGGCCTCTTTGAAACTGCTGACTGCGACTGTGCTGGTGGAAAGAAACACTGCACCTTACCTTGAGTCTGGCGCTCGTCTGAATTATGCCCTAGACAACGTCCTCTGCTGGATGTACTCCTAGCAAGCAATTGCCAGCATTCCGTTTCACTGGGCAAAGTCTCCGTTCCTCCCTGGGTATTCTCGCAGGGTTGAGAAGGTTGGCGACCGCAGGGCTTTTCATTAAGCACTCATCATGGAAAACACGGACCTTCCTTGCAACACACGGGCAAGTTTCCTTCCCACTGGCCAAGAAGGCTTTGGGATGAGAACCTAGCAAGGAACTGCACGCACTCTGGTTCGTTCAAGAAAATTCACTCTGCCTCAGGTTGCCTCTCAGGGTAATCCAGGGGTGAATAGAAGACGGGCAACAGGACTGTTTCTCAGGCAGCTCTGAGGACGCAGCTCTCCGGTTGGTCACTGGGGCAAATTGTGCCCTTCCCGTCCCCCTCCACTTTCACGGTTGACACCTAGCTCGTGTACCTGAAGTTCACAAGCAGGCCACATAGACACATGCCACACACATGGGCCCTTCCATGACAACACTTTGGCTAGCAGGAGTCCTCCTGAGCTGAATGGCGTGAGCCGGTGAACGCCTTAGTGTCGCCTACCTCACCGTGGATCTTGCAAAGGCCTAACGGTCTTCAAAGGCTGAGAGCACATGTCTCCAGCTGGATCTGAAGTCGACGTGCTGCTTGCGAGGGGAAGACGTCAGCTAGGAATTCTGAGAACCCTTGCCATGGCGGTGTTGGTTCCAGTGCAGCTCAGGTTTACCAACTGGGGTCCCCTTGCCTTGCACAGCAGACCAGGGAGAAAACTCTTCCTGAGGATTCTTCCAAGCTGTGGCTATCTGGCTCTCCGACGGAAGACACACATTGCTGCCTGGCCTTCGGCACACCAACAGCAGCGCCCAAAGACCATCATGAGGCATGAGGTTGCTCAGAAGGCACAGACGACACTTTCGGTACACAGTGATTTTCCTCGGAAAAGGGTGCAGTCGCGAGCGTCCTCAGATATGTAAAAGGCACACCAGCATTACAGCACTTCAGTGGTGAAAGCCTCGGGTCTACTT
The DNA here is from genome assembly GCF_965194805.1 of Balaenoptera borealis. Lineage (NCBI taxonomy): Eukaryota > Metazoa > Chordata > Mammalia > Artiodactyla > Balaenopteridae > Balaenoptera > Balaenoptera borealis. Next base: position 579,696 of record NW_028123867.1, read on the forward strand.
GTGACCACCAAGTTTGCTGATGGAAACACTGCCCCTTATGTTGAGTATGCCACTCAGCCGACCTTCTCCTTAGCTGAAGTAGTCTGCTGCATGACCTCCTGGCAAGGAGTGGCAGGCACACTGTTTCTTTCGAGAACACGCACTCTTCCTCCCGAGGAATTCCTGCAGGGTGCCCAAGATGGGCGCCCGCCCGCCTCTGCCCCCGTGCTTTTCCTTCAGTTTCCTGGCCCCAAGCCTCCTGTTCCAAAGGGGCCAAACATGCTTTAGCCCTCAGGATCCGGTTTCTACGTGCAAACCCAGCCTGTGGAGCAGCCCCTTCTGCTCAGCTACAAGAGAGCCATGCGACACACCAGGCGCTCCTGTGAGGAGCCTTTTGTAAGCAGAGGTTCTCTGCAAGGTGACGTGCCTAGCCAAGACAGCGCTTCAGTCAGGCGTTGTCGACCCTGGAACTTTCAATCTCCCAGCAGTGCTTCGGGAAAAGTGTCCATCATTTTAGGCTGGTTGTAAAGTTACATTTCTGCTGGAGGTGAAGGGTCGTCAGCTTTGAGTTCGTAGAATCCATGTAACTCGCCGGGTATGATTCAGTGCAGCTAATAGCTAAGCCGGGAGTCTGACAGGCATTGCACGTGACACCGTTGCCCCACTCTGGTACCAAGACTGCTTTCCAGAGTTGGAGGTCTGGCTCTCCGCCGGAGCAAGCCGTGTGTTGCCCTGCCCTCTGCATGCGCAGAATGGAGGCCAAACACCCAAGTGGCTGCACGTTGCTACTCTGAAGCCGCAGTTGACACTTTGGCTACAACGTGTTCTTCCTTGACCTGGGTCCAGGCGTGAGAGAGCCTGCAGTCCTGAGAGGCCTACCAGTGTTAAGGCAGTACCTTCACTAAGGCTTCTCAGAAAGATCTGCACTGCAACACTTTTCATGGCACACGCGGACCTTCCTTTGGCGGCATGGGGGCAGGTTTCCTAACCACTAGCCAAGAAGGCTTTGGGATGAGCTCCTAGTGAGGAACTGCACACACACCCTGGTTCTTTCGAGAAAACTCACTCTTCCTCCATTGCCTCCTAGGGAACTCCTACGGTGATTACAAAACAGGGAGCAGGACTTGGTTTCAGGCAGGTCTGAGCACGCAGCTCTCCGGACTGCCAACGGGACAGATTTTGCTTTTCTCGTCCAGCCCCCTTTTCACGGTTGCCACACAGCTCATGTAGCTGAAGTCCCCGGGCAGCCAAAAGAGACCCATGTCACATACTGTACCCATTCGCTGAAAGCACTTTGGAAAGCCAGGTTTCCTCCGGCAGGGAATTGCGCGAGCCAGTGTACGCCTTCGTTTCTCCTAGGTCATGGTACATCTTGCAACGGCCTAGCAGTCTTTGAAGGACGACGGCCTATTTCTCCCTCGAGAGGTGAAGTCCGGGTGCTGCTTCAGGGAGCAAGAGGTCAAGTATGGATTCCGAGAACTCGTGTAAGCACGGTGTTTTTCCAAAAGCAGCTCAGGGTTACAAAAGGAGGCCACCTCGCATTGCCCAGAAGCCCCGTTACAAACGTGTTCTTCAGGCATCCTCTAAGCTCTCCAAGTCGAGCTCTCCGATGGAGGAAAAACGTTGTTGCCCAGCCTCCTGCATACAAAACAGTAGAGTCCAAAGACCCTTGTGGCTGGGTGTTGCTCAGCAGGCTCAGATGCCACTTCTGCTCCACAGTGACCTTCCTCGGAATGCGGTGCAGACGCTCGCATCGCATCCTCATCCTTACAGAGTCTTGAAAGGCACACCAGCATTTACAGCAGTTCAGTCGGGAAGGCCTCTTTGAAACTGCTGACTGCGACTGTGCTGGTGGAAAGAAACACTGCACCTTACCTTGAGTCTGGCGCTCGTCTGAATTATGCCCTAGACAACGTCCTCTGCTGGATGTACTCCTAGCAAGCAATTGCCAGCATTCCGTTTCACTGGGCAAAGTCTCCGTTCCTCCCTGGGTATTCTCGCAGGGTTGAGAAGGTTGGCGACCGCAGGGCTTTTCATTAAGCACTCATCATGGAAAACACGGACCTTCCTTGCAACACGCGGGCAAGTTTCCTTCCCACTGGCCAAGAAGGCTTTGGGATGAGAACCTAGCAAGGAACTGCACGCACTCTGGTTCGTTCAAGAAAATTCACTCTGCCTCAGGTTGCCTCTCAGGGTAATCCAGGGGTGAATAGAAGACGGGCAACAGGACTGTTTCTCAGGCAGCTCTGAGGACGCAGCTCTCCGGTTGGTCACTGGGGCAAATTGTGCCCTTCCCGTCCCCCTCCACTTTCACGGTTGACACCTAGCTCGTGTACCTGAAGTTCACAAGCAGGCCACATAGACACATGCCACACACATGGGCCCTTCCATGACAACACTTTGGCTAGCAGGAGTCCTCCTGAGCTGAATGGCGTGAGCCGGTGAACGCCTTAGTGTCGCCTACCTCACCGTGGATCTTGCAAAGGCCTAACGGTCTTCAAAGGCTGAGAGCACATGTCTCCAGCTGGATCTGAAGTCGACGTGCTGCTTGCGAGGGGAAGACGTCAGCTAGGAATTCTGAGAACCCTTGCCATGGCGGTGTTGGTTCCAGTGCAGCTCAGGTTTACCAACTGGGGTCCCCTTGCCTTGCACAGCAGACCAGGGAGAAAACTCTTCCTGAGGATTCTTCCAAGCTGTGGCTATCTGGCTCTCCGACGGAAGACACACATTGCTGCCTGGCCTTCGGCACACCAACAGCAGCGCCCAAAGACCATCATGAGGCATGAGGTTGCTCAGAAGGCACAGACGACACTTTCGGTACACAGTGATTTTCCTCGGAAAAGGGTGCAGTCGCGAGCGTCCTCAGATATGTAAAAGGCACACCAGCATTACAGCACTTCAGTGGTGAAAGCCTCGGGTCTACTTGTGACCACCAAGTTTGCTGATGGAAACACTGCCCCTTATGTTGAGTATGCCACTCAGCCGACCTTCTCCTTAGCTGAAGTAGTCTGCTGCATGACCTCCTGGCAAGGAGTGGCAGGCACACTGTTTCTTTCGAGAACACGCACTCTTCCTCCCGAGGAATTCCTGCAGGGTGCCCAAGATGGGCGCCCGCCCGCCTCTGCCCCCGTGCTTTTCCTTCAGTTTCCTGGCCCCAAGCCTCCTGTTCCAAAGGGGCCAAACATGCTTTAGCCCTCAGGATCCGGTTTCTACGTGCAAACCCAGCCTGTGGAGCAGCCCCTTCTGCTCAGCTACAAGAGAGCCATGCGACACACCAGGCGCTCCTGTGAGGAGCCTTTTGTAAGCAGAGGTTCTCTGCAAGGTGACGTGCCTAGCCAAGACAGCGCTTCAGTCAGGCGTTGTCGACCCTGGAACTTTCAATCTCCCAGCAGTGCTTCGGGAAAAGTGTCCATCATTTTAGGCTGGTTGTAAAGTTACATTTCTGCTGGAGGTGAAGGGTCGTCAGCTTTGAGTTCGTAGAATCCATGTAACTCGCCGGGTATGATTCAGTGCAGCTAATAGCTAAGCCGGGAGTCTGACAGGCATTGCACGTGACACCGTTGCCCCACTCTGGTACCAAGACTGCTTTCCAGAGTTGGAGGTCTGGCTCTCCGCCGGAGCAAGCCGTGTGTTGCCCTGCCCTCTGCATGCGCAGAATGGAGGCCAAACACCCAAGTGGCTGCACGTTACTACTCTGAAGCCGCAGTTGACACTTTGGCTACAACGTGTTCTTCCTTGACCTGGGTCCAGGCGTGAGAGAGCCTGCAGTCCTGAGAGGCCTACCAGTGTTAAGGCAGTACCTTCACTAAGGCTTCTCAGAAAGATCTGCACTGCAACACTTTTCATGGCACACGCGGACCTTCCTTTGGCGGCATGGGGGCAGGTTTCCTAACCACTAGCCAAGAAGGCTTTGGGATGAGCTCCTAGTGAGGAACTGCACACACACCCTGGTTCTTTCGAGAAAACTCACTCTTCCTCCATTGCCTCCTAGGGAACTCCTACGGTGATTACAAAACAGGGAGCAGGACTTGGTTTCAGGCAGGTCTGAGCACGCAGCTCTCCGGACTGCCAACGGGACAGATTTTGCTTTTCTCGTCCAGCCCCCTTTTCACGGTTGCCACACAGCTCATGTAGCTGAAGTCCCCGGGCAGCCAAAAGAGACCCATGTCACATACTGTACCCATTCGCTGAAAGCACTTTGGAAAGCCAGGTTTCCTCCGGCAGGGAATTGCGCGAGCCAGTGTACGCCTTCGTTTCTCCTAGGTCATGGTACATCTTGCAACGGCCTAGCAGTCTTTGAAGGACGACGGCCTATTTCTCCCTCGAGAGGTGAAGTCCGGGTGCTGCTTCAGGGAGCAAGAGGTCAAGTATGGATTCCGAGAACTCGTGTAAGCATGGTGTTTTTCCAAAAGCAGCTCAGGGTTACAAAAGGAGGCCACCTCGCATTGCCCAGAAGCCCCGTTACAAACGTGTTCTTCAGGCATCCTCTAAGCTCTCCAAGTCGAGCTCTCCGATGGAGGAAAAACGTTGTTGCCCAGCCTCCTGCATACAAAACAGTAGAGTCCAAAGACCCTTGTGGCTGGGTGTTGCTCAGCAGGCTCAGATGCCACTTCTGCTCCACAGTGACCTTCCTCGGAATACGGTGCAGACGCTCGCATCGCATCCTCATCCTTACAGAGTCTTGAAAGGCACACCAGCATTTACAGCAGTTCAGTCGGGAAGGCCTCTTTGAAACTGCTGACTGCGACTGTGCTGGTGGAAAGAAACACTGCACCTTACCTTGAGTCTGGCGCTCGTCTGAATTATGCCCTAGACAACGTCCTCTGCTGGATGTACTCCTAGCAAGCAATTGCCAGCATTCCGTTTCACTGGGCAAAGTCTCCGTTCCTCCCTGGGTATTCTCGCAGGGTTGAGAAGGTTGGCGACCGCAGGGCTTTTCATTAAGCACTCATCATGGAAAACACGGACCTTCCTTGCAACACGCGGGCAAGTTTCCTTCCCACTGGCCAAGAAGGCTTTGGGATGAGAACCTAGCAAGGAACTGCACGCACTCTGGTTCGTTCAAGAAAATTCACTCTGCCTCAGGTTGCCTCTCAGGGTAATCCAGGGGTGAATAGAAGACGGGCAACAGGACTGTTTCTCAGGCAGCTCTGAGGACGCAGCTCTCCGGTTGGTCACTGGGGCAAATTGTGCCCTTCCCGTCCCCCTCCACTTTCACGGTTGACACCTAGCTCGTGTACCTGAAGTTCACAAGCAGGCCACATAGACACATGCCACACACATGGGCCCTTCCATGACAACACTTTGGCTAGCAGGAGTCCTCCTGAGCTGAATGGCGTGAGCCGGTGAACGCCTTAGTGTCGCCTACCTCACCGTGGATCTTGCAAAGGCCTAACGGTCTTCAAAGGCTGAGAGCACATGTCTCCAGCTGGATCTGAAGTCGACGTGCTGCTTGCGAGGGGAAGACGTCAGCTAGGAATTCTGAGAACCCTTGCCATGGCGGTGTTGGTTCCAGTGCAGCTCAGGTTTACCAACTGGGGTCCCCTTGCCTTGCACAGCAGACCAGGGAGAAAACTCTTCCTGAGGATTCTTCCAAGCTGTGGCTATCTGGCTCTCCGACGGAAGACACACATTGCTGCCTGGCCTTCGGCACACCAACAGCAGCGCCCAAAGACCATCATGAGGCATGAGGTTGCTCAGAAGGCACAGACGACACTTTCGGTACACAGTGATTTTCCTCGGAAAAGGGTGCAGTCGCGAGCGTCCTCAGATATGTAAAAGGCACACCAGCATTACAGCACTTCAGTGGTGAAAGCCTCGGGTCTACTTGTGACCACCAAGTTTGCTGATGGAAACACTGCCCCTTATGTTGAGTATGCCACTCAGCCGACCTTCTCCTTAGCTGAAGTAGTCTGCTGCATGACCTCCTGGCAAGGAGTGGCAGGCACACTGTTTCTTTCGAGAACACGCACTCTTCCTCCCGAGGAATTCCTGCAGGGTGCCCAAGATGGGCGCCCGCCCGCCTCTGCCCCCGTGCTTTTCCTTCAGTTTCCTGGCCCCAAGCCTCCTGTTCCAAAGGGGCCAAACATGCTTTAGCCCTCAGGATCCGGTTTCTACGTGCAAACCCAGCCTGTGGAGCAGCCCCTTCTGCTCAGCTACAAGAGAGCCATGCGACACACCAGGCGCTCCTGTGAGGAGCCTTTTGTAAGCAGAGGTTCTCTGCAAGGTGACGTGCCTAGCCAAGACAGCGCTTCAGTCAGGCGTTGTCGACCCTGGAACTTTCAATCTCCCAGCAGTGCTTCGGGAAAAGTGTCCATCATTTTAGGCTGGTTGTAAAGTTACATTTCTGCTGGAGGTGAAGGGTCGTCAGCTTTGAGTTCGTAGAATCCATGTAACTCGCCGGGTATGATTCAGTGCAGCTAATAGCTAAGCCGGGAGTCTGACAGGCATTGCACGTGACACCGTTGCCCCACTCTGGTACCAAGACTGCTTTCCAGAGTTGGAGGTCTGGCTCTCCGCCGGAGCAAGCCGTGTGTTGCCCTGCCCTCTGCATGCGCAGAATGGAGGCCAAACACCCAAGTGGCTGCACGTTACTACTCTGAAGCCGCAGTTGACACTTTGGCTACAACGTGTTCTTCCTTGACCTGGGTCCAGGCGTGAGAGAGCCTGCAGTCCTGAGAGGCCTACCAGTGTTAAGGCAGTACCTTCACTAAGGCTTCTCAGAAAGATCTGCACTGCAACACTTTTCATGGCACACGCGGACCTTCCTTTGGCGGCATGGGGGCAGGTTTCCTAACCACTAGCCAAGAAGGCTTTGGGATGAGCTCCTAGTGAGGAACTGCACACACACCCTGGTTCTTTCGAGAAAACTCACTCTTCCTCCATTGCCTCCTAGGGAACTCCTACGGTGATTACAAAACAGGGAGCAGGACTTGGTTTCAGGCAGGTCTGAGCACGCAGCTCTCCGGACTGCCAACGGGACAGATTTTGCTTTTCTCGTCCAGCCCCCTTTTCACGGTTGCCACACAGCTCATGTAGCTGAAGTCCCCGGGCAGCCAAAAGAGACCCATGTCACATACTGTACCCATTCGCTGAAAGCACTTTGGAAAGCCAGGTTTCCTCCGGCAGGGAATTGCGCGAGCCAGTGTACGCCTTCGTTTCTCCTAGGTCATGGTACATCTTGCAACGGCCTAGCAGTCTTTGAAGGACGACGGCCTATTTCTCCCTCGAGAGGTGAAGTCCGGGTGCTGCTTCAGGGAGCAAGAGGTCAAGTATGGATTCCGAGAACTCGTGTAAGCACGGTGTTTTTCCAAAAGCAGCTCAGGGTTACAAAAGGAGGCCACCTCGCATTGCCCAGAAGCCCCGTTACAAACGTGTTCTTCAGGCATCCTCTAAGCTCTCCAAGTCGAGCTCTCCGATGGAGGAAAAACGTTGTTGCCCAGCCTCCTGCATACAAAACAGTAGAGTCCAAAGACCCTTGTGGCTGGGTGTTGCTCAGCAGGCTCAGATGCCACTTCTGCTCCACAGTGACCTTCCTCGGAATACGGTGCAGACGCTCGCATCGCATCCTCATCCTTACAGAGTCTTGAAAGGCACACCAGCATTTACAGCAGTTCAGTCGGGAAGGCCTCTTTGAAACTGCTGACTGCGACTGTGCTGGTGGAAAGAAACACTGCACCTTACCTTGAGTCTGGCGCTCGTCTGAATTATGCCCTAGACAACGTCCTCTGCTGGATGTACTCCTAGCAAGCAATTGCCAGCATTCCGTTTCACTGGGCAAAGTCTCCGTTCCTCCCTGGGTATTCTCGCAGGGTTGAGAAGGTTGGCGACCGCAGGGCTTTTCATTAAGCACTCATCATGGAAAACACGGACCTTCCTTGCAACACACGGGCAAGTTTCCTTCCCACTGGCCAAGAAGGCTTTGGGATGAGAACCTAGCAAGGAACTGCACGCACTCTGGTTCGTTCAAGAAAATTCACTCTGCCTCAGGTTGCCTCTCAGGGTAATCCAGGGGTGAATAGAAGACGGGCAACAGGACTGTTTCTCAGGCAGCTCTGAGGACGCAGCTCTCCGGTTGGTCACTGGGGCAAATTGTGCCCTTCCCGTCCCCCTCCACTTTCACGGTTGACACCTAGCTCGTGTACCTGAAGTTCACAAGCAGGCCACATAGACACATGCCACACACATGGGCCCTTCCATGACAACACTTTGGCTAGCAGGAGTCCTCCTGAGCTGAATGGCGTGAGCCGGTGAACGCCTTAGTGTCGCCTACCTCACCGTGGATCTTGCAAAGGCCTAACGGTCTTCAAAGGCTGAGAGCACATGTCTCCAGCTGGATCTGAAGTCGACGTGCTGCTTGCGAGGGGAAGACGTCAGCTAGGAATTCTGAGAACCCTTGCCATGGCGGTGTTGGTTCCAGTGCAGCTCAGGTTTACCAACTGGGGTCCCCTTGCCTTGCACAGCAGACCAGGGAGAAAACTCTTCCTGAGGATTCTTCCAAGCTGTGGCTATCTGGCTCTCCGACGGAAGACACACATTGCTGCCTGGCCTTCGGCACACCAACAGCAGCGCCCAAAGACCATCATGAGGCATGAGGTTGCTCAGAAGGCACAGACGACACTTTCGGTACACAGTGATTTTCCTCGGAAAAGGGTGCAGTCGCGAGCGTCCTCAGATATGTAAAAGGCACACCAGCATTACAGCACTTCAGTGGTGAAAGCCTCGGGTCTACTTGTGACCACCAAGTTTGCTGATGGAAACACTGCCCCTTATGTTGAGTATGCCACTCAGCCGACCTTCTCCTTAGCTGAAGTAGTCTGCTGCATGACCTCCTGGCAAGGAGTGGCAGGCACACTGTTTCTTTCGAGAACACGCACTCTTCCTCCCGAGGAATTCCTGCAGGGTGCCCAAGATGGGCGCCCGCCCGCCTCTGCCCCCGTGCTTTTCCTTCAGTTTCCTGGCCCCAAGCCTCCTGTTCCAAAGGGGCCAAACATGCTTTAGCCCTCAGGATCCGGTTTCTACGTGCAAACCCAGCCTGTGGAGCAGCCCCTTCTGCTCAGCTACAAGAGAGCCATGCGACACACCAGGCGCTCCTGTGAGGAGCCTTTTGTAAGCAGAGGTTCTCTGCAAGGTGACGTGCCTAGCCAAGACAGCGCTTCAGTCAGGCGTTGTCGACCCTGGAACTTTCAATCTCCCAGCAGTGCTTCGGGAAAAGTGTCCATCATTTTAGGCTGGTTGTAAAGTTACATTTCTGCTGGAGGTGAAGGGTCGTCAGCTTTGAGTTCGTAGAATCCATGTAACTCGCCGGGTATGATTCAGTGCAGCTAATAGCTAAGCCGGGAGTCTGACAGGCATTGCACGTGACACCGTTGCCCCACTCTGGTACCAAGACTGCTTTCCAGAGTTGGAGGTCTGGCTCTCCGCCGGAGCAAGCCGTGTGTTGCCCTGCCCTCTGCATGCGCAGAATGGAGGCCAAACACCCAATTGGCTGCATGTTACTACTCTGAAGCCGCAGTTGACACTTTGGCTACAACGTGTTCTTCCTTGACCTGGGTCCAGGCGTGAGAGAGCCTGCAGTCCTGAGAGGCCTACCAGTGTTAAGGCAGTACCTTCACTAAGGCTTCTCAGAAAGATCTGCACTGCAACACTTTTCATGGCACACGCGGACCTTCCTTTGGCGGCATGGGGGCAGGTTTCCTAACCACTAGCCAAGAAGGCTTTGGGATGAGCTCCTAGTGAGGAACTGCACACACACCCTGGTTCTTTCGAGAAAACTCACTCTTCCTCCATTGCCTCCTAGGGAACTCCTACGGTGATTACAAAACAGGGAGCAGGACTTGGTTTCAGGCAGGTCTGAGCACGCAGCTCTCCGGACTGCCAACGGGACAGATTTTGCTTTTCTCGTCCAGCCCCCTTTTCACGGTTGCCACACAGCTCATGTAGCTGAAGTCCCCGGGCAGCCAAAAGAGACCCATGTCACATACTGTACCCATTCGCTGAAAGCACTTTGGAAAGCCAGGTTTCCTCCGGCAGGGAATTGCGCGAGCCAGTGTACGCCTTCGTTTCTCCTAGGTCATGGTACATCTTGCAACGGCCTAGCAGTCTTTGAAGGACGACGGCCTATTTCTCCCTCGAGAGGTGAAGTCCGGGTGCTGCTTCAGGGAGCAAGAGGTCAAGTATGGATTCCGAGAACTCGTGTAAGCACGGTGTTTTTCCAAAAGCAGCTCAGGGTTACAAAAGGAGGCCACCTCGCATTGCCCAGAAGCCCCGTTACAAACGTGTTCTTCAGGCATCCTCTAAGCTCTCCAAGTCGAGCTCTCCGATGGAGGAAAAACGTTGTTGCCCAGCCTCCTGCATACAAAACAGTAGAGTCCAAAGACCCTTGTGGCTGGGTGTTGCTCAGCAGGCTCAGATGCCACTTCTGCTCCACAGTGACCTTCCTCGGAATGCGGTGCAGACGCTCGCATCCTCATCCTTACAGAGTCTTGAAAGGCACACCAGCATTTACAGCAGTTCAGTCGGGAAGGCCTCTTTGAAACTGCTGACTGCGACTGTGCTGGTGGAAAGAAACACTGCACCTTACCTTGAGTCTGGCGCTCGTCTGAATTATGCCCTAGACAACGTCCTCTGCTGGATGTACTCCTAGCAAGCAATTGCCAGCATTCCGTTTCACTGGGCAAAGTCTCCGTTCCTCCCTGGGTATTCTCGCAGGGTTGAGAAGGTTGGCGACCGCAGGGCTTTTCATTAAGCACTCATCATGGAAAACACGGACCTTCCTTGCAACACGCGGGCAAGTTTCCTTCCCACTGGCCAAGAAGGCTTTGGGATGAGAACCTAGCAAGGAACTGCACGCACTCTGGTTCGTTCAAGAAAATTCACTCTGCCTCAGGTTGCCTCTCAGGGTAATCCAGGGGTGAATAGAAGACGGGCAACAGGACTGTTTCTCAGGCAGCTCTGAGGACGCAGCTCTCCGGTTGGTCACTGGGGCAAATTGTGCCCTTCCCGTCCCCCTCCACTTTCACGGTTGACACCTAGCTCGTGTACCTGAAGTTCACAAGCAGGCCACATAGACACATGCCACACACATGGGCCCTTCCATGACAACACTTTGGCTAGCAGGAGTCCTCCTGAGCTGAATGGCGTGAGCCGGTGAACGCCTTAGTGTCGCCTACCTCACCGTGGATCTTGCAAAGGCCTAACAGTCTTCAAAGGCTGAGAGCACATGTCTCCAGCTGGATCTGAAGTCGACGTGCTGCTTGCGAGGGGAAGACGTCAGCTAGGAATTCTGAGAACCCTTGCCATGGCGGTGTTGGTTCCAGTGCAGCTCAGGTTTACCAACTGGGGTCCCCTTGCCTTGCACAGCAGACCAGGGAGAAAACTCTTCCTGAGGATTCTTCCAAGCTGTGGCTATCTGGCTCTCCGACGGAAGACACACATTGCTGCCTGGCCTTCGGCACACCAACAGCAGCGCCCAAAGACCATCATGAGGCATGAGGTTGCTCAGAAGGCACAGACGACACTTTCGGTACACAGTGATTTTCCTCGGAAAAGGGTGCAGTCGCGAGCGTCCTCAGATATGTAAAAGGCACACCAGCATTACAGCACTTCAGTGGTGAAAGCCTCGGGTCTACTTGTGACCACCAAGTTTGCTGATGGAAACACTGCCCCTTATGTTGAGTATGCCACTCAGCCGACCTTCTCCTTAGCTGAAGTAGTCTGCTGCATGACCTCCTGGCAAGGAGTGGCAGGCACACTGTTTCTTTCGAGAACACGCACTCTTCCTCCCGAGGAATTCCTGCAGGGTGCCCAAGATGGGCGCCCGCCCGCCTCTGCCCCCGTGCTTTTCCTTCAGTTTCCTGGCCCCAAGCCTCCTGTTCCAAAGGGGCCAAACATGCTTTAGCCCTCAGGATCCGGTTTCTACGTGCAAACCCAGCCTGTGGAGCAGCCCCTTCTGCTCAGCTACAAGAGAGCCATGCGACACACCAGGCGCTCCTGTGAGGAGCCTTTTGTAAGCAGAGGTTCTCTGCAAGGTGACGTGCCTAGCCAAGACAGCGCTTCAGTCAGGCGTTGTCGACCCTGGAACTTTCAATCTCCCAGCAGTGCTTCGGGAAAAGTGTCCATCATTTTAGGCTGGTTGTAAAGTTACATTTCTGCTGGAGGTGAAGGGTCGTCAGCTTTGAGTTCGTAGAATCCATGTAACTCGCCGGGTATGATTCAGTGCAGCTAATAGCTAAGCCGGGAGTCTGACAGGCATTGCACGTGACACCGTTGCCCCACTCTGGTACCAAGACTGCTTTCCAGAGTTGGAGGTCTGGCTCTCCGCCGGAGCAAGCCGTGTGTTGCCCTGCCCTCTGCATGCGCAGAATGGAGGCCAAACACCCAATTGGCTGCATGTTACTACTCTGAAGCCGCAGTTGACACTTTGGCTACAACGTGTTCTTCCTTGACCTGGGTCCAGGCGTGAGAGAGCCTGCAGTCCTGAGAGGCCTACCAGTGTTAAGGCAGTACCTTCACTAAGGCTTCTCAGAAAGATCTGCACTGCAACACTTTTCATGGCACACGCGGACCTTCCTTTGGCGGCATGGGGGCAGGTTTCCTAACCACTAGCCAAGAAGGCTTTGGGATGAGCTCCTAGTGAGGAACTGCACACACACCCTGGTTCTTTCGAGAAAACTCACTCTTCCTCCATTGCCTCCTAGGGAACTCCTACGGTGATTACAAAACAGGGAGCAGGACTTGGTTTCAGGCAGGTCTGAGCACGCAGCTCTCCGGACTGCCAACGGGACAGATTTTGCTTTTCTCGTCCAGCCCCCTTTTCACGGTTGCCACACAGCTCATGTAGCTGAAGTCCCCGGGCAGCCAAAAGAGACCCATGTCACATACTGTACCCATTCGCTGAAAGCACTTTGGAAAGCCAGGTTTCCTCCGGCAGGGAATTGCGCGAGCCAGTGTACGCCTTCGTTTCTCCTAGGTCATGGTACATCTTGCAACGGCCTAGCAGTCTTTGAAGGACGACGGCCTATTTCTCCCTCGAGAGGTGAAGTCCGGGTGCTGCTTCAGGGAGCAAGAGGTCAAGTATGGATTCCGAGAACTCGTGTAAGCACGGTGTTTTTCCAAAAGCAGCTCAGGGTTACAAAAGGAGGCCACCTCGCATTGCCCAGAAGCCCCGTTACAAACGTGTTCTTCAGGCATCCTCTAAGCTCTCCAAGTCGAGCTCTCCGATGGAGGAAAAACGTTGTTGCCCAGCCTCCTGCATACAAAACAGTAGAGTCCAAAGACCCTTGTGGCTGGGTGTTGCTCAGCAGGCTCAGATGCCACTTCTGCTCCACAGTGACCTTCCTCGGAATGCGGTGCAGACGCTCGCATCGCATCCTCATCCTTACAGAGTCTTGAAAGGCACACCAGCATTTACAGCAGTTCAGTCGGGAAGGCCTCTTTGAAACTGCTGACTGCGACTGTGCTGGTGGAAAGAAACACTGCACCTTACCTTGAGTCTGGCGCTCGTCTGAATTATGCCCTAGACAACGTCCTCTGCTGGATGTACTCCTAGCAAGCAATTGCCAGCATTCCGTTTCACTGGGCAAAGTCTCCGTTCCTCCCTGGGTATTCTCGCAGGGTTGAGAAGGTTGGCGACCGCAGGGCTTTTCATTAAGCACTCATCATGGAAAACACGGACCTTCCTTGCAACACGCGGGCAAGTTTCCTTCCCACTGGCCAAGAAGGCTTTGGGATGAGAACCTAGCAAGGAACTGCACGCACTCTGGTTCGTTCAAGAAAATTCACTCTGCCTCAGGTTGCCTCTCAGGGTAATCCAGGGGTGAATAGAAGACGGGCAACAGGACTGTTTCTCAGGCAGCTCTGAGGACGCAGCTCTCCGGTTGGTCACTGGGGCAAATTGTGCCCTTCCCGTCCCCCTCCACTTTCACGGTTGACACCTAGCTCGTGTACCTGAAGTTCACAAGCAGGCCACATAGACACATGCCACACACATGGGCCCTTCCATGACAACACTTTGGCTAGCAGGAGTCCTCCTGAGCTGAATGGCGTGAGCCGGTGAACGCCTTAGTGTCGCCTACCTCACCGTGGATCTTGCAAAGGCCTAACAGTCTTCAAAGGCTGAGAGCACATGTCTCCAGCTGGATCTGAAGTCGACGTGCTGCTTGCGAGGGGAAGACGTCAGCTAGGAATTCTGAGAACCCTTGCCATGGCGGTGTTGGTTCCAGTGCAGCTCAGGTTTACCAACTGGGGTCCCCTTGCCTTGCACAGCAGACCAGGGAGAAAACTCTTCCTGAGGATTCTTCCAAGCTGTGGCTATCTGGCTCTCCGACGGAAGACACACATTGCTGCCTGGCCTTCGGCACACCAACAGCAGTGCCCAAAGACCATCATGAGGCATGAGGTTGCTCAGAAGGCACAGACGACACTTTCGGTACACAGTGATTTTCCTCGGAAAAGGGTGCAGTCGCGAGCGTCCTCAGATATGTAAAAGGCACACCAGCATTACAGCACTTCAGTGGTGAAAGCCTCGGGTCTACTTGTGACCACCAAGTTTGCTGATGGAAACACTGCCCCTTATGTTGAGTATGCCACTCAGCCGACCTTCTCCTTAGCTGAAGTAGTCTGCTGCATGACCTCCTGGCAAGGAGTGGCAGGCACACTGTTTCTTTCGAGAACACGCACTCTTCCTCCCGAGGAATTCCTGCAGGGTGCCCAAGATGGGCGCCCGCCCGCCTCTGCCCCCGTGCTTTTCCTTCAGTTTCCTGGCCCCAAGCCTCCTGTTCCAAAGGGGCCAAACATGCTTTAGCCCTCAGGATCCGGTTTCTACGTGCAAACCCAGCCTGTGGAGCAGCCCCTTCTGCTCAGCTACAAGAGAGCCATGCGACACACCAGGCGCTCCTGTGAGGAGCCTTTTGTAAGCAGAGGTTCTCTGCAAGGTGACGTGCCTAGCCAAGACAGCGCTTCAGTCAGGCGTTGTCGACCCTGGAACTTTCAATCTCCCAGCAGTGCTTCGGGAAAAGTGTCCATCATTTTAGGCTGGTTGTAAAGTTACATTTCTGCTGGAGGTGAAGGGTCGTCAGCTTTGAGTTCGTAGAATCCATGTAACTCGCCGGGTATGATTCAGTGCAGCTAATAGCTAAGCCGGGAGTCTGACAGGCATTGCACGTGACACCGTTGCCCCACTCTGGTACCAAGACTGCTTTCCAGAGTTGGAGGTCTGGCTCTCCGCCGGAGCAAGCCGTGTGTTGCCCTGCCCTCTGCATGCGCAGAATGGAGGCCAAACACCCAATTGGCTGCATGTTACTACTCTGAAGCCGCAGTTGACACTTTGGCTACAACGTGTTCTTCCTTGACCTGGGTCCAGGCGTGAGAGAGCCTGCAGTCCTGAGAGGCCTACCAGTGTTAAGGCAGTACCTTCACTAAGGCTTCTCAGAAAGATCTGCACTGCAACACTTTTCATGGCACACGCGGACCTTCCTTTGGCGGCATGGGGGCAGGTTTCCTAACCACTAGCCAAGAAGGCTTTGGGATGAGCTCCTAGTGAGGAACTGCACACACACCCTGGTTCTTTCGAGAAAACTCACTCTTCCTCCATTGCCTCCTAGGGAACTCCTACGGTGATTACAAAACAGGGAGCAGGACTTGGTTTCAGGCAGGTCTGAGCACGCAGCTCTCCGGACTGCCAACGGGACAGATTTTGCTTTTCTCGTCCAGCCCCCTTTTCACGGTTGCCACACAGCTCATGTAGCTGAAGTCCCCGGGCAGCCAAAAGAGACCCATGTCACATACTGTACCCATTCGCTGAAAGCACTTTGGAAAGCCAGGTTTCCTCCGGCAGGGAATTGCGCGAGCCAGTGTACGCCTTCGTTTCTCCTAGGTCATGGTACATCTTGCAACGGCCTAGCAGTCTTTGAAGGACGACGGCCTATTTCTCCCTCGAGAGGTGAAGTCCGGGTGCTGCTTCAGGGAGCAAGAGGTCAAGTATGGATTCCGAGAACTCGTGTAAGCACGGTGTTTTTCCAAAAGCAGCTCAGGGTTACAAAAGGAGGCCACCTCGCATTGCCCAGAAGCCCCGTTACAAACGTGTTCTTCAGGCATCCTCTAAGCTCTCCAAGTCGAGCTCTCCGATGGAGGAAAAACGTTGTTGCCCAGCCTCCTGCATACAAAACAGTAGAGTCCAAAGACCCTTGTGGCTGGGTGTTGCTCAGCAGGCTCAGATGCCACTTCTGCTCCACAGTGACCTTCCTCGGAATGCGGTGCAGACGCTCGCATCCTCATCCTTACAGAGTCTTGAAAGGCACACCAGCATTTACAGCAGTTCAGTCAGGAAGGCCTCTTTGAAACTGCTGACTGCGACTGTGCTGGTGGAAAGAAACACTGCACCTTACCTTGAGTCTGGCGCTCGTCTGAATTATGCCCTAGACAACGTCCTCTGCTGGATGTACTCCTAGCAAGCAATTGCCAGCATTCCGTTTCACTGGGCAAAGTCTCCGTTCCTCCCTGGGTATTCTCGCAGGGTTGAGAAGGTTGGCGACCGCAGGGCTTTTCATTAAGCACTCATCATGGAAAACACGGACCTTCCTTGCAACACGCGGGCAAGTTTCCTTCCCACTGGCCAAGAAGGCTTTGGGATGAGAACCTAGCAAGGAACTGCACGCACTCTGGTTCGTTCAAGAAAATTCACTCTGCCTCAGGTTGCCTCTCAGGGTAATCCAGGGGTGAATAGAAGACGGGCAACAGGACTGTTTCTCAGGCAGCTCTGAGGACGCAGCTCTCCGGTTGGTCACTGGGGCAAATTGTGCCCTTCCCGTCCCCCTCCACTTTCACGGTTGACACCTAGCTCGTGTACCTGAAGTTCACAAGCAGGCCACATAGACACATGCCACACACATGGGCCCTTCCATGACAACACTTTGGCTAGCAGGAGTCCTCCTGAGCTGAATGGCGTGAGCCGGTGAACGCCTTAGTGTCGCCTACCTCACCGTGGATCTTGCAAAGGCCTAACAGTCTTCAAAGGCTGAGAGCACATGTCTCCAGCTGGATCTGAAGTCGACGTGCTGCTTGCGAGGGGAAGACGTCAGCTAGGAATTCTGAGAACCCTTGCCATGGCGGTGTTGGTTCCAGTGCAGCTCAGGTTTACCAACTGGGGTCCCCTTGCCTTGCACAGCAGACCAGGGAGAAAACTCTTCCTGAGGATTCTTCCAAGCTGTGGCTATCTGGCTCTCCGACGGAAGACACACATTGCTGCCTGGCCTTCGGCACACCAACAGCAGCGCCCAAAGACCATCATGAGGCATGAGGTTGCTCAGAAGGCACAGACGACACTTTCGGTACACAGTGATTTTCCTCGGAAAAGGGTGCAGTCGCGAGCGTCCTCAGATATGTAAAAGGCACACCAGCATTACAGCACTTCAGTGGTGAAAGCCTCGGGTCTACTTGTGACCACCAAGTTTGCTGATGGAAACACTGCCCCTTATGTTGAGTATGCCACTCAGCCGACCTTCTCCTTAGCTGAAGTAGTCTGCTGCATGACCTCCTGGCAAGGAGTGGCAGGCACACTGTTTCTTTCGAGAACACGCACTCTTCCTCCCGAGGAATTCCTGCAGGGTGCCCAAGATGGGCGCCCGCCCGCCTCTGCCCCCGTGCTTTTCCTTCAGTTTCCTGGCCCCAAGCCTCCTGTTCCAAAGGGGCCAAACATGCTTTAGCCCTCAGGATCCGGTTTCTACGTGCAAACCCAGCCTGTGGAGCAGCCCCTTCTGCTCAGCTACAAGAGAGCCATGCGACACACCAGGCGCTCCTGTGAGGAGCCTTTTGTAAGCAGAGGTTCTCTGCAAGGTGACGTGCCTAGCCAAGACAGCGCTTCAGTCAGGCGTTGTCGACCCTGGAACTTTCAATCTCCCAGCAGTGCTTCGGGAAAAGTGTCCATCATTTTAGGCTGGTTGTAAAGTTACATTTCTGCTGGAGGTGAAGGGTCGTCAGCTTTGAGTTCGTAGAATCCATGTAACTCGCCGGGTATGATTCAGTGCAGCTAATAGCTAAGCCGGGAGTCTGACAGGCATTGCACGTGACACCGTTGCCCCACTCTGGTACCAAGACTGCTTTCCAGAGTTGGAGGTCTGGCTCTCCGCCGGAGCAAGCCGTGTGTTGCCCTGCCCTCTGCATGCGCAGAATGGAGGCCAAACACCCAAGTGGCTGCACGTTACTACTCTGAAGCCGCAGTTGACACTTTGGCTACAACGTGTTCTTCCTTGACCTGGGTCCAGGCGTGAGAGAGCCTGCAGTCCTGAGAGGCCTACCAGTGTTAAGGCAGTACCTTCACTAAGGCTTCTCAGAAAGATCTGCACTGCAACACTTTTCATGGCACACGCGGACCTTCCTTTGGCGGCATGGGGGCAGGTTTCCTAACCACTAGCCAAGAAGGCTTTGGGATGAGCTCCTAGTGAGGAACTGCACACACACCCTGGTTCTTTCGAGAAAACTCACTCTTCCTCCATTGCCTCCTAGGGAACTCCTACGGTGATTACAAAACAGGGAGCAGGACTTGGTTTCAGGCAGGTCTGAGCACGCAGCTCTCCGGACTGCCAACGGGACAGATTTTGCTTTTCTCGTCCAGCCCCCTTTTCACGGTTGCCACACAGCTCATGTAGCTGAAGTCCCCGGGCAGCCAAAAGAGACCCATGTCACATACTGTACCCATTCGCTGAAAGCACTTTGGAAAGCCAGGTTTCCTCCGGCAGGGAATTGCGCGAGCCAGTGTACGCCTTCGTTTCTCCTAGGTCATGGTACATCTTGCAACGGCCTAGCAGTCTTTGAAGGACGACGGCCTATTTCTCCCTCGAGAGGTGAAGTCCGGGTGCTGCTTCAGGGAGCAAGAGGTCAAGTATGGATTCCGAGAACTCGTGTAAGCACGGTGTTTTTCCAAAAGCAGCTCAGGGTTACAAAAGGAGGCCACCTCGCATTGCCCAGAAGCCCCGTTACAAACGTGTTCTTCAGGCATCCTCTAAGCTCTCCAAGTCGAGCTCTCCGATGGAGGAAAAACGTTGTTGCCCAGCCTCCTGCATACAAAACAGTAGAGTCCAAAGACCCTTGTGGCTGGGTGTTGCTCAGCAGGCTCAGATGCCACTTCTGCTACACAGTGACCTTCCTCGGAATACGGTGCAGACGCTCGCATCGCATCCTCATCCTTACAGAGTCTTGAAAGGCACACCAGCATTTACAGCAGTTCAGTCGGGAAGGCCTCTTTGAAACTGCTGACTGCGACTGTGCTGGTGGAAAGAAACACTGCACCTTACCTTGAGTCTGGCGCTCGTCTGAATTATGCCCTAGACAACGTCCTCTGCTGGATGTACTCCTAGCAAGCAATTGCCAGCATTCCGTTTCACTGGGCAAAGTCTCCGTTCCTCCCTGGGTATTCTCGCAGGGTTGAGAAGGTTGGCGACCGCAGGGCTTTTCATTAAGCACTCATCATGGAAAACACGGACCTTCCTTGCAACACGCGGGCAAGTTTCCTTCCCACTGGCCAAGAAGGCTTTGGGATGAGAACCTAGCAAGGAACTGCACGCACTCTGGTTCGTTCAAGAAAATTCACTCTGCCTCAGGTTGCCTCTCAGGGTAATCCAGGGGTGAATAGAAGACGGGCAACAGGACTGTTTCTCAGGCAGCTCTGAGGACGCAGCTCTCCGGTTGGTCACTGGGGCAAATTGTGCCCTTCCCGTCCCCCTCCACTTTCACGGTTGACACCTAGCTCGTGTACCTGAAGTTCACAAGCAGGCCACATAGACACATGCCACACACATGGGCCCTTCCATGACAACACTTTGGCTAGCAGGAGTCCTCCTGAGCTGAATGGCGTGAGCCGGTGAACGCCTTAGTGTCGCCTACCTCACCGTGGATCTTGCAAAGGCCTAACGGTCTTCAAAGGCTGAGAGCACATGTCTCCAGCTGGATCTGAAGTCGACGTGCTGCTTGCGAGGGGAAGACGTCAGCTAGGAATTCTGAGAACCCTTGCCATGGCGGTGTTGGTTCCAGTGCAGCTCAGGTTTACCAACTGGGGTCCCCTTGCCTTGCACAGCAGACCAGGGAGAAAACTCTTCCTGAGGATTCTTCCAAGCTGTGGCTATCTGGCTCTCCGACGGAAGACACACATTGCTGCCTGGCCTTCGGCACACCAACAGCAGCGCCCAAAGACCATCATGAGGCATGAGGTTGCTCAGAAGGCACAGACGACACTTTCGGTACACAGTGATTTTCCTCGGAAAAGGGTGCAGTCGCGAGCGTCCTCAGATATGTAAAAGGCACACCAGCATTACAGCACTTCAGTGGTGAAAGC